>NC_142180.1:22225000-23425000 GCF_026936395.1 Plectropomus leopardus | reverse complement strand
GGGCCGTGCACATGCAACTGCATATGTAGAACAGCCAATCAGAGCCCCTTCTCTACGACATGACCTGTCATTGGCCAAAGTCTCCCATCAGGGGCTAGATTTTCTAAAGCCTGAAAATAAAAGCCAAGAGGAGGCAGAGAAGTCTGTTTTTTTCAGGTTAAATACATTTCACTTAAATATCAAAATTATAAAAAGAAATGTTTACAGAAAGATTTTTTTCCAAAGACCAACCCCCACCCCACCTGCTTAACCCAGCCTGAATCATGTTTTTCTTATTACCTGCAAGTCTACGACAATTTCTGTGATGCTTCCCAAAACAGTGATGAAGTCGAAAATGTTCCATGTGTCTCGAAAGTAGTTCTGTGGAAACAGGAAAGATGCTGAGACATTTCGAAAGAAGATCATGAATTCACATTCAGGCCGTGTGTTGCTCTTTTCTCTCACCAGAAACCCGAAGGCCATGATCTTGAGGACGCATTCAACAGAGAAGAGAACAGTGAAAGCTGTGTTCAGGTGCTTCAGTACGGCCCCGTATGCCGTCGGGGCAGGATAATACTGAAAACAGAAAGGCGGCAGAAATCTGTGTTATGGAAACTGTAAAAAAGTGGAATATGCCCCAAGCAGCTCACTGCAACCTCATGATACCAGTCTGATATGAGTGTGAACTTCAGCCCCGCACCCTGCAGATCTACAGGTTGATGGAAGATTCCTCCAGACCCATAAATAGTGCCTCAGTCTCTGCACCTCTCATCTGTCGCACTATAAAAGGAGTCATTCCTCTAGGGGTGGCAGCCACAGTTAATGAGGTCATGCTAAATAGCAGCCCCTGGACATTATAGATCAATATTTAATACAGGCTGAGTCACCATGCGTCTGTCTGTCTGTCTGACTGAACAACCAGCACAGGCCAAGAAAAGACCAGAGCAGGAAATAAATAGAAGTGAGAGAGGGGGCGAAAAAGAAACAAAAACACCAGCAGATCCAAATGAAAACATCACAGTGTGTTGAGATGGTGCTGTGGGGCTTAAAAAGGACACAACACTTTCTACACATCCATGTTTCCAGTAAGGAGTGACACATCTCGGCTCATTTTAAAACCAAAGTGTTAACAGTCGCAAGTCCATGACAGAATATGTTGCTGAGAAGCAACACACAGTGTGTTTTTCCTGTGATAAGCAAACAAGGAAATGTGGAAAATGGTACGTCAGTTATAGAAGTGAGAAGACAGACGTATATAACGGTAAAACCTGTCACACCAGTTGTCCTCTCATTCTGGTCCTTCTAAAATATACTGTTTAACTGCTTTTGTGATTTTTCTTTCTTCTGTATCCTCACCTTCATCATCAGCACAATGGTGTTGAGAGCGATCATGGCCAGCACAGTGTATTCAAAAGAAGGTGACACCACAAAATGCCACAGACGGTACTGGAACGTGTGCCGGTTCTGGGGCATGTAACGGGTCAGGGGCTTGGCACTGATGGCAAAGTCAATGCAGGCCCTCTGAAAAACAGAGAGAGCAAAAAAAGAAGAGTGAAACAGTAAAAACACACAGAACGCAGTCCAACTATCCACCTTGTTCATTGCTGAGTCTCAACCAAAGCACAGATACCAAAGACCTTGAGGTGGTAGTCCGACCAAACCACCAACTGAAAGCCTTGGTATTTGATGACCTGGGAAAGACACTCAAAAGTCTACTATTTTTCTTGAGAATTACACTTTGCACCTTCAACGACAGGCTTGTTTATTTTTTCTTTTTTTCTGTAAGCTATACACTGGGGCTGCAACCAACAATTATTTTCAAAAACGATTGATCAATATTTTCTCAAGTAATCGTTCTGTCAATAAAATGTCAAGAAATAGTACTAAATGCCTCGAGCAATTTCCATAAGCCCAAGGGGACGTTTTTAAATATTATGTTTTATCCAACAAATGAAAGCATCAAATTCTCACATTAAAGAAGCTTGAAACCAGCAATGTATTGCATTTTGCTTAAAGAACTAAAATGAATTGATCAATTTATCAATTAATCGACTAATCCAGGGCTGGGCAGCCTGTTGCTATGGAGCCACATTCTGCTCTTTAGCCTGGCAGAAAAACACTTTTTTTTTTTTTTTTACAATTTAAATTTTTATTTATCATTGTTGTAGGCCCTAACTCTTACATTCTCCAGTTGTAAAAATGTGGAGCATAATGACTAAATAATAAAAATGTGCTTCATATGTCTATGGCTTGGCACCTTTTAATCTTTATTTTGACAGATCTCAATAGTGTTGACTAGACTTGAGTAGGCTAGCTAAAGATTCCAAATTCACAAAAGGAAAAGTCTTGGAAGAGAATAGAGAATGTGTGGACATATTTGTTTGCTTTCACCACCAATGCTGCTAAGTTAAAGTACCAAATAAGAACAATAGCCCATCACAGAGAGTTTTTACCTTTGTGGTAGAAATATTTAGACCTGTTTCTTTCACAATACAAAAATCACATAATAAGTATGTAATAATTTAAATGATACACAGTAGCAAAATGCAATGGATGTGTTTCAGCCCTTCAGGCTTCCTTAGTCATTACACAACCCAATTCAGATTTTTTTTGTTTGTTTGTTTTGGGCCAAAACATTTATGGCTTTACAGTCAAAGTAAATTTGATCTATTTAGGCTTCAGACTGTAAATCTATACTTTGCATAAATTAAAGGCAGAGAAAGGAAGAGACAGGGAAGAAAAAGTGTAACCAGATTATGCGTGAAAAAGTAAAATGAAAAGGCTGATTAAAGAGAAAAACTAAAAGGAAACTTATGAGTCATTAACCACATAAGACAAATAGAGAAAGTGTTTGTTTTTTCACCTCATTCTTTTCCAGACTGCACTCCTCCATCATCTTATCCCCCTGTTCCTGGAAGGTGATTATGATGAGAGCTACGAAGATATTGACGAAGAAGAAAGGAAAGACGACAAAGTAGATGACATAGAAGATTGACATCTCCATCCTGTTTCCGTGGCTTGGACCTCTGTCCTCCTCTGTCACATCCACTGAGTGCTGCAGAACCCTGGAGGAGCAGAGACACAATGCTCACCAATGTTAATGCTATTAGGAGAGCTTCCACTGTTGAGCATAACAGAAACAGTACAAGAACAGCAATTATTTATCCAAAAAATCAATAACTTTAGCAATAAATCTAGACTCTTGCATAATCACTGCTACTTATTGAAGCTATTAGTTTTGAAGAAACTGTTAGAAAGTATTTGCTCAGTTGGGGTGGGGATCAAGTACCAATTTGCAATTTGGAGGAGGATATTATATCAATTCATTTCCACAGCGGCAGTCAATTAACGAGGGTTGGAACAGTACAAACCCACAAGCACTGTCAGTGAAATATTAGCGTAACCTTATTGTGAGATAAATGAATGGCAAAATCTTTGTTAAGTTAATCACATCTATTATATTTCCTTCATCAAAGGTCAGATTTGACCATTACCAAAGAACAAGCCAGATGTTAAAAGGTTATAATGCTCATAAAAGCTAATGAGCCCTCTAAGAATGGAAAATAAAACATGGGGAAAGTTACTGCTGAAGTTCCACAATCAGCATGAGAATTGGCACTCAGCCGCTGATTCCAGTCAGACACTCACTGAGGCCATCCCTCTCCAGTGGAGACGGTGAACAGAGTCAGCAGAGCCCAGATGACGTTGTCGTAGTGAAAGTCGTGTCTCTCCCACTCTCTTTTCTTCACCTCTTTCTTGTCCTTCCCATAGTCAATGTAGTAACCCCTGGAAGAGGAAGAGGAGGAGAAGACCAAAGACAACAGAAGAAGAAAGGTTGTAAAAAAAGAAACATCTCATAAGAGAAACATCAAGAAACTGTAAGAATTATGGAGAATTTGGAAGGATCTGGTAAGATAATAACCATGTTTATTGTCCTAAGAGACTAATTTAAGAGGATATGGAGCCAAAACAACAGTGTCTATAACAAATAAACCCAAAAAGGGATACATGGAAGAAAAGGGAAAGAGAGATGAAGAGAAAATAAAACGTTTTTAAAAAATGGTTTATTTGATCATTTCAGTGTGTAATTTCCTTTTTTAAAAACTTTTTCTCATAATACTTCTTCACTTTTCATGAACAGTTCAAAAAGAAGAAAAACTAAAAAATGCCCCTCCTCTAAAAAAACAAATAAATAGAAAGAAAGAAAGAAAGAAAGAAAGAAAGAAAAAGAAAGAGTGAGTATTACTGGCAGTCCTTCTTTGTGTCCTTCGAGCTGTCGGTACAGTAGAAAAACTTCCCCTTGAAGAGCTGCACAGCGATGACAGCAAAGATGAACATAAAGAGCTTGTAGACGATCAGGATGTTGAAGACATTTTTCAGAGACGTCACCACACAGTCAAACACCGCCTGGAAGAAGGACATGTGGGACAGACAACATGTGGTGAGATCAGGGAATAATAAAATATTCAAAATACAGAGTACACTTAAAATGATATTTATATTTTTTTAGGTGGTTAAAATACATTTTGTTGCTGAACCTGTTCATGGCCGTGCATTGCTTAATGTCTGTATATCTACCTGCTTCTCCAAACTGGGGGCGTGCCGATCACTTTACTGTTTTTACTTGTACTGTGTGAACAAAATGCCTTACTGGAGGTCCATGTGTGCCCTTCCCTCCCTTTGGTCTTCTGCTTTGGAAGTTAACTCATTCAACCCCACTTCAAAAAATCTGAAGGTTGAAGTTTCTCACCAGCACTCACAGACAGCAAGTATGATTTTTTTTAATGGCAAGGATTGAAACCAGTATCTGCCTAGATGGTAAGAAATTAATCTAAGTACATGATGTGATGATATGTCAAACCACTAATGGCCCTTTTGGTAATGTTTATGTTCTTTACTCCCGCTCGAAGTGAATAGAATGAGATGTATCTTTCATTTATAGCTCTGTGTGCATGTGGCAATCCCAAAATGAGTACCTGTTAGTGCACTCAGACAATCCTCCAGCTGCCTCTCACGCTGCCTGATTCCCTCCTCTCTCTTTTTGTCTGTTTTTCCTTCATTCTCTTTAGTTCTCCTGTCTGAAAATCACCACCTCAGCTTCCATTTTCTATTATTTCTTTTCCACTGAGGGGTCTGTTTGAAGACTTAAAGTTTTTCAAGAACTATCCACGTGCGTATGCAAGAGCTTTTGTGCTTTGTTTTCTCCCTGTAGACAGACAACGTGTGAGGTTTGACAACAAGTCTTCATGCCCTGATGCTCACAGTTTGTCACTTCACCGTTTATCCCCTCATCTGTCTACTTGCTATGCCGCTGCTCTCAGATCTGCAACCAAAGAATCTCTGACCTTGAGTTTTGGAAGTCTCTTGATAGTCTTCAGCGGTCTGAGGACACGAAGCACTCTCAGAGATTTGATGGTCTTAATGTCCCGTCCTTTATTATTTCTATACAGAAAGACAGACATTGTGAGCGTCACATCACTGCAGTGAAAAAAATCACATTTGTTTTTCCCATCTTATTCTACCTTTGTTACTAGGGATGTCCCGAACATGTTTTTTTTTGCCCCCGATCCTGATCCAAGACATTTATATATTGAGTATCTCCCAATACCAATTTGTGATGCAATACTTTTGTTTTCCCAGATAATACGGCTACACAGCACACACTTTAAGAAGGCTTCTTCATTAAAACATATGTGCATCCAAGCTGTTCTTTAATGCTTTTTTAAAAAATGTATTAGCTTATTTTTATTATTTTTCAACAAAATAAAGTATAAAATGTTCAACCCTCCCTTTATACTTGTTGGCCTCCTCACTGTCTCGAGGGAATGTCTCTGTCCCTTTCAGCTTGTGTTCCAGTATCCTAAATGTTTTGTTTTCTTTGAGTGTTTATTTTGATCGTCTCATCTGCACCTCTCTTGGGGCGTTTTACTCTTCATGAAAAAAATAAGCCATGTTGGCTTTTGACCCACGGTACTTTTGTTTTACTGTGGTCAGTGTGGCTGTAGTAAGCTGTGCAGCAGTCCCCTCTGCTTTTTCTGAGCAGGGCGGAGAAACACCATGTGCAATAGCTGAAAGAAAACCATTAGACTCCCATACTGAGCAGAAATGAAACAAGTTGTCATAACTTCGCTAAATAATGTAAATAAACAGTTTCATACTTCATTTTCGTGTATGGTGTGTGGTATTTCGCGTTGGGCAGGGCTAAGCCGCTTCTCTAAAGTTCAGCAGAGAGGAGAGCCAGACAGCATTAAAGTAATAACATTTATATGACATCTGACATAAAACAAAGGATCAGATGCTCTATAAGCTAAATATTCCTGATCCCAATCAGTCAGAAAAAGCATTGATCAGCCCCCAGTCTGATGTTTGAGATGGGATCGGGACATCCCTAATCGTTACATGATGTTTACTCTGCATTTTGCACATTTAATATGGTATTTGTTCTGAGAAAGGAAGACTTTCTGGATTTTTACCCCAATACATTGCTGCTGGTCAATCCCACAGGTGCATCACCCACAGATGGAGAAAAACAGGAAAGAGGGACAAGTATATCAACAGTTAAAATGTTATAAACAATATGGAAAAGCTGACTGCGTGAAGTGAAACATTTACTGCAGAAAGGCTAATTTATGGCTGATTAAAAGACACCTTGACATTTAGACATGACTAGTGCATGTGATAAAATAAATCATGTGACTGACGATAGGGCGAAGGCCACCAACGCTCCCACCACGACGATGAAGTCGAGGATGTTCCACAGGTCTCTGAAGTAAGAGCCATCGTGGAGGATCAGACCCTGGTCAATCATCTAAGACAAGAGTGTAAAGAAAAAAAATGTCCTTCTCCAGGATAGTTTGATGTCATCTATGAATTTATGTATTTTAAATGAGCACCGGGCCTGACAAAGCTGTTTGTTACATCGAGGGTAACATAAATCAGTGGCCCCCAACTTGACACAACAATTGGACTATTTCTTTCAGACATTTCTTGAATCTTTTGCCTTTTTTGGAAACAAGTACAGTGCTTAAAACAAAACGGGCCGACCTCTTGGCCTCCGGTATTCATGCTTGCCACTTTCTCAAGAACTGCTTAGCTAAAGAACTTCACTCTCAACATTTTGCTTCTTCGGGTCTTGAGCAATACGCCTGCCATGACATAGTTGCAACCCTTAGCAGTACAAGAGTACTGTATATGCGTAATTTGCTAAAAGTTTGCTATTTGGACCCAGGCTATTTCTGGGAACAAAGGCGTTCATTCCAAAAGTTACATCACTGATGCATGAAATGTTTGAGTCTGCTATCATGTAAAAACTGCGGTCTCTCTTTTTGCATCTATTCTTGAATTTACTGTAGTGAGTGATAGAGTATGAGCTGTGCCCAGCATGCCATTTGATGGTGTAACAGTTAATAAGGGTCCCTTCTAAATACACCACACAGTGTGTATTTCATGCAGTAGTACGCACGATTTATAAATATGCCTCGTAGAGCTCACACTTGACACTTCACTTCCTTGGGTCCTTAGAATTACTGTCGCCAAGTGTGAAGTCCATTGGCTGAACAGTTGCAGAGTAAATCAAAGGAAAGACAGACAGACAGACAGAGACTTGTTCCATTTTAGTTAGATTACTGGTAAATTTGATGTCTTTGGGAAATTACTTAGAAGAAAGAATGAAAAGGAAAAAATGTTTTAGTTAACTGGTCACAAGTAAACACTGATTTTGTTAAACAGGGGTCATGAACTGACATAGTTGGAAACTGTGTATCAAATAACATACTTTGGTTTTAATTGGATATCAACTGTCCCATCTTCACTGTTGTTTTATATACGGTAGACAAGCAACAGGACTTTTAAATATCTGTGGCTCTTTGGTCAAAAAAAGTACATTAACATGTTTCACCACCATCTTGTAGTCAATCACAACACATTTCATTATCATACCATATTTAAACTCACCTTTATAATCATTTCAAATGTGAAGACTCCGGTGAACACATAATCAAAATACCGCAGAACCTGCAATGAGTGTCAAACAGCCAAAGAGAAAGATGAGAAAATCAGATATATCTTTGATGAAACATAGATAATGTTTAGTTCTTTACAAAAAAGGTGAAATTCTCTAACTTGTTGCATTGATTTCATTAAAATTTAGGACTATTTTAGTTCACAGTATCAAATCTTGGTATAAAACAGTCCCCTTAAATGATGATTAGCGTAATGCCTCCCATAAACAGCAAGGCTCAGTGTGTCTTAGACTCTAATTTCCTCACTCATCAACAATTTAACTGCCCCCCATCGAGTCACATTAGCAGCCTTTTGCAAAACAATTTAGAGATAGTTTTTTCTTTTTTCTCAGGGTACTTTTGCTGCTTAGTGTAGTTGAAGCTTTGAGGCCCGAGGCATAGATAATGACTGAAATCGAATCTCATAGCGATCTAGGAGATGGTAGAAACAGCAAGAATATCATGGTTTCTAATGTCAAAGCTGTCAGACAGATGGTATTAACATGAATGTGAACACACAAACCTTATTCCGGTCAGAGGAGGTGGCCACAGGGTCCTCAGCAGCCAGCGCTATACTGCTGGCAGCTATGACCAGCAGGATGGACATTTCAAAGTACCTGAGGTTCACCACGTAGTGACATGCTCGACGCACCCTGAGGGAGAGCAGATGGCAGAGTGGAGATGTGATACAAATGTCAGGTTCCATATCTACTAAGAGTCAGTCTACAAAGGCTTAAAGGGACAGTTCACCCCAAAATTGAAAATATACATTTTTGCTCTTACCTGTGGTGCCATTTATCATTCTATATTGTTTTGATGTGAGCTGCAGTGTGTTGAAGATGTTGGCTGTGAAGACTGCTGCTTTCTCTTGAATATTGTGAAACTAGATGGTATTCAGCTTGTAGTGCTCAAAGCACCAAAACAATGAATCTGAAAAACTCAATAGAAATGTCTCTCCAGAAATCATGACCTGGTTACTCAAGTTAATCAACAGACCTTATTGTGAGCAATTATACATAAACGATTTTCTAACTTAACTATGATTTCTGGAAAGAGACATTGCTGATGAGTTTTTTAAATGTTTCTGGGCAATTTGAGCACCACCAGCTGAGTGCTGTTTAATTGCATTATATTGGCAAGAAGGCAGACATCTCCACAGCCGATATATCTAACGCTCTGCAACTTACACCAAAGCAATCTAGACTGATGTGAGTAAGAGGAAAAATATGTATTTTTGATCTTGGGGGAACTGTCCTTTTAAGATGGCTGAAATTTAATGATAGAAGAGTTAAACAACATCAATTTTTTTTGCAACAAATTTTAACTAAAAAACTCATGAAAATGTCCCAGTGTTGGCAATTTTTTCCAAGTACATGTGAAGTTTGGAGAATTATCACTCCTCAGTATCATAAAAGTCCATCCTGGTTATAGCAACTTACGGGTTGTCAGGTTTGAAGATGAACATGCTGACTGGAGTCACAGTGTTGACAGGCTTTGTCTCCTCTACATCCTCTTTCTCTAACTTGCAGGTTTCAGGGTCCTTACTGTTGACTGGAGGACAGGATAAGAGGACGATGAGGAGGAGGAGAAAAAGAATGAGGAGATGGTACAATTGATACAAATAAGGAAGGAGGCCTCACATTATAACTCACAAACTTAGTTTTCAAACCAGGATTTTAATCTGGAAAAAATCAGCTGAGAACAGACCAAGCCCAGCAGCAGCAAGTCGAATCAGTGAGCTATAGGCCTGAGTTCAGGTGATAACATGACTCACCGCTTCTAAAAATGCCTCAGCTGTGGAGGCAACAACTTAGCTTAGGTGTAAAAGATATAGAATGGCGCATGACTCTGCATGGCCTATTTCTCGTCTCAAATACCTGTGATTGTAGAGAGCTCCAGAGATGACTGAACATTAGGAACCTCGATGATCACACTGGAGCTGAGCTGAGATTTGTTCTGGTCTTGCTCTGTGTCCTTCTCTTCGTTGTTACTCTCTGGGATGATGGGAGGAGACGGCTCTGATTGCTGAGGTGGCTCTTCCTGCCTCTGAGGACACTGGTCACCAGTGTGACTCTGGTTGTCTTGTGGGTCATTTTCTCCTCCTTCAATGCCGTCACCCTGTCTGAATATACAGAGACAAAAAATTTACTGGGCAGACAGGAGGAAAGTGACACACTTAAAATAGGGTCAGTGCTGTCAGATGGTGAATCTATAGCTGACCATAAACCACACCGTCCCTTTGTTCATCTGTGCTCGGCTGCATATCGTTTCCCATTTCTCTTTCCTCATTTCTGTAATTTCTCTACATTGACTATTAGTTCAGGTAAAGCAAAATCAGTGATTACTTTCTAAACACATTAGAAATATTAGACAATACTTGTTGAAATGTGAAAAGAGTGGAAACTGTGTAGTACTGCATTGTGGAGTTAGCAGATTTATTATTATATATTATATTATTTCATGTTTATTTCAAAGTGACATAGCATGAACATCTGTATAAAATACATAAAATACAAATGTAAATATGCCAGAGTTAGCAGGACTGCTAATTTCCATCTATAGTCCCTTGGCAGGTAACAGACAATAAATATATGAAAGACTGAAAATAAGAAAGAGAGAAAAAACAAAAAAACAAAACAATACAACAATTCATACGCAGAAGAGTGCATTAACAGTAGCAATGTATACTGTATGGCATAAAATGCATGGTATTAAGTGCAAGGTGCAAGGTACCTTGTCTATGTGTCTACAATTTTGAAAGTTAATTTTATATACTTGGCATTTTTTTTTTTATAATTTCAATTTGGCTGGGTGGTTAATGACACGTTTAATGACAGTCAAACTCAGGACACATATTTATAAATTTATCTGCTTTACCTGGACTTTAAGGCATAGATTAATGCCTTAAAGGTAAAAAACAAGAAAACAAAAAAGCCAACAAGCAGCCAAAATTCAATAGATGTTGGTAATTTGAGTGTAAAATAACGAGCACTGACATGTCTTGCATCTAAAAACATTTCTTGCTCTGTTACGTCCAATGACATTTCTCTGGCCTCTTCATGGAAGACAGCTGCCTCTCTAACTGTGTTTCAGCTCTGCCACGCCCCTCTTTGAGTGCCTGGATCCCCCACACCTGAAATTCATTGATTATCAGCGGCCACTGAGCTGTTTATTGGCCTGACTTGTCTGCTGCTGAGTTTTGAAACTGTACTTTTTGATAGTAGCTTGATACAACTCTGTTAATCCATCCTTTGTCTCTGCTGACTAGTTAGTAGGAGTGCCTTGTTCCTTGTAAGGGTTCATTTATCGTCCCTCAAGGTGTGAAAAGAGATGTGTCCTTTTCAAATGTTGTCAACATCATTGTCCTCATTCTTTCATGTGTACTTTATAATAGCCTAGATAGAACCAAGAAAGCAGTGTCAAAAGTTTTGGACAACGAGGTGACGGTACAGGATGTCGAAATAATGTAGCTTTCAATGCAGACAGCATGTAGACGGCAGTGGTCCATGAGGCCATTAAATACATCCGACATGTGAACGGAAAATTCCTCAGCTATTATTTAAATTTCTTTGTTGTCTCCAACTGTCGTATCTCGCTCTTGTTTTGTTTTTATCCAAAACAAAAAACAAGCTCAAATACAGATGAAATGAATGCAGAGTACAGACAAAAGGCTCCATCTGTCTCCCCATCTAATGATGAGCATAAATGAGCCCTTAGTCTCGCTAACTTTAAGAAAGCCTTTTAGGAGTTCTCTGCCTTTGCCTTTATTTTACTTCTCCTTTTTATTCATTTTTTCTGGTCAGTTAGGGAGTTATTATGGTCTTTTTGTTTGATTCTACAGACCAACTGAGTTTTGATTTCATAGTTGTTGTGGACTTTTTGTTCATTATTTTGACCTTGGAGACCCTGGTGCTTTATTTGCTTCAATTTCTGCATTTCTGTTAGCTGGTTTATCTCTGCTTATCAATTTTCTCTTAATAATTGTCAACCATTTTTTGTTACAATTAAAAGTGTTTCAACAGCCTCTTGTCTGTATGGTCCCATTTTTGCAACAGTTTTGGCTCAAATTATATTACTCCCTGTGGTCATTCAAACATTAAGCAAAGGTTGTAATATGTATTCACAGCGCAGGCGAATCTAGTTTGTGCAGGGTGCTGAAACATAGTCAACATATAAATGTGAGATTAATCTTCGTTGCATTTTATTTTCCTCTCCTCTTCAAATTAGAGCTGCTTTTCCTTATTTGACTTCATCTGTTTCCAAAATCTGAAACATAATGCCAAACAAATGGAAACAAACATGTTGGTTGAGCAGGTGTTTGTGTGTCTCACCTGCTCTCATCAGGTTTGGACACCTCTTCCTCCTTATGTGTCTCTGCCTCCTTCTCCTCCACTTTCTCTGGAGTTCTTCTCCTCTCTCTGCTGACCGAGTGACTTTCCAAGTGGTTTCCATTCCCAGGCGATGACCCCTGACTTCTCGCCCTGCTCTGATGGTCGCAGTGATGCAGCGCCCTCCTGCCCCTGATCCCACCATGGCCTCCCATCTCAGGAGTCAAAGAGTCAAGATTATCTGGTGGTCTGAACTTCTTTACTGCTCTGTGTTGACGCTCAGCATTCAGGCGGGGGCTCCGGCGCTCACTAATGGTGTTGTGACTCTTATTGGCAAGTTTTCGGCTCTCAGTGATGTGGTCTGATTCAGGAGGCTCTGGCATGGCTACAGACACAGATGCATCAGGAAGGGGCTCGTTTGTAGGATCCAATGACTCTGGCGCTAGTACTGATGGTGGTTCAGGTATGTCACCACAGAGGGCAGCGTCCAGAGGCATATCCAAAGACATGGAGGAGCCTGAGGCCTTGACTGGAGAAGTTAAGGGGTCCATCGGGTGCTTCAAACTCCCAGACTGTGTGTGCTCCATGACCTTGCGGTGCAGTGACACGGGACGTCCATGGTGGGCCTGCGCTGAACCAGGGGGCCCTTCCTTCTCCTCGCTGGGGCCGCTGAACAGGATCTCTCGGCTGGACATCTGGTGGTGTCTCCGCAGCTGGCTGGTCCTCTGCTCCCAAACCGACATGGTCATCCTTTTTCTTCTCTCTCTCCTGGACATGAAAGAGTTAGAGGGGTTGAGAGGTGGGGGTGGGCGGCCCTCCCTGATGCTGCCCTGGGCCTCCTCCAGGGAGCAGGAGTAGGTCGGTCGACTGCGGTGGATGGCTCTTTTTCTGTACAGGTAGGGCCGCCTCCTCCGGCTTCCCCTGAGAAGAGAAAGAAATGACATAATGTCAGTATATAGAAGCAATTTATTATACGCAGCCCCACAGTTAAAGCTGGAGTAGGCAGTTTAATTTTGGTGTCAAAAATCCCATAATTAACTTTGAGTATATTGTCAGTACAACTGACTGAGAGAAAATGAGTCTTTTGCACCTCCTCATGACTCTGTGTTCAAGCTTGAAAATTTCTAATCAGTGATGGAAAATTTCAGCCAGTCAGAGGTCATTTGAAATAGAGCACTTTCCTATTGGCTGTTCTACAAATACAGATGGGAATGCACATTTCTTCAGTGAAATCTTGATTGAATGGCAGACAACCCTGAAGAGAGAGTTTCTATTTTAGCACTGGCAACGACTGCTTAAACAGGAAAGCAATCCAAGAAAGGAAGATTGACTTATCAAAATGATTACAAAACGAGTTTAAAAAATGAGTCTGACAATAAATAAAATAAAACATATCAGCAAAGCTTTGCAACGAAGGACAGAAAATGTTGCTAATAGTTTAGCCTGCTGCTAACCCAGATCTAAAGGCTTACATTTACAGCATCAAATTCATGTTTATGTTGCTGACATTAACAAAAGCCTCGAATCACAGTGTGTCCTTCACCTCATTCCCCACCACTACAGACCATCTTCCCAGGAAGACAAGGGCAGCAGCTCTGTAGACTGACCCGCAGTCATCAGCTGCAACAACCCTGAATCCAGCCAGTGCAAACTCCAGCTGCGGGGGGACCGGACAGCTTCAACTCCCCCCCAGATCAGCTATCATGTTAGGTCCAGCGCTGCAGCTGGCCACCAGTCAGTGCTGGTGAGAAGGTTGCCGGCTGAATTTGAGCCTGGGCTGAGAGCTGGCCCCTTTCCTGAGCTGCAGCCTTCTCCCAGGGAAGCAGTCCACAGCTGTGGGGAACAAGGTGAAGGGACGGTGGGGTGGCTAACGTTAACTCCTTCCTACATACATACTAAGTTTAGGGCCTAGTGTGTATGTAGCAAGTGTGTGGCCGAAAGAGAGAGTGAGAGAGAGTGAGAGAAACAGTCTAATGTAATATGTGTCTAAAATATATTTCTGTAAATGTATGTAATAATTTAATAATCTGTTATTTTGGTTTGGCAACAATGTGACAAACATTCATGCCAATGAAGCTGATTTGAATTTGAATTTAAGAGAGAGGCAAGGTGGGGCTGAGTGAGTGAACGTGCTGTGTGCAATTTTACATTGGAATAAGATTAAATTAATCAATACATCGGAAACACTGGGTGAGTGTAAGAAGCATGTGTATATGCCAGTGGTTTCTGGTGGGACAGAGAGAGGGAGCTACTGGAGGAGGGTGAATTTTTAAACTCTATGTTTGTTTTTTTGTTTTTTTTTTAATGTTTACAGATTTCTGCTTACCCCAGCTTTAACACACATAAGGCTTAAATTAAGGTTTATTTTTCAGTGTTAGATCTCCATATGAAACATTTTATTTTAGCTTGTGTTGTTTACGGATTTAAGTCTCTGACCATTTTTGTTTGCATGCTGTGTATTCACCTAAAAGTCTAATTTGTCTAATTTGAGTCAAGTTGAATGAATTTGCTTTGTTGGACTTGAAATTCTCCTTGGTTCCCTTTTTGTTTAATGAAATGTAAATTAGTGATTGAGACATTTGAACCAAAAAAAGATGAATATCACAGTACATGTACTCAGAAGTGCTTTGACCTGATATTTGAGTGGTTTACCAACAACAAAGCCCTATTTAATGTCAACATGAAGCATTTTACTGGATCAATGAAGATGTTAGGTGGTAAATTAACCAAGCCAGGAACTGTTGTGTGATTGTATTAACAAAAAAAAATGCAGAATGAAACCAGTGAAAAAGATAAAAAAAGTGGAACAAAATAAGGTTGGAGAGTTTGGAGGTACAGGACAGAGCATGAACACAGGGTGAATCTGGGACATTTAACCATTTAAGAGAAATCAGACAGGCATTAGTGAGAGATTCAGAGAGCTGAACAGACAGTGTTACTTACTGGAACGTGGACTCTTGTGTGGTCCGTGTTATCAATGAGCGATTGGTTGAAAACAAGACATTAGTGCTTTTGTGGGCAGAGACAAAACAGACTGGGAGACACACAGCAAATGATCCTCAAAGATAAAGACCAAAGTCATCAAAACAACTGTATGAAGACTGTTAATGCCATTTACCAGCTGTTTGGAATTTGTTATTCATTGAATGTGCGTAAAACTGCTCTTTTATGAAGGACTACATGCTCATTATTAATCATTTATTCAACATTTAGTTGCTACATCGTGTATTCTGTTTGCTGCAGAATATTTCCACCACACACATCCCTTCTTTAAGTGTTTGCAATGATTAAGGATATATTTGGAGGTCAAAAACTGATACTTCGCTGTGTGTCTCCACCGGAGCCAAGCGGCACATTGACAAACAAGATGGTAGCAGTATTAGAAACAATTAAACAACATTCATAAACATCAGCAGTAAGCGCAACATTGATAAGAAGACATATTAAGTAAGACTGAGATGTTAGACAGTCTGAGCTACAGTATGGGTACAGGTAGAAAACATAGAGATGGACTCCATCAGCAAACACAGGAAAGAGTGCATATTTAGAAACCCTTTGGACAAAAACCACCACACTGGGATGCAGCTCTGAACACCACCCTCACCTCAGAGCACTCACACGTTTGCATTCTTTTCAGACATGCTAGTAGAGCTGAATGAGGAAATTTATGCACAGAGCTTCAAAATATTACTTTAAAAATATTCAGAAGAGCATTTGGGAGAGGGCTTAAAGACTCCACAGCGGAAGAAAAACTGTACACACACTGGAAAAAACTATCCAAATATTCCACAATATTAATATCACTTGTTAAACTGTATGTGAATAACAGCATGTGTAATTTTGTTTTTCTTCCTTTAATCATGCCAGCCAGATGCATGCGTTCCCAAAGTGAAATCATCATCAGCCTCCTACATGCTGCATCTCTTTTTTTAGAGAGCAAATGCTGTCATGCAAGTTTCTTCAAGGTCAGCGGGGGCAGGTACCGTCGGGGTTTCATAGCTGACATCAGAGATGAGACCAGAGCCCCCAAAAGTTCAGAGTGTCCTCCCTGAATGCAGATGGCGGCCCAGACGACCCCGTGGTATTCCTGTCTTCTCTATGGGCTCTGACAGGAGCCTGACCCTCAGCTGGCTAAACTGAAACTGATGCACATCTCTAGTTTTCTTTCTACTCTGTTCTAATTTCATTTCTGTCGTGTAGGTTTTAGGAAAATGGCAAGGCCTCTAAAAAGAAACTAAGTAAAACAGAAAGTAGGGCTGGACAATCAAAGTAAATATAATCAAAAATGCAATATGGCCAAGTGAAAAATCTTAATCACAGCTGCAATATTTGAAATAAATGTGTCAAAACATACCATCATGAATGAAGATAGTGCTACAGAGAGGCTGCAGCCTAAAAATCATATACTAGATGTAATGGAATATCCTTGTTTGGTACAGACTTTAGCTGAAATCAATGTTTTTTTTTCAGTGAAAATTAAATCAGTCTCTCCAGGATGTTGCAATCGCAATAATTCACACCAATTCGGCTAATCCCTGTGAATCTTTTTCAACCTTGCAATTTTCTCGAATCACCGCCACTTAATGGCAAATTTGACTATGTAAAGCTAGGGAAATGTAATTTTATTGTAGAGCTGCACACAACGTATTGATTTGCTCAGCCCCCCCCCTTTATTATGAGACTACTGCTGCTAGACTAGAGTTCTTTTGCCTGGGACAGTGTTACACACACAGTGACACGGCTAACTGTTAGCATCACACGGCTGACATCACCCATCGGTTATTAACACGTTTAACAACAGAGCAGAGCATTTTTGGTGTCAGTTTGAGATTAATGGCTGCTGTGGGGCTTTGGCCCAAGAGGAAAAATATGATGAATTGGGACTAGATCAAGTTGTTCTGTGTTATCTTGTGGTAAATAGGCAGACAGAGTTGGAGGAGAGCAGCTCCAAGACACTCTTTCTGCGCTGCGTCAAAAGATAGCAACAGCTAATTTACGGCGATGCTGACCCCAACTCCGGGACAGCATCACAACTATTTTTGCAATTTCTACTTGTGCCTGCAATTTCACTGCAAAAAATATCTATAGATATCACAACATGCATTGCAATTCTTCCAAAAATCTGCTATGAAAACAGGCATTTCGGGCTACAACAATCCAAAAATCTACCCTGCAAATCCTGGAGGGACTGTGAACTGCAAAAATGATCATTCCTGCTTAAATCACAACTAATTGCAATCACAGTAACGGTCAAAACAATCACAATATGTTTGTTTTTACATATTGTGCAGCCCTAACAGAAAGCAAGAAAGAAGAAAGTGCTGTCTTGTTAAATCTTCCACATGCCCATGCAACAAACTGCTTGTTTCTCAATACACAGCGTGCATACATAGCTGGAGGTCCTCACTTCTGTGCATGCACATGCACTTCCACCACCTACGACGAAACACTGTGCAAATCAATCCCTGAGAAAAAAAAACAAAACACAATCTACTCTGCAAGCCGGAAACCTGAGCATTGAGAAAACAAGGTCACGTTATCAAAATTATCCACAAGTGAGATGAACAGATCATCTCCACACACTTTATTACACCTCCTTACTAGCAACCACTTTGCAGATTTCAGAAGTATACTACTTTAATGGACACACCATGTTAATTTGGACACTGAGTAACCCTGTCGCCATGACAATATCATAAGCACCTCCCACCCCGGAGTGGAGCCAGTAACCATGGAGACATAGACTTCAATTTGGAGCAAATTACAGTGCGTGGAGCAGGCAGAGGCTACATAGTAGATCTTCAGTAAAGATCTATTAACAAGTCTCTAGTGGGACAACACTGAATACTGATTCTGTCAACAAGACCTAAATGACATTTGGATGCACAAGTTGAAGCTCTGTATTGATGACCTTATGACTGTTCTGCATGACGTGTCCTGTTAGCTTAATCTGCTGCACCTAATGATGGACTCGCCTTTTGCTGGAGCAACAAGTGTTGCTGGGTCAGTCCTATATACACAATCCCTGGAGGAAGGAAGGAGGGAAGGAGGGAGGGAGGGAGAGGGAGGAGGAGGCAGAGGGAGGAGGTCAGGCAGGGAGAGCGGCTGCAAACAGCACTTACTCTGAAGACATGAAGGAGGACAATGGTCCAACCTCCTTTGCCTTCTGCAGAGCATGCTTCTGGTTGAACGCTGCCTCTGCTTCCTCTTCATCCTGATCAAAAGAGGAGAAGAGTCAAAGGCAACCGAACAACTGTAGCATCTGTGAGTTTAAATAATTGAACAGAATCAAAGTACGGAGAGGATACGAGTGCAGGACTGGACATGGCAGAGTGGGGAGATTATTAAGACTAATTTGCATTAAGTAACAGACTCGAACAAGAATAAGAGCAGGCTTGTTCTTTTATTTTCAATTTTTATTTTACCTTGGTGAGTTCTTGTGCATTGGCGAGGTTATCCACAGCAATAGCCAAGAAGACATTCAGCAGAGTGTCTGTTCACAGCTGAGTTAAAGTGCAACTGTGCAGCCCTTACAATACTGACAGACACAACACTGACAGACAGGTTCACAAGGATGGATTGCGGGCACTGATAGCACTGTGAAATGCACATCACTTGAAGTAGCTATTTGCCCCAGCTCAAGGTGCAGTTCACTACAGATAAACAGGCTTTACAGCTGAGCGCAATTTGGCCTTTTTTGGGTCTGATTGCAAGCATCCACGTACCAAAGTATAAATGATGTCTTTGCACAATGAACACACTATAGGTAGAACAATGGCAAAAAGAAATAGGAAACTGACATTTTCAGACCACCAGCTAAAGGTCCTGACCAATGAGGCGTAGAGGAAACTCTTAAAAGTTGAGGTGAAGAATTTAAATGTGAAAAACAGAAGCCTAACTTGGGTCAGTGCTGGGTGGGACCGCCTTTACAAACGCACGTCAGTTAACCGCCAACTCTCTGAGGACACTTATAATTTTACTGTAACTGCATGCAGCTATTAGCTTGACTCTTTGTGAACTGGACTGTTTTTGCAATAAAGCTTCTTTGCATTGAAAAGGGCCATTTTTTTTATTTTGGTCTCTTTTAATATTTTATATATATATACATATATACTTAAGCATGACGAAACAGGTGAGAACAGGCAAAATGGACAGAGCTTAATACATCAGGTGACATGTCAAGGACCAGTTTTGTGGCTGATGTATATATATTACCTCTTTTAAATGTATGCAAATAGCAGAGGAGCCATGAACAGCTATTTGCTTTGCAGCACAGTTATGGCTGCATTCCGAATTTTGCGAGTGTAATGAGAATTACAAAGATTATTTTTGTCTTATTTGTGCAGCTTTATTGTGCTTGCAAAAGCTGTGCAATCCTTTTGTAAATTCACCCCAGGTAGTGGCACTAGAACTGCAG
The DNA here is from genome assembly GCF_026936395.1 of Plectropomus leopardus. NCBI lineage: Eukaryota > Metazoa > Chordata > Actinopteri > Perciformes > Serranidae > Plectropomus > Plectropomus leopardus. Next base: position 23,405,276 of record NC_142180.1, on the reverse strand, counting down.
ACCCCCCCTTTTTATCAGGAAACACACATAAGTTTTAAGAAATTTACTCTAAAATGACTGCTAAAACTTTAGTTGATAAAATAAACTGCAAGGAGACAGTTGCACAGTCCTCAAACTAAAAATAAAGACCATTATTAAGACAAGGTATTCACAACTTCAAAAATATATGACACAAAATAAGAACAACTTACTGTCCCTTTTTAGAATATTTTAGTACTAATGGAAGTTAGTTTAGGTTACCCTCTAAAAAGAAGGTACTGAGTGCTGTATCTGGAAGCTAGGAGTGAAACCTTTCACATTCCAGTAGAGTGATAAAGGATACAGTTTCCAAACAGTGTGAGCACTATAAAGTAGATAGAAGACCACATGCCAGACTTCACTCCTCCTTGAGAACGAATGCCATTGTACATCACCTCGTTCCAGTCTTCACCAGTTAGGATCTGATAAAACACAACAACTCAGAGTATATTATCTACAAAACTATCCTGAGCATCGCTGTTGAGCTTAGCTCTAAACTCCACATCTGCCAAAACTGCATTACCAGTGTATGTGAGTAATAAACTTGTGTGAAGTAGAGAGCAATAAATTGTCAGATTTATTTCCAGACCTGAAAGACTGTCATGATGGCTGCAGGAAAGGTGTCAAAGTTTGTCGGGGTGTAGTCTTCAAAGATGAATCTGTGAAAAAGAGACACACTTAAAAAAGCAGAGCTGGGTCTACTTCTCAGTTTATTTTATTTTCTCGGTCAGAGAGAAATCAATTCTTCTCCTCTCCAACTGGCTGGCTGATGTTTTTTTTCTATGTGCTCTGTATTCTTGAGGCCGGCTCATACACAAGGCCAGCCTTTATTGAAGTGACAGCTTGTGGGAAACAGCATCGACTCAGGGGAAAACAGAGCCACAAAAGCTGTATGTGTGACGGAGAAAGTCTGAAATCTCCACCGAGCTCACACAGTCTGTTGGTATAATGAAAACAACTGTGAACAGGACACGAACAATCTATTCTCATCTCAGCTGTGTGTATTCAGTAACAAGGAATGTACCTATCCATGATGTCTACTTCAGCCTTGTTTATAATGTTTGTAAATGTGTCTTTACTGCAACCACAAGAAATGAGTAATGAGCTGAGTGGGAGAGAAAAACCATCTATGTTTTCTGCCAGACTGATTAGATTTGTCTTTCTGCCCAAGTGGTTCCTCACTTGACTCAATTTCTTTATGGACTCATCTGGAGTGATGCACAGAACTATAAGCATTTCATTCTGTAGGTGACTATTTAGTGTTACCTGCCACCGAAGAGCTGCATGCCAAGGAGTGCAAACACAACGATGAAGAGGAAGAGGAGGAAGATGAGGGAGATGATGGATTTCATGGAGTTCATCAGAGAGACGACCAGGTTTCTCAGAGACACCCAGTACCTTCAGTCACAAAATATCACATTAGTATAAAAAATATTTTTAAATGTCAAAAAATGTGACAGTTTACTTTTATATTTTTTAAGAAGAGATTTTTTGAAGTGGGGTAATATGAGGTACTTATCCATAATCAGTATATAACCTAGAGCAGATAGTGGTCTGCAGTGAAGTAAATACATTTACTCAGGTACTGTAATGAGGTTTTGTACTTTACTTGATTATTCTAATCTGATACCACTTTATGCTTCTACTGCACTCCATCTCAGCAAAAAATATTGTACTTTTTACTCCAAATTTGTCTGATAACTTTAGTTACTAGTTACTTTACAGGTTAACATTTTTGCACACAAAGCTTATGAAAATGTAAAAAGAAGTGTTGCTGACATGATTAGTCAATTATTGATTGAGAAAAGATTCATTAACTGGCAACTATTTTGATGATCTTGTAAAGTTATTTCTCAAGCCAACACATTACTAGTACTTTTACGCAAAGGATCTAAATACATGTTCCACCACTGGAAGTCGGCACACTCCCAGTTTGGAGAAGCAGGCAGGAGTACAGACACAGAAGTTGAGCAATGTACCGCAGTTAACAGAGGGCAGCAGCAAAACATATTTTAGCCACCTGAATAAATCCATATCAGTTTAAGTGTGCGCTATTTTCAGAATATATTCACTGCTTTATCTTTCTGTCAGACAGGCCTTTCTGGCAGTGAACTAATTATTATGTTATTATATCCATCTCTTCAAAGCTAGACTCCACTGACAAAAACAGTAATTTTACCTGTAGAACATAAGAGTTGCTATATAAGCATGCCACTTTGTTGCATGTAGCTTTCTTTTTGTCAGGATTCTGAACATTATAGACATATATCTAAATTCTTAGGTTCCTGTTAGTCCTTTGTGGTTGTGTTTCTTGTTGTTTTGTTTTAGGCTGGAAGAATTTATTGTTTGCTGCATAAATATATATTTTTTAAGAAGATATGAAATAAAAAAGGACTCCCTACAAAACACAAATATAGAACACTGCATATTACACTACACTACTGCTAGCTCTCAGTCAACAGGGAAATGCTCCATGTAAATAACATGAAACATCTCAACAGATGGCTTAGAGTGAAGAAGGCTGCAGCTCTAACTTGGTGATCTTGAAGATCCTCAGCAGACGGAGAGCACGCAGGACACTGATGCCAAAGGAAGTGCCAGGCCTGAAGAAACCCCACAGCACTTCAAAGATGCTGCCAATGATCACCTACAGGCACATATATGAACACACATCATCAATAAAAACAGAGAGGAACGAATGAGTCTATACCAACAGCTATGACAAAGTGATGGAGAAAGAGGAAAAAGAAGATGAAACACAGAGGAGGCGAGGGATGCTGCTACATATTTTAAGGACACAAGCAGTTGGATTTTGAGGAAAACAAATATGTAGATAGATAGACGGAGTACTGACACTGCAGTCAAAACAGTTGAAGGAAGAGTGGAAGTACAGACGCGGTCCCAAGCTGTACATCTTCAGAAACATCTCAGTCAAAAACAAAGCGAGGAACAGGAACTCTGCATAGTCTGGAAAAACAACAAAAATAGGAAACTTACATACATGTAGACAGTCATATGATAACTTTCATAGCTAATTGACTGATGCACAGCACATACACCAGGTGCCTCAAGGTGTTATTGAAATGAAGTGTGACTCACAGAGGAAGTTGGACAGCCAGACGGGCTGGTTGTGGTGAACGATGGCCACACACAGTGTGTTGAGAGCCACTAAACCGAGCACTGTCCAGTAGAAAGTGTGTGTCTTCACCACACGGCGGATGGAGATGCGCAGGAGACGCTCTTTGCGGCGAAAATATGCTGTTGGACCTCGCTTGGCACTCCTGATACTCGCTCTTGCCATGGGGATGCCTTGAGGGATAAGCAGGAGAGGGAGAGGGAGAGGTAGGGAGATACTGTGGTTGAACTAACATTTCTTGTACAGCATGTTCCTTCCAACACTGTTTACAATGAGGCTGCAACAGAGCTCAGTGTGCCCTACCAGAGTATGCCTTACACTTTATGTGCCCATATTCATGAGGCTGTCCAGACTCCCACTCACCCACAGAGGAGATGTCACCATATTGTTCCTCCCCTGGTTGTCCTCGATGCACCATATCCATCCCTCTCCTCTTGATGGTAGTGGCTCTTTTCAACACTGCAGACAGAGCATGTTGAGCATAAACACGATGTTCAAACTCAATATACAATACATTCGGTGAAATTAGAGGGAACATATTGTGAGGATAATAACAAAATAATGATGAAAATCTTTTTTAATATAGCTCTTTGCTAAAGAAAGTTTAATTATTTAAAAAAAAACAACAACAACAAAATAACCCCAAGAAGATAAAAAACAACAATTAACAACACAATCAACAGAGGGGTCATAAAAACATAAAAACACTAGAGGGGGAAGATTAAGTTACTGAACATATAAAAGCCAGGCATATTATAAAATATGTATAATAGGATGGTGACACAAAGCAGCAACATGGCCACAAAACACGATTTAGTTTTAACATTAATTACAATGGGCCTCATTCACTAATAAGTGCACAGGAATGTTCTTACTTTGCATACAAAGCAAGAGTGCACCCAAATTTACCATAAGATTCATGACACATGCACATTGGCCAATTTAGTTTTTCACATGGTGTGTCTGTCAGTGAATTAAAATCACTCTAAATTGACAGTCACATGCCTGTTTTTTGTAACTGGCATACTGCTATGCCCCCATTTCTCTATATAAGGAATCATTTTCACCTGGAGGTGTATCATGGAGAAAACGGTGAAGTTGTTTCTACGCACATAGTTAGTGAATGTCTAATTTATATAACTGCAACCAGACACAGCTTATGAGGAGACCATCCCTCACTCCTTTAGGCATAATCTTCCTTCAAGGCCAGATATCTTAACACTTGTTTAGAGTTAAAGCAGAATGTTTTATAAACCCTGCCCATCAACAGGCACTGTTAATGGGCTAGCAATTACGACTGGCTATATAGTATGTGCAGTTTATATGGCAGTAGAAACTGGTGGGAGTGGCTGACCATTATAGGCCAAATAAATAATAACAATGAAAACAAAAACTTATACATTTCACTGTGAACATTTTCATATTCTCCACTATGAGCTTTTAAGCTTTTATAAGTTATTTAATATTTTTGGGCAATCATAATCAATATTAATCATTATTAAAGTTTGCTTTGATGAATATGGTTTTAACATGCTATGTTTTTAGATAAAAGGTGTGAGTTTACATTTTCTCAGACAGCTGGGCCTTCATCTCTTGTGCGTGTCATGGTCTGAGACAGTTCTAAATTTGTTTACAGAGTATGAACAAATTCAGGTAAGAAAAAATTGATGAATCATGGAGTTTGTACACACGGTTTAAGCACAGATTTGTGCAATGTACTGTGAATAAGGCCCATTGTGCTGAATCAGTAAACAGATGTTTAATCTTTTACTGATTTTATGTTTACATGGCTCAAAAAACTGCCTTGTGTATGGCCACCTTATCATCTTTAAGACACTAATAGGGAGACTCAGGCAATATGCAAGTGTGAAAACTTACAATACAATGAAAAGAAAATGATATAGCAAATGATGAGAAGAAATAAAAACGAAGACACTGCACAACAAGCTAGTGTCTTTGAAGTTTGAGCTGAGAGGGAAAGTTAAGCTCATTAACGCTGTAGTTGAATGGGATAAAAATGATCATTTAATGTGCAATGTGTAATGATCCAAAAACCTTCTGCTGCTGTTTTATGATCTCGTCATGGCAAACCATGCTCCGAGGCGACTTGACGGTCCATGCATTTCTCTTACTAGCGCTGCTGCCACATGGTATCATATCAGGGACACACCGTGCAGTGCACACATGCTGGAGTGAGTGTGATGAGTGTGTTCTGACCTTTTTGCTGTCTGTTCATGATTACCTTTCTTCCTATCCTACCCCCACTCAAACACCTTTCTGCTACCTTGTGATTTCTGAATCTACTTGCAGTCAATATTTGCTTGGGGACTTTTTTTTAATAAGCTGTTGATCAAACACACACAAAAACACACAGATACACAAAAAGATTGCTGCCATTGCACACTCACATACAGGAGTGTTTGCTAAAGGCATGAACATGGAGTCCTGTCAACACACACATACACACATACACACACACACACACACACACACACACACACACACACACACACACACACACACACACACGCACACACACACACACACACACACGCACACGTGCTGCTGCCTTTTCAGACCAATGGTTGCTAAGGCAACCACAGTGCACCGCCTTTCTTTCTAATCAAAGCTATCAGAGCTTCTGCATTTATTTCCATCCGAACAGCTGGAGCCACTATCTGTTTCTACTACAGATTTGCATCATTCAATATATTTTTACCTTGTCAGAGTGTCTTTGTTCTTCAAGTGAAAAAAACATACTGAACAAGAAACACAAAGCAAGCAAAGGATTTTCTTTCCTTTTTCTATGTAAAAGTGTTCATATTTGTGAATTTGAGTGGCTCTGTGTGTGTGTGTGTGTGTGTGTGTGTGTGTGTGTGTGTGTGTGTTTGTGGTAGATGAGGTGGTGAAGTTGGTGAGGGAAAAAGCAGAACAGAGGACGGTTCTCACCATAGGCACCACCTGTACTCCACTCTGGGAGGCTCCTGAGAGCTGCCAATCAATCAACATTATATAAAAGCCGTGCTGGTTTAGCGAGGAGGAAAGGTCACAGTAGAGTTGAGAGGGTCAGAGCAGGCACTTACAGTCGCTGTCTGTAGGGCACCATGTCTAGTGGCACTAACAAAGCTAAATGTCTCTATGTGGCACTGAGAGTTTGAGAGTGATGTAATGGTGTGGTGATCTGTGCAAGTGCACTACACTTAATGCAATATGTCCTGAACTACAGTAATATACTGGGGTGTATTTTTTTCTGTTGCAACTGGGGTCAGTTTTAAATCATTTTAAAATATTCTAGCTGAGCGGTCAAATTTCAACAAGACTAAGGGTGCTTTCACACCTAACATTTCTGATCCCAATAAAAAAAATGCCTAGTTATTATGATTAATTTAGGCTGGTGTAAAAGCTATTAAACAAAGCGAACCAAACCGAGTCCTACCTTACTTCCAAATGAACTCTGGTGTGGTTTGTTTCTGGTGTGAAACTTACCAAAGGATTTTATGATAGCAGATATGTGGTTTTACCAATAGGTCCATCGGCTGATCGGGAAATTTGCCTTTTTTTTTTAAAAAAAGGCAAATTTATAAGGCCAGGTATATAACCCATTTATGCTAATCATTTGGTAACCATGGTAACACATATGTATGTCATTGTAGGTATTTGCCCTAATAAAAAACCTATTAAAACTGCTGCGCTTGTATCCAACACCATGTCCTTTTTCCACATCATTTTGATTATTTAAAAGTGTATGACAGCTATCCTACATTATTAATTTTTTGAAGACCTAAATCATTTCTGTACAAACGCATCCTCTCTGTCCTGTCTCTTTCCATTAGTTATTAATTATAACATGCAATTCATTTGCAGTCTAATACTAACGATGATTATAATGAGAAAAGTATTTGTAATTTTTTTTTGTGACACCAAATAACAAACATCAGACACATTAAAAAGCTGCATAATTCCATGACTTTTGCAGGCCTGGAAAATGTGACTGATAAATTCGATGACTGTGGGAACCCTGTGATTAGCACTAATCAGTTTAGAATAGCTGAGACTGATGGGAAGGTAATTAGTTTTGCAGGTATTTGGTGATAAATCAAAGTATTGGACAAATTAAAAATTTGATGTGATGATAGGACTAGAGCAAAAGTTAGATCACCTAATTCTGTATGATTCATCAGAACAATGAATGTTTGAACAAAAATCCATGTAAAAGTTATTGAGATATTTCAGTATGGACCAAAGTAGTGGATAAACAGTTGTTTCTATTTTTCCTATATCTGTATTTTTAAAAATGATGTGTCAACCTATAATCACAGACAAATACATAATACAGACTCTAACAGCATTTGCTTGGATATCCTTTACAAAGCACATTTGCAACAAGTGTACATGCCAGCATTAAACTGATTCAGTCAAAGAGAGACAGAATGTAAAGCAATGTGAGGATAGCAGAGAGACAATGTGCACAATGACAACAGAAAAAAATAAAGACCTTTGCTGACTTACCGTCGAGGGCAGAAGGTCCTGAATTCTTATTCTCCTCGGCGAGCATCACTTCCTCTGGAAAGAAAAAAGTCAAACCACAATCAGTCCTGTGCAGCCGATGATGGCTCAGACGGAAACAGATATACTGGCATCTTTTGTGACTTTATCTATATCTCAATTACAGTGGGACAAACAGCTGGCAGAAAACAGGTTGCATCAGATAGTCCTAGTTCCACTATTGACAGGATCAGTCTTAAAGCTTAAAGTGAAATATCGATTTGCTTTTCTCATCAAGAGCCTTGGTCTCTCTGCGCTGTGACTACGACTAAAGCCACCTGCTCTGTCGATCCAGGCCCGGTAGCCATTGAGCTCTCTCTCAATCTGCTGTTGGCGTCTCAGTTTCATGAAGGCCCTGCGGTTTTCCACCCTCTCCCTCTCCTTGGCAAATTCCCTGCAGAACAAAATCAAACCACAGAATCATTTATTTACTCTTTGATGGCACAGGGATTTATAGTCACATGGGTAAATAATTCCTCTTGGAGACAATCACCAGGGGAAGAGCTATTGTTGTATTGAACTAAGCTCTTCTCATTGTTCATTCAACCACAATAGGAGAAGAGAGGAGAGCATCGCAAAGGAGGTCTCTTCTCTTTCTCAGTGGAGATAATGATAATGTGGATCCCCCATTAACCTTTCTGTAATACTAATTAACTCCTATAGACTTTAACACCATGCACTGAAACAACACAGTTTGGCTTGACAGGAGCTCGTTTGCCAGCCACTCCACCTGCAAGTGAATAAGCAACTTGTTGTGTGCCGTTTGGCTTCCAGCCTGCCAGGTACTTCATCAACATGACAACAAAACCAACTGACTGTGTAGCTGTAGCCCATTTTTAGGTCTGTCCATTTTACAAGATGCAATGTAACCTTGGAAGGACCTGAAAACTACAATGAACCTGTCCACATTTGACAAAAGAATCAGTCTTTCTTGACAGAGACCATACCTAATGTTGCATTTGAGCGACCCTTAGTGAAACTAATCCCTTTGTCCTCTTTGAAACATGAGGCCACACAGAGATCTCTGAGCAGTTTTGATAACATTTTTTTTGTAAGGCTGCTAATGCCATGCCCAAACCCCCGAACCTAGAGTGTCAGCATGCTGTCTTTCAAAGATAATCAACTGAGACAAATCTGGCCTGGAAGCTGAAACTCCCACCAGCATAACTCTCAGCCTCTCCACACTGTCTCCAAATGGTCCTCTTTAAGTCATTAAGTCAAACATTTACATGGATCACCAATAAGTTTAAATGACCACCTAAAGTTCCATAGGGTGGAAGGTGGAGCGGTTGTCTAAAGGTTGGAAGGTCGGTGGTTTGATGCCTGGCCTCTGCAGTCTGTAAGTGTCCTTGGGCAAAATACTGGACCCATTTAAGTTTGTGATTAACTTTGTATGGCAGCCTTGGGCACCGATGTTTGTGAATGTTAAGTGCTCTGAGTGGTTGGTAGGACTAAAAAGGATCCATATAAGGCATTTCATTTACCATTAAATAACTGACTGCCGTGCTATGGGTTGTAAAGGCAACTAAGGGCCAACAAAGATATGCAACAGTGGTGTCCTGCCAATTCACTGGCATTACTTAAGGCCCTTTCAAACCTACATTATTTGGTCCAGACACTCAGACTTTTCAGTTTGATCTGAAACCAAAATTACAGATGTAAAACCCCGTGGTCCGAACCAAAACATCCAAACCTTGGTCAGACAGAAAGAGGATGTCTTGGTCTCGATTAAACCTAACCATGGCTATGTTTGTTTCTTGTGTGAAAACACTTCTAACACGGTTCTTACTTTCAGACTAATTACAAGATGTTCTGGCAGGTTATTGTCATGTTATAAGAGTAAGGGAGCTCCAAGCTCAGGGCTTAATCTGTACATAGCAAGTGTGTGGCTGAGAGAGAGAGAGAGAGAGAAAGAGAAAGAGGACATGTACTCAATGCAAACAGGTGTTGCTGATCAAAGAACGGGAGGAATTAGCGGTAAAGTTGCCAAGTGGTAGTAAATGAACAGTGACGGTTTCAGTGTGTCTCTGAATAAAGACCCCATGAGACCCTGGTAAAGTTCCAGTACCTTGCCTCTGAACTGCTGAAGCAGGACATGGTTAACAGAACCAGAAAAGGGAAAAACAACACAACAAAACAAACTAAACTGTGGTAGCATGGGCAGAGCAGGAGTCTGTTGGAAAAAAATCACAAAAATGTGGACACTAGAGAGAGGATAAGAGAAGATGGTAAGCTCATTGACAAACCAATCATCTACAAGTATCAGAATCAGAATCAGAAATCAGAAGTATCAAGGGACCCTACTTATGTAGGTGGTGACAACAGGATGTAGGTAAGTCATGTACACTCCTTCTGTGCACTCACAAAACTGCAACTTGAAACCAGAACTAACCAGATCAAATTTACACTCTGCAATGAAAAAGCAAACTTGGTTGGGACCTTGGTTTGGACTTTCAGGATTGAAAAGGCTCATGGACATAAATGGGTTCAACTGAGACAGTTTAAATCTTTCAGGAAATCAGGGACCTTACCTTCATAGAAAGTTGCATTATTGTTGATAAAAGACAATGAAGTCAACATGGCAAGAATTATAAAAAGCTAGTAAAAATGTATAATCTATGAGCTAGAAATGCCTGATAAATCTCCCCACAAAAGGCTGAGATATTGATAGTTTAAATTAAGCTGAATTTGAGCTTAAAACTTTAGCATGCAGGATTGCCGGTTACTTTTTATAAACGTGCTCACCTGCAAAAGTGAAAGTAAAAGCCAGCCCCAGATTAATTTGGCATTCAGTCTCGCTGTATTTGCATATTTTCTGGCACTGTGTCTCTTGGATGCCTGCTGGTTAATGTCTGACGTCAGGTTGCTACCTTTTTAAAAGCACCAAACTCACTTAAGTGCTGTGGTGATACACACCCACAAATGTCCCAAACACAGAAAAAAAAGAAGAAAATAAGAAAAAAATTCAGGCAGAGGGAAGAGTCTCTTTAAACGTGAACCTACCCAGAGAGGACTCCCAGCACCAGGTTCAGGACAAAGAAAGAGCCGATGATGATGAGAGGGATGAAGTAGAGCCAGTTCCAGTCGGAGCCCAAGGCATCATTGGTCTAAAACATCAAAATAAATGCTAAATTCAGCAAAATCACGTCACGGCAGGAGCAGACTCATGCTGCCATTGAAATACGAGACAAAAATATACAAGTGTAGGTGTTTGGGTTACTGCTGAAAGTTTAAGTCAGAGTGCAGTCAGGGCACCGAACAGAGACATTATTGATCTACTCTGGCCTCACAGGAAGAGTGTGGAGGAGAGTGGAGGTATTCTGCACCGGACAAACTACTGTATGAAGTCAATATAGAAACAGTATTACATCTATACTTTAGTCACTAAGTCTGTATGGTCAGCACTCCTTTTTCAGCTGCAAAGTAGCAGCATGCTGTCTTTCTCTTTCCTCCCTCCCTCACTGCTCAGCAGCAGAGCTCATCCAGCATCACTTTAGACAACATAATACAATCACTCTGGAAAATCATCTGCCTTCATCCATCTCAATAAAAACTGAAAGAGCAGGCAGCTGACCACAAATTACACCCCGGCACAGCATTTTGTGTGTGTGAGTGTGCTTTCGATTGTTGCTTTCCTGAGATAATCTGAGGTAGAGGGAAAACAACAACAAAAAATTAAGTTAAATTCATCATAGGTGCCTACTGCACAGGGTGGATAAGGGTTATACTTTTACTCCTGTGATTGTCTGTTGATTTCCACATATTTTATTTATTGTACCTACAAGAGGCATACAATAATGCCCTCCAGCGCATACTTGTCTATCCTTTTTTCTTTTCTTTAGATTAAAACTGGCTCAGTTGATGAAAATATTTAGACTACAGCCTAATAAGGATTTTGCATAGAATCCACTATATCAATGCTAGATTAGCAAAGATGTACCCGGAGGCTAGGGATTCCTGTAATAGCTGTAAACACTCACCCGTGAACTTCATCCATATGTCATAATACTTTACCAGGATACTACATTACTGGGCAATAATCTTTGAAACTCTGCAGGATTCCTGCACCATGAGCATCAATCCCAATCCAATCACAGTAATATTTGACGTCCCTCCTAAAGCAAATTTCTCATGCCACTGCAAACATCTCATTCTTTTTAAGTGTTTCAATCCACATCCATGATGGATGGATTAAATAAGTTTGACAGTGTATAAAACTTGAGAGACTAAGACTCTCTAAAAAAGGCACCTTGAATACCTTTAAAAGGCATGGAGCCCCTTTCTGGATGCATAAGTAACTTAATGACTGACCCTGAGGAAAGCTGAGCTCCGGCTCTTCTCTTATCCCATTTTCTTTTTGTTTGTTTGTTTGTTCTTTTGTTTTCTGTGTGTTTTTTCTTGTGCTTTTCTTATTCAGGGTGCAGCTAGGTGGGAGGTGCTTGGACCGTGGGCACTAATAGTTAGGTTGGAAGGTCTGGTTCTCCTGGGTGATAACTCACAGGCCCTGAGCATGTTTGATTTGTATTCTTATTTACCTGTGCAAATTTGCAATAAATAGAGTTGGAAAAAAACTTCAGCCTAATTAAATTGACTCAATTCAGTACATTTCAATTTTATTTATAAAGCCTCTGTTCTTGGACATTCACAGTGACTAAAATCATAACGGATAAATTCAGTATTTTTGGCCTTGGGGGAGTATTGCAACTATTATTATTTTATCCTAATAAATCAAATTTTGGAAAAGGTTCCTTAGAGCACTTTAGATCTTGAGTAGCATGTTTCCTTATTTGTTTAAAAATGAATCAAAAATTGAGCACTCCAAAATGTCTGGCTGCAAAAGCTTCTGAACACATAACTTTTTATAATTTTCTATGTATTTATTTTGCCAAAAGTATATTACAGTAAAATGCACAAAAGTTTGGAAAATGGTCTAATCTCGTCTAAAATTATGCAGTATAAATTAAGAGATCAGTTGTGGTTATGGCAGCAATAAACCAGGAATTTGAATGATTAAATGAAATAATTTAATATAATAATGTATCCATGCTTAGCAAATTTTAAAGGTATCCAAGCCTTCATGAGCAGAAGGATAATTTTTTTGGAAAATTATATGTTCTTTTGGATTTTCAACAGTGTCCCTGTCTGAACAGGATCTTTTCATTTAGCTGCAACCAGAGGTGGTCATCATTGGACTTGATTTGTTGGATGGTCACACAGGCAACAGCTTTATCAAATTAGCAAATGGTGCCACTGCCTGCCTCTCTGACTACATACTGTCTGTCTGTGTGTGTGTGTGTGTGTATGTGTGTGTCTGCTCCTCTTACTCTGACATAGACTCTCAAAAAGCACACTGCAGTGTCTCACTGCTGTGGACTGAAACCCAAGTTTAGTTTGAGTGAGACAGAGACAGCTGCTTGGAGGAAGAGAGACTTAAACAAGTCAAGCTCTGAGAAAATGTTGTCTTCTGCCTTCTACTTAGAAATGCTGAATTTAAACCTCACAATAACTTAAAATGTTGCAGTCTTTAGCATTTGTTTCTATTGTTGGCAAAATATGCTGCACATTTTCTATCCCCTATTAGCATAGTAGCCCATATTAGCTTGAAGGGCTAACTTTTACTTTATTATGTGATTGTCTCTGTCATCCTGAACATCCTGCTGAACCCTGTTCAAATTCTCAAACTCTATATAGAAAAAAAGGAACAAATAAAGAAACATCTTGAGCAGCCAAATATGATTTGACTGACATAATTCTGAGTCAGGTTCAGCCCTAAAAACTAAATTGTACCTCGTTTGACACTGGTGAACACTGAGTATTTTGCTGGGTTTTTTTTGCATAACTGTAGAAAAATTCAAAACATGTCTTCTTGCTTTTGCTGTTTGACTAAGAGTCCTTGAGCATAAAAGTCTTAACTTCCTATCAATCCTACAGCGCAAAAACATTTCTGACTCAGCCAGCTCTTATTCTGAATCAATCTTTGAACGATCAACTGCTCCGGAGGATGCTCCCGGAGGACTTGACGATGTCAATCAAGCTGGATGCCAAAACTACACACCGTTAATAGCATTATATATACTGATCCACTGTATCACATGAAGATGGGGGAATAATAATTCTTTGAGAGGCATGGTTCAGGGAGACAGATTTCTGCTAACCTTGCCTGCGATAAAAGAAATAATAAACATTGGTTCAACATACTAAAATATTTTAAAAGAGAAGCAGAAAGAATATTTATAATCCACTCTTTTTGTTCATATTCACACAGTACATAGCAGAGGTGTATACAGTCATTAATCCTAGATTACATTTATAGAGATTTTAAAGCGTGCCATATTTCATAACTAGTAAGTGGGCAGTCTAATCTCTATTCAGCCCTTGCAGCATGTTGCAGCAGGTTATACATTTCTAAGGATAGATGGAATAAAAAAGGCAAGCTGAGTGCAAAACAGGAATCAACAGAGCACTCTGCAATTTCAGCACTTAAATCAAAAGCCAGCAACCCTCTGTCCCCACATATTCTCCATCCACAGGCAGATCGTCTGACAGGGGAGGATGTAGAGGTGGCAGACCTTCACTCAGCTACCATCAGTGTGCTGGAGCCAAAGCTGCATGTCCTCTTTAGGGTAAATTGAGTCGATATTGTGACAAAAAGATGCTGCATCTCAATAATTTTTGTAAACTGAGAAGAATATTATGAGTGGCACGTGTGTGTGTGTGGTCTTACATTGTAGAGTACAGTGGTCCACCCCTCCATAGTGATGCACTGGAAGACAGTGAGAACAGCAAACAGGATGTTGTCAAACTGAGTGATGCCGTCATTAGGGCCAATCCAAGTATCGGAGCAATTGTACTTGGGCGGACACTGGCGCTCGCCACATGGGAACTTGTACTCAGAGGGGTCCACCGTCTCATTTTCTGAACAGAAGGTTCCATAGAGGGAGAGGAAAAAGGTAGAAATATGTCATATGTCTTACATGATATTGAAGTTCCAAACAACAGACCATGCTTTGTTCGATAAATAAACTTAAAAACTATCATGCATTGAACAGTTTTCACACAGAATCTGAGCGTATAAATCTGTCATTTTCATGCCTGGTGGTCTTTAAGCTTCAGCACATAAATATTATTTTTAAAGATATATTTTAGGACATTTTTTGCAGTGAAAGGAAAGAGGGGAGAGAGAAGGGATGACATGCAATGGACAGCCATGGGTTGCATTCAAACCAGATCTTTGCCAAGGACTCAGTCTATATGGGGTGCAGACTCTACCAGTTGAGGGAAAGTTGAATCATAAAGTTTGACTCTAAGAAACTCACGGAAATACTGATGATCTTAGCCGATCCATTGGAATCAACCATGTAATACTAACTTCTCATAAAGAGGGCTAAGGGACAAGTCATACCAAATTTTGGCATGGCCATTTTCACAGGGGTTCCTTGACTTCTAACCTGAAGATGTCTGAATTAAAATGGGTCTACAAGTCTTCCCTTTACAGATATATTCACCGTGCAATTTTGGGCAAAAACATGCAGTACAGATGTGTTATTTTTGCCCATTGTGTTTAAATATTTCTGCACACTGAGTCCTTAAACAGCCTTGAAATTGCATAAATTGGATATGACTGGAAAGCTAAGACTTTTGTGGATTCAGTGAGCCAAGCTTTAACTATGTGTGAAGATGTTAGACCCCTAGTAGCCATTTCATTGTGGTAAGAATATTTTTTCGAGAGGAAAGTGTCTGCATAAACTGATATATTGTGACCTAATAATCACAGCCTAAGGAAAACTTTACAAAACTTTACACCCACAAACTAGAGACCTTAGCATTCAGAGGATGTAAAGCTTTCATAGCTATACTGACAATAAGAGGGCTTCTCAGCAGTTTCCAGAGCAGAAGTGCTTACCATCCAGTCCTCGAAAAATGCAATTCTTACCAAATTCTACAAATGTCAAAAGGTTTTTATACTAAATCACAGCTTCCTCACAATCTTCCTCAAATTCTTAGTGTCTTAATGTGAGATTATGATATATACCACTTTGATTTGGCGTATACTGTTGAACTGCTATCTCCCCCTAAAGACCCCCTGTCCCCCTTAAGAAAAGGGAAAAAAGGGTCTATGATGGCTCTCAGAGGGTGAAACCAATATACAGTATATACCCAGTGAGTCACTCATTATTGCTGTACAATTAAATTGTGTGACAGTGATTTTTTTTGTCTCAATGAAGTGTTATTAGCCACATGTCACAACATGCAGAAAAAAGAATCAAGCAGAATAAAACACAGCCCTCTCTATCGAACAGTGGAGCAGCCTGTCTATCTGTAACGTGACCACTTAGTGACAGAAAATACTCACTTCAGACTGTCTGTTTTATCTAAATGGCCATTCAGATTCAGTGTGACGGGAACAGCTCAAAGGTTAATGACAGCCGTGAATGTACAATGAGCCATTGTAGCAAACTGCATTGTTGGTTTTAATTATACGGGACAACACTGCTAGTTTGGTTTGATCAAGCCTGCAGGTGCAGGCTGAGATGCCATTCTCTGCATGTGTGAATGCATTTGTGATTACAACAATGAATCTACTACCTAAAGAATTACGCATACGTTAGACAGCCACACACATAAAATATACACCCACTCAACAAGAACAACAACAGAAGCTCAGTCTTGACTCTGCTTTTCAGTTTTTGATGCAGTTTGCTGTCAAAAACAGTTCTAATATTAGTCTTTTATCTGTTTACATTTATGAATTATTCACAACCATTTCAGGCCCTTTCAACAAATTGCTCTCTTTTGTTTCATTCATGCCATCAGTGTGTGGTAGAGGTGCTGAGACAGTTTGCTCTTTTGTCATGCAATTCATTATAGTGCTTGGCTTAAGATAAAAAAAAAAAACCAAAACAAAACATGAATAACAGTAATCACAAGATGTCACTATTGGCTACCAACACAAATGGAGTAGTATGAATCATTGCTTATGTATATGTAAATGTGTGTGTGTGTGTGTGTGTGTGTGTGTGTGTATGTGTGTGTGTGATTTAATTAAGACAAATAACTAATGGGCTCACAACATATTATAGGGACTAACACACACTTCTATAAGCTGGATGACAATGTCTGGGCAGGTTTGTTATATTGTTATATACAGTCAGTGTGTCTGTACCCAGTATTCCAGGCAGTGGCGTGCAGGTGAAGTGCAGTTTGCCGCTGTAAAACTCCAGGCCAATGATGGCGAACATAAGGATTGCAAAAAAGAGCAGCAGGCCGATCTGCAGCAGAGGAACCATGGCCTTCATTATAGACTTCAGGACTATCTGCAGACCTGGAAGGGGAACACACAGTGAGCAGCAGAGTTAAGGTCAAAACACAAAACACTAATGTAAAAAATGTGGGTGTCATAAATTGTAATGTTTCCACCTCACTTCACAATTTTTGGAAAAAAATATTCAAGTAGAGCTGAAGTGATTAGTGAATTAATCCACTGGCTGATCAACAGAAAATTAAATGAAGCTATTCTGTAAAAGATGCAGTATGTAACTATGGAGGCTGATAGTTGTTTGTTAGGTCTCTTTCCCAGGTCATCACACTTTGGGTTGGTAGTCAGACCAAATGTTGGTATGTGACGACCAACAAATGAGAGCGCATCTGTATTTGACGACCTGGGAATAAGACCCAACAACAGGCTATCTTTTTCAAGAGGTACATACAGAACTTTTAATAAAGGTAATCAAGTAATTTCATGATTCACTGATCCAAACTTCTAAATTGTAAATATTTACTTGCTTTTCTTAGTGGTTTAAGATTATAAACTAAATATCTTTGGATTTTTGAATACTGGTCAAACAAAACAAGCAATTTGAAGATGTCAATTTGGGCTCTGAAGAACTTTTTGGTGGAGGAAATGTTTTTACAATCAGCAGATTCATTGATATTGAAAATAATGCTTAGTTGCAGCTCTATGTCTAGGTCAAACCAATACTCCATGCAGACACTGGCCTAAGATGTAACATGCCTGGTTAATTAAGTAGTTCAACCCTTCGTTAAATAAGGAATTCCAATGGCAGTTGTGAATGGACCAAAGTACAACACCAAAGGACAACAAAAAAATCTAGTTACACAGACAGTTTTGGTTTTATTTCTTTGGAAATGCTTTCTGTTAAAAAAAATAGTCCAAATGAAAACTGTTTAGATTGTGCATTATGGATAAACAGGGACATTGTCTCTAAAAAGAAATTTATAATGATATATTTTAATATACTACATAATATTCTACGTTTGCCTGAGGACCACAAACATTCAACGGAATGGACACTAAAATTTCAGGGGCGATGTCTGAAAACTATCTTCACGATTAGATAGCACTAGGATAATGAGAGATTTTTTTTTTTTTTTTACTTGACCCTTCAATTCCTCCTCTTTGGTACTCACTGGGGATGCCTGAGACCAGTTTCAGGGGTCGGAGCACTCGTACCGCCCTCAGGGTCCTCAAGTCCACTGAGATATTCATATGCGCCCCTGCAGCAGCCAGGATCCTGCAGAGGTGAACGCAAACCCACATACACAGAAAAACAAAGTCACGGAGCAGAATGCTACAATGTTCCGCTTTATAATCTGCTGCAGAGCCGTGTCAAAAAGGGGGAGTCACAGACATGCATGAACACGCGAAGGCCATCGCACACAGTGTTGGAGGAAGGCTGCAGTGCTTAGATATGGAGTGTGAGGACATGAGGGTCTCCAGCAAGCAGAGAGAAAACAGAGAAAACAACAGGGGTGTTTTGGGGGGTTTATGGCTGTTTTGCAGTGTGTGGGAGGATGGCTGTGACAACTGCTATTTAGAAGGAGAACAAAGAAAGACACCCTCAGGCTGGAGAGACATGAAGCTTGTGGACAAACACATACGTGGACACACACACACTTGTCGCAAACACACCGACTTCTTATCTGCTGCACAAAGTCGTGAAAAGTTTCATTTTTACTTTATCTTGTTTTGTTTCCTCTGTTCCCCCTGCCCTCTAAATATACCTCTGTGGCTTTCAGCCATCACACTGATGAGAAAAAGAAAGACAGTGTCTGGTGATCTCCCCCCGCCCGGCATCCTCATTAGTCTGCCCTCTTCCTTCTTTTTCTCTCTGCCCTCTGTACCCTCATATCTCACTCCTCATCCCTAAACCTCTCTACTCTCATCTCCCTCTTCCTCCACCTGTTTTTAAAACCTCATCCCCAATTAGACTTGCACCTCTGACTCTGTTTCTCCATTTTCCACTGACCTGAACACACATTTATTCCCCTTTCACCCAGATGCCTACTGAGAGAAAGACAGAGACAGATGGAACAGTGAGGTAAAAACAATAGAAAAATTGCAAAAGGGGAGTAGAGGAAATGTTCTTGCCAAGGAGAGAATGGAGCAGCGTTTTCTATCAAGACTTTTGATGACAAAGTTTCATAAGATTTACACTCTCCCAACTCCAAAACTTTAACTGTAAGTTAGTGGAACTTGCTCTACTGGCCAATTGAATCCATTGACAGTTAAATAAACATTCTCATTAAAGATTCTGTATCTAACTTTCACAAAATCCTTTCCCATGACACCTCATTTGAGGCTGTTAATTGTAAAGTTGATGTTAGACTCAATTTCTTAGCTAATGTTAGCTACTGTTGCTAATTGTAGTGCTGTAGTGGAGAGGGCGGCCTTAAGGGCTTTCTGCCAAGAAGGGATTTTTTGGATATCAAGCATCATCATTTGGATTTTCCAAAAATTTTTGGCCTGTGTAGGAATCAATCAACAGGCTGTTACAGGCAACTGAGAAAATGGTGAAAGGACTTACTGGCAGCAGGAAACGATTAATACATATGAAAAGTTACGTACAGTACATTTAAATTCACTTTAATCATGAAGACAGGATGAATATAAAGGCCACAAATTATGAAAGAACAATTTCTAAGGCAATTGATAGGTGGATTATGTAAAATGATTGCAGTTTTGTAAACACATGATTTATGTGGTACAATGTTAAAGAACCATCTTTAAGTGCAGTACTATAATTTGCTGTGAGACGATAGCATACTTGATTATCACACAGCTAGAAAACAGACCCAATTACATTCCTGTGATGCAGTGGTGAGAATTAGCCTTGTCTATATTATTAGGAGACACAAAGCCTCATCTGATTTAATTAACAGAAGAAAGAAAGAGACAGAGAGAAAAGAGAGAGTGAGAGAGGGGGGGGGGGGGAGAAAGATTAAAATAGCTCACCATCATCTACACAAATACAGAAATAGAATGATCCTCACAGGTTTCACACGTCTTACTACACCCCTTTGGATTTTCTCCCCCTTCCTTTCTCACCCAGCGCTCTACGTCTTTGTACTTTTCTCCACCTTCCCTCCTTTTACTCCAATCACTCCCTCCGCTGCCTCCTGCCACCTCTGTCATTTCATCCCCCACTTCCTCCATCTCTCAATCTTTCTCCAGACCATTAGTCAGTCTTGGCTGCTCTTTAGTTGTTATGGAGACTAGGGGATGGAGAGCCTAAAAATGGCTTCCTCATTTGGTCCGCAGTTATTCTGTGGATGTCCTGAGCCCTGTTTTACAATGGTGACAGTCTGTAGAAGTTAAAAAACACCCAGACAAACTTGTTTCTTCTTGGAGACAGAAATCATGTAAAAGCGACTTTTGTTTGTCAGCTTGTTTAGGCCAAGATGTTGTTTGTGTTCATGCTTGTGGTAAAGAAAGAGACAGCTAGAAAGATAATGTTTGTTGCTGGTTCTCAGTCTGTGTCTCTTTAGTGTCTGTGTATTGGGCAGGTTTCTGGGTGTTAGTATCACCAGTACACTAAAAGAACATTTGCAATTTTTGGTCAAGCAAATACAGATTTAAATTCAATGTTTACATGTGATGTAAAATTTATGCAGAAACTTTCCCAAAATTACAGTGAGGCATGAGCACGCGAGCACAGCTATTGAGCTGTCCATGGTGCTGAAGACAATGATGAATTCATACTACAGTAAACTGGACTGTTTCACTGCCTGTAAGCCACTTTTTATTTTATATGTAAAAAAAAATCTGCCATAAATCAAAAGTCACAACAAATTTCACAGTGGGATCTCATTGAATTTTCCTGTCCTTTCTCCTCAGGTGAAGGTCCAGTCTGATGCCAATCTACAACTAGAGAGGCCTCTCTGCTCTCCTCTCCTTTCCTCTGTAAGTTGGTACTTAGATTTGGGTGCCACACACAAAAATAAATCAAAGTGTTTGCCTGCTACCTCCTGACTGATTAGTTTTTGACCTTTTGGTTAAACAAACCTCTTACATCATCTCTCTTGTTATCATTTCCCTCAACATCATCATAGAGTGCAATTACTAATTTCACACTTACCATTATTGTAATATGACATGCATCTGTTTCTATTATTGCTGTGCCTCTCTCCCCCTCTCTCTTTCTCTTTCCTTTTTTGCCATGATTGTATTTCATTTGCTATTTACGACATCTATTGCTCGTCTGTCTGTCCTGGAAGAGGGATCCCTCATCATCCTCTACCGCTCTTCCTGAGGTTTCTTCCTTTTTTTTTTCCCCGTTACAGGGGTTCTTTTTGGGGAGTTTTTCCTTGGGTGATGTGAGAGTCTAAGGGCAGAGGGATGTCGTACACTGTAAAGCCCTCTGAGGCAAACCATGTTTTGTGATAATGGGCTCTATAAATAAAACTGACTTGACTTGACTTGACTTATAGGCTGTTTTGGCCAGGAACTGGACATTCCTCATCAAAGAGGAGAAATAAATGCTCTATATACACAGTGCAGCATGAAATGAGATACATTTCATGAATTTATATGAACATATTGTCCAAAATAACCCAATAACCTTTACTTCCCTCCTTCCCAGTGCTTCGCAATCATCATTACGACAGCTATGCTTCACACTCCTGCCGTCTGGACATTGGCACCCTCTATATGACCGAGATGAGGAAGGTGAAGGTTGGCCACACAAACTGGCAGATGTAAATCAGCCAAGGGAAGCACAACACATGGCAGATTTGGCACAAATGAAAGATTTTGGCAAACAGTTGATTTCCTCCCTCTAGTTTCCCCTCTCCCTTACATAGGACAATTCATTGATTTGTTTAATGTTAGTAGTAGTTTAGATCTTTTTTATGATTTAAATGGAAACATCAACCACTTTTATATTCATAGTGAACCTCTGTGGTTATAATGACAGTATAGGCTTAGATTAAATGAAATGAATGATTTGTTAGTTTATTATAATTTCTAAGAGTGTCTTAATTTCAGAACACTAGTGCAGTGCTCATTTAAAACATGCCTGTTTGGAAGGGGCCGATTGCTTGACCTCCACCTCAACAATGTACTTCCTTGAGTCCTACACTTGCCATTATATAACTACATCGCCAAGCAATACAAAAGCATATATGTCATTTGCTAACAGCTAGCTATTTGGGACCAGGCCTTCTTTTTTTTTTATACTTCTGCTTTGTTTTAAAAAGAGAGTAAATACAGGGGTGAGGGAATGGTGTATGCATTAATGGCTCCCTGGCTAGAATCAAACCTGGGGTGCTGCAGTAGGGACTCAGCCTTAATGGTACCTGCTTTATTCTGTAAGCTACCGGCGCACCCTAATGCTTGAAATGTTTGAGTTTGCTCTAATGTAACATCTCTGCTCTTTTTTCATCTGCTCTTGGATGTACTGTAGTGAGCAACACAGGGCACAGGGCTTTACCCAGCATGCTAATTGGCGATGTAACAGCTCATTGGGGTCCCCTCTCAGTACACTACACGGTGTGTACTCCTGGCGGTAGTAACTAGGGCTGTAAATCAAAAGTTTCATCACTATACAAGATTATGTAGATTCTTTGAAGAGCAATACAAGACATGGTTATATCATTAAGTCTGCCACGATACGACAATGACTCAAATCAAATCAGGGGCCTGCGATCGATATGAGACCATATTAGTAAATATCGACATTGCCTTTTTCTCAGCCGTCACTATTGTCTTCCTGGTGCTAGGCCACTCACAATATTTAAATGTTTACACACAAATGGTTACACAGACGTACAATGGGAATTTAAAAATAAATCTTCAAGATGACAATATGTAATGATATTTTCACTTTGCATTGATAATATTGGATTGTTGATCACTGAATCAAAATAAAACATATAGTTACATACCTACCAGTGACACTCTTCTAATAAATCTGATCTCAGAGCTCATTTTTGACACTGCATTTTCTTTGGTCCTCAGCAATGCACCAAGTGGACCAAGTTGATCGGATGAACAATTGTTGAACAATTGTTGTAATTTTTGAAGGACAGACAGAAAGACAGACAGAGACTCCTTCCATTTATGTTAGATTTCAGAAACCACCTGACAGTTAAAGATCAAATAGATTTTGCAGCCCAATTCAGTTCCTGTACCTCTCCCAATTTCTCTATTTTGTATCTTCCTCCCAACCAAAGTAGAGCGTAAATAAAACTTGGGTTTTGGATTGGTTGAACCCCGGCAGTCACTTTATCTACACTTAAACTGATGTCAGAGACAACACCCATCTGACAGGTGCCTGGTGCATCTACAAGTCATTTTTAGTCACCGGTAGCCGTTGCGCAGGAAAAACATCTTTGTTCACCGTGCATGTATCTGCAGGCATGATGTGAGATACACACTGCAGTGAACTGAGCTGATGCCCTGGTCAGAGTTGTCAGCCATGATAAGTGAGTAACAGTGACATACCCTGCAGAACTGACAGCTTGCTGCTGCGTGACAAATCTGTCGTGACAGCCGGCATGCCGTGATACTGATAACGTTGTGACTTATGCTCCATGTCACTGTCAAGCTGCTAACTAATGTGATATGAGTGCACCTGACTATTGTAGTGATATTAATACCACTGCATGTGTTTTTTACACCACTAGGTCTGAGCTCAAGGTTTACAGTATAATTTCGATATATCACAAGATGCTGCTTAATAATAAAAAGCTGCAAGGACATATCTACTTTTATTTTTCTTTATTGCCACTATCAATGTTATCAGTTAGACATGTGCTTTTCCTGCAATGACATGTCAAAATATCTGCTTCGAAAGAGGCCTTTTCAGGTTATTTCTATGTATTAAGGTCAGCTAAATGACTTCCATACAAGCTATTTGGTGATAGAGATACCTTTTTTTTGGAAAGGTGGGAGGTTTTCCACCCAACAAAAAGCAATATACCATATAGTATATAATCATTAATGTTTCAGTGTGTACAGTTCAACAGTATGACTTGCAGTAGATTGCATCAGCAGGAAGAAATCCAGCAGCACTAAGCACTTTGAGAGACACACCAATAAATGCTGAAGTCAAGCTGGATGAAAATGTGGTTTCTTTTTTTTTACCTCCCTTGTTATGATTTAAGGAATATTTTGGTGTAATATTGTGAAAGAATGACAGGGGATTTTATACAGCAATAGATGATGCAGTTTTCCTTTGGCATTTCTTGGCATGTTCCTTCACTGTAGGTTGTGTTGCTGATATCTTCCAATGCTTCCGGCTGTATTCAGTTATTTTCTGATCATAAATCGCTCCCCTTTCCTCACCCTGAACGGACTGGAGCATCTGCTCGTCACAGGCTCCAACTACTGGCTCAGTTGTTGCTTTCAGACGTGACATGAAAAAAAATTTGAATAAGAGTTTTCCTGCAGTTTATGACATTTTTAGAGCATTTTAGCCACAGGGCCACAATCATTTTTGACAGATAATGAGCCTCTTTTCTCATGGTATTTACATGCATCTTGTGTCTGTCTATTCACACCTGGTATTAGAGTGTGTCTCCACATGTGTCGAGTGACCATTTGTGATCCGCCTGCACGCACACAATAACGGGGCTAACCTTTAGCATCACACAGCTAACATTAACTAATGGTCATTGACAGACAGAGTCGAGCCCTTTAGATGTCGGTGTGAGTTTGCTGGCTTTCAACAGCTGCTGCTGCTGTGTTAGCTTGTGTTAACTGGGGAGACGTTGAACTGACTATTTGCCAGGAGGAGGGCGGCTCTGGAGACAGTCCTTCAGTACTGCATCTAACCTGTGTAACAACAGCAACAGATGGAGTCGGAAATGCAAGAATACCAGCTTGGGCAGTGTGGTCCAGGACACATTAGCATACACAATCCTTAAAAATGTGGCACTGAGGATGCATTTGGTGCACTCACATCTTTACTTAGAGTTGTCCACTCATGAACCGAACACCCAAGGCACATGTTAATATCAAGTGCAAAGAGGGCCATGATCAGCAGCAGTGGTGAGATAAATTTGCAAATGTCTACATCTGTCTGTAATATAATATTGTGACCGAATAGCTCAAGTGAACATTCAATACTGTGGGTGCAGATTTTGATTTTTAAATTTTTTTTTTTACTACAAAACAAAATATTCAGAAGAAATTAAATAACAACCTATCAGTCTTGAGCAAGTTTGTTTCAAGCTACCGGTCTGTCACACAGTGAGTTGTCAACATTTAGCACCTACACTCCTGTACACTGCAGTCTGACCTCTTACACATTCCTACATCATGAAGGCCTGTGATTCTGCAGGACGATGGATTCATATATCTGCTTTGGTGGCCCACAGTGCAGTGGGTGGTGTGTGTGTACAGCAGATTGTCTTGACAGAATAAGGAATTGTGTGGAGCAACTCCTACAGCGTTGCTCTGGATGGTTTAGTTAATATAAGCCTCTCTACCTCCCACAGTGTACTCTCTCGTTTTTACCTCCCCCCTCATTCTTTTTACTCTCTCTCTGAAACACACACACACACACACACACACACACACACACACACACACACACACACACACACACACACACACACACACACACACACACACACACATTGAACCCTCCACATTCACACACAAGATATCCAAGTTGTTATGCAAGATCAAATGCTACCGCTCCTTATATTGACAGGCTGAGACACTGGCCCGGCTTGATGTGAATCAGCTGAGTATCAGCCTGCATATTGGTTTATGTGTCAGTTAGGTAAATGTTTGCTCTTTGGCCAGAATGAATAATTGATTTGGGTAAATGATTTATTAGCCATCTGTCGGAAGAGAGAGAGACAGAGACAGAGAGAGAGAGGGAGGAATGTTAATTCAGTACAGTACAGAGATGAGTCGTTAGCGCATCAACTCTTTCGAGATCTCAAAAGTTCACATGAAGCATGAAAAACCAATGAAAAAATTAAAATGACACTGTTGCATCATATCATTATCCAACTGCCTCCATACTGTATGTTTGTATCAATATACCCTATTACAGGCGAGGCACGAACCCTGCTGAATTACAAAGTTTAAAGTTGAGAAAAACATAGAACATGTTACTAAATAAGAAGACATTAAAAACTTCAAAGCAAGGTCATGAAATCCAATTCAGATGTGTTCTATGGTCATGAGAGGATTGTGAAACTTTGCAGGCAGGGGTTTTAGACGTATCAAGATTATACAAAAATAAAATACAATAATACAATGTAAGAATAATCAATTACGAGAAGAAGACTAATATTTGTTTCATTATATTATTGGATTATTGTTACTGATTATTGTTAAAAAGCATTTATTCAGCATTTAATGTCAGTTCAATTCCCTTTTTTAAAACTGTTGAGTAGTTAAAGGAGTATTTCACTGCTGGAAAGATGGTCTTTTCATAAAACTGGCATTCACTCAGCTTAAGAGACCAATACACACTTCCACTGGTTTGTGACCTAATGTGAGCTTCTCGGAAATCATATGGCGTCTGGCTGGTACCAAACAATCTTGTATTGCAAGTAAACAGTGTAGTAAAATATGTTTCTGAAAACATCTGGGATGAGAAATAGGAGACACAGTTACAGAATCCTGGTTCATATTTTATCAGCACTGCTTAGTTTTACGGTTTGAGCTACAATACAGAAAACAGTGTGGCGCCCACTTCCTGTTCACAAACTCCTGTATTACAGCCAACCAGTGCACTAAAATATGTTTCTGTAGATATCTGAGGGTACATAGTGAAATAATCTTGAATTATATTTGATCAGCCCCGCTTAGTTTTACTATTTTAACTGGGTTTGAGATTGAGAGAGTGGCCGTTCTATGTCTTGATCCTGTTCTTTTGGTGATTGTGGTGGCGTAATTCAAGCGACAGCCTAGCTGAAAATCTGACTGAAAATCCACAAACTTTCATTTTAAATCCAAAATAATGTAAAGCATTTTATAAATAATAGCGGAGTTACTTCTATGATCCTGTTGTGTATGTACAGTCTTTCAGTGGAGCAAATAGGAACAACAGCTGTCAGATAAAGGCAGTGGATTACTTCTCTTTGAGATGTAGAAGACTTTTTTAGTGGCTTATTGGGTTTTCTTTGCAAAATAGTGTGGAAAACATCTAAAGAAAATACACATCATAATCACATCTATCACATTTATGTACTGTATATATTCTTTAAATATGCAGAAATAAATGTAAATGCATTTAGGCTTGGTGCTCTGTCTAGTCCCCGGCAGACAATGAAGACCAGAATACAACACATTGTCTTCTTGGCAATGATAGCACTCTGACAGCACCACTGCTCAAGAAGCTTCCCCAGTGCTGACTCTGTAGTGACAAGACATGGTGTCCTCAGAAAACCCTGCACTTTATTTAAAGTCTCTCACTTGTTATCATCTTTATACATTTTTTAAAAAAGTGTACATGCTGGATGCACTTAGATTGTTTCAAACTTCAGACATAACTATGATGATTAATTGGATATGTAATTTTACTGGTGCTTATTATGGTTGATTAACTGGGAGATCCTTTGATGATGTATTTTCCAGTACAGGCGGACTCCTGCAGAGCTCAAAGGGGATTTTCTGTGGGTCAAAGTCTGTTTAATTCACCATCAGCCATAGTTTCTGCATTCAAGCTTAGGGCTTAATTTAAAAGAAGTACTCGGATTTTTGTGTTGTTTAGGGTTCTTATCTGTAGTCAGTGTATTGCATACAGTATATGTCAGACTGCATGCTCCTATTTTTGGAGAAGTGGCAGAAGTGCCGATACAGAAGCTAAGCAATGTACTGCTGTGGACGGGGGAAGCAGTGAAACATATTTTAGCAACCCAAAAAACAACCCACCTAAAAATAATCAATATCAGTTTCATTGTACGCTACACTGAGAGTATTTCCAGCAATTTATGTTTCTGTCAGACAGCCTGTTTTCCGACGGAGAAACCATTAATGGATTCATTTCCACATCGATGCTCTCATTAAAATCACCAGACCCCACTGACAAAAACAATGTCCATGATTCTCTCAATGGATTATGGAATGGAAATAGAGGAATAAAAATGCTTCAGTTCCTCATTGGAAATCACTGTTTGATGGCAAGGTAAAGCATATACTGTATATATAGCGTACACTTAAACTGATACTTATTTTTTTAGGTGAGACTTTTTTTGTGGCTAAAATATGTTTTATTACTGCCCCCGTCCACAGCAGTTTGTAATATCCCCGTAATATTTGTGTCAGTAACCAAATATAGAGTGTTAGACTGAGGCTAAGTGAGACTTGTTTTACTACATTGAGGTGATTTTGTTGTGCTGCACGAATCCAAAGAAAATGTTTTTGTCTTTTATTTCACTTCATTTTCTGCCAATGACAATTCAGCACACTGGACCACGGTGCACTGAACACTGGAGATATTTCAAACTACCTGCAGTCTCTTGAATTTCTCTCTGGTACGTTTAACATCCCTCCCCTCTGGACACTCATCCATTCAATCTAGCTCCTTGTCAGAAGCTCTCGCTCTAATAATTCTCAACATCCTTGGCCTGTAACCAGGTAAAGCGAGGAGACACGGGCGTTAGATAGAATCATGAAATGTCCAAAAACAATTTCTCCAAATTAGCTTTGCTTGAGACTCCCATATGGACTGTGTAAAAAAATAACTGACAATTTCTAGAGAAACTGAGGCTGTAACAGAGAACACACTTCTTTCTTGCCAACACCACTGATGGTGATTCTGACGCCTCTCATAAAACATCTGATGCTGGTTAAAACAAAATGGACTGCCATATAAACACTGCACCCCCCTGTGATTTTCATTCAGCAATAGAAACAAGTAATTATTTTAAATGAAAAAGAAGAGAAAAGAAAAATATCTTTAGCTGGGGCTAGGTATTTCAGAATCCGGTTGTTAGTAGCAACAATTGCAAGGTTCAACCCATACATCACAGCAATTAGGTTCAATCATGGGCCATTATTTTGGCATTGTTCACTGGCATATGAACAACCGCTGTGAGTGAGTGGTTATAAAGGATCCCATTAACTGACATCTAATTGAACAATAAAAACAACATTAACTACCAGGTTTTACAAATTAATGAATAAGGCCATCGACTTCTGGAGAAAACTGATTTGCATTGTGTTGTTCTGACTTAAATTAAAAGCAAAATCACCAAAGTGTCACATAAACCGAGGAGGCAAATAAAAAAGCAAACAGCAGCCACCGAGTGCTTTGCACATCTCACCACAGGTGAGGACTTTGATTATCACCTCTGTCAAGGAGATTATGTTTTTGATTTGGTTTGTTTGTCAACAGGATTACGGGAAAACTATTGGCCCAATTGGAAAGGTAGATCATGGTCCAGATAAGAAGAACCCATTCAATTTTGGAGCAGGGTTGATACACATAGTGTTTTTCACTTTTGTTAAGTTTTGGAGACAGAGCATTTGGCTCTCAGGAATGTCTGCACTCTCTGGGTGCCCTTCTAGTTAGTAGATGTTGTTAGATTACATGTGTCAGTAAACTCATCCTTCACCTCCAAGATATGCAGCAGTATTTAAGGACAAATTTTGATTTCATTTTTTAAACTACATTTAGAAAAATAACTAATACATCTACCTTGTGCCTTGGATCTTGTGTATCTGTATTTATATAAGTATTGTATTTACATTGTTATCTACAGTAGATCTGTTAACATTATGTCAGAGGAATAGATCGACATTTTGGGATATACACTTATTTGCTTTGTTGGATTTAGATGAGAGGATTGATACCACTCTCATGTCTGTGTGTTAAATATGTCTCTCGAGTCAGCAGCTGGTTAGCTTAGCTTAGCAAACAGATTGGAAACTGGGGAAACAGCTAGCCTGGCACTGTCCTTGGTGGGTCATCAATTGTCAACTATTAAATTAATTACCAATTAATTTAATAATTGATTAATCTTTCCTAGTAATTTTTCAAAGTCAATATTCTATAATTCCAGCTTCTTAAATGGGAACATTTTCCAGTTTCCTTTTCCCTCCTTAACAGTAAACTAAATATCTTTGGTTTGTGGACAAAACAAGATATTTGAGAGTTTGGGAAACACCGATTGACATTTTTCACAATTTTCTGACATTTCATGGACCAAATGACTGATCAGTAAATCGAGAAAATAAATGACAAATTAATCAACAATGAAAATAAGCATTAGTTGCCACCCTATTGCCCAATTGTAACAAAAATATGCCTGTCAGCACCTCTTAAGCTCACTGATTGAGATGATATAACCTTTTTATCCTACAAAAACTGACTTTAACTGATGGAGACTTTCACTTTTGCCAGGGAACAAAATTCTTGTTTGAGCTGACAAACTTGGCCCACAGGCCACTATCAGATTAGAGATGATCCAAACGACAAATTTTGCAGATGTTTGAAAGGAAATTGAACATTATATTAGTTGACTAGTCTAAGTAAGCAAGAAAACAGTCAAAATTGTGCACAATTTAATGTATAAGGCGAAACATGGGCTGAAAAATTTTTTTTTTTACATAAGAGCCATTTGAAATCATTTATCGTAGTGACCAAATCTTATTTAAATGCTGCTGGGGTGTGTGGCACTTTGCACCATGCATTATAAACATTGCACTTATCCTACAAAGATAGCAACAACTCACTAAAACATATTCTTGAGGGAAGTAACTATTTAGGAAAAGTGCCTGATTATTACAACGTGATTTTCATTTGGTGAATGCAACCACATGAATCAATAATAATCTGAATAATACATTTAACCAACTAGCTTTTCTGGTGCAGACTAGCAAAGGTAGCAGTTTAATGGACTTGATGATTAATCCCTAATTGGCATACCAGAGTTTCATATTAATACTTATAAATATCATGTAATATAAACTGTCATCAATCCAGTGCAGTGTGTGTGAGCCCCTCTCACTGTGACGTGAACAAGGTCTTTAACTCAGACTGCAGTCTGCCCGGCGCTGTCACCTGCTGCGCCTCTATCTCCGTCTGTCTCTGAAACATGTAATTTCATTCTGAACTCCGTCTGAGGAGATTCAACAGTAATTTCAGTTCTTGGAAGACCGCGTTCCCCGTGTATTTTGTTATGCAAGTCTTTTGCTGGAGCCTGTTCAAGATGAAAATGTCAGACTGAACTTAAAGGGGTTGTCTGCCTGGAATTAAATTTGTAAAGACAAATTGCTAGTCCATCATCAAGAAATGCTCTTGTGAATTTCAGCTCAACCCTTTTCTAGTTTTGTAACTTTCACTAGGATCTGAACTGGATTTAATTTGACATGAGTTCCAGTTAACACCAGGACCGCTTTCATCTCAGTGTAGCACCTCATCGTCTCTGATCAGATACTAGACTAGACTGCATCAAGGCCCTTGACATAGTCTTTGTTTCACGGCCCACTCAGCCTCTTTATGATGACTAGAAACACGGAAAGAGAGAGAGTGGGGTGGGGGGGGGGGCGTACAAGGACAGAGAGTGAGCTTGTTAGACTGTCAGTTTCTTCAGCACCATCATCATTATTCACTCACTTAATTCAGGATCACAGATAAAACACCACTTTTACTCTGAGGATTACATTTGAATGTCACTCTGTCTCCATCTCAATCACGTCCATATTCTTGTTTTATTTTGTTTGATTTGTGAAACAAAGGTTTGTTGAAAAGTGAAAGAAAAGTGTTGCCAGTGCTCTGCATGTTCCCTTTTCTGTCACACACACAAAAAAGCAGGTGTTTAAGTACATTCCCTCATCAGACTTATAGGAAAAGACAAATCTATCTGGTCTGGTCTAATTGTAGAGTCATTGACCATACAAGCAGCAGGACAGGAGCCAGTGACAGCGTAACCTGGGGCGGGGTCCTCCGTCACCACGGTAACTGCTCAGGGGGACATATCCACCCCATGCTACGTCTGAACTCATCAATCGATCAGACAACAGATGGAAAATAAGATTGGAGCGGACAGGTCTGTCTGTGTAGCCGTGTCTGTGTGTGTGTGAGACAGTTTGAGATAGCCGGTCCTAACAGGTGTATGACTGCCAAGCAGACAGACGGGGGTGTTGGCTAAAAGACATGCAGTAGTGGCACATTCGGTTCATACACATGAACGCTCCAACACACACACAAGCAGACACACACATCGAACAGATTGTGGTTTCAGCTTTCAGTGAGTCAGGTACAGTGACAGTGTGTTCACACCCCGACAGCTTCTCTGAGATAAGAATATCATGTAACTTTAGCAACACAAGCAGAATGTTTCTGAAGGAAAGAAAAGGAAACTACAGGAAATGAAATGAAAGGGGAAAGGGCAATAATGTCAGGAAAGAAATAAAATCAAAATTTCCTTATATAGGCAACAAAACTCACAATATTCTTGCATTTGTCCCTCAGGCTCATATTGAAGTTGGTATGATTGATGTGAAGCTCTCATGTTACCTTTCACTCCTGACAAGAAGTGGTGATAGAGTAGAAATAGTCCAGTTTTGACACCCAGTGAGGGATAAAGACTGATGGCTGCAGTGTCTATCTGTTGACACAGCAAAGGGGAGATGGACTCTCTCTGTTAATCAACACTGGAGGTCTACGGGGTTGAGCACAACTCCACTATGACGAGTTATGCACCAAATGTCATAGAAACAACTTTGAAAAAAGAAATTCTTAATTTATTTCAACAGATTAAAAAAATGCATATTGCTGTTTGAAATGAACTAACATTAGGACATTTTCATTAACTACTGAAATGCAACAGATCATTTAAAATCCTTTGAGATCTAAACAAATTTTTGGAGTTTTATTGAGGGGTTTATCTAATTTACTCTTAACAGAACGCGGTATTTGAAGCATCCTCCTGGTCCAGTTTAAAGGGACAGTTCAGCCCTCTCTTTACTGAAATCATGACCTGGCGAATCAAGACCATCCAAAGAAGTAATTGTGAGCAGATTCATGTTTCATGTGGAACTATTTTCTTCTAATAAACCACACCCGCCAACCTTATCACTGCACAGATGAAGGCGTGCATCTACTGCTAGCTCACCGAGCACCACTGAACTAGCTGTTACAGCTCAGCTGAGGAGGACGCTATCAATGTTTACATCTTGCACTGACATGAGCATGAGCCTCTCGTCATGGTTTTTAGAAAGAAGACATTGCTCTTGAGTTTTTCAAATGTATTTTTTTGGTGATTTGAGCACAGCAAGCCGAGTGCCATCTAGTTCCGTTACACTGGAGAGAAAGCACACATCTCTGCGGACGATATCTCCAACATTCGACAACCCATGCCAAAACAATCTAGAATGATGATGAGGTGAGAGGAAAAATATGAATATTTGATTTTGGCATAAACTGTCACCTTTTGTTGGTGATCATGCAAAAGCAATGTCTGCAGATCAAGTCCAAGTGGGAGCCTTTTTTTTTGCATATCATCTCTCTTCCCATGCCTATTTCCTGTTTTCACTACACTAAATACTATCTAATAACATGCCTTAAAAATAATTCTTTCAAAGTGAAAAGAGTTTTTTTAACTTGTCAGTCCTACCACCAACTAGCGTCTCCAAGTGTTATTATTGCTGAAGACTCTTTCGCGAAGATTAGCAGGATTACTTACCATTGTCCTCAGAGCATAGCAACTATTAGATTTAGTTTAGTTTTTTTAATGAAAGAATGCAATAGTTTCTGTAACCCAGCATTACTTGATTTTGACTGTTGCAGTCCTAGAAATACAGTATAGTCAAAGCTTTATGAGGTTATCTATTCTTCTCAGCATTTCCTTTAAGCGCTTTTATGAATGAGTCCTTAAAGACTCTCCTCTCCTGTTGCCTTGCTTGCATATTAATGCTGTTTCTCATCTTCAATTTTAAAAGAAAAAATGCTGAACCATCTTGATTAAGCAGAAATATCTGTTCTCCTAAAACTATCCTGTGGGTAACAGTGATAGAGAAAAGAAATGCTACAAGGCTCTTGCTACCCCATCTTAAGCTCTTATCAACTCCATCCGAGCTAACTCCTCTCCCATCCCCCTACAAGTTTCTGGCACACAGTGGTGACACAATCGCTCGGAGGGCGTCGCCCCCTGCCAACTGTTGCCAGTCTAATGGAGGGCTTGCCAGCAAATGAGACTGCCAAGGTGCCAATTAGTACGTACGATTACGCAAAGAGGCATCCCTCTCATTTCCTCCAGCTCTATCTCTTCTCTCATCTCTTTACTTTGTTTCTTTTCTGTTGTTGTTTTCGCGGTTACAACCTCCTCTGTTTTCTTTCCCTCACAACTCACCGTTTTAGCAGGAGTAACAGGCTGGTAAGTAAAGCAGAAAACCCACAGCCCCCCTATTTGAATTTCAGTCACAACATATCTCAGCTACACGATAACAGCCTTTAAGGAAACAGCAAGTGCCATCTGTTTTTTCATACCTCCCTCCCACTCCCTCGCTTTCTGTGTAATACAGGCCATCTTGAAACACCGAGGAAGCTCGCTGAGGTAATCATGGCCTCAAGCGGCGACACTGTTCACAAATGATTCCATAATTACACATGTTCACACGTAATGTTGAATGTGAGTCAGGGGTATCCACTGTGGAAAGGTTCACATGCTTTTGTAGTCTGAGAAGTGTGTTCTGCCTCTAAGGGAAAAAATGTCTACAATACAGTAAAAATGAGGGTTTTCCTGCCTCCTGTATTTGTGTATGATTCAAGCTGTCATGTCAACATTCAATCAAATTGATCTCTGAGCAGTCGTGTGAGTTGAATCAACACCTCTCTGACAAAATGTCAACAAGACTAAACATGAGCTTCACAGATTAAAGGATTTACTGCGGGGCAACTGCACTGAATTAGATCATACAGGAAAATTAATAAACCAGTAAGCCAGTGTTTTGGCAATTTTTAAAGACATACTATACATTGTATTTTCTGCAGGGGCTTATTTTCTTCTGCAGAGTTACGTTACATCTGCAAAAAACTCTTCTTGCTTCTGCTTTGCCTTGTTTTGTCAAAGCACTTTGTAAACTGTTTTTAAAGGTGCTATATAGATAAAGTTATAATAATTATTATTATAGCCCAATTACATTTACACCTGTTATTAATATGTCTGCAGTGTCCACATTAAGATCCAATTGAGATCCAGTCGCTTTGACCAGTTCAAACAACCGAACGGTTGCTTCAAAAATGAGTCAGCTGCTATATGAATGGACAAGCTTTGCTCGTCTATCTTTTCTGGATCAAACTGAAAGCACTTTTTCTCGTCTTGACGCCATCCATGAGTCTCCTTGATATCATAAAGGGTTTCTTTTGCCACCAGCCCAGTTTGCTAACTAGCTAATGACTGCTACCTCACTGGCTTGGAACAGTCACACGTGTTTAGGTATTTCCACTCAAATAGTTGTTGTATGTGGATTGAAAACATGACTGCATTTACATTTGTGTTCACAATGCATCCCTGACCACCTGTGGAGGTGCCAATCTGTCCTCAATGCATTTTGGCTGACTGTACAACTGTACTTTCATGTGGTCAAGCACTCCCCAATTTGATCCAATTACTCAAAAGACATTTTGATGCATAGTGTGCAAGGGGTCTATGTTTCATGTCATCCCCCTTTCTCTCTCCTTTCATCTATTTACTTCTCATCCACAATAAAGCATAAAAATACCCCCAAAATATGTCATATTAGTAACTTGACCAGTAGTTCTACTTTTCCTTCTTTTTAAATCCTCTTGCTGCCACTTGAGATCAGTTTCTCATTCACTCACATCTTTATTCCCCCTTTGGTAATTATATATGCAACCATAATGTGTCTTTGCAGTTACATAAAGAAAATGTTTAAAAATGATTATTTTCACAACACAAAATATTGCTAATATGTGCCTCTAAAGGCAGGGACTCTGGAGAGTTATTACAGAAAAACAAATACATCTACTGCTTATTCTTTAAAATAATTCCTATACCGTATACATTATGATGGTAAATGTTTGCATGCACACTGTGTGTGAGTGGGGGTTTGGGGGCTCTGTGTCTGTTTGTGTAACAGTCTGTGACCCTTTCTGTCTGTAGAGGCCTCCTAATTACTAACTGATGGACAGCACTAGTGACTCATCTAATATTATCAGCAGATCTCATAATCTTCATTCACTCTCTAATAAGGTTGCAAACCTCGAGTGATGGCCTGCAGGTGAGTGAATGTGTCCATGTGAGTGTGAGTGCGTGGTGGATAGTGTGCGTGTGTTTCAGAGACAGAGAGAGCGAAACGGACCGAGAACATTTTCATTAATTTGTCTTTGCTGTGGCCAGAATGATAATTTAGAGAGGGCTCTATCTGCAGCTCAATTCATCATGCTGAATATTAATAAAATGAGAACTGGAAGGCTAATTCATCCAGATCGAGCACGTCTAAATCACAATCGGTAGCTTGAAATCAACCCACAAAAGATGCCTTCATCTTACTGCCAAATAGTGATTCAGTGAATTACTGAGAACATTTCGAGTTTGTGTTTCCAAAATGAGTATCTGCCATTTGAAAACTATTTGAGGAAATATGCCACTGTATTTAGATTGCAATATTCTGAGCGGTCAAATGATTTCAGCCTCAGCACAGAGTGATGTCTACACCAGGAGAAGCTAACACATCAGTAAGAGCTGCCTGATCTATACACAGAGCAAACAGAAAGGTAAAGTCTGATTACAGCATCTGTCACCCTCGGGGGGCCTTGACAAG
Source organism: Plectropomus leopardus (assembly GCF_026936395.1). Classification (NCBI taxonomy): domain Eukaryota; kingdom Metazoa; phylum Chordata; class Actinopteri; order Perciformes; family Serranidae; genus Plectropomus; species Plectropomus leopardus. The sequence continues at coordinate 23,368,581 of NC_142180.1, read as the reverse complement.
CCCTGGTCTCCTCTCCTCTGTTCCCATTCAGGAAGGTGAGATTAGAACAATCCATTAGTATGTGTCTGTCTCACTGTGTTTTAATTAAGCTTCTAATTTTGGTCGTATGGTTACAAGCCGCGGGGTTGAGTGCCCTCAACACTGTCACACGTCAGCTGAACAACAGGTGAGATGAAGCTCCCTAACCAAACCTCTCCCTACCTTCCACAACACTTCTCTTTATGTCATCCCTCCCTCATACTCTTTTCTCCTCCTCCAATCACGCACCCTTCCTCCCTCCAACAGTGAGTGGAGTATCGTTAAGAAGCCTGAGCTCAGCTCATCAATAATTGAACAGCCAGAATCATGTAGAATTCTCTAAGAACCCTGCCGCCCTTTGTACTTCTGTGCTGTGAATTGATTAATATTTCCTTTGTGTGTGTGTGCGGGACCTTTTTTTTTTTTTGGAAACCATAAACATTTCCTCTGTCTGCTCTGACGGTGAGGCACCTACCTAAGGTAACTGCTGTAAAATGCTCCTAATTTAACACCTTATCCCCACAGAACAGACTAATGTAAATGTACTGTACCTCAGCTGGACCTTTAACTGCCAGGTCACTGAAGTACTGTAAGTGCTCAGAGTGAGGCGATGGTTTACAAGCTGTAACCGCCTACAACAACCCTTGGCTGCTTGTAGTATGACTTCATCTGGTCTTTAATACAACATGTGTAGTGTAAGGCTGCCTTCTTCCAGCCTTAACTTCATTTTTAAAGTTTTTTGGGGGGGCTTTCTGCCTTTAAAGGACAGGACAGCTCAAGTGTGAAATGGGGAGATAGAGATAGGGGATGACATGCAGCAAAGGGCAGAAGTCAGAATCAAACCCACGGCGGCTGCAGTGAGGACACAGCCTCTGTACATGGGGCACCCGCCCTACCAACTGAGCTACTGGGTGCCCCCTTCCAGCCTTAACTTTAAAGGTTGGATTACCTTAAGGGCTATGGGTAAGGAAAGCACAGGGACTTCTTCTCAGTTTCTTTGTCTCATTTCTTATATGTCCACTGCAACAGTAGGACAACAACTGAACTGAACTGCACACATGAGAACATCAGTCATATCACTCCACCATCTAAATAATCCTTGCCCTTAAAGGGAAGGTGCACCACATTAAGTAGTTCCTTTTAATTTAAAGTAGGAGCGACTTAAAACACTTTAATGCATCTATTTAGCATTAATGAAATTAACTTCTCTAAATTATTTAGAGAATAAAATAAGGTTATCCACCAAATAAAAATCAAACTTCCCAAAAAGAAAATCTCATCTTACATTCTTCCCCTTCTTCAGATGAAACGTCCTCATTTCAAAATCTCGTGAAAAAATAAATCTCATTTTAGCAGCTGTCAGTAGCAACAGGTTCTAGTTAAAGAGGCTTTTTCTGAAATCTCTGCATATTTGTCATCAAGAGGACGGAGCAGTCTTTGCTGCTCTGCACTGGCTTCCTGTGTAATTCAGAAGTGATTCCAAGGTCCTCAAATTTGTATACAAATATCTAGATGGGCTCAAACCAAGCTACATTGCTAACTCCCTTGTCAACTTCATGTCTACATCTTTTTATCTTTTCAAACGTTGCAATCATCTGCTGGTGGTTTATTGAAGGTACACAGCAACACACACACACACACACACACACACACACACACACACACACACACACACACACACACACACACACACACAAATCTGTTTTCTTTCCTAAATAACTATTTTACTGTGTTTCACTAATATTGTTATTTATGTGATCTGTTGTTAATTTCATTCCCTGTATTTCAACTGTACTTGTGCTTTGGCAACGCATGTCAAATGTCCTGCTAATAAAGTCTTTTGAACTGAATATAAATGTGATATCAGTTTTGGGCAGAGTCATCTGTACTCTTTGAGCGTTGATTCAACCACCACCTTAACAATTCTAATATTGCAGGTAAAATGTTTCCAAAACTTCCCAGAAACCTTTGTGTGACTTTTCTATGCAGGACAGTGGTATGTTCTATCTCGAGTTAGTAGGTATGAATATTCAGGAAAAGACCAACAAGCAACAAGGATGGAAACTGTCAAACTCGAACAAACAAACCAGCTAGAAAAAAAAAAAACTGAGAGCCTCAAACAAGAGCTCAAGAACATCTGCTGTTTTGAATACAGTAAATCTCACAGAATCACCACCATCCCTTTCAATTCATAACACTAATCCTGTTTCACAGATCTGCATCCAAATATATATACACACACACACACACACACACACACACACACACACACACACACACACACACACACACACTGTTGGACTTACCCACTGAGAACCACAATGAAGTCCATGACGTTCCATCCGTTTCTGAGGTAGGAGCCTTTATGAAATACAAAGCCCAGGGCAATGATCTTTATTCCAGCCTCAAAACAGAACATCCCGATGAAGTAGGGCTCTGTCTTTTCCTGTAAGGGTAAAGCACATAATCAGAGTGATAATAAGCTTCCAATGATTTGAAATGAAGCGCTGTGCATGAAGGTGTCATGTCTGAATTCTCTAAGGAGCTAAAGGCTCCGTTTGAGACAGTTTGGAGTTGTTTGACAGAAAAGACTTGAAAGGAAAGTGTGAAGTGTGGTTGGGTGTGTAGATGTAACCATGTGTGAATCTCTTACCAGTCTCTTAGACATGGGCGTTTTGTCCTCAGCAGGAAGGTGCTGCTCCAGAGCCAGGACGATGCAGTTGGCAATGATGGTGGTGAGGATCATGTACTCAAACGGAGTGGAAGAAAGAAGTTAAGGAACTTATGACCGACATAATGTTGAGTGTCTGTTAAAGTAAGTTAATTTTAAAGGTTATGGCTGGTGATATTGCAGTCTCCCTTACTCCAATTCATCAGGAATTTTCTCTGATTCTGGATTGTTCATTTTCATCTGTTGACAGTAAGAAATTTAACATATATTGCCAGCCTCATCCTTTAAGTGAAGTATTTCAGCAACATATGGGTTATTTAAAAGAAAAGCAAATAGACAGAAATGGAGTAAGCTATAAACAGGTTTCTAGGTCACAGTTAAACAGAAATATGATGTGATCCATTCATCAGAGCTCAACAGTGCTTCAAGAAATGTTTAATAAATAAATGGCACTGCAAATATTCCCAGAGCAAAGAAACTCTTCATTCTTAAAAAAGAGAAAACATTTTGACATCTTTACGATATCATTGAAAATATAATTTCGCTAATCACAGTGAAGCAAACTCAACAACACAGCAATTACAATGTCATGTAAGCACAGACAGACAGGCTCACACTGATTCCTCAGTATGAAACAGAATTAACCTGCATGTTATGAGCCTTGGGGCTGTAGACACAACCAGACACAAGCTGTACCTTATCTGAGGTCAGCTGCAGCAGAGACAAACACACACAAACACAAACACAAACACAAACACAAACACAAACACAAACACACACACACACACAGAGAGACAGACATCCGCATGCACACAAACACACTGAGGCAACAGAAGGCTTATCGGGGAGGGATGAGTGGGTGGGCCAGAGACGTGATCCCATAAACAGGGTCACTCTTACTACAAGCTTCACTGCCTGTTCCCTGGGACCTGCACTGGTTGTCGGTTCAACACCAGCCGCTCTGGGGTTGAGCTAAGCCAGCAATGTGCTCTTTATCTAATGCCTGCGTGGGCAGACCATTTTCTCCTGGTTATGTGGAGAAGAGGTAGGAAGGATGGGAGCTTAAATCTGCAGAGTGGAGACAGGCAGGGAGAGTGGAAGTCAGAGGGAGGCAGAGATAACAGGGAAGAATGAAACAGGAGAAAGTGATAAGAGGGGATGACGGGTGATCAGTGGAGAAGAAGGTGATGCTTATATAGAGTGTCAGAGCTTGCTAAACAGGTGGGTGAGGAAGAGGCAATGAGACCAGATAAGACTGACACCGGACAGATCGATGCTGTGCTGGCAGCTGTACCCAGCAGGGTTACTCAGGGACATGTGAGGGACAAAAAGCTAAAAAAAAAAAACAAAGCAAATAAAATCTTACTCCCACCAGCCTGTAGGGGTTCCAACTTAAACCCGGGCTGAGACACAGATTGGACTCAGTGATTGCAAGTTAATCACTGACAGATTTTTGGGGAAAAAAAACCACAGTAGCCACCAGAAATCTGTTCATGATGAGCATGAAAACAAAACGTGGTTCAACTGCATATCTGTCTCAGTCTGATGGTTTGTTTTCAAGTTTGTTTTATTTGCTTTTCTTTTGATTTCCTACAATAACTAGCATCACTTTAGTCTAGGCGAGAGCTCTGAGCAGCAGCATGTCATCACGCCCTGCATTCCCTCAAACACACATAACAAGCAGGAGGAGAGGAGAGGGGAGATGAGACGGAGGGAGAGACAGAAGAGCGAGGAAAAGGCAGGAAAGAGAGAAAATTAAGATAGAAAAAGAGGGGTATCCACGGCAACAGGCTTCTCCTCCAGCCAAAAGTCAATGCCACAACACGGTTACTGGGCAGCTGAACTATCTTTGCAGTTACACACACACACACACACACACACACACACACACACACACACACACACTGAGGCCACAGCATTTAACCACAACATGACATTAACAGGTATTAACAGTAATAACAGGTTAGTATCAGTCAAATGATCAATAATCAGACTTCATCATTATTGTCAAATTCATCACACACACACAAAAAGTTTTTGACACTGTCCTATTGTAGATAGGAATGTTCCTATAACAGAAAGTGATACATTCATAACCCTTTATCACCCACTTCAATTACAAAAAAACATTAACTCTTTATGCAAACTAGACTGAATTAAATGCAAGTCACATAAGCAACATTGACTTATTTGACATTCACTTACTTTCTTCATTTTTTTTTCTTCTATTATTCCCCCTTTATTTTTGGCCAATTAGGTGCAGCTGGAAAGGCTATAAGCACAACACTAACATGTCATCACTCTTCAAGTGGGTAATGCAAACATGTCAATTAAACGCTGCCAGGGCTGTTACACATCTAGCAGATAAGGTGCAACATTAGCACAAATTCAACTCAAATATTCAATCTCATTTAAGCTCTGTTATTGGTCTCTACCAACTCCTCCACCAAATAAGCTCTTAAGTTGTGTTGAGGAAGTTAGCTGCTAAATGCTCCATTATATTTCCAGTTAGTTGCTAAATCTGTCTACTTGCCGCTTGATGTTGGGCACATAGTACTTTGTTGATTTTTTCAAGCTTTTTTTAAATGAAAACAACTGTCTGCATTGGTACAAAGTGCTGCTATGTTAGCAATTAAACCTTTGAAACCTGAGCAAATTGTCTTGATTTCTTTCAATAACATGGAGAGTAGGCAATAAATAACAAAAAAAGAAATGACGCAGAAATTAGAAGAAAAAAAAAATTCAATTACCTAAAAACTATTTTTAAAACATAAATAAATCAATAAAAAGTAAAAAAAAAAATAAAATAAAACAAGGACATGATCTGGAAAGTGCTTAAAAATTCTAATAATTCTGTAACTGTAAATCTGGTATTATGATGATACGTACAGTTTGTCCCTAGCTTTGTTTCATATTCCTCCTTAGCTTTTTAAAAATATTTTGCAATATGTGGAACATTTCTTACCAATATGTTCATTGCCTTTTTTCCCATGTTTTTTACCAAATCACACCAATGTGCTCAGGGTTTAAATACTTGCAAAAGGCATCTGAAAGCAGCAAAAGTAAAATGATGTCGCTCCAGGTTTCAAAGGGTTAAAGTGAACAAAAAACACCAAAGCTGTGGGCTGGAAAACAAAAAAAAATGAGCTGAAAGATGGTAAAGAGCTCTGTAAAGCTTTAATTTTGAGAAAATTTCATCACAATAAGCAACCCCCCTCATACAGTCATATTATCTACTGTTAAAACTGATTTGGCCTCAGCAGCCTTACTGATGCTTGCTGACTCCCTAAAAATTTTCAATAAATTCTTTCCATGCAGCACACAAAGTTGAGTTCATCAGCAGTTTAACACTCAACAAGTGTCTTTAACCCATCTTCTCTCCTCTGTGCTGCTCTGGAGTGTGACGCTGATTATGCATCGTCTACCAGCTTTAGCAACAAGGCGTCTCGTGACCAATCCTGTGAGTCACAGTGACGCTGGCACTCTTCCTCGACTCTCAAACATGCGTGTAAAAATAGACATGGAGACAGAGTGTGATGCCCTGTGCATCTGTGAATACGCTCAGGCCCAGACTGGATCCAAGCCCCTGTGATTGTTATTACGTTCGAGTGAAAATTAAACTGACTCACAAGCATCGGAGCATGGCTTATTAGAAATCTGTGAATTATCAACAGTGTGTGTGTGTGTGTGTGTGTGTGTGTGTGTGTGTGTGTGTGTGTGTGTGTGTGTGTGTGTCAAAGGCAGAGAGCAGCATTAAATATACAAACATAGATGAAAGCCACCATGTAATCTCCATTTCGAGTCAAATTAACTCTATTTCAGCCTAGGGAATGAAAAGACTAATATACTACACCTTACAACTCTATTGCTGTGCTGTTATTCAAATACGCAAAAGATAAAAGATTTTGTCAACTGAATGGATTCAACGGACTGTGGTATCAAACACTGCCCAATCTATCTTCAGTTCAACATCATCTCCACACCTCAGTGGTCTGCTTGAGCCAGCCGATCAATCCTGAGAATAAATGTGGCCATAGTCCAGTCAGTCCTGTTTATATGCAGCAGCTCTGTGAGCAAAACATGTCAACTCTGAGCCATAGCTGGTCTTAAACACACCTCTCTGTGAAGACATAGGTGGATATACAGTAATGATACCAGAGGAGTATTGAGCATAACTCATGTGATGTTTTGTGGATTGGTTATATCACCTCTCTGTGAGCAGATTAGAGATCAGTGCACACTTAAGACACTGCACATTTACTAGCTTGATTTTCTTCATCTACATTCACATTGAAAATCTGCTCCCATTGATGGAGTAAAGAGCCAGCAATAAGCAGAAAAACTGTTTTTGTAATTGGAGATAAATGAGAGTCTGACCACAACTACACTGGGGACACCAGGGTCATTTCCTTGCTAATTTTCCATTTCCATTTTTCATGCAAGGATGTGATTTAGTTAGAGGGAAATTAATGGTCTTTCTCAAGTTTGAGCTGACTCTGGAGACATTTGCAAAGGATTTACAACCTTAAATGCACCCTCAATTAAATTACCATAAATCCCAGTTAAGACTTTGTGTTTTAAAAGAGCAGTGACACTTCCTGTCAAATATCTAAAATGTCTACCCGGTTTCACACCTAACTCAAAGCACATGGTTATTTTAGTGTGTACTGATGAAACAAACTATTAAATCTATCTATCAATTATTTAGAGGAGTAGCTTCTCAATGGGAAACTTCCCACTGCGGGGGATCCCAGTGGGGATCAGACAGGAGGAGCAGCTGTCGGTCCTCACCACGCCTGCCTCACTAAACTCAGACAGTGGGCTTAATTAGCCCTGCCTCTACCCTGCCAGGCCCCGATCAGCCCTACATCGACTGTAACCTCAGCAGGTAGAGTACGCACATATGTACACACACTTTTAACAACCTATTACTCACGTGAGCTTGTACAACAGCAAGAAAGAATATGTACTCATATAAATATCAAAACAGAGAATAATGTGCTCTTAAGAGCCCACACACAGCACTCAGGCTCCAGACGTCTCTGGATAATTCCTGAACTGATCATTTGTTGTTAATTGAGCAATCAGAAAAAAAAGGTTCTCTGACAGCGAGGTGACAGCGGCAAGTTGTTCTCCAAACACATGGCTGACCTTTAGCAGACATCCCGCTGAGAGTGAGCGCATGTGTGTATGTATGTGTGTGTGTGTGTGTGTGTGTGTGTTCGCTCTTGTATTTCTATCTGTGAGGACGGATTAGAATTTTAGGCGATGGAAGCAATGGCATAGTACAGTGCAACAGAGCCGAGAGGCTGTCAGGGGCCCATGTAGGAAGCTGAATTTTCGTAATTTGGAAATCAGGCTGCGGTGGTTTGAGTTCAGGGCAGGCTCTTAGATAAGGGGTGACAAATTTGTCTCTTCGGCTGATTTTTATGTTGCTGATCAAAGGCTGGTGTGAAGGATAGCTAGGAAGCTGCTGTATTTTGGCCTTCGCTGGGAGGAGAGCCAGCAGCAGCTTACGGACCGCAGTGGAAATAACACACCAGATCAATCCTCAGGACGGGTCTGATTCTGAGCGGTCCTGACTCAGGCCATATTTAACCCCTGGTTGTGTGTGTGTCCATACTTAAGTGTGAGAAAGAACGTGGACACGTGTGTTTGGGGCAGGCGTGGGCCCAAGAAAAAAAAATGGCACCAGAGCCTATCATGATTATGTTACACTCCTGGGTAAGAACAAGGACATTGTGGAATATGAGGATGTTTCATAGTGGTTTTTAATTATTTAAATGACTGCTTATATTTAGGATTAAAAATAAAAGCGGGTCTGTGTTAAGTTTAGGGTAAAGGGTGAGGTTAAAGAAGTGCAAAAAGGGATTTGTACTGGGACTCACAATGATGACAACAATGCAGGAAGTCACTTCACTACCCCTGGTCAAGTGATAAACCCCTGTGAAACTGTAAAGTGCCATTTTATACTTGGGTTTTACAAATGAGATAGGCCGTGTTATCTGACAAGCTATAAAGGTGATGGTGTGTGTGTGATTTTTTTAACCCATGGACCAAGCCAGGCTAGCTGTTTCCTCCTGCCTTTAGTCTTTCAGCTAAACTACAGTAAGTTATTTATGACGAACCAAAAGAGGATTATCTCTTGGTTCTGCAGCTCCCCTTTAGCTTTATGGAGCTTTATAGCGAGTTTCAGCTCATTGTTCAGCTGTCTGACTGTTTTGGTTCACTCTCATCACTGTCATAGCTTCACTGTCATAAGTTGTAGGCAGCTGTTTTCAACAAAAAAAAAGTTCTAAAAACCCACTAACAGCACCAACTCAGCACCAAACAACAGACAGACACGGTCATTAACTAGGTGGCAAACATAGAGGAACACAGACTACCTAAGTGGAATAATTAATTAATGCATTGAAATAAGAATTTTATGTTTGTTAACATTTTAACACCTGGACTGACATCCGTTTTCGTGTGCTGCATTGAGTCACCTTTTAATAGCATTTAAATGTCAAAAACCTGGGATTTAAAAAAAATATATTTCAAAAACACAGGAAAATGTATTTAAAATTATATTTAAAAAAAAAGGAAAAAACGTATCAATTTTTCTCTAGCTGTTGATATGTATGCACTGTAACCAAATGCCACAGGGAAACTGACACCATATTCTACAAAAAGTATCGAAACTCTAAAAGTCTGAAAGGTTCAATACACTGACATGAATCAATACAAAGGAACTGACACTGTAAAAAGAACCAGTCCACGAATCATTACTTCATATTAGTTTAAAAGGTGATGATATGGCAATGTTGTGTTCACAACTTGTTTCTGCTGCGTCCTGGTGGCCAAAGAAAATACATTATTGCAGGTCTTAGTATAATTTTGCCTGCAGGGCAAACATTAACATTGCTGCTTCTACTAAAGTAAAAGATCTGGATACATCTGGGCATTAATTAATGTAAGGAAAGAGGCAGAATGCATTCTGTTAACAATGGTCCTCACAAATATAGAAACACAAACATGTGTGTGTGTCACTACTTACATGTTCATACGTCTCTATAGGTTCAGTGTGTGTTCTAAGTAGTGTTTTCTGTGCATGAATCTTCACCCTCCAGACATGATTCACATACTGCAGAGAGCCACTCATCACAGCCACAGTGGATATTGACCAGAACACAGAAACACTCAGCTCAGCATCACTCCCTTCAAAACCATATTAGCAAACAATATAATATAGTATGACTCAGTGAGTAATGACTTGTTGTAATAGCATATGACACTGCGATCAGACATCATTACATATAATTCCTGTTAATGTCTGTTAATCAGATACAGTAGAGCTCATTAGATGTAATGAGACACTCCCTTCACTACAGCACATTAACCTGGAGGTTATTCAGTCTGGCTGCTTTCCTTCTGGTCACTACAGCACACACTATCTTTAAATTGATGCAGCGTATAAGATGTGCCTATAGGTGCAGATGTAGCATCAATATTGGTTATGACCAAACCACTGGGGAGCTGAAATATCTGTAATATGATAACCAACACACACACACACACACACACACACACACACACTTTAACGCTTTCTTCCTCAGCTGTTGATTGAAATTCATCCTGTTTCTATTTTTAATCACCTCAATGGATGGGCAAGCCCAGGGAAAACAACAATAGACCGTCATCAGCAATAGAGACCCACTCTTTCTATTTGCTGGGTTTTTATAATCAGCAGTAGGCTAGTCAGTCAGTCAGGAAGCTTCTGAATAGAGCAGAACAATGGCAGAGAAGAGGCCACACCTGGTCCCGGACACCTGGTGAGTTGCACAGCAGCAGCACAAACACACCACCAATGGACATTTGCGTGTGGTCGTCCTCCTCCGCAACAGGCAGAAAAAATAACAGTCTCTCCCTTTTCAATAATGCAGGAGCAAGTCATGAGGTTTGAGAAAACAGCCAAATAATTATTACTGAAAATCATTAAAAGTGTTAATACACATATATGGATAATGCCACACTCTGATTTAATAGCAGCATTTAAGCAGATAGTGTTAGATACATTCTAAGTGGCCAGGGTGTGATGTGTTGTTGAGTTTAGGGCCATAACACAATGTAAAATAAGGCTAAAATGCTGATCAGAGTTTTCAAAAATCCAAGGAGATGTCTTGTTTTGTCTGATCAGCAGTCCAAAATCCAAAGATATTCAGTTTACTGTGATATAAAACAGAGAGAAGCAGCAAACGCTCATACTGGACAAGCTGGAAACTTCTTACTTCTAAAAAATGACTGAAATTATTAAAATATCAAAATAGATGCAGACTCTTTTTATGTTGTTTGACTTTTCTGTTAACCACTCAATCCTTGCAGTTCTAGTTGAGCTTGATATATTCATTGTATATAACTCATCGGGGGGGCAGTATGGTGGCAACAGCAGGTCCTCATAGCCTTTTGTTGACAGAAAAGATTTACAGCCATAAACAAAGAAAGTCCTGTGTGTTCCTCTAATCCACTTTCCACTGACACCTCCTCCCTTTCTGCACTTGTTTCTGTATAGATAAAGCTATTGTCATAACTGCATATATAATTTAATTCACTAAGGGATAATTGTTCCATAAAATAGCCAAAAAACGCCACTGGTACCCCCAAAACCCAGATCAAATGCTTATTTTCATGCCCTAAACTACTTGCTTGATCCCTAATTCCTTGATTTACAGTACTGGATTATATTAATATTGCTGTATCAATATTATAGCGCCCAATATCATGTATTTCCCCATGTGTGCTGTCCATGGTGCTGAAATCTAAATTGCACAGGCAAACTAGGGGCTACACACTAAAAGTGAATTTGGCTGTTTAATTAAGGACCTCAGCCTTCTGGGACATTGTGTGCACGTGTGGAAAAATGTGTTGTTTATTTGTTGAGCACAGTTTACCCACCTCCTACGTGACTCCATGCACCTCTTGGATGAATGTGTTTGTATATTTCACGCCTTAATAGACGCTTCATTTACACCGTGAAGCAGAAAAAGGATATGGCCACTCAATGATTTTCTTGGCGTACTTCCTCACCACGTTGTCCTCGCCAAAGATGAAGAGGGACCTGTTGACAGTGAAGCAGTTCTCCCGGACCGGGATGGGGTTGTACAGGGCCATGGTGCGGGCACGCTGTGCTTTGGTCTGCTTGAAGGCTGGGGAGATGCCACCTGTGGACACGGCCGCCCCATCGCGGTTCCGGTTGCGCTCGGACCCTCCATCCCCTGAGCTCAACAAGCCCGGGACATCGTCTCCAAAACGGGCCATTCTGTCGGAAGGGGAAGACAGGGAAGGGAAAAAAAGGAGGTTATAGTCTCCTAGAAAGCAAGGGCGCGGTGCTGCGCTCGGTGTGACAGCGGCGGAGTGGCGAGACCAGTTTCAGTCCATCATCAGTTTTGTTCGCAAAAAAAGCACCGAAGTCAGTGTTCCTCAACTTCAAAAATGCTCAAACATTCACCGATTTTCGTCTCGAGTCGGTCCCGCAAGAAAAGCACCTCAATTTTAAGTGCGCTCTGCGTAAAATAAAGGACACAAATCCAAAAAGTACTTCAATCCCGCCTCATTTAAATCCGTAGCTGTAAAAACGGTTTCATTTCGCTGCGTTTTATACATCCAAACACTAATATCTTAAAGAAAAGCTGCAACAGGTCACGTCTTCAGCCATCCTCAGTCCCCCGAATGAGGAGCAGAAGAGCAGGTTGATCCATGGATTTTAAAATAAACTAGCAATAGTCCTCTGAGTAATTCAGAGCACATCACTCCTGTCTCCTCTCTCCTCTTCACTGCTGACCACCTACCATAAGAGCACTATCCTACTGCGTGCGTAAGAGGACGATCGGGGGAAAAAACTTTGGTATTTTGCACGACATTTTTCCTCGAAACAACGGGAGCAAAACAAGCTGACAATACGTGGCGTAAAAGCAAATCCGTCTTGTCTGCAGTGAGAAAGTGAGGGAAGTGTCTCTCTTTCCCCTGCACTGTAAGAGCAGGAGGAGACAACAGTGTCTCCTAATGCGACAGGCACCTCTCCTAACCTCTGTCCAACCCCACACATACACTGTCATATGGGCAGGCTGTAAAGGACAAACAGAGATCAATTGATTAAGTCACAATGTAATGAAAATAATGAAAAGATGCCTTCATCAAGTTGAGATTATGTAAACCAATTACACTGAACATTTGATAGCATGTAAACCTGCAGATAACAAGACCTTCACTGACTTGATGTTTTTGATGAAACTCTGTAAAAATCTTGCAAAATGCTAAACGTTTATTGTGGGATCACTCCAGCTCTGAGTGGTCATTTGAAGATGGGCCACGCTGTGATATTTAGTTAATTTATGTTATTCACCCTGCACGGTCCTCGGCATCAACAAACTGAATGCTGGTCACGCACCGAGTCTGGAGAGGAGTAAACACCTGTTGTGAAATAAACCACTGCCAGCAAAGACACTCAGGGGGCATCAGCAAGCATCTTTGGCTAATTAAAGGGTTCAAAACCTGCTATTGAAAGGCATGATAGTGAGGGGGAGTTGTTCTGCTGTGTGCTGGCTGGATGTGATCGTATCTGCTCTCATGAGGATGAGGGAGAAATAAGATGAGAAAGGGAGGAGCAGGGACGCATGGTGAGTCGGAAGGGTTCAAATGTTTTTTCTGTCACATCTGAGAAAAATGACTATACGTCAAGCAATAAAGAAAATTAGCCTGGATGTTAAGTTTGATGATATTATATATTTCTCTTATTGTCAACAAATACCCCGAAAAGAGAAAAAAGACAATGATAAACAGTATGTGGTAAACAGGAAAAAAATTTGAGGCACTTCAAAAATGTGAAAAACATAAGAACAAGGAGATGTTACGTTAAAAAGCCAACATGTTTCGACCATACTGGTCCTTGTCAGGACTAGAAAACTAGTATGTTGTAAATGCTATCTTTAGCATGTTAACAATGTCTGAATAATACACATAATAATAAATACAATTAAAAATGTTAAAAATAACAAATTGTTATGCCAATCAATATACTGTAGTAGATACAGAGATATTTTACAAGATAAGTGAAAACGTTCACCTGCTGGTGGTGCAAAGGAAAAATTCAGAGGATCATCAAAGTCATGAGGGCACATTCTTAAAACTTAATAATTATCTACTTAAAAGTTGTTGAGCTATTTCAGTCTCCATCAACCCAAGTGGTGAACTGACAAGACATTGCCATCTGGTAATAACTATTAAAAACAGATCAGTGTAACGCACCTTTGCAGAGTATAACATGTTCTGTCATTATAATGAATGTAGGCACTGTAGTTTATTTTGAGTCAATCACACATACTGCCCACCATCCTGCTGCTGTTGGTACCATAGAGCACCAAATGTGTATTAATCCACTGCTGAAAACAGTCCAACAAATGCACTTTTAACCTTTATTTGAGGAAAAAAAAAACTACAGTCCCTAGCTTGGATTAAGAAATTGTTGAGCCATTGTAAAAACTAGAAATGATTTGTCTGTGGGCCATTTTGTAAAGATTTTCATCGTCAGTAGGAACCATTGAGCTTGAGGCTGTCTGCCACAGACAATTTAAAGTAACTTTAGAGATGGACTAAAGCAAAGGTGATTTTGGTCTTTGCATGAGATTAAGATTGACAATGACAAATATGTAGAATAACACCACTCTTCTCCTCTAAATGAGACCCTGAGGCTCCTCAAAAAAACTCTCCCAAAAGATGTAAAGAAAAAAGCTTTTTTAAAAACTGAGATGATAAACTGATGTTGACAGAAACAGCGGAGACGATGAACCGCAGGAGAGAGTTAACCATGACGCTGACACTGATGGGTATTTAGTGATGGTGGTATGACGAAGGCAGTGATCAATGGTGTGTGGCCTCCAACTCATTAGAGCTCCAACACATTATGGGCATTAAAAATAGAACACATAACAGACAGATTTCTGACATCTCCTCGTTATGAATGGTGAGAAGAGACAGTGAAATTTTCCTTAACGGTCTCCTCCAGTTAGGAGGCGAAGAACAGCTGAAAGAAAAATCACACTTTACTCTCTTTTTGTTATTTCAGTCTCAGCTAAGTGAGATAGGAATGTTACTTGTGCCACTTCCTCTGTGCAGCAGTGATATCATTACATTGTTTTCTGTCAGGAGGATAGCATACAGCAGCCACAGCTCTGTTGGCTTAGAGGTGAGGGGTGAATTATGGTAATTAGGTGTTAGCAGCAGCGATGATTAGGGTGGAAGGATGATGGCTCTTTCCTGGAAAAAAGGCAGAAAGTGAGCTGGTGGAGTATCTTTGTTGTAGATGATGCTTTGAGTCTTTGTTCTTTAATTAAAAAAGGTTATTTTGTTTAAAGAACAGTGACTGAACCCAAATGAAATATGACTATTGTCTTTGCTCAAAGGTGCAGATCAACCAATCACTCCAGCTTTGAAGAAATAAACAAAAGTTTTAAAGAGACAATCTGATCCTAAAGCAGCTGATAGCTGATAGCAATTTCTAATTTACAAAGAGCTAATAAGTTGTAACCAACAGCTTTATTGATGGTAAATAAACAATTTAACAATGCTTCACAGATCAGTTATGAGATATTAACAAAAATAATATTTGTGTTGCCAGGTTGTAAGAAATCAACAAAAAGTCAGTGGTATTTTTTGGATTTGGTATTTTGGATTACTGCAGAAAATAAACTCTGTGGCAAACAAAAAATCATGATACTTTCACATTTGCTTAGCAAAATACCACTTCTATGATTTTTGAAGTGTAAATGCAGGAGTAAAAAAGCTATGTTATGCAATAAACAAACTACACCACGGTCAAATGACTTACACATTGCCATCACTAAGCTTGTTGATTTGCATGATTATGTTTTATGTCCCTGAAAACCTCTGTAATCTCATTTACCAACAGCCTTTGTAACACACTTGAATGCCACAAATTGACGAGTGAGGTATTTGCTGAAGGTTTATGTCATAGATCAAAACTCTTAAATTTCTGTAAACAATAGACCTTATTTCATCCTGATTCTCTGCAATCATTTTTCAAAAAGTGGTCATACAATCCATTTAGGTGTCTCCTGATGAACTGAGGAGTCATCTGAAAGATAAAGCATGCGTCATGCTGGAGGAGGATTTTTCACAACCTAGCAACCTAAAAGTTGTTCTGATGAAGTGGATAAAACTATCCAACCAATAAGGTCATTAGTTATAGCTTCTAAACCCTTGATAGAGAGGGTTGAATTAGAAAGTCTGTGTGAGATGGACTGATTATATTTGAAATCATATAATTCAAAACACTGGGTATTGAAGCTAAAGTTGTGTAAATGTTTCCAAGAATCTGATCGAATTAGGTTGGAGACATTTAATTTGACATCATAGACATGTCGTCAGTGTTGGAAAATCTTCTCCTAGCTCTAAGAGACGTCGAGCTTAGAAAAATCTTGATGAGGAACGCAAGGTTACCAAGGTTACTTGCTGTTATGACAGCAGTTTGACAGTCTCTGCTCCAGTAATGGGACTAAGTGACACAGGCCTGAGGTGAGAACAATGATTTCAATTCAAAAATAGAACGTGTGAACAGAGATACCTGGCAGGCTTGTATCTGAAACCTGGTCATTATCAGGCTCCTCGCTTAGAGGAGCAGTGTGTAGGATTTAGAGGGATCTATTGGCAGCCATGAAATATACAATTTCTAATTATGTTTTCATAAGAGTATAACCACCTGAAACTAAGGATCACTGTGTTTTTTTACAGCTCAGCTTTTACACGTGCCTGCAAAAGAGCAGTGCAGAGCATATAGTTAGAGAAGAGAATAAAAACAATGAAGCTTGTGCAGCCTGGATCTTATAAATCAGTTCTGAACAGAAGAAAAACTAAATGAAAGACTTGTATTCACAAACACCTCTGGCTGTTAATGTAGGTGTTTTATTTTTGCTTCTTTGTGGAGCATTTTAGTTTGAAACCAAGTCAGGTAGGTGAACAATAATAAGGGAGAGAAAAAATAAATATTAATCACTGAATAAATGACAGGTAGTGTAATTGGAGGAGTGTAAAGGCTGGCAGCTATAGTAGAAACACACACAGCTAGACTCATTATTTACACAGCGCAAAGACCTCAGATAAGGAATCTGTGTGTCTGTCTGAGTAAGACATGTCAACACATTTTCATCAGTGTGGAGAACACACTTGTTGACAGCCATGGGAGGGGCTTTTAATGTACAGGTATAAAAGAGCGGAGCACAACACACAGGAAGAACACTCAATACAACAGCATTAAAGTGTTCATGATTTATGCCATCTCTTTTATCCTAAACACCTCTGATGAACTAAATGCATTTTTTCCCTCTGTCTTAATCTCAGTCTACATTTCATTTAATCAGGAGGTCTCAAAACCATGTGACAAATAGGAATATTTGCACCAAAGAATCCTGGCTAGTGTGGTGTGTTGTATATCTCAATCCACAAGCGATGAGCAATGAGGAATGCAGTATGGCACAATCGTATTTACTAGTCTGGTTTAAACTGAGCATTATCTAACATAAAATTGTTTTCCACCTCTCATTGTCATATTGGTCTTTATAGCAAGAAGACATCCGTGGAGAGATGTTGTCCAGCTTCAACACACTGCCCAATTTTGCTGCAATAACTGTACTTTGATCAGGGCACAGCTGGGGGGGAAGAAGGGGTCCGATTTTGGGACCCCAGAATTGTATCTCTATTCTTTGCAGATGATGTGGTTCTGTTGGCTTCATCACACCACGACCCTCAGCATGCACTGGGGCAGTTTGCAGCCGAGTGTGAAGCTGCCAGGATGAGACTGAGCATCTCCAGATCGGAGGCCATGGTTCTCTGCCAGAAAACAGTGGATTGCCCCCTCTGGGTAAGGAAAGTGTTACTGCCCCAAGCGAAGGATTTCAAGTAGCTTGGGATCTTGTTCACAGGTGAGGGTAGTATGGAGCGTGAGATGGACAGGAGGTTTGGTACAACATCTGCAGTGATGCAGGCGCAACGCCAGACTGCCATGATGAAGAGGGAGCTGAGCCAGAAGGCAAAGCTTTCAATTTACCAGTCCACCTATGTTCCAACCCTCACCTATGGTCATGAGCTCTGGGTAGTGACCGAAAGATTGATTTTGCAGATACAAGCAGCTGAAAAAAGTTTTCATGCGCAGGGTGGCTGGGCTCAGCCTTAGAGATAGGGTGAGGAGCTCAGACATCTGAAAGGAGCTTGGAGTAGAGCCGCTGCTCCTTTGCATTGAAAGGCAAAGGCTGACATGGTTTGGGCATCTGCACAGGATGCCTCCTGGGTGCATCCTGCTGGAGGTGTTCTGGGCATGTCCAACTGGTGGGGGGACCTGTGGCAAAGACTATATATCTCATCTAGCCTGAGAATGCCTCAAGGTCCCCTAGGAGGAGCTGGAAAGTGTGGAGAGGAATATCTAGAGTATAAGCGGATGACAATGGATGGATGGAACTGTATTTAAAGTACACTTACCCATCAATGTTGTGTCTCTGAGAGGTTATCAGAACATTCAAACACATATATAGTATATTCTGAAGTTAATTATACACCACAAACGATCAGTATCATTAAATGAAGACACATCTTCATAAATAATGTCAAATATAAAATAAATACATCGACAAAGTCTAAAATTGTCACACACTACCACAAAACAAGAAAATGCTGGATACGAAAACATCTCCTCACTTATCTTCATTCAACATCTATTCAACCTCTATTGGATTATCTAAGCTTGCTGTCGCAAAGACAATTGGATTCATCCTAACTCTCACAGTAATTCATAATTCACAATCAACATTACAAGACAACCTTAACACAGAGGGTGTCTCATTTCAGACAATAACCTCTAAGCTCAGTTTGACTATTATCTAAAGGTACAACCTGTGTGTTATCAATTGTGTGCCTGCCTCCTTTATGTTTCATGCGTTTAGGGAGGCTTGTGCGTATAACTGGACAGGATAACTCCAGCTGACTGCACATTCTGCTGGATTTGCAAGCTACACAGTTGGCAAGGGACAGCTGCAAACCCACAGGTGTATTGAGTAGGAGAAACTTTAACTTAAAATTCAGAGAAACTTTACTCTTAGTAGAGTGGATATGCCACAAAGACATGGAAGGGAGCTGCACTGAGAAAGTCTGAAAAAGACTTTTAGAAAGAGAGCGGCTAACATTTGCTGGGCTTTAAGCTTTAGATAATGCATTACATATATCAAAAGAGTTAATTCACCATCTCCATAGTGAAGCAACGGCTATACAATCAACATATCGAATTCAACTTCAAGTTGAGGATACGTGAACACAGAGCCATAACCTCCTGTCTGCTCTTTGTTTGGTGTTTTAACACAGTCAGATATCGTGTTCATTCATCTCTCTCGCAGTTTGTGAAGAATACTGGTTTATTACTTTTTCTCTTTCCCACTACCACCTTCCCACATACCATTTGAGAAATTAGCATCTTTTATATTTTCGTCTGTTATTTGCATGCTTTAATCCATACGCAATTATGGAAGGGCTGATTATTAGATGCAAGATACCCTTTAGATCAAACAACACTTACAGGGCAGTGTGTATTTGTCCTTTGCCAGAAAATGCACCAAAGATAAGATGCAAAAGGTGCTAAAGCAGTGGCAAAAGCTGAGCTGTTGTCTGTGTTGCTGTTACACCCAAAGACATCACTCCAACTGATTCAAATTCAAATTAAACTTAATTTGATCTCTTGAGCTTGCAAAGATACCGTTGTGCTGTTATAGAAAACAACATGTTACCATAATTATGCAGATGACACACAAATTTACATATCCATATCACCAGGGGATTATGGTCCAATACAAGCACTAACAAGCACTAAGTGCACTCAAGAATTTAATGACTGGATGTGTCAGAATTTTCTTCAGTTAAACAGACAAAACTGAATGGGTTGTTTTGGAGCCAAGGAAAAATGATTAAAAGTCAGTGCTCATCTTCAATTGTCAAAGTTAAAAACTACAGACTAAGCGAGAAATCTTAGTGAAATTATGGACTCATATCTAAATTTCAACAGTGACATCAGGACAGTCACCTTAAGAATATATCAACGATTGCAGGACCTGGATCTCAGCAAAAAGTTGTCCATACACTTTCTGATCTTTAGCTACATTATGAACCATCCAGACCTCTCAGGTAGTCTGGAAAAGGTCTGCTTTCTGTCCCCAGAGTCCAAATTAAACACTATGAAGCAGTTTTTAGTTTTTAAGCACCATCTGGAACAAACTTTCAGAAAACTGCAAGTCCGCTGCAGCTCTCGGTTGTTTTAAATGAAGGCTGAAGACTTTAGAATTCCGCTGTCTTATTCAAAATCAAATAATTATTAATCTTTTACACTACATTTTATTTTCATATTTTACACCTGTGTCATATTCTATTTTAGCTTGCTTTAATTTTCTGTTCTTAGCTCTTTAAAGATTGCTTGTAATTGCATTCAAATGCCCTTTTATGATGTGTTTTTTTCTGCACTTAAAGCACTGTTTTTGCTAAAATGTGCCATATGAATAAACTCCCTTTGCTTATGTTTGGACTGAAATCAACTCTGGTTTTGCATATCATTTCACAGATATGGCTTGATACAAAAATAATCATGGACTGCTGGAAAATGTAGAAATGCATCAGCACAAAAACAATCTGCTAACACAGTCTGTTCCTGCACAGCTGATATGCTGAATGTCTGCAAAACTAATTAATATGAGTGAAAACAAAACCACATTGGCAAATCTAAAAACAGAATATTTTGAGTGGAAATGAGGTCTGAGCACAGTTGGGGACGCAGATGACCACAGAGTTTGAACTTCTGCATCAACAACTGTTTTCAAACTTTTACTGATGCAAATATTGCTACTGCATTATACTGTTAATCATCCATGTACAAAGCAACAACTGACACATGACAAGGTATGATGTGTCAAATGTCATGCTCTCATTATTTAGCCAATATATTAGGTGCTCCTTTTAAATCTCCAAAAACCTAACCCGTCTTAAACACATTAAGGTCCTCAAAATAACCACTGTGCTGGGTCAGTGTGCCGTCGGCAAGACCACAGACTTCAACCTGACACAGAAAAGCCCTGGGCAAACACAGAAGGACAGACAGACGACAAAGCCAGAGCTATTGATGTGGCGAGATGAAGGGGCTGGGGGATTGGACTATATTTAGCTTCATTGAGATGGAAATGGATGGAACATGAGAGGACTTATGTGTATGTGTGTGCAGCTTTGCATGCGTTTGGGTGTGTGTTAATGATGAGCTGCACGAGAAACACCGTTTGAATTTCAGGGCTTTACGTTGAAAAAGTGTTTTTGATCATAGAAACAGGAATAATTACAAGTGGGTTTGGCATAATCAATAGTCATCTCTGTTATAACAGCGTGGAAATAGCAGCACTGTTGATGTCTTTTCTGGTCTTGATCAGCGCCCAAAGGAAATATGATGAAACACATTTACCCTGTGGCATGATTTCTCTGCCTGTCTCTCTCACTCTTTCTCTGTCTCACCCTCTGCTATCTCTGCAGCTGTCTTACCCTCTCTCCTCTCTTCCTTTACCCAACCCAGATTTATGCCTTCCACTGTTGTCTTCCTCCTACTTGTTTCCTAGCAACTGAACTGACATGCCCCCTATTCTCAGCCCCGTGAATCTGTCACCATAACCCTAGATTTTATGGAATAAGCTATATAAATCATTGTTCCCTGTGGGGGGGGCTGAGTTATGATCGTTGTCTCCAGACAAGCGTCTCCCTCTACAAGCATGTTGTTAACCTGGTTTCCGCCTACTGCAAGTAAAGAGTGGTCAAAGCAACAGATGGGCGGTGAATGGTGCACTGCAAGCATCAACTAGATAACAAAATGCTGACATTTATAGGGCTGTTTGAGATGCTGTTTGGATTAGCTGTACACTGACCAGCTGATTTTGAGAGATTCAGTCATACAGACTTTACACAGCTTTTGAAGCTTGAATAAGTTTACTAGCAGATGAAAACACTGCAGTGCTGTCTTTGGCAGCACACTGAGCATATGCAAGTATGTGACTGCTGGAAAGATGGTCTTTCCATAAAACTGGGCTGTTTTTAAGCCAGTAGAAAAATGTGAATACTATAGAAATTTGGTGCTACACTAGAGAAGACAGAGGAAAGGTTTGTGGTATCTGCTTTTGCTTAAGAGGTAGGAAACGTGCAACTACCAGAAAGCACTGGGCCACACTAGACTACTAATTGCTCCCGCTGGTGGGTTACTTAATTTGAGTTTAGCTATTTTGACACTGTAAACCATATGGTGGCTGGCTGGTAACAGGAATTTCAAATCAGAGTTACACATTAGGTTAAAATATGTTTCTAAAATTTTTTTAGGTAGGCAAAAGTTAGGGCAGTAACAGAACTAGTGCTGCTTAGTATTACAGTTATTTTTTCCAGCCTCTTTTTTTTATACTCCAGGAAAGGCACCTGCTTCTTGTTGGCAAATTCTTGTGTTACAACCAAACAATGCACTAAAATATGTTTCTCATGGCAGTTTAGGTGAGAAAGAGGAAGCCCAGTGACAGAATCTTGGTTTAGACTCGATCAACACTGCCTAGTTTCCTCCTTTGATCTAGGTTTGGTTTGAGTTGGTGGGGGGGCATAGGAAAATGTGGGAGTACGATATGTAGTTCAGGCAACAGCCCGAAAGCCAAAAAAAATCTGATCAGAGCTGGGAGATGAGCAGGGAGACCTGCATGATGGTAAGATGGTGGGAAGTTTACCATAGTTAATTTACACACCCTTGTAATGATACAATGCTGACTGAAAATCGGTAAAGCATCTCTTTAATACACTCAGTTTATTAAAAAGCCCCATCTAAAATTGTATTTAGATTTTAGAAAAGTCAAATTTATAAATTTTGATAAATCTTGTCCAATGTTTGTCTTTTTAGTACAAGAAATGTGAATTATTACAGAGTTTGAATAGCATTGGGATTAAACTTTTGTTTACATTTTAATCAGAGATTGCATGTTTTGGTAGCTGTTTCTTGCGGCTATGTGAAACAACACACAGATGATACAGAAAACTCTGGGAAACATTACATCTTGAATCCTTTGTCATGAAAAAATCAGAGGTAGTATTTCATATTCAATAAATGTCTTGTGTATCAGTCTGATGCTAATCTGTGCACTAGCACAACTATCACACTATGCATCCTAAAATCCGTGTGATGCTGCAAAATCCTCTCCTTGAATGAAGTCAAGGGTGTTGAGAAATATGATTACTGAGTGATTATCTCCATCTAGTGGGAGATAGGGGTACTACATTGTTTAATGGGACAGAAAATACATCAGGTTTAAAATTCTGTTTGGATACTTCAAAGATGTACTTGTAATTTGACAAATAGAGTACATGGTTAGTCATATTTCTATATTTTATTACAAACTATTAACATTAGCAGGATAGGCCTATATATATTTTCATGGTTGTGACCCACATGAAGGCCATTTAGTGTCATGACAGCTGCCTCAGTTGTTTTTTTTTTTGTTCAGTCGGCTCCTCAGTCCCTGTCTCCAGATGCTTTTACCAGAATCATAATGCATTTCTTAGGAACTTTCCAGACCTGTTATTCTCCATCCATCCACTAGATGCTCTCAGACTCTCCATGTCTCCTACATCCACCTGCTCACCTCTTCCTCTGCTCCAAACTACCCTTTGCAGGATTTATAACAGGTCATCTCCATGTGCTCCTGACCTGCTCAACAGTTTTACACTTTTAGATTTATCTGACTTTTCAGATTGTCATCCTGTTGCCACCCAAACCTCTGTGTGACTATTTTGTTAAATTCCCTTCATGCTACCTACTTGCATTTTGTGTGTGTTTGTCTCCAACTGAGTCCCCCTCCATCTATTGCCTGAATTCACTTGTCATTATATTTACTTTTTTCAGCCCCCTTAAGCAATGCAAGCATTTTCTCCCTGGTTGCAATTGTCAAATTTCATATGAAAGAGCTGAAAGTAGCTTGAGTGGAGGAAAACACAGGTCTGCAGAATTAACACCTCAAAATGTAGTTTTCATGTTCAGCAACAGTAACACATTTATGAGATTTAGGAAATGTTTCTGAGACACAGCATCAACATGCAGTGGTTTAGACACCATTCTTAGTCGAAATATTTCAGGAAAATGGTGCCAAGAAACCAAGAAAAAACTCTATTAAATCCTGATGAAGGAAATCCATCATAATATACAGCAAAAAGGAAGCAGGTGGGTTAATCATGAAAAGCCATGAATGAGGATTTCTCAGTGACGGAGTGGTGCTGCACCTATTTACTTTTTAAATTAAACCATCCATAAGTCCATATATCTATCTGGCTCAAAATTAGAGTGAATGAAAAGGGTGTTAATAATCAAACTGGCAGCACGACAGATCAATACTGTCAACAGGCAGCTGTAAATTTATCACAGAGGTGTGCAAGGGTCTGTTATTCATAATCAGAGGGCTGGTAGGCTGCTGGATGCTTTACTCAGATTACTAAAACTGTCCCAGCAGTTGCAAATTGGGTATGCTTGATTTTTCACTCCACACGACAGTATTTCCCCACATCATTACCTAATGGCTTCTTAAGTGGCAGCTGCTCTGATCTGGAAAACATACTGTGCAGACAGGCTCAGCTGAAGCTGCAGTGAATCACTAAGTCTGCGGATTATGACTGGCCTCTGGTGGGCTAAACAACGTTAATCTAACACATGCAGGATCAAATCAAACTTTGGCTTGAGATGAATAAGATGGAGGAATGATTCATCAGTTCTCTGTGTTTGCAATCCAGACAGCTGCTTCTTTTTACTGATGTTTCAGCATGCAGGAGGAGCTCCATTGTGACTACTTAAATATAAAAAGAGCTTTAAATATGTGAGGTGTCACTTTTTTGTTCTCATTGTACCTCTGCATGAATAATTCTCAAGAAAATCAATTTCAATTATTCCTCCTCGCCTGTGAATCACTCCAGCTGGATTTTGATGCCTTATTCAACACATTTACCCACTAATTACAAATGACATCATGATATAAACAAATGATTACCTCTCAGGTTAAAACACCATCCATTTGTCTCATGAATGCATGCATGAGCCTGTCTGTGCAGTAAGCAGTCCTCAGCAGCTCCACTAGGGGTCACAAACATGACGCTGAAGTTGCAGTTTGCTGCTATGTTGGATATTGATAACGACTCAGTTTGCTTACCCAGCATCCCTCTCCCCATTTGTCACAGCAACTCCCCTCCTGGAGCAACATAAGTCATGCAGCTGCAACATTAGGGCTCTCTCTGGTTTTGAGCTGAAAGTGAATGTGATGAATAACTTGCACACACACTTCAGGCGTGTCTCTGGCTTGTTTCACTGCATATTATTCCCCAACAACAGCTAACGTGTGGATCTCGATGCAGGCCACATACTCCACAACACGTCACTGAATTGTAATCTGAAAACAGAGGCCAAAAAAAGGCAATTTAGATGTAAAGCTAAGGCCCCCTGCGAAGCCCATTTGGCTTGAAAGCATCAGTGGCTGAAAGAAATCCTGTTGCACTACAAAGCTAGTATTTGCTCCAATAAGCTAACAGCATTGAACTCTCAGAGCACAGCACAATCATCTTTGATATTTAAATCTGAAGCTTTGAATAAACGGATGGAAGTGAATTCAAGGTCTATGACGGGGCGGACATTCATCCCCCTCAGCGTGTCAGGACTTTAATGTCCAAAGAAGCACATGACATGTAAGCCAGTTCCAGCATGTATGGAAACAACACATAAACACAGCAGAATCCATGTATCATTTGTGCTTTTGATATTCAATTTGAAATACAAAATTGGAAAATTAAAAAACTATTTGTTATTTATTTATGAATAGGATAGCAAAAAGCAAATAACGGTTTGTATTTCATTCTGTGGACTTCATTCTTAGATCAAAATATGGCAAGGAAAAAACAGGCCATGAGCTGAACTTGATTTTGATATCTGTCTGATTTATTATGACCTGGAAGTTGCTCTTATGTGTTAGCTGCTATCT
The DNA here is from genome assembly GCF_026936395.1 of Plectropomus leopardus. Taxonomy (NCBI): domain Eukaryota; kingdom Metazoa; phylum Chordata; class Actinopteri; order Perciformes; family Serranidae; genus Plectropomus; species Plectropomus leopardus. Next base: position 23,342,793 of record NC_142180.1, on the reverse strand, counting down.
CGTGGTTCCTCTCTGCCTCACTACCAGAAAAAAGGACTACTTTTGCTGTAGGGCGAGTTCCTAGCACCTCCAGAGAGACGGAAACGGACTTGCTCTACGCTCTAACGACTCGAATTCACCAGAGCTAACCTGCTAACCCAGCGTGGGGTGTCACAACGGGCTGTCAGCTTCTTCCCAAACAGTTTTTTAAAAAATTTTTTTTTTACATAGAGTCAGTACTAAAGCTTTGTTTGAGGCATAATAGAAAGGAGCATGAAGGACTTTTTTTACAAGTACACTTGAGATGATATTGTCAACTAGTTCCTGACATAAAGGCATTATTGCTTGTTTGCAGTCATGTGTCTATTAAGATACGCAAATAGAGGGCAGGAAGTAAATAATGCATATACTGCTTGAATTGGAAATAGAGGAATGTGAACACATAAAAATTTTAAACTTGTGTTGGATTTGATCCATACAAAATCATACCTACTAATGTAAAACATTCAACTAGTCAGGTAGGCAGCGTCAAGTAAAGGAGACAGTGGAGCATGCAGGAAATATATGGTAGAAAGAAGGGCGATGAGGGTAGGTTTAGGGATTAAAGAAGTGCTTGAGTGTGGGGACACCATGGAGGGAAGGAAATGGATATTTAGGTTTTTGAAAGCAATGAGACTAATTAGAGGACTATAGCAGCAGAGACAAATACTGGATCTAACCAGAGGGAGGCAATAATGCAATTTAAAGGATGAGAACTAAACTTAACTGAACTAAAAACCCAGGGACAAAAAAGAAGACTATTTTGTGTGTGGTAAGGTCCACAACAAGGAGGGTCAAAAGAGGAGAGGTCACGGTTTCAAATTATGCCACAGCAGTGGGGTACAACACATGCACTGTAAAACCTGGACTGCAGTTGCTGAAAGGCTCATCAAACCAAAAAGTCTGTGATAAAAGAAAATAAATAAATACTGTTTCTATGGAAATGCGCTATTGTGTATTGGCCACCATCAAATTGAGTGTACCTAAAAGTTTTGTCAGGTTTAGTGCACCTAAAGAGGCTAAAAATAACACACCTAAAGAGCACCTCAGCATACACTGTCCCTTTATTACTCGCGCCGGCTGCTGTATCTATCCTGACGGTGCTACAATGTATGTTATATGCAAAGAAGCTTTTATAGTAACTTTCCAAAAGAAGCAATGAAATTATGACAGTGTTTTTGTTGTTTAAACAAGTGACGTGAATGTAGTTTTCATTAATATTACATGTTTCTGGAACTGATGATATGACTGGATTTCTTATTTTTAACATTTTGCAACCTGACAGTCAACAGGAACATTCAAGACTGACTTCCTTCCTCATGTTAGCTGAAAGCATGCTCCTGTTTTAAAAGGGGGGTTTCAAGGGGTCACTTCTCTAACCAAACATCATTACATGAGGGTGTTTTATCTGTTTCTCTGTGTGTGCACAGGTTGACAGGTCACATTGCTTCCTGTGCTAAATGGTTTCATATCACAGAGCGGAGCAGGAGGTCAACACAAAGTACTGCTTTATCCTGTGCAGCAAACCAGCTGTTCAGAAAAATCTAACTCTCCAGCGAATAAATCTGTCTGCAAGTAGATCAAGTTAAAGTAATTATTTAACAGGAATTCATTTCTATTTTGACAGAGGCTGATAGAAGATGCTTTCAGGTCAATAAATAATGGATTTCTTAATCAAGTGTTCAGAGTAACATGGACTTAGTTTTATGTTCCTCAGGCAGCTTTCTGTTTTATTTCCCAAAATTACAGTTAAGACATCTACGCTTCTCAGAGTGGATGCACTTACTTAAAAATAAATATAACATGAAGCATAGAAGTCCATCCAGCACAAAGCCTGAAACATTATTTCAAGATACTGCATGTGGCAAGTGAGTTATTGGCACATCTATGGTCATGTTAATTATTAAACAGACAATAAATGGTCTACATTTGCAAGTGCAAGTGCCTGCAAACCAAATGCATCTTGACTCGAGCTGCACATCGTGTGTGCGTATCTGAATGTGTGTGCAATAAACGTGCAATAGTAAATGAGAGAGCAGGTGGCTGTCGTGGTGTTGAATAGGAGATCCAGAGGCCATATTTCAAAGAGAGCTCCCTCAGGAGACATAGTTGGTGTCAGTAAAACGGGGCATGTGCTGGAGATGCATGGTAGTAACATTTAAGGCTGTAATACTGAAAGAATGGGGTACAGAGAATAGGGGCATGCAGATAGTTTTCTGTGTTGAGATAAAATATAGGTCATATGAGGGTGCAAAGCCCTGAATGAACATCACTTTATGAGTGAATCACAAAAAAAGCAACATTGATATGTTCATGATCCCCTCAGGATGAAATGTAAACACTTTAATAATCTCTTAAATTGTCATCTAACATCATCATCAGGTCATGAATTTAATTTTAGCCAATACTTTGGTTTATGTCTATCCTGACATTCCCAGAGCAAATGGCATCTATGACTTAGTCTGGAACTTCTTGGTTCATTTTTGATTTCAGAAGGGCATTATCTAAGGATTATCAACATGTTACGCTGGGCATTTACTGTTCAGGTCCGACCATGGCCCGCATAGACAGCCAGTCACAGCACATTAGAGCGGAACTTGACGCTAAGGTGGGCAAAAAAACAATACCACCTAAGTGATGGAAAAATGTAAAAAGACGCAGCGCACAGAGATGAGCTGGTATATTAAGAGTTGGTATAGTAAACTTTTGTCAAATCCTGTCAGTGGATCGACAAATACATCTTTCTTCTCAAGAAAAGCTTTAAAGGTCTAGTGTGTAGGATTTAGTGGCTTCTAGCAGTAAGGGTTGCAGATTGCAACGAACTGAAACTTTTCTTATGTGCCAAGCATGTAGAAGAGCTAACTGACCAACTGGCCAATGAGAAAACACAAATGCCCTATCTAAAGCCAGTGTTTATTCATCCATTCTGGGCTTCTGTAGAGACAACATGGTAAACTCTGTGAAAGATGACCAGCTCTCTATTTAGAAATAAACAGTTAATTCTAAGGTAAGAAAAACACAACAATTCTTATTTTTAGGCGATTATAAACTAATAAAAAGCATAGTCATGAATATTATATTCCATTTCTGCCAATGGATGCTCCTAAATCCTACAAAGCAGACCTTTAAATGCAATTGATGGTTCTTTTAGGAAAATTATACAATTGTTCAATACTGACACATGGCGGCTTCAACAGAAAGTTTCACATCAGCTATAGCCATTTTGGTTGTTTCTGAAAATGCCTAAATGGCATTCCTCTTTACGAGCCTTATCTTAAACATGTCATATGTGAGATTAACAGCTGTGATTGGCATGGCATGTCTTAGGCTGATGGAAATCAGTCCAAAGTGATGGGAAACAGACACCGCTGCCACAAGCAGCAATCTCCTGGGCAGAAAAATTAAGCCAACACGTTGAGTGCCAAAAGCTGCAGTTCCTTGAACGGCCACTTGAGGCTGGCTCCAGAAGCAAGTTATTGCTTTTAGACCTTCATGTTAAAATGTCCAACTTTACAGCAAAAATAAAAATGTTTACAGCCTGGTTAAAGAAAAAAATTTGGTCTCTACAGCTAAATTCAATATTTATGACAACTTTGCTTAATTATTTTATATACCCGTTCACGTTTTACTAAAGCATAAATTTATGGATAATTAAGAGATGGCTGCTTTGACTGACAGGCTGTCTGTGAGGCTTTGCTGCAGTCTATGAGTAAATGGAATGCACTTGTATAGCGCTTTTCTAGTTTTCCGACTGCTTCACACAAACATTCACACATTGGTGGCCAAGGCTATCGTACATGGTGCCACCTGCTACTCAGTAACCAATCACACACACACCGATGGCGCAGCATCGGGAGCAATATGGGATTCAGTATCTTGCCTAAGGATACTCTAACATGTTGAATGGAGTAGCTGGGAATCTAACTGCCAATCTTGCAATTAGTGGACGATCCCTTTTAACCCCTGAGCCACGGCCGCCCCAAGTCAGATCCACCTACCTCTCAAGCCACACATTCACCCTCTCATCCAGATATAGTCACTTCTTGCTCGAGGCTTCAAAATGGGAGTCAACAAACCAATGTGCGACATCAGGATCACTACGTCGAAACACCAGCATATTGTCATTGCTGGCATGCTGACATTAGCACTGCTGGGATTTTTGCTTTTATTGACAGTGACAATAATGATTGACAAGTACAGGGGGGCAGAAAGGGGGAGGGATGACATGCAACAAAGGTCCCTAGCCAGAATTGAAGCCAGAACATTGTGATAATACAAAAATGTGCCACTAAAGCCATTTTTAAACACTAATTTAATCAATCTTCGCAGCAGCTTAAAAAATCAAAACCAACGAGGACAATGAGTATCCAATAATAATAAATAAAATATAATTGTTATTCATCACATACTTTTTAAAGTTTGACAATAAAGAATCAATCTATCTAATCTATCTACCTAAAGTTCACAAATATGAAAGCAACATGAGGTCGTTCAAACACGCACAAAAAATTCTGTCATCACTTCCCTCTGTATTTGTATGTCTTTGCGGAGACTTTCCCGTCCCTTCACTGTCTTTATTTTAGACCCCAGAGCAACATTTAGTCAAACTTGGACACCATCATCTACTGACAGATCACACATCCTGGTAACTCATGATCACCCTCCATCTCTGTGATGGTCATCAACAGTGTCAGTTTGCAATGTTTTGCCATCCAAACACAGGAGAACAGACACAGAGAGACAACAAACATAGAAACAAGGAAGGGTGGAGGCAGAGTGTGAGACTGAATGCAGCAGTATATAATTTTATCACTTAATGAGAAGCTCTCCACCCTTAACGCTGCACAAACAAATACATTCGTGTCATAAAACAAATATGCCACCTTGAGTGAAATGAAAACATTATTACAGAGCGTGCAAGTGATCAAACATTTCTACCCTTCTCCCTCGATACACACTCTCCCTCGATAACGCCGCCTTGGCCATTTCGCATATTGTTTGACAGACACATGGTTTTGTGGCACGGAAAATGGCTTTTCAGCGTGTCATCATTAATAATTCACTTATGACAAACAGCTCTGACATTTACACTGCGCTGGGTTTCTGTCTGACTCTGACAGGGAGACAATAATGAAGGAGAAGGAGACAGATACAAGAACAGACAGATTCTCCTTTAGTCGTATACTGATGAAATTAGACAGGGCCAGGCCTAATAAAGTGTCAAACCTTCAGGAGTAAAACACTGATGGTAGAAGCAAAGCTGCTTAAAACTACCTTTTTGGAAAATCATCAACTGACCTCAAACTGAGCTTAAGTCAGTCACTGTACAACAATGTGGAAGAGTGAAGTGAATCTAAATTTAACTTAAGACTGCAGTTGAGCCCTTTAAGCAAATTTGTGAAATTGGTATGAATGAGCAAACATGTTTGCACAATATTTAGATTGCATACCCTGCTCTCCAATTACGCCTCTGTTTGAAACATCAATCACATCCCCTCAGTTTTCCAGAGGATGTGTGAATGAGCCGGTGGCGGACTTGCTGGCTGGCTAAGTGACGGACTTGTAAATCCCTGAGTCTTCCCTCCTGAATATCTGTCTCGCAGCTCAACAGGTTGACAATAAACCGATGTGTGAGGCCCTCCAAGGGCAGCAGAGTGCAGACGGTCTTTCAGAGCTAATGCTTTGTGGACAGACAAACACTGAGAGAAGCAGACAGATTGAAACCAGAGGTGGTGTCACTGTTTCCCTGACGAGATTATTGCTCTCCACTCTGCAGAGCAACTTCACAAAATGCTCAAGGGCAAATTTACAAAAGGATTGCACGGCTTTTGCGGCCACTAAACCTGCACAAATAAGACAAAAAGAAACTGTGTTATTCTTCAAGCACCCACGAAGGATGAAAAGCACCTCTAACTGCCAAGAAGATAGCGTCTCCTGTGCTTTTTTCACGTATTTAATCTATGTCATATGTATACATTTGACATGTGATTGGCCCTGTTCAATGCAAATGAGCCACATGAAATAATCAGCAGTTGGTGGTAACTTAAGCATATTCATAGGTGGTGTCACACCCAGACTTTTCAATGATCAAATTCCTGGCCTCAAATGCCTCTGCTCAGTAGGTTTCAGAGTCTGAAAATAATCGCAATCGAATGCAAATAAAGGGCAAATTGCACTCAACTGCAAAACTTTATGGGCATGTTTGCACTGTAATGTCATTACCACAACCTCTTTAATGAATCAGATCTTGAGACACAGTCGATAGCGGTTACAAATGATGCACAATTTATGGTGCCATTAGCAGCCGCAGTCTACTCTTTGTAGACGTTTCATTAACAATAGACAGACATGAAAGCAACAACCCGCACAGATCAAATTGTGCAGATATTATTTTGTAAATGCAATGTCAAAAAATTATTACAAATCTGATAGAAAAGGAAGAAACAAAGCTAGAGGATTTTTCTAAAACTTATTGGCTAAAAGAAAAGCTTTAAGAAAAAAGGAAAAGAAAGTCAAAACCACAAACCTAATGGTGGCACAAGAGGAAAAGTCAAGGGAAAACCAAGTCAGCCTGCTTCTTTCTTTGAGGACCAAGAATGCCTGTATAAAATGTAATGGAAATCTATCAGTAACTAATATTTGAGGTATTTCAGTCAGGACCAGAGTGGTCGACCGACATTGATATTCCAAGAGCCATGCCGCTCACAACAACTCATTTGGTTATGGCCTCACTATACTCAGAATGCTTCATGTAGACATCAACGAAAACAATAACCTTGAACCCTGTTCTTTTTGTGGAAAATAATGAGGCTTGTGCTTTGTGTGTAAAGAATGAAAACACTGACACTGCTATAAATAGGCAATTTTCCAACTGCAGCTGTGAGCAATGAAGTCAGGCGGACGCTTTATGGATGGCCAGCGGCATAGCCAGTGTGCTCCAATCAGGTTGTGATCAGAAGAAATGAGGATCACACACACTGTGTCAAAGTCTGTAAACACCCCTGCCGAGAATAGAGCCAACACGGATGGGACGCACAGCCCTGCACAGATAACCACTGATAACACAATACACACACAAACACACACCCAGAGTGGCCATAGCAATGATGATGTGCTGGAGTCCTCATCTTTCATGTGTAACCTCTGAGGCCTGCAGCAGCATATACAGAATACATCACCTGTGAAATATTGCAGGGATTGTTGATTTGACATCCCTCAATCTGTCAGTGTGTACATTTTGATGTACGTGTGTGTGTGTGTGTGTGTGTGTGTGTGTGTGTGTGTGTGTGTGTGTGTGTGTGTGATTTTTCAATAAGCCAAACACCACACCAGACATACAAAATTTTACAAGGTGTCGCACATAACTCAGTAGCAGCTTCCAAGTACAACATAATGACCCCTCATCCCAACAGCAAGCAAGCAAGTTATGTTTTCCCCACAATGATCATTTTTTTCAAAGAAGAAGAAAACTTGGGCCAATTCTAAGTTAGCAACGTTAAACAAACTTTGAATAAAATAGAATGCATTGTGTCCTTTAGTCTGACTTTTTACACTGTGAAAATATATTGGAATACACATTTTTTTTATCCATCTTTCCCAATGCTTCTAGTAAAACTTTACAACAAAAACAGATAATTACTGATGTTAACTCTGTGTTTGTCCTTGTGTTTGTGAAGAGGAGGAAAAGCAATTGCCATTTACTCTTTTTTTGAAATCTCTTTTAAAAACACCATGAAGATGCTTTAGTAATTACTGTCCGATTGAATCATCCAGAGACTGTGGAGAGCTGCTATTGTAACATCACTGCACTCAGCCACTTCAGTCTCATTCATCCTGCATTTGCTTGCTGTAAATGTGCACCGCCAGTGCTGAGGAGAACGTAAAGACCCTCAGACATGTAAGTTTTTCAGTGCTGAAGACAAAAACATAAATGGAAGTGTGACATTAGACCCTGAAGAGTGTAAATCAAAGCAAATCAAGGAGCTAAGACACCACATTAGGATTACTCCCACCAGTACACAAACAATCTACATGCCACAAAATGACTACTAGCTGCTTCCAGAAAACATTAAAAATCACCCTGGGGTACAGTCTCATTCACAGTGCTGTCACTTGGAAACTGGCCTTGTGCTCAGGCTCAATAGTCTTGCCACTCTTTCAGAAGTCTGCTCTGGCTCAGTTTCCAAGTTCAGTTTAATGAGTCATGGATTTAGCATATGCTGCCATTAGTTTAACAACTCTAACTGCGTTGAATCTTTGGCTTGCATCATTTAAATTAACCACACAGCCAGCAGCTCCCCTTTTAATGCAACTCTCTTTACTTCGATGAGACCATTCTGAAAATGGGGTTTCTGTCATGCCATACCAGCCACGACAAGTGAGCTGGAGACTCTTCTGTACATGGACATAAATAACCGTTTTATGATCAGGTTTTTGGAGTATCCATTTATGTTTCTGTATGTCAGCATGTAAACACCAGATCCAGTTTCTTAGACTGGGAAAAGACCTTATTCCATTTATGAGGCTCCCGTACATGCTAGGTCGAGTACTCCAAAGGAAATTGGGATAATACAATGGCAGCAGCTATAGCGTCTCTTCTGAAGCAATTAAGAAAGAGAGCTGTGTCTTTCGTTAATGAAAAGCTGTGTTTTCACCAAGCAGTTTGGTTAAGTTCAGTTCTGTTCGGTACACATTTTTTGCATCGCCACTGTGAAAAGTTGTGGATGGTACCAATGGAACCATTCTTTACCATCCCCATTTTTGGTCACCCCTCTGCTCAGGGTACCTGGCACACTGATCCGGCACTAAAAGGTGGAACTAGAAACACTGGAGTCCTTTGATTGGTCAGTGGGAAGTCAACCCTCTGTGCTCAGGGCTGAGTTGTGGCTGGTTTAACCACTGTTCATACCATGACAAGTTTTTTATACATTAAACAGTAAACTATAACTATAAAGTAGAAGGATGTTTTGCAGCCTCTAGCAGCAGCTGTTAACTGAGAAAAAATAATTTAATTCACTGGGCCGATTCCTGGCAACTTTTAGGGTGTTACATTTACTTGTGATGTTACTCAATGCATGAGCTGACGATGTGAATTGATCAGCACACTTTGAATTTCAATAAGACAACTTTGACCACTCTATCTGTTTTTATAGTCTCTCTTCAATGGCAAGGAGTATGTAAACTACATATATATATTTTTTTATCCTCACTTGGAGAAAAAAAAAACTTGGTGGAGCGTTGTTCCTGTGCACACCAACAGCATTAACCCCCTCTCTTGCCTGACAAGGAGTCAATGCACAAACTAGCTATTTTTTAATATCCCATTAAGAGAGAGACTCACTCCACCCTTCTCTTTTTTGTTCTGAAAACGTTGTTGTGCAGCCCCATTCTGTGAACAATGCAGAACTCACTCTGTATCACCGGTGAACAAGGAAATACAGCGTGTGCTGCTGGATGGAGTGGTGTCAAGTCAAGTTTTATTTACAAAGCCCATTATCACAAATCACAATTTGACTCAGAGGGCTTTACAGCATACAACATCCTTCTGTCCTTAGACCCTCACAGTGAGTGACAAAATTCCACCATCATGTGAGAGTACTGTCTATGCCAAACAGATCTACGTTCTAGTTGCATGGTCGTAGGTGTTACTTTGGTTCAATAGGTACTATACCTAAAGCTTTTCTCCATCCACTGCTACCTTGTCCTACACGTTGGTATTGACAGTGACAGACGGGGACTTGCCAAGTGAAGGACAATGTTGTAAGAGTAGCAAAGCTGCTTTCAGGAAGAATGTCAGATGAATTAGGCAGTGTGTGTGCTGTTGAGAGAGAGGGAGATGGATGCGATTAGAGCAGACAGCTGTTGGCGATTGGAGCACAGAAGAAATTACCTGTTAAGCTGTAAAATGGATGTAAATGTGCAGTGTAGTGTTTAGTATTTTCTGTCACTCTCATCTCCCATTGTCTTTTTTTGTGAAAAACACGCTGTCGTAATCAATAGCAGGCTACTAGTATTTATCAAGTATATGGGGATATGAATTACCCAATTTCTCTGTGCTCATGGAAACATAATAGACCGAATATGGTCATAAGCAGGATACGTTTAATAAATGGGTTACTCATGTCCATGTAAACACACTCGGTGTTTACAAAGATTCCTCATTCTGTTTGTCAGGCCTACTTATTGTGAAATGTGTATAAAATAATATTCTCTCTTCCTCTCTACGCTACCCTTTCCCTCAGAAGTGGAAAAACACACGTTTCAAACACAAAAACACACACCGCCCCAAGGTCAATGCATTTTTAGTGCTGTCCTCTATTTGTGACCAGCATTTACTACTGATGCTGTTTAAATGCCAGATTGATTTGGTCTGATTACTGTCATTAAGGCCATGTGAACCAGAACTCTAAGTACTGTTATTTCATCAAGCACTTCCGAAAGGATGTTTTCATCCAGACTGCCAAGTGTCAAATGTACATGCACCCATATTTACACACGCATGCATCTGCAAATACAGACACAAACATACAAGACACATTTTAAACCTCTGCCGAAAGCAGAACAAGACACCAGGATTGGAGGCTTAATTGCTTCATTTACAAAGCAGTGTTAGCTGTTTCAATATTTCTTTCACGTGGAGCTTTGTTTGTGACATGCAAATCTCTCAGATTGGAAGCGCATTAAAAAAACAAAAAAAACAAGACTAAGACAAAGTCAGGGGCTCACAGAGGCTGCAATGCTCATTAACATCTGCAATACAAATGGTTCAGAAGGAAACAGCACACTGATGGTTTTGTTTTTCTTTGAGCAAACCAACCTTGGGCTAAAAATGAGCAGTCTGACAAAGTGGCACTTCAGACCAGGGGACTTAAATAAGTTCTTCCTCCTGAGATAATGAATATACTTGGCAAAGGTTATCAGGCAGAGTACATATCTATGTATGAAGTGTGAAAGTAGAACTGTTAGGGCCCTATTTAAAAGATGGGAAGTGCATGGTCTAAAGTGCATGGAGCAAGTACATTAAGGATGTGTCCAGCATATCTATCTGCACGCAAGGTAATGCACAAGGGGCAAAGGGGTTTTATTAAGTCCCTTAATTAATCATAGGTGTGTTGTGAGTGTAACATGAATTCAACTAATGTCATTTCTTATTCCCTTTAAAAGCCAGGGGGCCTGCACCTGACAGTGTTAATGACATGGTTGATTCTGCAAATTGAAGAAACGAGTAGTTTTCTTTTGAAAGTAATGCAGTAAGAGCAACTGCTGCTACTTTTACAACAGGAGTGCTGACTGTTAAAATGACAACTGCGTCAGTCAGAAACTAGCAATGACAGTTGTGCTGTGCTGTTTGCTGGTATAAGATAGGGCCCTTAATTCAAGAGAGGTGAAAGAGGAAACACAATGCTAGCTGGTAGTTATCTTGTGTACAAAAGTAATGATTTGACCACCGGGTGAGCAGAAGGGAAGGTTACGTCAAAGCCACTTTGCACAGAGATTTTTTTATGGCCCACTGGGAAGTCTGGCCGGATGATGACGCAAGAAAAATTATCAGGGAACGTCTTCTGGGAGGCATGAATGTCCACAGCAAATGCCAAGTCAATATAGCCAGGAGTTTTTTAAACACTTTGAATAAAAGTATGAATTGAGGGGGGATTTTAACATGATGGTAGCTCTCCATGAACGGTCATGCGGTCACAGTAATTTTAAAAGTAGTTCACTGGGGACTATAAACGTCCATCCAAAATTTCACAGCCACAACCAGCTGAGATATCTTGCTACAGGCTAAAGTGAAGCAAGAGACAAACTGAGTGATGAACTGAATAATATTTCCATGCCTGAGCTCTGCTGATAGCTGGGCAAAACTGGGCAAAACTCACATAAACTTCCCTTTTCATAACAGCTCTCATTTGGATTGAAAACAGGCTAATTTCCTTTGAAAACAAAAACAGGTGCACACTCTGGCTCAGGTGCAACACCTCATTTTCCGTCCTCCCGTCAGGTGGCTGTGGGTTTGTTGCTAAGTGGCCCTGAGAGGTGGATGTTCATGGTTGTAATGCATCCTGACTCACTCATTGTCCTTTCTGCAGATGGAGTGTACATCTATCATGAAGTATTGTAATAATCATATCAGGCAGGGGAGTGAATAGTTATTGGGTCCATGACGGAGCATCTCTACAGGTCTGGTGATCCAGTAATCAAGCACATCAATAAAAGTGTCACACGGACTTAAATATCAAATGCAAATTACGTAGGAAAGGTCCTCATCCGCAAATTACTCCTCTTATTTCAACTTCACATTTTGTCTCTCCCCTCCTCATCTCTTCCCCTGCATTCACTGGACATCATCCATCTCCTCTCCACCTCCCATCTATCCTCCCACTTTCTCTCTGCCGTCACGCTCGCCAAGCCTGTCTCTTCAGCTATAGACACAACTCATCATGGGATGTGCCATCCTGTACCTGTGGTGAGGCAGGAGGGAAGGCACAGAGGGTGCCAACACCACAAGAGGTGAAGCCTCAGCTTCAGCAGGGCAAACAGAGGGGGGCGTCACTGCTATAATCAGCTAGAAATTCCACAGCGCCACAGGGCAGGAAACCAGAGAACACACACACATACACACAGAGAGGCTCTTTAACATTCATGCATGTGCTATGAACATGTGAATGAGCATACAGTACACACACACTCACACACAGAGCTATCTGTAAAGGATGCAGAAGCCAAATGTTTATCTCGGATTATTGAGAATAGTGGCCATAATCCAAAAATCTTATTCAGCACCATTAAATCTACTATAACCTCACTCTTAGACCTGGCTTGGACTGCTCAGCAATCAGCTACAAGGACATTACAAAAAATCCTTTTAAACGAGGATGAAATATCAGGCTGACTATATCTCCCCCTGATTAGCCAATTGCCATTCCACACAAGAGTCTGACAGCATTTGATATCTAATTGCCTGTTTCTCTTTCCATACTTGATAAAATTATTTTGGCCATAAAGCTCATTACCAGCTGCATTGATATTGCTCTAACCAGGTTGCTGAAAGAGGTTTTTGGGAAAATTGGCTGGAACATTCTTGATATTATATATAAGTATGAAATCTGGAGGAAGGTGTGAACACAACTTTTGAATATTTTCTCACTGAGACTTTTTCTGTATTCTCAACTGATTGTCTAGAAAACTGACATAATCACAATAAAATCACTGTGATACCACATTTTGTTGGTATCATACATCTGACCTCTGGCTGAATACTGTCATTGGACTACACAAAAACAGTGTTACCCAAAGTGTGACCTTAACAAAGCTGAACCCATTTTAGCACCACCATAGGTTTTGATTCTAGGAACCAACATGCTGACTATTGAATTTTGTCACATGATGTTAATGGGACAGTTCACAGAGAAATCAAAAATACAGATTTTTTTCCTCCTACCTGTAGTGCTATTTATCAGTTTAGATTGTTCTGGAGTGAGTTGTCGAGTGTTGAAGATATTGGCCAAAGAGATGTCTGCCTTTTCTCATATATAATGGAACTAGTTGCCACTCGGCCTGTGGGGCTCAAAGCACTAAAAGATTACAAAAAAATACATTTGGTAAACTCAACAGCAATGTGTCTTTCCAGAAATCATGACCTTGTCACTCAAGATGATCCAAAGACTGTATTGTGAACTTTTCCTGTCGGGAATATTTTTTTTCTACCAAACTACAACCAACTACTGTATCACTGCGCAGAAGGAAGTCTGCATCTACTGTTAGTTCATGTAGCACCACTGAGCTAGTTAACGTTAGAGCTCAGCCAAGGAGGACGCCATTAATGTTTACATCTCACACTGTCACGAGCACAAGCCTCTTGTTCTTGGCAGAAGATGCGCAGTGATACAATTGGCAAGAGTAGCTGCAAAGAAAATAGTTCCTACATGAAACTACTCACATCAAGTTCTATTTGTGGATTATCAGGATCATGATTTCTGGAAATGTATTTTGTGCCACTTTGGGCACAAAATAAATTTGCCGAGTGGCAACTAGTTCCATCATATTGGAGAAAAGGCAGACATCTCTCTGAGTGATATCTCCAACACTTGTTAGCTCACACCAAAATAATCTAAACTGATAAACAGAGGAAAAATATGTATTTTTGATTTCAAGGTGAACTGTCTTTAATAAACCAAGTTACAGTATTCACAAATGGTTAAGACGTTATGCAGCTGTATTGCTGTTGTCTATTTGTATATGTCTGTATTTAAGATACAACTCAGGAAATTTAGCCAGGGTTCTATACTTATATTAGCATCATACTCACTCCCACTCCTTGCGTCGAGCCTGCGGTGTGCTGTGAATCTTATGAGCTTGGTGCGCCTTGACAATGTCCCTCTGCTCAATCAGGCCGCCTCGACGTCTCTTCATCACATTGGGACTGACTGCCAAATCCCCATCTGCCACCAGCATTCCCCCTCCGACGTCAAAAGTCGAAGCCACATCAAGAGAGAGGCCGAGGCGGCTCGGATGTAGAGGGGGAGCGTGGTCAGACATGTGTGGGAGGTAGAGGGTGTCGTAGCTGGTTGAGAGACTTTGGGGTTCCAGTAGGGAGTGGGACTCAGACAACAGGCTGGACCTTCCAGCCAGCCCTGCACGATGCTTCTGCCAGTTCTCACAGTCTGCTGGGGACGACTTGAGCATGTGGTGCCTCGGGGTGCTGCTACCACACATCGCCCCCATGCCCAGACCACCCACCGGACACTCCGGTCCTGATGAGGCTCTAGGTAGCCCCAAAGCATTGTGGTCCCCTGTCAGAGACTGAGAGCTGACCGAACAGGAGCCCATTTCCAGCATGGTGGGAAGGCTGCCCGGGATCTCAGCATAGTGCTGCAACAAGGAAACAGAAAGGGAAAGAAGAAGGAGTGGAGAGGAAATGGAGTACAAGGAAGGAAAAAGTCAGTGACACATAGTATTAATGTTAAACTAGGGGTGGGAATCACCAGAGGCTTCACAATACAATACAACCACAATACTTAAGTCACGATGCAAAATTGTGATTTTAATTTTTTTTTGCTATATACTGAGTACCGCAATAACATTTTATGATATATTGCAATTCATTACCCTTTTTTTAACTGTAAATTTTGTCCCAAATGAAAAAATTGCCAACATCTGTTTTATCTAATAAGATAAAATGTTTATTCTTTTCATCTCACTTCAACCCTGTTTATTGTAACAAAATGTTTCTAGTAGACTGAAAATGCAATTGATTTTATTAATCTAATTGGCTACCAAAAGTAATTTGTATTTTCAATATTAGTAATCTATAAAACAAAAAATCTAAACTTGGCATCTGTGTATCATTACAATATTGTCACGTAAAATATTCAAATACACGTTCTAAATATTAAGGGGGCCGTGTCCCTCCTGAAATCTGGACCTAAATTAACACTCATCTGGCCCACTGCAATCCTGACTTGTATATTCCTTATGTTAAAACCCCCTGTTCTATTTACCCCAAAACAAAAAAAACATAGCTTTCATTTCAACTCTGTTTAGATTTACTATTTAATTTTTTAAAGATGCAGTTTATATACAGATTTAAGAACAAGATTTTCTATAACTTCCAGAATAAGCCCTGCTCACTTCCAGCATGCTGAAAATCAGTACACATAAACAGATATTGTCATAAAATTAACAGATACAGAAAGTTTGCATTACAAATGCAGTGCAGATATATGATGTAGCAAATATGTCATGGCAAGATGACAACCCTAGATTTCTAAAACTCTGGCTCACCAATTGAAAAATATTCCTATCTCTTTTATGGTGTGACAACACTGTGGCTGGTTTAGGTTTAGACACTAAAAGCTTTTGGTCAGGGTAAGGGAAATCTAATGGTTTGGGTTAAACGATCACTTGAATCATGAAACAGGAAATCTTGTGGGAGTTTTCATGGATCTGGGGTTACCATCTAGACACTAACAGGGGCAGAAAATCATCTATCTTGAGCCTGGGTGTTGGATCATAGTGACAGTACATTAGTCAAAAGCCTGAACAGATCCAGCTCCAGGGTAAATATGTTTTGTTCAACTAACCCTCTGAGGCACTTTGCCAATGGCCCAGCAGCTCTTGGTGTCTTCAGTGAGTTTAAATATTACCAGTCCTCTGAGCAGCAGAACCAATTAGATAAGCTGTAACACAACCCTCAAAACAAATAATCATATGATACTGCCACTGCTGTGCTTGATGTTGCAATTAAGAAGTGGGAAGAAATAGAGGAAAATTAATTAATTAATTTTATCAACACATCTTCTCCCTTATCAAGTAAGAACATTAAGGATTGAGGACATGTGCTTAGCAAGATATGCACACAATGCATCATCACAATAATAGGGGGCGTGTAAAAACAAGAAAATTACCCCAAAATTGGCAAAAAAACCCCAAACAAATACCGACAAACAAATGAACAAAAAAAAACCCCAGAAAGTATAAGACAAAAAACAAACAAGGAAATGACTTGGAAAAGTGCTAAAAACTAAAATATATATCTATATAGTCTGTAACATATTTTAATAATATAATTATAATAATCACAAATACCATTGTTTCTGTACATTTTTTCCTTTTTGGGGGGAAAAATGTTTAATATTTCTCTCTCTCTCATTTATTTATTTTTTAACATTATTTTTCAGGTTGTTTTATTGTCATGATTTACCTGTTTCTTGCAATGTGCTCATTGCCTTTTTTTTCTGATGAATAGAACTAGAAAATGAAACCTCTGTGCTCAGGTTTCACAACTTTAAATACTTCTTAAATACATCTAAGTGCAGCACAAGAAAAACTGATGTCCATCCAGGTTTCAAAGGGTTAAAGCCTGGCATGCTGCAAAAGCCTTTGTGCTGCTGCTGTATCTACTGCTTGATAGAGCCCTCACTATTTCATTTAGCCTAGTGATAGATTTCTGGTGTTACAGTCCCTCAGAGAGAAATAGTTCTAAGTTACTTGTGTGGTGAAGAAACTGAGCTGTAAAACAAGGATGTCTTGTAGTTGTACAGGATTGATAAGAAAGGATGAACGCTATTTGACTGTCTTGAGCATCTGCTTAAAATGCATCAGTGTGTTTAAGCATCCTAAGAGCCTTTAATTAGACTGCTGTCAATAGGTGGACACACTGCTATGAATGAGGCACTAATGATCAGAAACTCTCTTGAGCTGATGATGGTATCACCTAGCTCTGACTTAACTGCTTTGCATTTTGCTTCACACTTACGCACTGCTGCACACCTTTAAAATGTTGTACTTTCCTCAGTTTTATACAAACTATTTTTAGCTTTATTTTTTTTATTAATATTCTCTCAGTGGGTTTTATTTCCATCTTATGTTATACATTCTGTGCATTCTTTTTTTTTAAATCTTACTTTTACCACTATTACCAAGTGTGTTTTATCCATGTGAAAATACAGTCTATGTATGCTATTCTGATATTATCTTATTTTTTAATGCAGGTTTATTATGTCTTTATGTCTTCTGTCTTTTAATGTAAAGCATGTAATTTCTTAGTTGTAAAGCATGTTGAGCTGCATTTCTTGTATGAAAGGTGCTGTACAGATACAGTTTTTTGTTGTTATTATGATTATGATTATTATTATTATTATTTTTATAATTATTATTACCTGTACAAGAAGCTGCACCTCATTGATTTCAGGAGGCCTCCTGTAACACCTCTATATATCAAAATTTTTGCCCAAACTGAAATAACACCCTGCTTGATTTGCTAATATCTTGTGTGTACTGAAGAGGATAAATCCCAATAAGCTTCAGGGTGAGAAGCAGCATATGAGAGATTTGTTTCTTTGGACTTTGTTTCCGACAACACAAATAAACCAACATCAATTTGATTTATTAAACTAATGAAGCAGAAAGTGACATAAATTCTACAAAACTAATTAAATAAAATGAAAAAATGTGGCAAAAATCTAACCCAAATTAATCAGACATCAATCTTTTCCTGGAGCAAGAGAGGCTCAGCTCATAAGAGTTAAGAGAAAAACAAAACAACTGGTAGTACAAATGTTTGTCAGCTGAACAATGATTCACAAAGTCTCACATTAACATTGTAGTGTCTAACTCTATGTTTTATAGTTTTACACTTTTTGACCGCTCTTATTAAGTTAAACCAAATGTAAGCTAGCAGCTCAGCACAGAACAGCAGTTAGCCGACAGCAGCTAGCCGATAGCAGCTGGCCAACAGCAGTTAGCCGATAGCAGCTAGCCGACAGCAGTTAGCCGACAGCAGTTATCCGATAGCAACTAGCCGACAGCAGTTAGCCGATAGCAGTTAGCCGATAGCAGCTAGCCGACAGCAGTTAGCCGATAGCAGTTAGCTGACAGCAGTTAGCTGACAGCAGTTGGTGAATAAAATGGAGCATTTAGCAGTTAAAAGAACCAAATATTTCCCTCAAGAATTAAAAGACGATTCAGTATTCAACTTACATCTGTCAGGTGACCAAAAAAGAAACTTCATATGAGTGATGGTGTCGCTATCCGATGATGTCTCTCCCTGTCTAAACTGTAATATAACTTTAAACGGCTGTATGTAGGTACCTCCCGCCCGCTCTGGTCAAAGCCCTTCCTGTGTGGCTGGAGGTGAATCATCCTTAAGCCCAGCTCTGCTAAAATAAGTCGATAAAATGTAGTATTTATGATTTTAACATGACCAAACTATTGTTGTGTAACATCCGATTCGTCCTCTGAGAGTCCCGTTGAGTTTTGTGTTCGTTAATATACGTTTTAATGAGTTTAGCGTCCTGATGAGAAAGCTAACGCTAGCATGCTAAGTTAGCTTCCGTTACTGACAAACGGTTTGGCGCTGTTTGATGTTGCCATTTTGTTTCTTATTAGGAGGTGTGGGCTCAACGGCCGTCACTGTGTACACACAGCTCATTGATGTCATACTATTGTACAACAGGTATGGAGATATTTTAATGATTCATTTTGTTGTTGTTTTATATATTGTAGTAAAAGTTAAGCTATTGTAGCTGTTTAATTTTAAGAAATGTTTGTTCATTTTTTTTAAGTTTCACATATTAAATATGAAATTCTATTTTCTTCATGTAAAATGACAAAAAAAAATGTTTAAAAAAAAAAAATGTAATTCTAATGCATTGTAATTTTGTTGTACCACAGTAATGAGCAATTGAGCCAGTGCTGTTTCCTGTGGCATTATACCAACCCAGACCACAACACAGAGAGAGAGGAAAAAGTCACATGGGTTAAGATAGCTGCATATAATATTCTTAAATGGACCACTCTACATGATAAGTACTTTTGATAGTTTAAATAGCTACATTTTGATATAAATACTTACTTATTCTTCTATTTAAGTAATGCAGGGCAGCAGTTTTTTGCACTGTGGTATTGCTACCTTTACTCAAAAAATATCTGAGCACTTCCTCCACCTGTTTACTTTAAAAAATGTTTGACTGTACAACTGTGTTATAAATTGTACAAAAATGTAACACTTTTGTCACATTATTTTTTAAATCCATGGAAGGGAGCACTTCCATCCACCTGACAGGTGTGGCACATAAAGATGCTGATTAAACAGCATCATTACTACACAGGTGTGCCTGGGAATGGTCACATGGTTAAGTCATTAACCTAAAATTAAATATTGTTGTATAGCCATGTCTTGCAATGTGTTTCGTAAATAAAATAAAAATGTAAGAAACCTTTCTCGGAAGAAGAGGGCTAATTCAGGACGTTTCTGAATCCTCTATCCATCTGTTGACTAAGTGAGGTTGACTTGTGTTTTTGCCAGTATCGCTGTCACTTTTAGCTTTTGGAAATGGGGGTTGGACAGTACTTTTCTTTTTTCGCTTTGCTGACTCTGCCCCAGCATCAGCCATTACCACAAAATATGACATCAAAATTCTTGCTACCTTTTAAATGGCATACTTCTCCTTCTCCTAGATAATCCATCCACCTGACAGGTGTGGCACATAAAGATGCTGATTAAACAGCATCATTACTACACAGGTGTGCCTGGGAATGGTCACAGTAAAAAAACCTTCTTAAAATGTGCAGTTGTATCTCAAAAAAGGACATTTATTGGTGTTTCACTGAAATCCACTTAGACATTCCCATTATCACTAATTTTAAAAAATTCTGACCAAAATTTAATAGAAATAAGTCTTTGTGTGTATAAATAAAAAATCTTAGATCTTTAACTTAAACATTTGAAAATGGCAAAAACAAAAGCAATCTTTCTTTTCAATCTTGTAATTAGTATTAAAAACTCATCATGCAGTGATGCAATTAAGCTCCAAATCTAACTTAGCAGGGAACTACCCTACGACTACAAGATTTTTCCAGCTGTTTTCTGAGCGAAAGCCATTTACAAAATGCATATTAATCAGAGAGAAATAATGTGACAGTCAGAGAGTGGTGGTTTCAACTACAACAGGTTTGATGCCTAGATAACTAGATAAATAAACTAGATAGATAAATAGAGTTGTTTTTAAACCACAGTGCTGCAGGGGGACTAATTGTCCGCCTTTTTGGCAAATCTTAAAATACACATAATTTGCACACTAAGTAACTGGCAGATAAACAAAATGGAATAGTGCCACTGAATGTGTTTCTCTGTGTGACAAAAATGACTAAAATCAAAACACTGCACTTGGGGTCCTTACTGATTGAAATGACCAACCCTGCCAGAAATCAATTAAATGTAACTCATTCAATGAAGCACACTGTTACAGGTTTTCTTTTTTAGACAAACAATCTGATGTTTCTATAGCTCCTTATTGATAAATACCATTGATACTTTGAATTTCCGGATCCCTGGGGGGGGGTTAATGGTGACAGCGCTGCTGCTCTGAGGACTGGGATAAAAGGTAAAGAGGTGGTAAATGTATGTGGTTGTTTAATGATTAAGATCTGACAGAAAACACCTGGTGCTGCCAAGTACTGCCTTCTCTCTTCTCTCTTTACTCACTCCCATAGAGTGAGATTCACTCAAAGACGGCTGGTGAAATATACATATATTAGTATATAAACTATGAATTTGTTCATACACAGTTTTCCATTGCAGTGTCCCTGGCAGGGGGAGCACTGAGAAACTGCGGGGCAGTTTCCATTGATCCGGTGCTTACTGAATCCATTTTGCAAATTATGTTTTCAAACTGGCTGAACAGGAATGCCAACACAATTTAGCTGATATATCGGGGTGTTTGAGCACAGACAGCTGAATCTGGGTATTATACTCCTAGAAAACCACCAGTCACACAGACAGGAAAACACAACAAAGACAAAACGTATCGACCAGAAAGGTGCTGCATTCATGATCAATAATAATAAAATAGGCTAAACACTCAAACCTTTTTCTCAACAAATATGATTAGTAAAGGACTGAATGACAAATAGGCCACTTCCAGAAGACCAAAGCTACAAAATGCAGACATTGATGTTTGCAAGAAAGTATATGTGACAATAAACATGGATTTGTATAGCACACGGCTGCTCTTTAAGTCACTCTAGATCTTATCAGCAAACAGGTGCACGTGGCTCATCTGTGGTGCATTGACGTAAAGGCCATTTAGCCTGTATTTATGTACCATATGTGGCCTTCAGTATAATCAGTACCGACATGCTTAAATTACTTGTTTATGGTCATCTACCATCTGCTAGCGAGATCATTACAGCGAGATAAAAAAGAGCGATCCAAATATGCTAAACAATCTTTTGTTTTCTGTGAAGGGAAAATATATCACACAAAAAAACTGTTCATCCATGAGCTGCCTCTGTGTATGCAGCAGCCTACAGAGCAGTGTGAAAGTAAGGAGGAGTACTCATTCTGCAGCTAAATCTGGGGAACATAAAGTCCCCAGAAGTAGACTGCACACAGACTGAAAAATAAAAACAACAACAAAACAACCATTCGACTTAAATGATCTGAGTCAACTAAGGGGGGGGCTCCAACTACTGATTCGTATATTAATTTTCAGGGTTGCCTTTGTATCTTTTTGTGACCATGTAAGATTAATAACTGTATTATGGCAATGGTAAAACAAAGTGTTATTTAAGTCATTAACCTAAAATTAAATATTGTTGTATAGCCATGTCTTGCAATGTGTTTCGTAAATAAAATAAAAATATAAGAAACCTTTCTCGGAAGAAGAGGGCTAATTCAGGATGTTTCTGAATCCTCTATCCATCTGTTGACTGACTAAGTGAGGTTGACTTGTGTTTTTGCCAGTATCGCTGTCACTTTTAGCTTTTGGAAATGGGGGTTGGACAGTTCTTTTCTTTTTTCGCTTTGCTGACTCTGCCCCAGCGTCAGCCATTACCACAAAATATGACATCAGAATTCTTGCTACCTTTTAAATGGCATACTTACTACTCAAAACAAAACTTTACATGGGAAATTAAAAACACTGGCTCTTCAGGTCTGCGTGCCACAAACAATTTTGTCTGATTTTGCATGGAATCGGACCTAGCGACAGACATTAAGAATACTTATTTGCTTATTTGCTTACGGAGGTTACATAGAGGCATCTGTATTGAACTGATAATTCATAACCACTTAAAAACTCTTTGTAGCTATAATTTAAAGGAACAATTAGATTGTTGTGACCAGGCATGAGAAGGAAAAAGAGGTATTAATCTGTGTAATTAGAAAATCATAAAGGCTTACTTTTATAAAACATCTTTGTTTTATTCCGCATCCTCATGCGAGATCATCAGAACCATTAGCACAGCCAGACCCACACCACCAGTACAAAAACAGACCTTCACCACAGTGCCTGAAAAGACACCCACACTACAGAGCAATGACTAAAACATCAACGCTTCTTCTGCACTCCACTGTGGTTGCTCCACACAATTATCAGAACCAGACTGCCAAGAAAGTTGACTGTGGTTTGATCTGATTCTCCTAATTAGCTCTTAAGAGGTTGGTTGCTGATTAGTCACCAAGCTTTCAGACTGCCATTATCTAACATTGTTCACAAACTATCTAATGTGTTATTCACAGCTGTGCAGCGACTTTCCAGTTACATAGGTCAGACACGAACAGACATTGTGAGTCTTTATGAAAACTGAACCACAGAAATTGTTTTAACGCTCTTTGTTTGGCAGCCAGGTGTCTGCGAGGTTGCTAATGAGGAGTGAAGGAGCGGCTGAGGCAGGCGAGGAACTCTCTCACACCTGCTGCCCCTGAACGCCCACACGACTGCCTGATTATACATCATATTTCACTATATCCTCCCCTCAACCTGGATGTCAACCTGGTGAGTGACCAAACATGTGTCAGGAAGTGTTATGTCATCTGAGCCTACTCTAAAGGGAGATGGGTTTGGAAGGAAATCTGGCGTAAGATTTGAGCCAGCTAAAAATAGGCCTAACCATCTTTGGTACTGGAGATTTAACCACAATGTTAAGAAATCCTGAGGGCACCTTAAAGGGTCCAAAAGAGGAATCAAGGAAATATATTTCACATTTTTTACATTTTTTTAATAGTAACTGATACTATTTTCTATTATTTAAGTTTTTCTAAATATGTTTCTTTGTTTTACAGACAAAATGGAAGAATTTTGAAATAAGGTGATGGATTAAAACAGTAAGAAGGAAACTTTTCATAACTGCAGGATTTATTTTTGTATTTTTCTTTCAAATCACGTCTTAAAACCCATTTGTATAGACTTGCTTTTATGTGATGCTGTCTTTCTATTTATTTTACCTATTTTATTTATGTTTTATTCATTTCGTTTTATTTGTGGTTTGATTGCTTTTGTTGTTTTTGGTCTGTTTATTTGTCTTATTTTATATTGACATTTTGCATCTTGCATCTTGCATCATTTGCCCTCTTTTAAATTGATCCTAACTCTGGTTTTATCTCATTTCAGTAGGACAGGTTGTCTTTCTGTTGTTGCATTGCCCTCTATGTATCCCATTTCTGCTTTTGCTTTGCTTATCAAAGCACTTCGTAAACTCTGCTGTTTAAGGTGCTATATAAATAAAGTCATTATTATTATTATTATTATTATTATTATTATTAACTAGAGTTTGAATTTCAACGCACTGTAAGACCATAGTCTATATACAAAGAAGGAAGATGCATCTCCATTTCCTAAAATTGTGCAAAACAATTCTGGATATATCCTGGATATGGCTGCTGCCATCTTTGCAATGTTGACGTAATTTGGAGCCAGTATCAAATTTCTGCTCATACACCTGTCCAGCCAATGGCGAGAAATGCCATTAATCACAAACATACTGATTGGCACATGCAGCTGTCAATCATGATGTCAATTCCCTTTTAATAGCATCAAATAACTTATAGAGCCAAATTTATCAAGAAATTATCAATTGAATATATATCATATTGATAACAACTACCTAAAATGATGGAAACCTTTTTTGGAAAAAATGTGTTTGACGTGTACTTTGATTAATTTTTTTTTTTTTTTTTGCCAATGTCCCATCTGCTAACATGGCCTTTATGACCTATACTGCAGCCAGCCACCAGGGGGCTATCTAGATGTTTGTTCTCACTTTGGGACAGCTGTCATTTAATTTATCTTTATCATGCAGTTTGTGTGTAAGACCAACTAACAATATTCTGTCCACACATACTATGTCTCAAAAGTGTCAAAGTTAAAATATTTAATTATTGTTGTTCACACTGTATGCTGTGGGTTATCTTATAGTTTTGTTTGCCTTGTACAGAGGAACAAAGACCAATTGAATAGGCAGCTCATCCAAGAATAAGAAACACTGACCCAATATAAATACTTTAGCAGCTGAGGAACATATGAATGTGCAAGTATCCCTTCAATGAGAGGTCTAATTTCCTCTATAGCTCAGCCAGCCTCTAATTTAGAGCCTTGACTCTCATAATACAGCCACTGCATATTACTGTGCTGTATTATACAGAGTGCATCAGGCAGTGCCAACATTCACAATTTACAACTTTCTATTACACACTGTGGTGCATTTCAGTGAGCAAACGGGAGCTGCAGATATGCAAATATAGAGAATGTGATAGGCAGAATGTGTATTAAACTTTTCTGAATGCAGCATCAGGAAACAAAGAGGATAAAAGAATGATGATATATCTACATAAGCTAAATAATTTACAACATATTTAAAGAGGAATAGCACATATTACAGCTTTGAACTAAATGCTACTGTCAGCATGCCAACATGCTCATGGTGACAATGCTAATATGCTGGTGTTTAGCAGCAGGTAAATGTTTAAAGCTCTAGTGTGTAGGATTTAGTAGCATCTAGTGGTGAGATTGCAGAAGGGAAATTTCTCCCGTGTGTCAAGCGTGTAGGAGAACTTGGGTGGAAAACAGTTTTAAAGGTGTGATAAAAAAAAAAAGTTGTATAGCTCCAGAGGGAGCTGCATGAAGTTTGATAAATTGCCTCAAGTGATGTCATTTGGGTCCAGCTCGGTTGGAGCTGAAGAAACAATGAGATACTGCAGCTATTGAGCTATTTACACCAGTGTTGGAATGTAACTAAGTATATTTACTTAAGCACTGTACATAATTACAAATATCAGGTACTTGTACTTTACTTGAGTCCTTTCTTTTCATGCCACTTTATACTTTAGAGGGAAATATTGTACTTTTTACTCCACTACATTCATCTGACAGCTTTAGTTTGAACAAAAATTAAGATTTTTGCATACATGTTAATATTTACTGTATAAAATATGATGTTTTGTTTTTTTTAAACTACCCAACAGTTTATACAAGTACAGCGAAATGAATAGTCAATTAATCAGTTGGCTGCAGAAAATTAATTTGCAACTATTTTCATAAACATGTGAGCCTTTTTCTTGTTGTTTGTTTCCACATTTTTTCATAGTTTTGACTTTTTGGGGTGTTTTCTCTTTCTTTTTTTTAAATTGGGTATTTTTACTTTTCATACTTTAATGCCATTTTCTCAATTATACTTACTTAATTTCACTTTTACTTTAAACAGAATACTTTCACAATGTGGTATTAGTATTTTTACTTAAGTAAAGGATCTGAATACTTTCTCGTTATAGCCAATCTCAGCTATTTGCTGAGATTAAAGTGGTAAATTTATGAGAAAAAACTCACAAATGTACCACCAGAAAGTCAGGTGACATAGTATAAAAAAATGACAGTTCACAAACTGAGTAAGATGTAGTAGGTAAACGGGTCAATCATAGGACTTTTACAGGAAACTGTACTTCAAGTGTCAACATTAGCTTGTTATTGATGGACGTAGGTGACTTATTATCTTTAGTTTTTAGGATTTATAACACTGCCAAGTGCACACTTTTTACAAACTTCAGCAGAATAGTTGAAAAGACCCCTTTGTGTTAGCCTCATGTTTTGATATTGCTATGACACCCAGGTTTAAATAATCACATGGGCTTTGCAGGTGTAAATCGTATTGTTGACTAAGGACACCTGGGTGCAAATAGTATCTGCCAAATGAAAAATAACTGGAAGTGTGGAGCCTCTCAATCACCCATTCTCACACACACACACACACACACACACACACACACACACACACACACACACACACACACACACACACACACACACACACAATTAAATGTAAGGCACTTGCCTGCCCATCAGGAGCATCTTGGGGTTCACTTTGACATGCAGACAGGAGCAGCAGGGAATCGAACACCATGATTAATGGACGATCCCTCCGTTTCCTGAGTTACACACACCCCAGCATAATAATAACTAGTGAAAGATACAAAGGTGATAACTAGACCAGCCAAACTTCCACTGTACCTTGCCAGCACAATCTATTCCACCCACAGTCACTATTGTTGTCTCTATTATTACTTCATCTCCTCTGTATCTGGAAAAAAATGAATGTATTTCATGACATAGACAGTTCTTTTCAACCTACACTTAATCTATGCAGATGTGACACGTTCTGTAGACGTGTTAATCTGAATACCATGCACGTTTTGCACATCTTGTATGTATGATGTGAACTCCTTTTTGCTCCTGTTTGATATTATTTTGCACATCCTATATGTGTGCTGAATACTTTCCTGTAATTTGCATTCATATCTCTACTTAAGTCTTCCATTGTACAGTGTGGTGCTATAATTTACGTTCATTTCATGCATCCATTTATTTTAATCTTATTTTTAGTATCTGTATCCTTCCACTAGGATATTCTGCAACTACAACAAACCAATGTCCCCACAGGGTTTATTAAAATTTCATATAATCATTATGTAAGTGTTGTGCCATTAACAGTAAATTACCTCTGTTTAAATAGATCAGTTGGAGGCTTGAGTATAGTGAGCATAGAGTCTAACACAACTTGTGGATTTGTTTTCAGTGTTATCTCTTAACATTTGTCTTTTATAGTGGATATTACGAGAGTGCGCGGTCAGACCTTGTGAGAAACATTATCAAACAACATAGTATCATTTTGAATTCATTGTTTGTATGTGTTGGCAAACTTGGGAGCTACTGAGCATGGATGAATTACTAAACAGGCCTACCGGGCATGGGCCCAAGGGGCCTAAAGTGTTTGGGAACACCGTAGCCTTCACCTGCAAATGCCATTTACCATACAGGAAGAGACACAAAAAAGACCACAAAGAAATGTAAAGACACTGCAAAGAGACACAAAATAACACCACTACAAGTACCACTACAATGGGAAGTCACCAATGAAAAGACACTAATTTACCTAAAAGAGACACAAAAACGACATGTAAAACAAACAGGAAAAAAATAGGCAAATCCACCACAAAAACTCTGTGCCTTCCCTTCATGTAGCAGAGGTGGTGGGGCCTTTTGTCATATCTGTGCCCAGGGGCCCATTCTCTAATAATCCGCCCATGGTACTGAGACTTACACACCCACATAAGCTTTGTGCTCATTTTCTTCAATAATTTATAAGACAGTCTGGCTTTCTTTAATTTAACCTATAAGAGCAGCCATGTATACAATGACAGATGCTTCTCAAAGCTATCCTACTGCTGTGATGACCTTCCAAGAGAAGCTATTACATAACACCACTGACACATCAGGTCAGTAATGATCAACACGACTAATAGGTCCGCCACACTGTCATGGTTCAGTCAGTGAGAGGTAAAGGAGCTGTTACTATTATTTTAGGAATTATAATCTGGCATCAAAACATATAGGGCTGTGCCTTTATATCAATATTATATCAATATTATTATGAGACTTGATATTGTCTCGGGTTTTGGATATCATAACATCGTAACATAACATAACATTCTTAACATTCTTGAGTCCAGCTTCTTAAATATGAATATTTTCTGGTTTCTTTACTCCTCTATAACAGTAACTACAAATCTTTGGGTTGTGGACATCATCTTGGGCTTTGGGAAACCCAGATCTACTTTTTTCCTCACTTTATAAAACTTTATAGACCAAACAATAAATCAGTTTACAGAGAAAATATTTGACAGATCAGCAATGAAAACAACTGCAAAATTTTATAGTGCGGGACAGCCTCACTATTGTGCAGGGTAAACTAATTAACAGATTTTATTATGAACATTTTAAATATCACAACAACCAAAGCAAGAATACTTAAATAACAAATAACAAACACTTTAATCTAATGGGATCTGACCACAGAAGTAATTGAATTTAGTGGAAAGGAATTGTGAGAGCATAAAATCATAAGAAAAAGGCTTTTAGGACATAATAGCTGCACAATGGTATTACAGCAATTAATCCATATGTATATGATATCAGCAAGAATTGTCTTGTTATTGTTTTTTTCACAGGGAACACATCGCAATAAGGCTACTGTCATTTTAATCTTTGCCAAATTCATCTGGCTCTGGGGAAACCACAATGTCGTTTAAACATAGACTCGTTTTAGTGCATGTTTATCTTGGTTGGTGCAGAACTAACTGTGGAAAACAGTTGCAAATAAGTATCTGTTGTATTCAATACTCAGATCCAGTGTCAGTTTCAACAGGAAACCACTGTATTACTGTACTGAAAACTGTAATTGTAAACTGGTTCATTTCCTGAAACAAATGCAGCAACTGCTTTCTGAGCAGTATGTGGTCAGTGTTTTATTCATGGACCATTAGACATTTATAAAGTGACAAACTACATCCTTGCAACACAAAGTTATACTGAAGCAAATTTCGAAAACAAAATAGCAAAGCATGCTGTTGATGGAGAGATGAACTAGCACAAAATTGTAAAGTTTAGTTCAAGTACAGCAGTGCATTTTTGTAAAAGCAGCACCGAGTCTTAAAACCAGACCTGCTCACTTGTTCTAAGTAGCAGCAGCAACTGAATGTAAAAATAATTCAGTGCATGAAATGAATGCATTTGCTAAGAGAGTTTGTATCAGATTTGGTCATATCAATAAAAAAACGATCTGCCTTTGTAGAGATGGTACACTTAAGTGAAAACAAACAAGTCAGAGTCAGTTAGGACACTTGTATTTACACAAAATAGCGTTTTATTACTCACAGACTACTTGAACAGTTGTACGAATACTCCCTGATACGGGTGTCTGCTGTCAGTTTATCTTTTTTTAATAGCATATGCCAACGTAAAAGGTACAATTTTGTAAAATGTATAAGGAGTGCATTTTCCTAAAAATCCACCTCCCCAGAATGTTTCAGACACCTTGTTCTGGGCTAAAAAAAAAAAAATTTACCAATAGTAAACATGTATAAAAAAAGAAATACTTAAAAAATACCAATAGTAACTATTTTTAAAAATATTAATAAATATTTGGTTTATAATGTTGTGTCATAATGAATTTGTCATTTGTGGCCATGTATGTTAATATTTAGATTTCCAGTGCAAATTGTCATGTAATAAGGCACAACTTCTTTATTATCAAAATGTCAGTCAAGTTTGTAAATCCTTTAAAGGGGCAGTTCACATACATAAAAACATAATCAAACTTAAAAAAAGAAAACAGTCACATAAAAAACACATCGTTTGGTTTTGGTTTTGTTTTGCCTTTTCATTATGTTTATTTTGTCTCTTATTAATGACTGGATTTTTTCCTTCTCTTTAATTACCTGCGCCACAGGGTACAGGGTGGTTGTGGAGGGCACGGCTTTAGTGGGTAGAGGAAAGTGGAATAATTGCATGATGAACTGTCATCTCTCTGCGAAAAAATGAATCAAATTTGCTTCAAAACTGCAAATAAAATGTGATGAATTGTCAGAGGGTCTTCACTTTGAGACCTAAAGTGAAGTTGGCGTGGCTGTGTATAAGCATGGTAAATGGCATATGCTGCTTTGTAACTTGCTCAAATGGCAGTGTCCCAAATGTCCCAATGTCCCAACCAACCCACCTCTCCTCTCTACTGAAGTCTGAACAAACTAAATAGCTCAGTCACAGACAATCTCTAGACCTATAGATTTTAAGCAGAAGTGAATACCACAGGTTGATAAAATTAGTCCAGAAGGTTTGTTTTTGCCTCACATTAATAATAATAACTGTATTTATATAGCACCTTTAAAAACACCATTTACAAAGTGCTTTGACAAACAAGAAAAAGCCGAGGCTGTAAACCCCAGAGTTAACAAAACAATTTAGTCAATAATGTTGACAAAGGGCAGACAAGAGTGAAGGCAGAATACAGTAGGGAATTCGCACAGGGACATATTAGATAAATACGGTAACAAAAAGGCAGTAGACACAGAACACTGATAATCATAACAATAACAAAAATAAGCGGGATCAGGGCGGAATTAAAACAAAAAAAGTTAAAAGATAAATTATAGGCTAAAATTAAAAGACAAAATAAAAATGTGAATAAATAAGTTATATTAAAAGATGAGACACAAAAGATAAAAGACACATTAAAAAACAACTCAAAAGAAGAATTAAAAGACGACATCACATAAAGGCAAGTCTATAAAAATGGGTTTTAAGAAGTGATTTAAAAGAAGTCACTGATTCTGCCAGCCTTATCTCCTCAGGCAGATCTTTCCAAAGCTGAGGGACCCTGATGGCAAAAGCACGTCACCTTTAATTTTAAGCCTCAACTTAGAAACAACCATAGGGGCCCCATCTGAGGATCTAAGGCTGCGGCCTGGCTCATATGGGGTTAACATATTGGTTGCCTTTGTCTTTAACAGAAAGACTGACAGTTTGTGGCAAGTTAACATGAATCCAGTGTGCACCCCGAGGCTATAAAAGATAGGATTATATCATCTTTGCAAATGATGAATCACAATTATTCAGTATTGTGAATACGCATTGCAGGAGGAAATATACAGCTCGTCACAGTTCAAGAGGTACAGTCAGGTTTCGTTTTATGCTGAAAAGAGGCACTAATTTATACACCATGAAAACCAATTTGCACCCTTTGCCAAGGAGAGTGGTGTTATTCATCCAGGACAATCAGAGCACTTGACAAAAAAAGATTAACAAGAGACAGTAACAGGAAAATATAGCCAAACTAGACTGGAGGTGGTAAGTGACAAATGTTAATGTGATGGAATAATTAACAAGATACGACTAATCCAAGCAACGGCCCACTTGCCCTCATTCAGAGGAAGACTGTTTGATCAGTTCTAGCACAAAGCTGATCACCTGCTTATTGAACCACTGATCGGTAACTGGGTGTTTTGGAGAGAGCATCATTACTGCAATGTTAAGTTCCCACTTAAGAAAAAAGAGAGACGTGAAGTCGATGGGGAACTCAGTGTTTGCCTCCAGCAGCCTGTCATCTATATCAAACACTGACTATTCAAACTGCCTCTTCCTTTATTGTCAAATTCCTCATGACTTTAGAAAACAGGTTGTTGTTCTACTTGTGATTGATTAGTTTGTCTAAATACATCATATAGGCGTCTTTCAAAGAAGATAGTAAAATAAACAAGGTCCCAGGTCGTAGAAATCCAAGGGCAGAGACAAGATGACAGATGGGTGACATAAACAAAATGTGTGGCATTTTAGTATCCGAAACCTCGTCAACAACTTGTCAGACACACACTTCCTTTCTATTCACTGCAGCAAATGTAGTCTCGATTTCCTAAACTTTAATTAATTCTTCCTCCTTGAGGTGATGATCGATCAACATCTGAGATTGAACCACTGAGAGATTTCTTCTCTTGCACTTGAAATTGTATCATTATCTGGTCCAGGTCCACTTAGTAATTAGCAGAACCTAATCCCAGTCTGGCTCCGTGTGGCCCTAACTCTGACACCTGCTCCGTCACTCTGAGCAACACACACTGAATATGAAGATTTGAATCTTTTTGTATTAGTATGAGTCCAGTGACTCGGTCTCCTGTCTCATCCTCTTGCACAGTGAGTAGTTCTCTGTCATTGTCCTTGCACATTGCTCTTTGTGGTTGTTTTTTTTTTTTTTTTGGATATGAGATTTAAAACACAGCGTGAGCAGAGTTGAAAAACAGCTTCCTGACAGGACTAAACATTTAGAAAAAGAAATATGCCCCTGCAGTCTCTTAGACACAGAGAGGTCTTATCTTAAAGGCAGGGTAAAGGGTAACATAGAAAAACACTGAAAAAATGAAATGTAATTATAATTTTTTTTTTAAAAAAAACATGTTTTTATATCAGCAACTAATTTAAAAAAAATATGCCCTCAACACTATCATAGAGACAGATGAGTTTTTTCTTAAGGGTAAAAAGTACCATACAAAAACACTGGGGGAAAAAAAGTATTGTAATAATAATAAGAATTTAAAAAACATGATTTCATATCAGCAAAACATGCCCCTACAGGCTATTACACAGAGGAGTCTTATCTTATGGGAAACTGTAACATACAAAAATATCCTATCCTAAAGGCACAAAGTAACCTTCAAATCTGTTGTAATGTATTGTAATAACTATCAAAAAATATTTTTTTTTAATATCAGATAAAACATTGAGAAAAAACTCCTCCCCACAGTCTCTCTTCACACAGATGAATTATCTTATACAATGTAACATACAAAAATATTGAAAAATGTATTATAATAATTGAAGTATCATAAAAAAAAAGACTGTTTTTACATCATCAGAACTGCAGGCTATTGTTTTTTTAACACAGATAAAAGCTTCACAGTCATCCACTCATCTATTGATGATCAGTGTTATTGATCAGTATTATCACTGAAGACTGAAGCATCCTGTTCCTCACACAAACACAACCTCTGCCAAAACAGCTTTAGCTCAGTACGGCTTTTTATTCCCAGCTAACACCTGTTTGAAAATATAAACAAGGCTGGATTTCTTACCTAAAAAGAGAGAACTCCTTTCCATGTCGTTCACCTTTCCACAGAAAATGAAAATGTGGCGGCTGATCCGTACTATCGCCCTGCCAGTGCAGAGGGAGGGAGAGAAAGAGGGAGGGAGAGAAAGAGAGAGGGAGAGAGGGAGAGAGAAAGAGGGGGGACGTGCCAGGTTATTAGCCAGGGGGAATCGGGGGAATTGGAGCAGTTGCCAGTTACAGCACCTTTCATTGAAAGGACCCTCAAACGCAATAAAAGCCGCTATTACATGACATGTTTGAAATCTTAATGAGATTTCATGTAACTATTTGTTTAGTTACGCAGAGTGTTCTCACAAACAGAACAGGTAACCTACTTGTTGCCTTCTGCATGGTCAAACACGCAGCCATAACCTGGAAACCTAAATGTTATGGCTTGGTGGTTATGACAGGTGCACTGCAGTTTGTATATTTATGACTCAGCCGTTAACAGTGAGCACACATGCTTTCATCAAACTATTCCAAGCTTCTGTTTTTATCTTTTTTTTTTCTTTACAATGTGCACTCCATTTGTTGCCATAGGGACCAGTTAAAGAAAATCTAAGCTCGAGCCCCAATAAAAAACAGTCAAATTAAATCCATGAAGCGATGATGTTGTGGTGAAAAATCAGATAATCAGGAATCGGGGTTAATGGGCTATGGTAGATTTTTTTTTGAATGAGGCAATGCGATGCGGAATAATTTGGGTGCATGTGTGTTCATGTGTGTATCTGAGTGTGATACACACTCAGGCCGCTGGGTGTCAGTATATGCATAGAAATTGTGTTGATTGTAGTAACTTAACTGTGTGTTTGTCTGTCCTGACTGTAGTATGCATGTATTTACCTACAGTTTATGACTAAATATTGTTTTTTCAATTTAACGTTTGTTTGCGTTTTTGTTTTGTTTTTAAGAAACTCAACAAAATTGGCTATGTAAACAAGTCTCACTTCAGACATTGCAAGAACAATTAAACTTTCAAATGTAGCCTTTATATTAAAAAATCGATTTTATGTAATTATTTTGTATATTCTACTGTCAGAATTTCTTGATAAATACATATTTTTTTCTCAGGGAGCCTATCAATTAACTCTGTTCTTGTGCCTAATAATTTGACTTTTATCATACCTTGGCTTCTCTTTTTCTGTTCTGAATATGTACATTTTCTATTCTTTTCTTTTTTCTAGAGTTAGCAAGAAAAATACTTCAATTTTCCTTTACATCTTAACATTATGTACAAAAAGTGTGAGCACATGTTTTATAGCCTATATTTTTTTCTTGTTTATTTGTGTTTTTGTGATAATTGTTTGACTTTTCTTGTCCCCTGGTTTCTCTTTTTCATGAATGTGTGAATTGTGTGAAAGATAGAAAAGACAAATTATTATTATTATTATTATTATTATTATTATTATTATTATTATTATTATTATTATTATTATTATTATTATTATTATTATTTAAAATAGTGAAACCCTTCAGCAAATATGTCCATTGATGTAGGGTGTGTTCAGTGAAAGTGTGACACTGATCAACAGTGCTATTAAACATCTGCAAATGCAATCTGACACTCAATATACTGTACACTTGAACATTAATTTGGGCTCATTTGTTTAATACAATTTAATTTATATACCTGTATGTGATATATTCAAATTCATTTTATGTATTATTTTATTTTATCGTATTAATCTATTTTATTTTATTTTATTACGTGTTTATTCATTGTGTTCTTGAGCCTAATCTGACGTTTTTATTTCCTGGTTTCTCTGTTTTTATCCTGAATATGTGAATTTCTACATTAATTGAGTTATTAAGAAAAAAAAAAGGGAGATCTTCCTTCGCATCTTTACATCTAGCTTATGGACAAATAGTAAAATTCAAAGCTAATATGCCAAGTGTGCATATGTGTGTAGGTTTTTTTGTTTTACGGGGTGGGGCTTTCCTGGCGTTTGACGTGGTGCAACCCTCGCGATATTTCGGTTTCTCAGTTATCTACCCGTCTTGGATACTCCAGTTTCAGCGTTGGGAAACATCAACATAGTAACCCGGGAAAGGCAACCTCAGAGGCGGGTAGCGACATTTCTTTCTAGGAATCTCACAGCTGACCTGGATATTTGGTTACCCGGTCAAACGCTTGGATAACAACGATGGGTGCATGTCGCTAGAAAAAGTTGCTAGCTTAGTTTGCACAACTGCTAGCTAGCATTGGTTTGCTAACGTTAGCTGGCTAACGCTAACGTTAGCAAACAGACAGCTGAACGAAACTGAAGAAGAAGTCCGGAGAAGTTGGGATTTTCTTATCATGAGGACATCGATATGAATGTGGACATCTAGACACGTCGGATCGTCCCCCCAAAGGTATGTGTTACGTCTCAACAAGGAGGTGTATGGCTAAGTTAATTCATGACTTTCCTGTCAGCTAGCGTTAACGTCAACTCTCGAGTGAGCGGCTCCGACTATTCCCTGGACCGAAAACATTTCGAAATAAGTCATCCTGAAGTTAGATGTTACTGTGAGTTTCAGGGATCGCTTTAGACTTACAGGGATTGAGCTGGAAAGGCAATCATGATTATTTTTTAAAAATCAGGGTTGTTTAAATAATACTTGGAATTTTATAAAACATTAATACCTTGGCCGTAAGTTCACACCCGAGAGTAGATTAATGATGAATTGTGTTGTCCGAGCTACGGACGAGTAATTCCCGGACACGACTTGTTATTCGTAGCCTTAACACAGGTTATATCTCGACTCTAAAGTGGGTATTTAAGTGACCATTGCTTGCTGTTTAATTCGCTATCAGTATAATATATTACACGCAACGTTATTAGCTCTAACACAAACGACAGTTTGCGTTTAAGTAGTCCATGTACATAATCCTATGTACATCAAACGTGAACCCACCTATTAAGTTTCTTGACATTTTTTAATATAATATTGAACATATGAAGTCACTCAATAGAAGGTAAACTTTTAAGCGACCTATTCGCGGAAAAAAGGGCGATGTTAGGTGGATGTAAAGTTATAAAAACATGATTTACTGCGATAGAGTGAGAGTCATTAGAGTTGAAGTCAATACAAACCATGTAAAGTCAAAGATGGCTTGTAATTTCTTCCTCGCTGAAAGCTGGGGTGCTGTGAAGCAGCCCTCTGCACATTTATGTCAGTAGTGGTCGGAAGCTGTATTGCAGCAGTTCAGGGGCTTACATAGTGTTTTTTGTGACCTAGCATCCAACGATGGGTGGCAGCACAGAGCCGATACTGCAGAGCAGGTGTTACATATGTGAGCGAAGAAGAAATTATGCGCCATCTTGGAATTTGCACGGATTGTGTTTGTTTTAGTGGAAATCATCTGCCCTCTATTTGGAAAATTGTGTTTTTGTCACTTAAAGTTCACTCGACATTGTTTGTTTCTTATGCTGATCGGTCGCTGATGGGTTCATCTTTCCTCTGATGTGTTCGTAATCACAAAATACTTTCGTTAATAATTTTTCTGACCCTAAATGCCCGATTTAGATTAGTTTACTATGGCAGCAATACGGGACCAGTACAGCGCCGAAATCATTGATCAAGGTTGCCTTTTTTTAGACTTTTTGACCGTAAACTTGAGCGAATCAGCTGGTTACGGGTACCAATAACAATAGTAAGTTTGCTTTGCAAATTTCATTTCAGAAATTTCATAATTCATAAAGTTAGCTTCGAACAGGGAAGTGTTTCATATAATGCTGGCGTGTGCACTTCTTACTCACAACCTTTGACTAAAGTAGCTAACGTCAGCTTTTCTCGATGGTCAAGATGACAACCTGGAAACGTTGCTTCCGTGTGCTTTACGGGAAGTTTAACGCTATACCGTTTTTCAGCTGTTCTTGGCACTCCTACCACAAGTTTTTGGATTCAGTCCCATATGGTTTAGCAAAAAACGAACAATTCATGCGATCTGCACAATTGTTATTTTGAGTTTATGATCACAGTCTTCGCTGTTTGACCATGTGATAATGGGAAGAGCTGTTAGTAAGAAAATCTGTTAATGTAAAGTGTAGAATTGTATGTAGTTTTCTTCCTGTTTGCCCTCTCGGCCTGAGGTGATCGTCACAGGGCTGTGTCACATGATTGTTATGAGTAAAATGCCTGACTACCAAAGAAACGGCTTGTGACTCACAGGGTGTTAAATATGAGTAAAACACTCATAATGAGCCAACTAACTAGGCCAGACTTGAAGAAGGTACTGATTAAAATGACAAAGTTGTCAACAAATTGGCCTAGTGTTATCTCAGGAGGAGGTTTTCCTGATCAGAACAAAACTCTTTAACATCATTTTGTTGTTTGCATTATGAGAGTAGGACATACATGTTGGTAAGACTGGACACCTGTACTCTAGCTTTACAGGTTTTTAAAGTAAACATTACATGACTAACAAACACCAGTTCTGCTTACCTTCCCACATGGAACATTTTTGAGGAATGTGCTGTTGTAGGACCGGTTTTAAATATCACTGTGACATGTGTTATGCAAGGAAGTAATTGCGCTAAACACTTACTATTTCTTATGTATTTATGTATGTTTGTCTGTATGTAATCTGTTCAGTTGCTGGGCATTGATAACGGCTCACTTATAGACTATTGTTTCAAAGGCTTGTTTCAATCCAGTGTTTGAAAGTGCTTGATACATTTGGTTCTGTGTATTATTCTTTTTGTTTTCAGTTATTGTTTTTTGTTTTATCTGCCCCTGAGTACTGTGTACATTATAATTCTGTTTAAGAGTACACGACTGCATACTTTAATTGATGTTAGTGTGTTGATATTATTTATGCCTCTTTTACCTTACATAGTATTGGTTTTCATTATCTCCTGTCTTATCTTGGCTTCAGGTGAATGAGAGAGATGAGGAGCAGCAGGAGGACTGAGGTGTCTCCTAAAAGATCTGCTCAGCAGCTTACTGATCATAATATTGGCACAGGTTTGTTTGGTTTTTTTTTTAAAGCAGTTTAGTTGTATTGTTGTTTATTCTCTGTTGGTATAGTGTTCATCCAGAAACTTAATTTGAGTTCTTAATGTCATAATGTAAATGTGTCATAGGGATTGTTTTCACATCAAGATGTTATCAGTTGTTGTAATGAAATTAATTTTCTTTCTGTTTGTCAGAGCTGACAACTGCATGGAAAAGTGTGTCTCAGTCAAAAGCTGCAGTAAGTACACCGGGTACTGTTTTCTGTTGAATGGCTTTGCTTGTTTGTCAACCTCTCAGAAGGAAGTGTCATTTATAAAAGTAATGAGCTCAGTCTGCAAAATCTAATAATGATAGTAAAGTCCTTAATGTTACATAACCCAAGGAGTCTGACATGTGCATTATCCGTCTGTAGTTGCGGCATATAGAAAACCGTCTAGAGGCAGTTCCAGGGACAGGGGTTCTGCTCGACTCTGTAATGGACCCCCCCAAGAAGAAATCCACCAGGGCTGTCCGCTGCAGGGGTGAGTTACTGCAAAATGCCATTGTGATGAGTTTAATTCGACATTTAAACTATGAGTATCTTAACATTTCTGCCTCTATCACAGATGGACAACAAGCTGATGACAATGGAGGGTCCTCAAAGCGCAGGGGACGAAGTCAGCAGAGTCCAGAGAAGAGCAGCTCACGCAGCCCACTGAGAAACACCACCCAGGACAGCAATGTCCGCAGGAACAACAGCGTGGAGTTCAGGGAACCGCTGGCCTCCTACAGGTACAACTACTGCGTGAAAACGCATTTATCAAACATCCTTAGCCACCTGTCTCTTGGTGTATTGATAGAGTATGCTTTAATACTCAGGACTGGATATCTGTGGTTGATGCTTTCAAGCACAGATCACAACACTTTGGTGATTGCTTTTCAAATATTCCACATTAAAAAAGCAAACTAAAACTATACCTAAAAGTATAAATCAATTATTGCACATGTATAAAAAAATTTAATCAGTACTACTATTTTAATGATAACAATATAGTCATACAATATAGTGTGTGTGCTCTGTGGAGTGACAACAGAATAAGAAGGTGTTTATTCCCTCCCGGGCTGTGATATTTTCATTGCAATTATTGCATCAGCTCATTGTTTTAACTTGATACATCAGGAGAGCCTTTTCACCTAAATAACAGTCAGTCCCCAGCGCTCTGTACTCTTCAAGACTTCTGTTCAGAGACCATATGTTCTTGACATCTCCTCTGAATAACTTGTAGCTGAATGGCTCACAGACACTTCAGTAGCTTAAAGCTCAGCTGTTTGCAGTGATGCTGCAAAACTGTACATTTTGTCTCTTAATATTATCGCTAAGTGTAAAATAATTACTGGATTTCATATGTGAACATGTTTTTTAGAGCTGGTAGAGAACAAAAGCCAAGGTAAAGGAGAATTAATTTTGTACTTACATTCGCTAGGTGTCCAGAAACACGACTCAACACAACAAATTAATGATGATGTGGCTCTGTGTTTACTGGATGCATAAAAAGTTTATCTTAGATGTAAAAGGTCATAATATGTCAATGATGTGTACACAACTTGTTTCAGCTGCCCCTAAGTTGCCAAAACATCGGTTATATCAGGTTTCAGCAAGTCAAGTCCGGGAAATGAACTGTTAGAAGTTTTTGTCTGTTTTGCTATTACTAACAAATGCACACAATTGTAACATTTTGATATTATGCTCAGGGAGCTGCTAGTAATCTTTTTCTGCTGTCATGTCAGTCGTGAGGGCAGTAGACGTGTACCCGATTTTAAATATTCCACATTTTCTCTTCATTATTGTTATGGATTTTAAGTAGTTTTCATTATTGATTTTGGTTTCCAAAATCTACCAGCCACTCAGTAGATTACCATTGTTTCTTTGGCTGGCGAGTGATGCAAATCTAGGAGCCACTTGCACATTTTACCAGCATTTGGCTGGTGGCTGGCGGTAATGCCAAACCTGGTCTTGAGTGAATATGTCAGTTCCACCCTCTATACCCTTTGACCACCCAAACATGTACTGTTCTGTATACTCAGTGAGTGGTAAATTAAGAGTAAATCTTGATCCCCTTCCTGATCCCATGTAATCTTTTTTTTCTCCAGAGAGGCCACCCCTCCACCACATCCCTCCTCTCAGCTGGAGGCCTACAGTTCGCAGTCAGTGCCAGGGTCTTCATACCCATCCTCTCCGCCTCCCTCAGATCCTCTCCTCAGCCAGCTGGTCTACCAGAGAGACACCAGGGACAAACAGACAGACAGGGACCTGGACAGCACACACTCCTCGGCTCTGGAGAGCACCGAGGTCCGCTACCTCAATGATCAGCCAGCCCTGGACACCCTGAGAACTATTGGAAACCAGTCACATCTCAAAGGTGTGAGAGTCCCTGCATGGGAACGGACTGAGGAGGAAAGCACTCCACAAGCACAACGTGGCATGAATAGCCAAGAGTCAAGCTCATGTCTAGCTCCGGCCCCGGGCTCCATACGGCGAGGGGAGAGCACTCCCTCCACCAGCCCTGGCTCAGCTTCCCAGCGGTTGGAGAACCTAAGGCGCCATCAGCCCGATGATAAGCTAGAAAAGCTCAAAGAGCGCATTCGAAGACAGAGACAACATCTGGAGGAGGCTGCGGAGAGAGAGAAGCTGCTGGGTTGTTTAGAACAGCCCGTTATGGCTGCCGTGGGGAGTAGCAATGCTGGCACTAGCAACATGCCCACAGCCAAAATACGGAAAGTAGCAGCAGCACCGCCTGCACCTATATACAAAGGTACCCAAAATGTTTAATCCCTCATTTTGACTTTTTTAAAATGAGGAGATAATAACATGTAAATAAAAATTTAAGCCATATAGTATCTAACTGGATGCTACAGCTTACATCCTCAATCTTTTTACTCTCAGGTTTCAACAGTACTGAGACAAAGATCCGGACTCCTGATGGGAAAGTTTGGAGGGAGGAGGAGTTTCACAACATCAGCAGGGAAATATACAGAGACCTGTCACGTCAGTTTGCTGGTAAGCATAGGACACAAACATTTTCTTTTTGGTGCCCTCGTTCCAAATTTGTAATATTTTCTGATATGGTCAGGATGTCAAAGATATTTTATTTTTTATGTTTTGACCTGGGCTTTTTTCTGGGATCCTGAGCTGAGGTTTATGTGGAAAATGGCAGTGATGGGTGATCTCTGACATGCCTGAGTCCTTCTATGTTCCTGGGCTTTTATCCAGGTTTTAATGCCCTATGACATTACATATAGACAGCTATTTGATACACTGCATTGCACATCATTGCATAGCCTGGAGTTGTATTGATCCGTCAGAGACGCAAAAAGACATTGTATCAGCTGTTTTCCGTAGAGGAGGTCTGCACGAACAAACATGGTTTATGCTCAAAATCTTTGGTTTATAAGATCAGAGAATTTTAACCCCGGGCATTGGGTTTGTTTTTCAGCCAGAAGACATCTTTTGATTTAATTTAGAAATGTTTGTCAGTTTGTGTTGCTTTGTGGCTTATTCTCTGGGTGTGTCATCTGTGTACAGAGAGCACCAGATCCAGACATCAGCAGCAGAGGGAACAGAGAGCAGACAGGTCCAAAGAGAGGAGGCCTCCCAAACCAGTCAGAAAGGTCCACAGAGCTGCCCCTTCTTCTGACCTAAATGCAAAACCAGGTATAATAATCCTTTTTTATGTAGGAGGGCCAAGCCACCCTCTGATCTATTTTTAATTAGTGACAGTTGGAAAGCTAAACACGTGGAACAGTCTGGCAGGATTTTATCATGGGTCAGTGCATTTGGTCCAAAACCAAGAGCCTCAAATGTTCAACTATCGATGTGCGTAGACGTTTTTTCCTAACTGACTTTGCTGCTCTAGTTACTCAGCCTTTTAGAGGTGTACTGTGCAAGATTTCCTTAAAGAGCAATGTGTAGATTCACACCAAAGTAAAAGTAAATCATCACTCAGGACCCGTTAGAAGTGTGTGGCATTGTATTTTTCTGCAGAGACTCTGCCCTCTGCCTGTATTTTCTTATTGTCTTCTTATTTTTGGTGCTCTGGACGTCCATTTGCGTGTCCCCCCACAACACTCAGGTGAGAATGGGGCTTTATATATACTGTAGGTAGCAGGTACCAGAATGCAAGTAGCAGGCATCCTAGATGCAGCGCCAAAAAATGCAAATATCGTGAGGCAAAACGGCATGTGACAGTGAATCTGGGGTTGGTTTCTATTTTCACTTGACTTGTGTATTCACAAACAGTAATCTGTAATCATGCATAGTAAGGCCCATTTGTTATTTTGAAGGTCTTATCTACCCTTATTCCCTTGTTAATTTCAGCATGAATTTAAAAAAAAAAAAAAATTAACTGCACATAGACTCTCGCTGATGTGAGTTAAGTAGTGATTTCTTAAGTATTTAGTGTTGGACAAGTGTATAAACAAATAAACTGTACAGTATGTATTAGTTATATAACAATAAGTCAATGCATTCCTCAAACAGACAGCAGAAAACAGTCTTCAGACAGGATTCAGTGTTTTCTTTCCATGGACTCACTTGTTCCATACCAGGCCTGTGTGTGTTCTAGTACATGAACCAGAGACATTGCTGGCCTCTAAAGCCGTGTTAAGAATCTAATCCCTGAAGAAATGTTCAGTATGTTTGACATGCAGTTTGTGGAACATACAGATACCCACATAGAGGAATCTTACTGCTGTGCCCGCAGTACAGCAAACCTCTGACAGCTGGCAAGTCCCCCCTTCCCATTGACAAAGATGCTTCCAAAGGCACACGTGTAAACATGATTGGTAGTTATCTTCATCTCTGTGTCTGTGCAGACCTGAACACAAGGAAAGATATTGTAATAATGGTATTCGTTTGGCATGATTATCCTAATAAATGCTTCAGTGCAAAAGCACTTAAAACATACAGTACAGAACCAAAAAAAAAAAAAAAAAGGATATCCTGAAAGCTGACTGCAAAATATCTCTCCTCTGTGCTCACTCTCTCATTCACTGTGTGCCTGGTATCCAACTTTTGTGTTGTCCCTAAAGTTTGGCTGGTCTCTGTTTCGTGCTGGCACAGCACTATAAATAGCCCTCTGAAATCTGTGGCTAGGTTCAGTTAACTCATCCACCCAGTACAAACAGCTGCTTGGTTA
Source organism: Plectropomus leopardus (assembly GCF_026936395.1). NCBI lineage: Eukaryota > Metazoa > Chordata > Actinopteri > Perciformes > Serranidae > Plectropomus > Plectropomus leopardus. The sequence goes on along the minus strand of NC_142180.1, from coordinate 23,299,420 downwards.
GTGGATGTGCAGTTTCATTACCAGGAAGTGCTCTTAGGTAGAATACAGTCATAGTGAAAATAGCTTAATCCATGTAAAGACACATTGCTGTTTTTGAAATGTAATTTTCCAGTGCTCTGAGCACCACAAATGTTATTCCATGCACACTCATTGTACTGGGCTGTTGGCATAAAACTGAGCAGCAGAGATTGTCATGGATCGCTGTGTGAAATAAAAACAAATTTATCTGCCAGATAGTTATCAGGGGCAAAGAGGAAATGTTCTTGGGGGCGATTTGGGCAAACTACAAAAACAAGATCTTTGATTTCATCACCTCTCCCACACAACAACTTCAGCAGCTTCAAAAATGTAAACCCAGCCAAGAATTTTTTCTTATCACTAGGTCTGGGTTAAGTGGCCATTTATATTGGTCCTACTTATGCCATGCACCTTGTTTTGAAAATGCTGTCCTTGTGTCTCTTCCGTTCTTTAATCTCTGTGTATATTTATGTTCAAGTGAGTCTGGGCCTGTGGTCACATATCTAATACGCCAACACATGCCTCATGTTCCAACATAAACACTATTGAATTGCATTGCTCTTTACTGGAAGCCTCTAAGGTGACACTGTTCTTTTTCACTGTAGTGATCAGCCCTGCATCATGGCGGGAGGGACAAAAGTTGGTGAAGATGGTACTAGGTCCAGTTCCAAAACTGCCCAGGGAGGAGGACAGACCCCAGACAGCTGACAGACTGAGCAGAACAGGTGGGACCTGGAGACCTCAACTCTTACCCCTCTATACATGCATCTACAACCCTATCTTATATTACTGTGTGAGCCCATTTCATGATATCAGCAGCCGACAAAGCTTGCCTGTGACACAGTCATATCTGCTGTAACCATTTCTCGTAAAACGACATAGATAGAAAATGTGATTCGCTCTCTAGTAGGGTTTGCCTCTAAAATGTGTGTATTATTTACATCCAGTGGCATGTAGGAAAGGACCTTAACTGCGGATAAGGTTTTCCTCTTGATCGTCTCCCTTCTCCCTTCCCTTCTTTCAGATGTTTCGTCATTTTAGTTTTCATCTTTTCATCTTAAAAAACTAATCTTATATTTCTGCACTGGCTGCAGTTACATATAATGGAGTATATCCATGTAATTGGAAGATTTCATTAAAAAAAAGTACCTCTAGTTTTGCATGTCTGGGACCTCAGTTAGACTGGCAACTGCGCCTGCCAAAGAATATCAATAAATGAAGAGTCTTTGGCTGCTGCTGCACACACACAGACTCACACTGTCTCACACACTCTTATTCTACCACACTATCTGCATCTCCATCTTTGCCAGCGAAATCTGTACTGGGTACCACTGACCGGAAGGAATAGAGATTGACTGGCTGTTCTGGTTGGGTGCACAATTAGACATGGCCTGATTTCCAGAGGTTGCCCTCTGCGCAGGCTGCATGCACTCTGGGGAATGGCAGAGTGGGGCAGAGAGAGGCTCACTGCAGCCATGTTCTGAAAAAAAAATCACTGTCTGGATTAGATACTGTAAAATCTAGATGGGAATTTTCAATTTGGCCCAGATTAGAGTTGTCGTGGCAAGTCTGCCACCCCCATCCCCCCCCAAGCCTCATTTAGTGTGCATATTTTGTCTCGGGCTACTGCCTTGGCTTGGAGTTTGTTTTAATCTGCTACAGTCACTTGTTGGAGCATCCAGTGTTTTGTGAGCTATGACAAACCTGTTTGTTTAATATTTTTATCATATGCAAAAAATTGAAATAATTTAAAGGATTTTATAGGTTACTGTTGGTTAAAAAAAGTAGTTTAAAGACTGGTCAAACACCTTTACCTCTGATTAATTATGAATCGTGAAGGAAAATAAGAGGGTCTTTCATAATGTCTGTCAATCGTCTTATCAGCAGCAGCTCTCGGGGGGGAACTGAGTGGACCGTGCTAACCTGCCTTAACCAGGCTGACTGACGGCAGGAAATTCACTGAATCAAAACAGTTTTCATGTCAGCAAGAAATCAACTGTTTTTATGTATTGATTCATTGATTTTAATTCCCCACCCATAGCAAGTGAGGGAAATCTGCCTGTAGTGGAAGACAAGGTCACAGACAGACTGGGAGCCATGATCAATTGATGTATATATGGTTAATAAGTTTAAAACACATATAGTCGGATATGTTTTTATATTTAAACTGCTGTTGTTAATGCAGATTATGCTTCACTTAACATGATGGAAATAGATGTGAAGCGTAAGAAAACATGGTGAGTCTTTAACTGCATTAACGGCATTAACTGTACCAACTGTAACATTTTGCCTTTCTGTAAATGTCCACCAGCCTCCCGCCATCGTTCCAGTTCAGACCCACGCTCACAATCAAACTCTCAGCCTCGCCCTAACAGCACAGAAAGGCCTCGTAGTGGATTTCAATCCAAAACCCACTCCACAACCACATCTACTCCCTCATCTGCAGATCGTGAGAGGCCCCCTGTGGGTGTTAGCACGGACCTGTTGTCAGCGGACATCCAGGGGATACTTGATGACCTTCAGCTGGAGTGCAAAGCAGCTGAGAGGGAAGAGAGAGCCCGGCAAAGGTCACGGGGTGGGAGCAGTGGTAGGAGAGGGAGAGGGGGATCAGGGTCACAAACACGGACTCCAGTCTCTGTTTGGGGAACTACTGCGGCAACAGGTAGCTCCTCAAGAGGCTGCCGCAGCGCCAGCCCCACCGCACGCCGATCTGAGACTGCTGACTCAGGGCACAAAAAGCGACACTATGATGCAGACACTGTTCGCCAGTACATTTCCAGGCAACAAGAGGAGAGAAAGAGGCGTCAGGCAGAGGAGAAGAGGGCACTGAGGGAGGAGGCAGAAAGGAGAAACCAGAGATTGCAGGAGCTTTACAGGAAGCAAAGAGAGGTGGCAAGAACAGCGGCCCCTCCCGGCGACGCACCAGTGGCCCCCGTGCAGAAGCGACTACAGGAGACCTACAACAAACTGCTACTGGAGGAGGCACAGCTGGGTCAGGAGGCCTCCCAGACACAACCTGCTGCTCCTTCAATTCAAATGGTACAGACACAGGAAACATGGTCACTGTATTTACATATGGATGCTGTATTGAGTTGAAGGAGTAACTAAGTGAAATAAAGTAATGAAATTATCATACGTTAGAAAAATAAAGACTATTTGACATATGGTTTTACATGTATTCTTTTACAGAGACCGATGTACCAGCCCTCAGGAGAGTCCGACAAAGAGAACAAAAGGCTAGAGGCCCCACAGAGCCCCTCGAGCAGTGACCAGTCTTTGAATGATCGGCCACCTCCTCCATTATCCAGGTATACTCATTCACACTGCCCGCTCACCTCTATTAGCCTCCAGAACAACAAACACTCAGATTTATTGACCCAGATAAAAAAAACAAACAACTCTCTGCACAGTACACGTATTCTTCTGTCTACTGGAAATTATGTGTGGGTGGTAAATTCTAGAGAATCACCTGACTGTACCGAACAGAGAAACTGTTTGTTCCCAGATGGTTTGTTTTCATCATCACCCCTTGTAAGTGCCCCTGAAGCTGTATTGCTCTGCGTTTTAGTACAGGATTAAACAAGGGCGGTTTTGCAGTCACTGCTCCTATTTCAGATGCATGAAAGAACATCTCCGATAATTGACTCAAAATAGAGATGAGGGTGTGTAAACAGATATAATAATCATCTTTTTCTGTGTGTATTCAGTTATTGTACCTATTCTGATTCATAGCTTTCCATTCAGTTACAGTGTCGGCTCTGTCCTGTTCATTATGTTTTGTTCCATCAACAGCTACATATCAGGCTGTTGAATACATTTATTCAAAAACAATGGTTGTGAAAAATATGCAGTAATACATAAAGGGTTTTGTTGCAGGTGAGAGTGTATATATATATACTGTATATATACTACAGGTATTCACAATGACATTTCTGTCATTTGCTCTTTTCAGTAGCAAGCAGGATGAGGATACTTGGATATCTATTCTTTAAATGTCTTCCTGAGATTTTACCAGGGTATGATGTTGTTAGCATACAGTGCTACACAAACCCAAACTTGACTGAAACAAAATAAAACTCACCATCTCAATTTTAGTTAGGCTTTTCAGTCGTTTCGTTTAGACTGTTTCAGCAATCGCCAACTCTGGCTTGGTCCAAATAAAATATAATTCACAGGGTTAGATGTGAAAATATGCTCTTTTTCCCCACGGGTTCTCTCTGTCATTGCTAACCGGTTGTTTACAGTAATGTTATCCCCACCACTATCACTTGCAAGTCATGTTTGCCTCTCAGCTGTCGGTTCCATCAGTAGAGACTGACCTCTGTTGGCACATGATGTGCAGTACAATACATTTTCATTATTCTATATTATCTAGTTAAATAGAAAGGAAAAACATTGTAGTTAAAATTTTATTTTTTTGTAGCATTAAAAATCAGGATTTCAGGATTCTAAACACAGAGGTACTCCATAATACAGAGATACAGCCCATGTCTAGTTTACACCTCTTTTTCACTTCTCCTTTCTTTGTTGCTCTCTCTATTGCAGGAATGATCTGGATGTTGGAGTTTCTTCTTTGCTTCAGCCTGACCGTCTGAGCCCAGCTGTTCGACCGTCGACTGGTCCCAGCAGCAGTGCGTTAGCCCCTTTTGGTGACCATCTCTTCTCTCATCTGCTAAGGCTGGAGACTGCAGCTAATGATGTCAAGCACACCCAGCGGCCAGCGACAGCACCTTTCAACAGGTCGCGATCCAAGATGTCCCGCATTGAAGCCCTCAAAGCCACAGCTGCATCCCTCTCCAACCGTATAGAGAGTGAGGCACGGAAGCTTGCTGGGGAGGGGATCAACTATGGTACGGAAACTTCAATGGACGTGGATACTATTAGGCCTTCTCAAGCCAACCTTGATGATGGATGCTGGGCAGAGCCAGCTGCCACAGAAAACGATGATGTAGCGTTGAGGATACAGAGGATTTTGAGTAGCACAGGTCATACTTCATTCAATGGCACAGCTCTTCCAGGAGTGGGAAACCTGCACGCCCTCAGGGGACAGAAGGAAAAGAAGGGTACACACACGAGTTTTATCAATCCACAAACACCTTCAGCTGATGTAGCGGGGCCAGTTCTCAACAGGAAGGGGCTGGTCAATGGCTTGGAAAAGGCAGAAAGAAAGGATAAAATGGAACAAAGGAGAGGATATGGATTAATGGAGGACAGGAATCAGACAGATCTCCATGACTCAAGTGCCGGTTCCATCAGTGAGGGTCCTCTTCTGAGTGAAGGGAGTTTTTCTGAGGATGAAGCCAGCCCCCCTCGTCCCTCTAACAATCATGTTCCTAAACTGGCAGATTGCCTTGGGACAGTGGGATACTGTGCGGGTCAGAGGAGGGATCACCAGCGGTTGTCAGAGTTCCAGAGAGAGGCAGCGAGGTGCTCGGCCCTCAACTCACCCTTTGCACAGCATGACAGCAGCAGCAGCAAAGCAGCCTGGGAGGAGCTGAACAAGGGAAGCCCTCTCAGTGTAATCAACATCTTCACCAAGAACCTTCATGATCACACTAAAGGTTGGTTCACAAATGAGTACCTTTTCTCCAAGAAAAATCTGACAGTTATGTAACCATAAGAGCTACGCAGAATGTTTGACATAGTGAAACTGTATTGTTTATGCAAACAACCCGTACAACATGCTCACAGTCTTAGACAAGATCATAAATGTTTCTCTGTCTGTTCTGTCTCGTTCTTGTCCTGCAGCGAGTGAGAGGAACTCTCCCACTGCTCATTCATGGCACTCTGGAAATGGCCCTGTAGACGCAGCCATCTATGAAGATGACTTTGTATCATCACATAGCAGTGGAGCCAGTGGTCAGTTAAAGAGAGGCTCCAATTCACGCAGGTAAGAGAAAAATAAGTGGATGTTAATTTTTTAAAGTGACCACTGGAGGGCATACACGTCACACAAATAAAAAGCTTATGCAGCCCTTTCAGAAATCAGTCCACCGCTGTGTTCTTGATCTCATAGATTTTTCTTTGCAGATTTCTCTGAATAGGAGTACAGCTGCAATGATAAACCAATTAAGCCACCAGTTTTTAACTAATAAATTGTCAATTAATTGATTTATTGCTTTGACACATGAGAAAAGGTGAAAATTATCTGATACCACCTTCTTAGATGAGATTTTTGTTTCAGTTTTCTTTACTTTTCTATGACAGTAAACTAAATACTTTTGGTTTGTCGACAAAAAAAAAACATTTGCAGATGTCATCTTGGGCTTTTGGAAATAATGATTTGGCATTTTTCACCATTTTTGGTGTTTTATTGGCCCAACAACTAATCAAGCAGTAAAAAAATAATCAACAAATTAATCAAAAAATGTTTAAAAAATAAATAAATTATTAGTTGTGGTCCTAATGAGGAGTAACTGATGCAAACACTCAGATTAACTCTGCTTTTTATCTCATGCTCACTGGACATGTTTCCGATATGTTACTTTTTTATTATGTCACAGATTCTTAATTTTATTTGAGAGTGATTAATCTGACATCCCTGTCCCCTTTTTGTCAGCGTGAACAGTCATTTTGAGGAGCTGATGAGGAGGTCTCCTTATGACAAAAGTTCAGGAGGCATCAATTCCCACCATTCGTCCTTTCACTCATCTAGTCACTCACCACATCTTTCCTCCGGTTCAGCATCTGGCTCCTCGCCCTTCTCCAAGCAATCCGCTAGAAAAAGAGGTGAGCATGAATATTTTTGCATAATTTCTTGGGCAACTGAATTTAAAAAAAAAAAAAGTTCTAAGGAAATAAAGTACATGACTCTTTGTGGTCAAATGCTGTGTTTTGACAGTTAAAAATCCCTCTGCACAAAAGAACCGCTCCATTTTCCTCTGCAGGCACTGCATCAGACCAGAGTGATGCCACTCTGGTGGAAGAGCAAAGAAGCTCCTGCTCACCTCCTTCAGAGGAGTTATCCTCTGAATCCAGGAAGAAAAACTCTGCTCACAGCCAGGCCAAGAGTGTCCTCTCTAATGACACTTCGGGAGAAACTTCTGGGCTTTCTCACCAAAGGTAATGATCTTCATCAGACTAAAGTAAGGGGGAGGTTTGTTACTTTTGGTTTAGTCGAGTGCTATCAAACTTTCCACATGCAAGGTTTCGCTGTGAGTGAAAGATATCAAATTGAAGACACTGCAGTGGTGTAAGAGAGGCGAATGAATGGTGAATGGTTTTCCCACAAGTTTGAATTACCCACACATCCAACTGTCTTTGGTATTTCCTTCCTTCCTGGTTTTCCGTAACCTTCAGTGCAACACTGCTTTGTGGGAGGAGTTGTGATGGCTTACTTTGCGATATTTTTCAACTGTTGTTGTTGTATATGGTAGATTATGGATCTTAATTTCAATGTTATTCCCAGTTATTTCACTGGTTACAAATTAATTTTGAAAAGAAACCAAACTGCATTTCCAAGCATAACTAAAATGTCACTTAAAAATCTGTTTGCACTCAAAGATCAATGAGATCTTTCCAGCACCTGGTCATCTCAGCTGTTGCCCTCTCAGCCACTCAGAAACCTCCAATTGGTCTATGCTGTAATCAGTATTAGGTTAATTTATCTGGGCATGACTAATTACTAAAGTATGTAATTAGTCAACTAGAGAGCCCTAGTTGAGGCTGCCAATCTAAACAGTCTTGTGGCTTGCTGTTCTGTTGAAGGCTTGAGGGCTGAAGCAGCCATTTAGTGCCCGGCAACAGGAGGAGGCTGCAGCTCAACCTGAAACTGAAAACAGTGGTTATTTTGTGTTGAGGGGCCTGCAGGGTGGTTTGTCAGGTCAGCCAGCTTGGCCACAGCCTGGGCCTGCAGCCAAAGGAGAGGAGAGAGGTTTTTTTTTCTTCTAATCTCAGTGCCCGGTAGTGACATGTGAGCCTGTTAATGGTACTCTAAAGCCCAGGTGGCAGATTCCTGCCACTCTGTGGAGCTTATTTGTCTTACACGATAAAGGCAAGACATTCAGACAGGATCATGTCCTTCTTTGAGCCATTTACAAAGCAGGATGTTGTTTAACTTTGGTGGTGATTTAGTGTTTATAACTGTATTTTATTACTGTGCTTTATTTCTTTAGGGACAGCACGCATTCATATCTGTTTTGGTTATGACATCTAACTGTTTTAGCATTGATATTGTGGTAATATTGCTGTGTTATGAGATATGATTTGAAATAGGATTGTTATCCCTGAGGAAAAACAGTGCCACAGTCTGCTCTCCTCACTAGGGGAATGAAGTTTATCCTGATCTCTTCAGACATCGTCCTTGGCCTCTGATCATCTCTCAGCAGCACAATATAGCCATTCATACTTTTGGCCTCTCACTGCAGGGTTACGCTGCCTCAGTCAGTTCTAGGGTTTGCAGGATGAGGGGCCCCCTCTTTCTTTATCATTAGGTCAACCAGGTCTTCTTTTCAAACTGTTCAACCCCCTCTGCAAAGCCTGTAACATCCCTTTCCCTGTGAATAGTTTAATAAACCTATTTTGGAGTTAAAGAAACAAAAAACAATTTGTTGTATTTGAATAATTTTAAAAACATTTTGGAAAATATAACATTGAAGCCTGATACCAATGCACCCATAGACTTTTAATCTGAATGCCACAGATGTATCTACTTTAAGAGATGTTGTCTGGTTTCACAAGAGTAAGTGATCTTTCCTGTTTTACCTGAGCTTGCTTTCTTTTTCTAAATATATTTCTAGTTTGGGACTCCACAGTAAGAAGTCTTCAGCAGGCAGGCCCAGACAGGCTTCCCGATCTGGCTCTCCATACTCTGGTTCCCCTCCAGGAGCAGACTCTCCCAGTGAGCCTGTGAGAAGTGGCTCTCTAGGAGCAAATAACACAGGCACCACAGGTCGCAGTGGTAGAGCAGAGACCAAGACCACAGGTAAATGAAACACAAAATAATATAATAAACAACAGATGTTTTGTAAAGAACTTTTTTGAGAAAGATTTTGATAAAGCATCGTGCGAGTCTCCAAACAAGTTTGACCTTTTTGTCAGCACTATCTAAAGTCACAACTTTAAGACAGAAAAGAAAATATAAACTTAACTGTTTGGTGTTTTACTCCTTACACCTATTAAAGAATAGCATGATTCACAAAGTGCTACACTCCAAAGACATCCACCTTTATTAATATCGCTCTATCTGCTCCTCTCTCTACTCAGGTGAACTGCAATACTCACCTGCTGTGTTGCAGCAGCGTATGGCAGCAGAGCTCCAGTACCTGGAGTCCATTGAGGAGTCAGTCCGACAGCTGGGCGACATCGAAAGGGTTATGGGTGTGTCCATGGCTCAGCAGGAGAGCGTGTCATTGGCCCAGATGCTTAAGGTGAAGAAAGGGTTTGTTGCTAAAAGCCCAAAACATGGAAAGCGTCTGACGCTCATGAATTGAAGTAGACCATTTTTTTTAAACTGCCGCCCCTACTTTGACCTTGTTTTGATTTGGGAGGTCAAAGCAGGGACCAACGTCAGTAAATTACAGCTTAATGTCAGACCACTGGTGGTTACGTCACACAACATCTACAGGTCTTAAAACCTAACTTGCCGCATAAACCTGACAACAGCCATTAATTATCATGGTATCAAGTTGTGATCAGCTGTGCTTTATGTGCATTTCATCCACCTGAAAGGAAAAATAAAAGCTGAAATGAGATGGCTGGTCTCCTGTGGCTTTAATGCCAACCAACTGATGAGAGCAGCAGCACATACCCAACAGCTGCCCTCCTGCATTATGTAATGTTATAGGTGTTAAAGCATACAAACTTGTGCCCGCCTACATATTAACAGTAACCAGTAACCTCTTAAGTATTGCTGGTTCAGTGGTGCTGGAATTTTAAATATCATGCCTACAGTGCACCATAGTGGCATCTATTGAAGCATGTCAAGTGAGTCGCTTCAATGATCACTTTCAGTGCATTTGGTGCTTAGGAGGTAGAAGATAGATTTATTGGTCATTTTTTAAACAAAGTTTAAAAAACGAAATTACAGTTATCCTTGATCCTGCTACAGCTTTTGAATTGTAGGTTGAGTTGAGTAACTGAAAGTAAGAACTACAAAGAGGCTGTGCAGTGTATTAACCTGCGTCTTAAGTGTTGTTATTTCAAAAGTTGTATTAATGTTAAAAAATTAAAGTTAAATTACACTTTTCTTTTTAGCTGACTCAGACATTTTATATTTAGCTAAATATTAATGATTATAAGAGAGCACATACTCTGTGCCTTTTTATGTACAATACTAATGGTAGTTTCACATATATAAGTTATTCCAAGTAATTATATTTTTCTGGGACTTAAATGAGTTATTGTTGCTGCATAACATTTAAACAATATATACTTTAAGAGCCTTTTTGCTCCCCATATATGTCAGTGACTTACTACCTCACTAATGTCTTTATTGATGCGCTGTATTGACCTGCTCGCTGAACTTTGACCCTGCAGGCCAGAGAGCAGAGCCATGCGCGTGAACTCTACGAGCTGAAGATCAAGGCTGAAAGAGAAGCCCTGGAGACACAGCTGCAGCTGGAGGAAAACAGGCAGAGAGTGGCCAGGGTACAACACACACACGTGCATGCATACACACACAGTTAATTAGTTAGTCTACTCTCGCCAACAATATATGTGCATTTTTAAATAATAGCTTTAGTGTTTGCTTCCTCACCTTTTGAATTCTAAAGTTTGAGTGCTTTTATTTTCCTGTGTGTATGATATCCATGCTTGTTTTTCATCCAGGCTCATTCAGAACTGCAAGAAAACTTGGCTACAAATCAAAAAGAGACCTTGGAGACCCTCCAAGAGGCAACTACGAAGATGATGAGTCAACAGGCTGAGGCAGCGCGGTACACAGCCGACACTGCCCGACACATCAAGGAGGTTAGCAATCCCTGCCTTCCTCTCTGCCTGGAAAACAGCCCGCGTCCTCATTTTATAACAAAAGCTGATTGATTGTTTAGTTTCAGTAAAGTAATAACAATACATTTAGAGGAAAAAGTGTAATTTTCTCTCAAAGACTCATCAAATCAAACATTTGATTTGTATATTGTTCTCTGTCTGTTAGATGACTGAATTGGCACGATCGCAGATAGCGGGAGCTTTGATCGTTCCTCATGATGTCTCTGATTCCTCCATGTTGGACAAGCGGGAAGAAGAACAGAGCTCCTATTCAAAGCAGCGGCAGGAAAAAACTGACTCTGACAGGTAAACTAAAAACACCATTTGTTAAATAACTGCATTTTTAGTCATTTACACTGCATGCTGTCTTTTATTTTAAATTTTGAATCAGTGTCTTATCTGTATGTCTTGTACAGCTTCCCTAGTGAGGTGTCGAGCAGAAGAACAAGGCCAGAGGAGCCACTGTCTTCTCTGAACAGTCTCAGTCACTCTGACTCTCTGTCCTTCAGAAGACCCAACATCAGGTACGAGTCAAACCTCTCATGTAACACTAGTCTCTGTTCCCCATTAGATTTGGGGAAGATACATCTAAAGAGACACTAAATATGTCCCTTGCCTCTTTCCTCAGTGGTGCAGACTCCAGCAGCCACCATAGCCCGTCGCATGTTTTATCAGACCGCAGAGAACAGACGAAAAAAGGAGCCATAGAGGCGAAACGGAGGATGGGAGCAGCCGAGGAGAGGAAGGAGAGGGAAGGAGGTAGCAGCTCCATAGAGGACGAAGTTCTTACCGCAGCAAATGACTCCCTCTGCAGTGACAGCATCCCCTCGATAGTGGATGAGAAAGGTACCAGCATGACATGTAGTTTAAAAGTTAACATGCTTTTTATTGTGGCGTTTGTTCATCTTTGAGGGGCTGATGTTACATAAGTGTCACCACCACTGTTAGACAACGTGAAAACTGTATCACTGTTATTTCATAGTGAATTTTTGATGAAATATGAATCTTATTTTTCTGGCCCTCCAGGAGACAGTACATCTGTGGCAACTGAATACTCCCTGAAGTTTGATGAGTCGATGACAGAGGATGAGATAGAAGAGCGCTCCTTCCGCTCTCTGCTGCCATCCGAGGCGCACCGCCGTGGAACTATGGAAAAGAAATCCCGCCACCATGACGAATCAGAGGATGATGGAGCCAATCACAACACAACAACAGCGTCAGGGGCACACAATATTTTAAAGGTGAGAGGGCAGTGTTGTTATACCAAAACTTACCCAACGAATGTCCTTTTTTTTTGCCTTGATGAACCTTGTGGTTTGTCTTTCTTTTGATGACTTACACACAATATTACTTTTCACTGCCTCATTTTGCGTCTCCTGTTTTCCTTTGTTTCCCCTTTAATCTCCTTTTCTCCTAACCCAAATCTTTTCACCTTTGCTCTCATGCAGTCTCAGGATGCAAGCATGGCCTTTGCTGGCGGACAGGACAGCTTTTCCCAGTTCACCATGGACATGGTGCGTCAGTACATGAAGGACGAGGAGGTAAGACTGCAGCACCAGAGCTCTCTGCTGCATCTTCGACAGAAAGCTCTCAAAGAGAAGACCAGAACTGAGCTGGCTTGGCTAGAGCATCAGAAAAAGAAGCTGAGGGACAAAGGAGAGGATGACAAAATGCCACCAATCAGGAAGAAGCAGAGGGGCCTTCTGTTGAAACTACAGCAGGAGCAGGTACATGGGGGCAGAAATATAATTACAATAAGTGACAATGAGGCTTTGAGGTATAGTGTGTTCTTAACCAGCAACTGTGCTCATGTTTGTAGGCTGAGATCAAGCGACTTCAGGAGGCCAACAAAGCAGCCAGAAAGGAAAGGCAGCTGTTGCTGAAGCAACAGGAGGAGATTGAGCGCATGAGAAACTCTACATTCAGACTGAAGGAGCGTCTAAAGTGTGCTGGCGGTGAAGCGCCACCTGTGAGTAGTGCAACAGTCGCTAGTCACCTCACCACAAAGAACAGATAGATTTAAGGGATTTCTTTTTAGTATTCTTTGTTCTACACACGTCAAATCTTAATTGAATCAAGATAAAGCATACTTACAATTTCAGAACATGCCACCATTTTTTTGCTTCACTAATACTTGGTCTGTCTTCATGACCATTCGTCCGTCCTCCAGGAGACTCCTGTGTCAGAGACCCCTGTGTCTGAGGCAGCCTCCCCAAACATGAGACATGCTGAGGATCTCCGCAGCCCCTCTCCCTCTCTCTCCATTTCTGGAAGTGAGACCAGCAGCATCATGCAGAAGCTCAAGAAGATGCGCTCTCACATGGATGAGAAGTAAAGACTTTTATTTTATTCTCCTTATATTAAGTGGGTTCTTTCTTCTTACTGATAATTTGATGATTTATCAGCAGTCATACTCCTCTATTAGTGTTTTTAACAGTGCTTACTCCAGGTGTGTCCTGCTGCCTTTCCCCTTGAGGTTTGCTTCTTTTGTGGTTTTAAAAATATTTTCTAAAAAAGTAGGAAAGCTCACTAACTTGTTATTTACCTTTTTTTTTACCTTTGCCTTTTACATTTCTTGTTTTGTTTTTGCCACTGATCACATTCTGAGCACTGTGGGATGGACTGTGTTAACACAGACTGTGATCTAGTCTTACTATTTATTGCATTGCACTGCTGCACAATTTCAACTAAGCCTAAAGTAGGACTTTTATAAAAATTGGTAAAAATAGTTAAGATGTGTTTGGCACACTGCTTTATGCAAAAGTGCGATTTTTTTTGTATTCGTTCTATCATGACAAGTCACAAAAGTCAGAAATATTTTAATTCTATCCAAACGGGATTTTACTTTACAAGAAGCTAATATAATGAAAACTAATCAGTTTATGCTACCTTTCTTTTGCTGCCTAAATGCTGTGAATGTGTGAATGAGTGGATGTGAGGATAAGCATGCTCCATGTTGTTCTCCATCTAAACTAGACAAGAACACACAGTCTCTGCTGCCATGCACCCCTTAACATCAGATCTGACCTGTAACAGTGAGAAACTGTGCTGAAAGTTGCAATCTTAAACAAATTATTTAAATCAAAAACACCAGACAATATTAAACTTATATAATTTTAACACTATGTATCTTTATACGGAAACTTTCAGTTGCGGAGGCAATTATTTTTCAGATAATACAAAAAAGGTTGTGCATTTCATAATTTTTATTACACACACTTTCTCTTGTGTTGACAAGTAACTGCGTGTGCTCGGAGTCCCTGTATGTCCTCCAAGAGTTTTAGACTTGGCACCAGCTCCGGTCAGGTGATTGTCGAGCCTCTCATGACCGAATAACTCCAACAAATGGGTTAATTGTTCTGGGGTTTAGGATTTATAACAAGGCTATAAATCAAAGGCCTTCCTTGGTAGCACTCCCAACTTTTTTAGGTCTAGATTTGTTAAAAGTTACAGTAGCAGCACAACTTTGGATTTGTTTGTGTTTCTATTGATTTTTAATCAATATATTATGCATATTATTATATTATAGTCAACAGGTTTAGGTCTAAATCACAACAAAAGAAAGGATCGTGCGTTTACTGGCTTGCTGGGTTGCTTGCCTTTTTCCTTTTTTATTGCACTATCAATTGTTTCTTCCCTTCCCTCTGTCACTCTCTATTACCACTGACTATATTCAGCTTGATATAACAAACTAACATAGTTGTAATCATTTCACTTAAGGCAATTTCTTCATACTGTAGGTGTTCTGATGAATCTATCATGTAACCCCTTCCATAATCAGGTTTGGCAGTGATCTTACCACCAACCAACCCCCTGCGCTCAATGCCCATACGCTAGCTAAAATTTTCATGGTCTCCCAAAACATAGTCATTTAAAAATAGCCATATTCTAACAGAAACCTGACAGGCTGACACCATTGGTGCAATTAAACCGCGTTTGCTCATATCACTCTTCTCTCTCCCTCTCTCTACTTGTCTTTCCCCTTTATGTCCTTTGTGTTTTGATGTTTTCCCCCTCTTACATTGTGTGTTGTTTATTTCCATACCCTTTTTTTGTGACTCTTTTCACTTTGTTGCGTGCTTGTGTGTTGTAGACACTGTTCCCCTGTCCACTACTTCTTCTCTGTGTTCACGGCCCACCACTGGGCCTCCCTCAGTGTTTGTCTTCCCAAACTCCACCCTAAATTCCAGCTCTTTATCTACAACCAGTTGGTCAGGTACTGTACAGTGCTCTCTACCTCTTGCCCAGCACCTCCACTTAGCCCTGCCCTGCCTCACTCCCCCTCCACCCCATGGAACATGCTTGTGTTCATCCACTGGCACTGGGAAGTTGAAGGGGAGGGACGGTGAATGATGATTGATGGGATGGGTTGGTTTGTTTCCAGGATGGATTTTTTGGGGGAAACAGTTTGAGTGAAAGCTTGAGAAGTGCCCAAGGAAGGCTGCCTTGCTGAAATAAACTAACCCTTTGACATCTTCACTTTTAAATATAAGAATTTTTATGCCAGTTTTGCCAAAACATTCTGATTGAAAACAAAAACAGTTGTTACATTGAGATTATTAGAGGTTAGATCAGTTTTCTTTTGTGAAGGTTGAAGGTTGTGTTTATTAATATAGGAGCCTTCCTTGTTGGATGGGAATCTCAGACTCAACGCTGGGATTTCTGTGGTGTTAAATTTGTGACTCTTCCCCTCTTTTTTTCTTGCCTCTTGGAATGAATGTTTCAGTGCATCTCTCTTCAGTGCCCTTCATATTTTGGCTGCTGGTCGGTCAGCTCCGGCCCAGTCGTTGATACAAAATGTTTTGAGATCAAACCACACTGTGACATGAAAGTAAAGGACTTTTTGCAGAAAAAGACCAGAGATAGAGTGGTCTATCTCTTTAATGAGCCCACTAAATCTTAACTAGCACTCTTTATAAGGTAACTGTTGCATAGGATTGGATAATAAGTACAGATGGCCATTGGCTGTAATAGGGTTTGGGGAGGCACTAAAAGGAGCCCCTAGTCTGGTTCTTTAGTATCTGGTCTGTCATCAGTATACATTAGGTCAAGAGAAAGGCCTCTAAATTAGATCAAGGCTAAAAAATACTGCACTATAATGGCACCCATAGCTGTGGGAGACCACATTACACAACAGCTATACCTGACTGCACTTAATTCTGATATGAATATACAGAGATATGTTTGTAAAAGAGACTCAGTTGGATTCAATTTACAAATTCTGTTTGCTTTGCAAGACAAAAGAACTGTTGTTTAATTTTCATTGGTCAGCGGATGAAGATGTCTTAAAAAAGAGACATTCATACTAGGGTTTCTTTTTTGCTACTGATCCTGATCTGAGTCATTTGATATGGAGTATCTGCTTATTCTGAGTCCCGATCCATTTACCTGGATAATACAGCTGCACACTTCAAGTACTTTAAAGTTATTAAAATCAATCCAGTGTGCTTGCTTGACAGATTAATAGCTCTGTAATGCAATACAAGAAAAAATGACTGCATCCAAACACTTCCTTAAGGATTTTTTAAAATTTTATTTTCACACAATAAAAAAGTAAACAAACTAAATATATTATTTTATGGTGCTTATCACAATTCTACTTGGTGAACTTTAACATTCCCAGTTATAACAAAGAAAGATTGGTCACAGTTTTGCTTATTACAGCATTATAGTAGAATTAGTTCACTAAAAATGAACAAAAAAAATAAATTCCCCTTAAAGTAAAGTAGCAGCTTAAGTTGAACATGAAGATAATCTGTCACGACCTCTGTGTTATGGCAGATGTAAACAAAGGATCAGGCGGGGCTGCTCAAAATAATTGATCCCAGTAAATTACAAAATGCATCGATCAGACCCGATACCAATCCTTCCAATTCGATCAGGACATCCCTAATCATGCTGATGTAACTGCTTATGCTTAGGTTTTTTCCTGCTCCTGTAACTACTACATTTGTTTGAGGTGTGTGTGTCTGCACCCAATCAGAGCTCAACCTCTGGGTTTCAGTCTGATGCATGAATCTGACATCTTCACTGTTATTTTCCTGCTTTCCTTTTCTCCTGAGTGACATATCATCACTTTACGCTTGTTTATTTGATGGGTGCTTGTACACATCTTTATTTGAATAATTATTCCAAGGGAAGAAATAAGTCAAGCAAGTATTTGGTGTGAATGTGTGTTTGAGATAGAGGTTTGAGGTGAGTGTGCAGTGATAAATGGATGTCCAGGTGATTTGGATCTGCTTGCTTCTGCAATGTCATGTTTAACATTCCTTATGCTAAATGTCAACCTTCTCTTCTCTCCCTCTTCACTGCCACCTTAACTTATCCCTCACCACCCACCTTCTTCCTGTCCCCTCTCTCATTTTTCAATTTCCTCACTTTTCCTCTCATCATCGTCTCTTCCTCTCCTCCTTCATCATCTCTCCGTTCTTTTTTCCCTTCATTCTTATCGTCCCCTTCGCCAGGTTCCTGACAAAGCGGGAGCAGCAGCTGATGCAGCGGCGCCACCATGCCGAGGAGCTGCTGCAGTGGAAACAGCGTCTGGACAAGGAGGAGGCAGAGGTCCGCAGGATGGAAAAGGAGGCCCTGGCTGTGTGGGACAGACAAACAACTCGGGATGGGACAGAGAGTCAAGAAAAGGAGATCTCCGACATTAGCCCCAGTCACCATCAAAGCTCAGAGCCCAGAACTGATAGTGAGAAAGGTGAAGCAACAGGATCCTTGCTGGTTTTTGTCAGGTTAAAAGTCAAAATTAGGTCAAAATTAATTTGGTCAAATAAACATCACTTCATGTTTTATCTGTTTTCAGAGTATGTGAGTGAGGGCGACTGTTCCTCAGCGACTCCCGAGTCCAGCATACACACAGAAGGCCTGGGGTCCCAGCAGCCAGGAAGCCCATCTTCGGCACAACCTGCGTCAATCCCTGAAACACCTTTGGCCTCCGTGCAGAGCAGCGCTGCAAATTACACCCAGGACTTCACTTCAGCTTCCCACTCACCGACCAGACAAGTACGCAAGTTTGGTTTTCTTTCCTTGTTGATTTTCAGTGTTTAGTCTCATCCCTGACAGGGTGTCTGCAGGTCCTGAAGTCTTAAAGAGATAGTTTACCCAAAAATAAAAATTCAGTTATTATCTACTCACCCTAATGCAGATGGAAAGTTAGGTGAAGTTTTATATTCCACAAAACACTGCCAGATTGGATGGTTACCAGGATTCAAAGTTAGAAAAATGTGTAGTAAAACCACAAAATGTCTCCGTACTGCTTGTCGGAAGGAATCAAAATGTCCTGAAGCCCCGACGTGTCAAGTTGTTTAAAAAAACTTCACTGGCATCATGTGTTTAGCCTTGTTATAGCCTGTAGCCTTTTTCTCCCAGTGTAGGAGCCGTGTTTATGTATGTGCACTCGCGCAAAACCAGAGTAGTTTTAAATCTGACAAAAGGACTTGTTGCTTGTTGCAACCCCTTAAAGACCCCTTTCTTCCCCTTCATCCCCTCCCCCCCCTGCATTTGCAACATTTTTTTGCATTTGCAAATGCGCAACGTTTTCTGCAGATAGTTATCAATAAAAGTCAGAGACTATTAACATGCTGTAAATTCACCACTTCTTAGCCTCATGATGCAGTCTCTCCTCCTCTGTGCAACTGCCTGCAGGTCCGCAGATGCAAAGAGTAGCGTAAATGTCAAGAGCACTCACTCTGCCTTCATGACCACTCACTCTTAAGTATCAGATACCTCCAGACACCCTGTTTGATAGAAGATGAGTTAATTTTGAGAGTAAATGTCGCTTCTCTAAGACTGACCTCACATATCTGTGAGAGTGAACAGGCTTTAGTCAGTCTCATCCCAAATAATTCTATTTAAATGTTGCTGGGATTATTTCTATTTAATTGCACTGTTTAAAATACTTATGGTTTATATTGTCTGAGGGACATGCAGGAGTGTAACTACGCAGTTGTTAGTTTATCGTGCATATAAAATATTAATCCAGGCATGCCTCTATGAGACCATCTGACAGTGTTGTTATATCTTGATAATATTCCTTTCTCTTCCGCTCCTCCTCTTTAGTCTCTCCGGTCTCCCTTCAAAGGCAGCCACAGCCCTGCTGCCTCTCCTTCAGATGGCAGCAGCAAAACCAAGATGCAGCTTCGCTCCTCCTCCCGCACCGCCAACCAGGCCCGCACTCAGCCATCTGAATCCCCCATGCCCACGCAGACTGGTGAGTTACCCAAAAACTCAACACGAATGTGTAATATTTTTTGGGTGGTCATGATGGTTCCTGGTAGGTCTCAGAGAAGGTAGAAAGGGGCAGGAAGAGAGGGTGGATGTATTGCAGCTATATTGCTGGTGCTGTGTAGCCAGGCATAATGTGATGCTGCCAGGAATACATTATGCAAGCACTTCCTTGATACATAACCTGCTTAGCTGTGTTATGGGTGGAGAGAAAGCTTTGCATTGGACTTAGTTACAGCACCAGTAAAGACAGTTCTGCTGGCCCAGTATCGCACCTGAATGTGTTTTATTCATTTTCAGGCCACTGTTTAAACCTTTAATCTTGGTTATACTGTTCGTTCATTGTGCACAAGCCAGAGCAATACGCACAAAAAGGATCCTAACTCATTCTTAGTAAAGAAAATGTACACTAATCTCCGAAGAATTGGGTTTGAGTTCGAGTGGGCACAAAGTTGGATTACCGTCTGCTAATCAGAGATCTGGCACTGGTCTCACATTCTAACTGTGATTTATCATCAACATTTTCCTCCAGAACCCATTTCAGACCAGAGTGACATAGAGAGCCGAATCAAGGCCCTGAAGGAGGAACTCAGAAAACGAAAGTTTATGGCCTACCAGCTGAAGAAAGAGCAGAAGAAGAGGCACAAGGAGCGCCTGAAAGCACAGGAGGCCAGTTTACTGAAGCAGCTGGAGGTAAGTGTGTGGGTTTATGCTTGGTTGTGTGTTTGAATGATCAAACTTAGTTTGAATATCCAAACAAACTTGGAGGGTTTGGCTTTTGTTAATGAGTGTGTATTTGTGTTGTTTTTCTTTCAGAGCTATGACAATTTCATCGAGAAAACTAAGGCAGAACTGAACAAGAAGCCAGACTCAACTCCTGATACAAACAGAGACTCCACCTCAATCGCAGAGCAGTCCAGTATCAAACCACCTGCTCACAGGTACCAAAAACAGCTGTAAACATGACAACATATCTTATACTGTAATATGTGCTTGAAATAAATGATGTTCAATTTAAATCCTTCTTTCTCAGGTCTGAAACCAGCAAAATCTCTGACTCTGACAGGACACAAATTGATGCTTCGTTAGATCACAGTAAGTGATATACTCATTATAACTAACATTTACATCAAGTTTTCTAAAAGTGTGTTTTGATGGGCGTTCCAATAACAATGTGACACTTTCCTCTTATGACAGATGCCCTTCCTGAACCTGATCTCAGTAGATCCACCTCAGTGCCTGAAGAATTATCTGATGAAGACCCACCAACAGTCACTCCAACCCCAGTACAAGGCAGCCCAGAGTGTCCGCCCTCAGGACAGAGGAGCCGTCTGTCCACCGTGGATCTTCTTGAACCTTCCTTGAAGGAAGCACAGTCGCAAATGATTGAGTCTGCAGATGAGAGCATTGTGTCTTATCAAAGATCTGACATTCAGGAAGAGCTAGAGGTGAACGTGAGCTCAGCGTTTGAGGAGGAACATTCTGAACATCTGCTCCAAATAGAAAATGAGGACAGACTCGACTCCCAAGAGAAGCGGTCTACATCTGAACATGTTTCTTCTTCCATGAGAGAAGAGCATCAATATTCTCCATCTGTCAGCCCAGAACAAGATAAACAAATACAGACAAGTGAAAAATCAGAAGCTGAGGAGGCACCAAAATCGAACATTATCTCTTCTAGTAAGTCACATTCAGCTGCAATGGACATCAAAACGTCGACACATCGGAGCTATAGCCCTGCATCCAGCAGCCATTCCTGCTCGCCTGACTCACTTGCTTTCTCCTCAAAGAAGGATGCTCCCATAAAGGATGACAAAGTCTCCTCTCCCATAGCAGATAGTTATCATGATGACTTTGAGTCTTCAGCAGGTTCTTCACCCAGGGAGGAACGTCACAGTTCCAAGCCTACTGAGATCAAGGCCTTAAGAAAGGAGTCTAGCAGAGCCACACCGTATGACAGCCAGGACGAGGAGGTAGAGGAGGAAATAGCTGAAGAACTGAGTCATCATTCAGGGGCAAGTAGCCACCAATCTGGGATACTGTTGGATCTTCATAACCACACAGAAGACAAACATGACAGCAAGGACATTGTTAATTCCAGCCACTCACCACCAATCTCTCCTCTGCAGACTCCTCTCTCTCCTGTTAAAGATGAAATGCCAAGTTTTACCATCGGAGATCGTGTTCTTGTCGGTGGCGTTCAGCCTGGGACTCTGAGATTCAAAGGTCCAACCAGCTTTGCTAACGGCTTCTGGGCTGGCGTGGAGTTAGATAAATCTGAGGGGAGCAACAATGGCACTTATGATGGGGTGGTGTACTTTGAGTGTGATGAAAGCCACGGTATCTTTGCTCCTCCAGACAAGATCTCACACCTGCCGGACAAGTTTGAGATGTACACAGACACCACGGAGGATGAGGACTCATTCTTTGACGGTCTGTCGGATAAAGAAGGGGATAAACGTAAAACAGATGAGCACAAATCCCAAAAACAAGGAAATCTGAAAAGTGAAAATGAACAAACATCCAATAAGATCCGTGAGTCTGGAGATAAAAAGGCCACAGATGAGTCTGTCCATAAGCCCGAGTACCACATCAATTCAACACATTACAAAGAATCCAGGCATCCCATTTCTAATGGCAACATAACATTGGATTTTGAAGATGCACCAACCACCCTCCTCATCTCTGACATCGACACTTTTGGCCAAGGGAAGCAGAGTCAGAAGGTTGTTACTACTTTTGTTGAGAATGAAGAAAAAGACTCACAACACCAGCATAGTCCTGCTGATCTCTCCACAGATATCAGGGATGATAAGAGAGAGCAGGACAGAGACTCGCTGGACACATTTGCAGACAAGCTCCTCAACAACTTTGTGAAAGACACTTTGATGCAGTTTGTTCAAATTAAAAAGGCTAAAGAACAGAAAATAGAAGCTGCCAACCAGATGAATGGAGATCTGTTTGGAGAAAATGTTGAAGAAGAAGAATGGTTCTCTTCAGTGGAACAAAAAGATGGTTTACCCTTCTTCCTACCCACAGAAAAAGAGGAACTGTCTTCTCCTGAGCTTTGTAACCGACCGGTGAGTGTATATTTCCTATTCTTTTCTGAAAATATGTATTTCTGTCTCCATTTATGTTGTAATATCAAAGACACACTAGTCAGTGTGCCACTATCAGGGAACAAAACCTTAAAAACTGTTATAGTGCTGTGCATGATTGAGCTGTGGAATTTGCATTGAGTGGAAACACCAGTGATGACACTATCAAGTTTGTGGAAAACAGTGCTTGTTGATTTGACCTGGAGAACCCTTGTTTTCACTATGTGCTCAGCCAAAG
Organism: Plectropomus leopardus; assembly: GCF_026936395.1. Classification (NCBI taxonomy): domain Eukaryota; kingdom Metazoa; phylum Chordata; class Actinopteri; order Perciformes; family Serranidae; genus Plectropomus; species Plectropomus leopardus. The sequence goes on along the minus strand of NC_142180.1, from coordinate 23,276,911 downwards.
TCCAACTTAATGTTGACAGACTTTATTGACTTTTGGTGCTCTTTGTGTAAAACCTTTTGCCTGAAACATCAGTAAGAAAGAATAATCTTTAAGTCCAGAAAAATAGTGTAAAACCATGATTTGTGATGGGGCTTGTTCTGTCATGGTTCAGTTAGACATTCAGTTCTGGAAGTTTTTAATCTAAAATTGTAATTGAGCATGAAATTCACAGTTTCCTATTTTTCTTTTACTACAGGAGAGTCCAGTGTTGGGTGCCAGCGGTCAGGAGGAGCTTGCCAAGCGACTTGCAGAGTTGGAACTGAGCCGCGAACTGCTCGATGAGCTGGGTGACGATCAGGACTGGTTTGATGAGGACTTTGGCCTCAGCTCCCGTAGAGAACAACAGAGACTCAAACAAAAACAGAGAGAGGAAGAAGAGGAGGCGAGGCTGGCGAGGTCTGGCCTATCAGCCGGAGCAGGCCTGGCGGGGCTGGTCTCACCATCAGGTGGTGAACAGCAGGTAAAGACTCCACCAAGACCTGAGCTACCTCTCCCCCTGCCCCCCAAACTACCTGAGCAGCCCGCCATGGTGGTGCCACACACAGCCTCAGAGGTGGAGAAGATGGTCCATGCAGCCACTCAGGAGATCTGGGAGAGCTATGGCCTGGGGAAAGAGGGAGCAGTGACTCTTGTACAACAGCCAAACCCCAAACCCTCAGAAGAGTATCTGGGTAAAGAGGCCGGCAGCCAGGACCAGGAGGCCCTCTGTGTCTGCAGCTACAGAAAGGTGAAAGGAGAACTTGCATAACATTTTTTAAAAACAAAGACAACCATACACCAGAGTCCTGCACGGGTCTAATTTTCAAGACCAAGTCCAGAACCAGTACAGCAATGTGCAATATTGCAACCGCCCTGCCACCTGCACATATGACAGATTAGTTTCGCAACCTGACCTGAATCAGGAACACAAGATCTGCGGCCCGACCCAAATCGGCAAATCCTATAATAAACATGTTTAACCCAGAACTTAACCGAGAATTTAAATTAAGACACAATGCCACCCGCGAATCACCTTTATGCAGGTCATCAACTGTGTACCTGCAGGTATCCCATGCGATGCAGGACTCTGCCATACAGATAGCCCAGTTAAATGAAATATGTGTGTATTATACCACAATCTATAAACTTGAAGTGAAGTAAGATTAGCATCCTTGACTTCCTTTTATTTCCATAACAATCATGCTGGTGAAAATCAGCAGACAGCTGTCCTGCTGGACATGCAGCAGTGTTGTCTTGAAAACAGCACTTACTCTGAGTGAGGTTAAATGCCAGACGAGTTTCCATTATTCAGCAGATTCCTCTCTGATTAGTGTCCTGATTTGTTTCAAGACTACTCTGCTATTTCAATGGATTATTGTCTAACAACTACGAGATATCCCTCTGCCTCTGACAGACTTCAGACTCTGGCTTCAGATATTTCCTCAGTTGGTCAGAAGCTTTGATATGAATGCAAATACTAGAGCTGTTAAGCAGTAGATTCAGACATTTTTAAATGTTATCTCTTTCAGTTATATTCACCTAATATAGGATTACCGAACCTGAGAAACCACTGTTATTTTTCAGTTCACATTTATCTAAAGGTTCTGCATGTGACGTTCAAAGCATTTATACAGCAGCAAATCACAATATGCTATGTAAAGATATCGTGGAGAACACGGTGTCCTAAGCAGAGTCATGCCTCCTCAGTTTGTGTTGTAGTTTGAGCTTCTCTGTAGTTTGTTGTGGTGAGCTGCTCCAGCCAAGCATGCATGTTAGTGCATGTGTGTATCCCACTGGCTAGCAAATTGTGCCGCTCTGCACTGCGCTCATATGGCGAGTACCACTGCTCTTGGGACAGTGGCATTGCAGAAGTGTAGTGAACACCCCAACTGTTAAGTGCTGTTTATATTAGCTACCTGCTTTGCCACCTTCTTGTAGAGAACCAGTCCAGACAACTCATACTCTCTGAATTTTGTATAGAACTCCTTGAGTAATATATATATATATATATATATTTATATATATATATATATATATATAAGCAATCATATCTCAAAACTCTCTGTCTTTCTCCAGGCTGTGTATGACCTGACGTGGGAGATGCTTCAGGAGATCTTTGCCAAGGACCCCAACACTGATCAGCCTCAGTGGGTCAAACCACGTCGAGTCAAGTCCTCCTTCTTCCACAGAGTAAAAACAACAGGAGACCTCACCAAAATCCAGGTACAGTACTGCAAGATGGTCCCCTGCAACAACAAGAAAAGGCGCTATATTAATGTGTCTGTATATTCTAATTGCTTTACCTTTAAAGTTTGCTAGACTAGTTAGACTATAGTTGGTTTGTTTCTTATCTTCCAAAGTGACTGGAAGAGTAAACAAACTTCACAGTTTGGTTTTGTTAGGTCACCTCACTTATCTGCTAATTTTATGGATTGTTGTGATAAAGTCCTCACTGTCTTAAAATTCAAATGCAGTGTAATGCCCTTTACACACCTGATGACATGATATTTTTCTAACGTGTACTAGGAACTCATCTCAGCAGAAGTACTGAAACTGTACGGTTTGACAAAAGATCACAACCAGAAGACTGACTGGCAGAAGATGCTCAAGTTTGGCAGAAAGAAGCGAGACAGAGTTGATCACATTCTGGTAGGTCCCATCCCATTATCTAAATATTATCGAAATCGAAATATGGCCAAGTGCAATATCCAAACTGCAGTTCCAATTTTCAGATAAAGATAAAGTGTGTCACAACATGCCATTATCAATATAGATGAAGTATTGTGGTGCTACAGAGATGCTTCGTCTACAAATCATATTCCAGACAGAAGGAAACATGCTGGTTTGGTACAGACCTCAACACAAATCATCATTTTTATTTATCGTTTATATGTAAAAATTACAAAATAACAAAATACTAAAATGTGACTGATGTCACAATCAAAATGTATTTCAAAATAATGATTGAATAAGTGAACAATGATTTTATCTAAGTTTTTGTATGTTGTAGAGCCCTAGTTCATATATGATTTGAACATAGACAACATAGACATGAAGTGGACATAGACAATACTTTTTGCTTTAACTTATCATTATGGAGTAAACGTTGATTGTACACTGTAATGCAATTCTTCTGCCCACCTGTGGGTACAATTTTTTTACCATTGTCCCGTTGATAGGTTTTTTGTTTTTTTTAAATTCAGATAACAACAGAATCAAATTGTTTATTTACTGTAGATGGCAACAGCAGTTCTACAAAATGTTTGTAATTTAAATTTGGTTACATTTAAGTTAAGCATTACAGCCTTTATTTTTATTTATTTGTTTATTTTTCAGTTATAAAGAAGTAGAACTCTATCTGGCACCCATATAGTTTCACACGTGTACAACTGTGTTTTGTTGATTCGATTCTATTACGCAATCTATCTGAGCAAATTCAGGCAGAAAAAACTGACTTTGTCTCGGAACAACATGATGTTACAGGAGGTGATTATAAATGTACTCGGCCCTGAAACTGTGATTGACTGGATGATTTTATGCATAGGAGTCACTGTTGACATTAAATTAATCCACTTTACCCTCTGAAATATGAACCACTGATGCTAGTCACTTCAATAGTTGACTCTGTTTGTCTTTCAGGTTCAGGAACTCCATGAGGAGGAAGCCCAGTGGGTCAACTATGACGAGGACGAGCTGTTTGTCAAGATGCAGCTGGCAGACAGCATCTTTGATGCTTTGCTGAAGGACACTGCAAACGTGCTGACGCTAATCTACGACAAGAGGGCCAAAAGAGAAAACTCTGTCTCCTGACAACTCCCCTGTTCAGATTTTAACTACAACCTCTAGCTCAATCCCGGTCTTTCCTCATCCCAGTGAACTCCAGTCGACCTCCCACCGCTCGGTCTTCCACCAGCTAATGTGCCAACAGCAACCCTCAGATGCCTTCAGTCTCAGCATTACCTCTCAGCTAAACAACTCCTTCTTATTTCTGTGACTTTAATTTGCTGAATTTTGCTTCAGCTTACTGTAGTGGTTATAAAATTTGTTCGACACACAAAACGCCTCTCGAGCAATCCAGCCTTCTTAAACCTTAACACCACCTAGTCTCGATTCTCACCTCCTGGACTGGTCCTTTTATAAATGCCAGTTGGAGAATGAGGAGATGTTTTGAGTGGATGGACTGTGCCATTTGTTCGCATATAGAGTCCATTAATGCTGCTAAGTCGATTGTTCCAAAGGGGACTGTAATATAAAATCCACCTGGAACAAGTTGGTTGTTATATTTGTGTTGAACCTTAAAGTAAATATATATATATATATGGATTCAGAAAAATAGAGTAGCAGATAAAGAATATGCAGTGTAGTCCATATATGGTTTGACACTGACACATTATTGTGTTGGCTTTGTAATTCAGCTCATTGAAATTGAATAATGACTATATGGTTAAACTTTTAGCTTTACTTTGAGGGTTTTTACATCCATTTTGGGTGATAAGTAATCAACCCCGAATTTAAGGGATCTGTGAGCCTGCATTAAATTTTTTAAAAAATCGGTGAAGTTTACGACTCAGAAAACGTTTCTTGATATGGAAATGGTCATGCATTGAACACCCTGTTGTGTTACGCAGGCACACTGTCTTGAAAATCTGAAGGGTTTATTTCAGTTCAATTCAAAGGGGCTTTATTGGCAAAGTAAATATACATTTACATTGCCAAAGCAAGTTTAAAATAAAAACAAAAATTGTATGTACAATAAGTAAAGAGCTACCTCAAAGCCCTTACACAGCATTTCAAGAAAACATGTAGCTCAACCTCAAAAACCTTTGCCAAATAGTGCGCATCGTTTGTAGATTGAATGTGCCCCTTGTCTTGAGCAAGTACAACACATGCGAGGTCACGCGCCTGACTCGGTTTATCACGGGTCGGACCTAAAAGTCCCTGTTTGCTTTGGCTCTATGTTTAGTATCATTGTTCTGCTGCATTGACTTTTAATTGGATGACTATGTATACAAAAAAACTGAGTCTAACTTAATAATTATTGTTGAATTTCAAATCCAATGTGCTGAAGGGGAGCTGAAACAGTTGGAATGCGTCGAATATTGTGAGACTGCGCTGCGTAGGAGCGTCACTGAGATCAGATTTGTGTGAAAACATTTTGCCTCCATAATTATATTATTTATTGCGTGAAAATGTTTGATTCCAGGAGAAAGGAACATTTTGAATTGTAAATGAACATATAGAGAACAGATTTTAACACCGAATAAAACTGTAAAAAGCACAAACTAATGCGAATGTGAACACGGCAATATATTATACAGGAGGTTTAAAGAATGCTATTGAAACCAGAAAAAAGGAACATGGCGAGAAATTAACTATTTTAATATTTAAACGTTGTAGTGTTAATGATTAATTGAAAGTGTTCTGTATGACTTTTATTGTGGTCACATCTGTCCATTTGGTCAACACAGTCAGTGTCCCACTTTCATACTGCACGAGTGCTTATGTTAACAGTTTGAAAACTACTCATTTAACCAGCAAAGAAAAATAATATTTGTGCTCTAACTGAGGCTGTTAAACACTGTTTTTCTGTTAGCATTGGGGGAAAACATGTTTTTATTGTGCTGGCATTTTTTAGATTTCTTTTGGTCTTTTTTGAATGAAAACACTACAGACTCAAAACACAGGATGAGTATACGGTATGTGGGTGGGACACAAAAGACTGGCAGTAGGCCTGACTTGATATTTTTTAGTTTCACATAACAGGACAGAACTGAAATGCTGGATTTGAGCCTTATTTTTCCTACAGTCCATTTACTTCCTATGACCTGAAAAGACACCTGTTGATGTCTTGTTTTTTCATCGCTCGCCAAGTTTGCCAGCTGAACGTTTGCCCAAAAAACACTGAGTCATGTAGCAGCATGGTTATATGCTCCACTCACTGCTGTGAAAGATTTGGCTTTACAGCGATCAGCAAGTTCAAACTAGCCGTCAGAATGTAGCCCGGCGATGTAGTCAGACAGCAGAGGTAGTCTTTCTCAACATTCGGTGTTAAGTGCCTCTTTAAGTTGATTTCTGACAAACTTTGTTGATGTCTCAACATCTTTTGGACCTATTTTCTTTGAATGTCTCTTTCAACTGCTGTATACAACCATTTTGTAAATGATCCTTAAATGACCGCTGTCCTTCTAACCAGTTTGCCAATACTTCAGTTTCTGCCTTATTAATCTTTCTGTATTGAAGCATAGATGAGAGCGCTCGTTTTCTGTGTCTCATCCCGAGGAAATGTTTATGCTAACAGAACTGCTGACTCACTCTTAAGGTTTCCTGCTTCTTATCCACGTCACCCCTGCACCTGGTCATATAGACACAGTTAGATCTTTTTATTATTGATAAACTGTATCAGGAACTAGATTGTTGACACTCCACACACACACACACACACACACACACATACTCACACACACAGGGTGAGTCATGGAGCTCGTGATGCTGAGCACGTAGGACCGTATCAAGGGCTTGTTTTAGTCCTCACTGTCAGCGCTGCTTTGATCCAACAAACTGTGTACAGACTCATTGCGGCATGTGTGACAGAGTTAATCTTCACTGACTGTTCGGAGCTAAAGTGACCTTAAACTCAGTCTTTTTTTTTTTTTTTTTTGCCGTCAATGTTTTAAGTGTTGCTAATGTGTATGCTCAAACTGTAAGTTATGTAATGTAGAAAAAGACCAAAAACATTTGACACCAATCTTCTCCATGCTGTATGACTTGTATGTCTGGTCTGTAGGCATATGTAACTGTAATGGTGACATGATTAGGACTTTAGAAACACTTTCTATAAGGCTTTATCTCAAACCCTCTAGGATTGTCGTCTTGATTTGATTGTATGTCGGGGGAAAGTTACGTTCCCCTTTGTAACTATGCAGTACTTGGTCTTATGCATCGCTCTGTATGTGTGGACCAAACAGCTTAGACTTCTGCTGTAGTCTGTAGATTAAAGAAATCGTCAAGGAGCTTGAAGCTGTTTGGTGTAGTGCGGAGTTTCTTTTATCTGCCGGTCTGAGGTGGATAGAGCAACTTTACCTTTAAATAGAGCTTGATCTGAATAACTGAATTAAAAAGTAGGCACAAACAATTTGATCATCAAATTAACCCCAGTTAGAGTAGATTCACCTTTTGAAATGTTTATGAATATTTATAATAATGTGTTGTGAGTGTGCGCCAAGTGCACTTGAAGACTTGTACAATTCTTTTAAGGGTGTAAATATACTGTTGATCCAATCTGACCCACTGTTACTGTAACCTGAACGATTGTTGTAAAATAAAACACTGTTTACTTTGCAAATATGTGCAAAATATATATTTGTTAACTAAATGAACTTTGAAATTGTAAATAAAGCTTCCATTGTTTCTAAAGGATTACTGACTGGTGTGGTTAAGTGTCGTTAAACATCCTTCTCATTGTCCAAATGAAAAGATTTTTCTGTTGGTTCCATCTAATCCATGATAGCAATTTCAAAATGTCGCAGAATTAAAGCCTGTTTCTCCTGAACAGATTAAGGAGTTCACATCATATAATTACACACATTTTTCACATGTTGTCTTCCTGAGGTTTCTTCAGTTTTTCCCTGTTAAAGGGTTTTTTGGTGGGAGATTTTTCTTATCTGCTGAGAGGATCCAAGTGCAGAAGCTGTTGTAAATCCTTCAATGCAATTTGTTATTTGTAATAGTGGGCAACATAATTACAATTAACTTGACATGTTTGGATTTTTAAGGCTGATATTTATATGTCTAACAATGCTAGGCCCTGATCAACAAGTGTTTTGAAATAAAAGCAATAGAATATTAAAGTTTTCTGATGCTATTAGCCATGGCACTCAGAGGTCCTCCTGCCTGTATCTGCAAAATGTCACTGAAATTACTGTAACACATACCAACCAGGGGGGAGATTCAAAATGACTATGGAGAGATGCATAACTTTTTACTAATTTCTTGCTAATTTTTGGGCCATTTCTTTTTATCTTTCTCGGGTTTCAAAGGTTTAAGGAGGATCTACCTTTGACTCATTTCCTATAAGGTAATGCATATTGGTATGGAGATGTGTGTATATATTTTGTATGTTTTCGTTTGCTTGTTTTTATTTTTAATCTGTTTAGTAATTTTGTTTTTATGTCCCCATTATTTATTGGTTATAGGCAGTTGTTTTTTTATTAATATATATATATTTTTCATTTTCTTTTAATGTTTGAAATAAAAAATATCCAATTCAAAGTTTTGCCCAAGGTTTTATGTTCTCAGTGACCCAAAAATGATATCTCACTGTGGAGTCAGGGACTTCACTGAGACCAGTATAATGGTGGTAAAGCAAATGATAATGAGAAACTGGAGGAAATCACGTGAGCCCCCTTTTAAGGAGTTTTCACAGAGTTGGCAAAAGTGGCATCATATGAATAAATGTCTTTTGGCTGTATGGATGGGACTGAGAAGTATGTAGCCAAGTGGAGAGAGTACTTGGAGTACATAGCTGACATGAACAGATAGTGAAGTAAATTGCAGACCATGTGCATAAGACCCACTTACACACTTTATGGATGTCTGTGAGATCACCTCCTGCATGTAGATCATGATGCATATCCATGTAGAAATATTTAATAATTTTATTGAATTTTTTTGTTTGTTTTTGTGTTTTTTTGTGTATTTTTAATGTATTTTTTGATTATATATATATATGATTTATGTGATTTAATGATCATAGGTGACACAAAGTGAAAAAAGTTCAATAAATTATTAATGAAAAAAAAAGAATATTCAATTCAATTAACTTTTACTATCAACCAATATTCATTGTGTAAAAAAATATTTAATATAAATGATTAATAATATTACTTCCTGTATGAAAGCCGCGAAGGGGCAAAAAACTGCACATCTCGTCTCGCGCGTCTCCCGTTATCGACATTTCATCGATCAGAAGTTGTACAGAGATATTGGTGACGGTGGAGAGGGTGTGTTACTTTGTTAACTGTTTTTTTTAAAGGACCAGGAGCTCTTCGGGGGGAGGACCCATGAAGCCTGCTGACCGGGAGAGGAAAGAGAGGGGAAAAGTTGTGTCAAGTTTTGTGACACGGAGGTGAAAACTTTAAGCTTTCACACCGACGGTTAGCAGCTCGGACGGGGAAGATGGCGCGGCGCTGCGGCCGTGCCACGTCTCGGTTTACCGGAGAAATATCTCCCAGAAAGACGGCAGCATCCGCAGTTTGGCTGTGTTTTTGTCTCGTTTTTCCTCCTGCTGCGGAGGCTGGACTGTACACCGCCTCCGACCAAGTCATCTTGCTGAGCCCGGAAAATGTGGAGTCGGTTTTGGTGAACTCCACCGCAGCGATACTGGTGGAGTTTTATGCTTCATGGTGCGGACACTGCATCGCCTTTTCTCCGGTTTACAAAAGTCTGACGAGAGACATGAAAGGTTAGTACGGACCTGCTGCAAGTCACGTAGCTGCAGCTGTCTATAGTTGAAATTAATTATGAGTGTTAGTTTTTCCTTTTACTGCAGTTTGTAAACTATTTCAGAGCTCGTTTTATTCACATGACAAGCCAGCAAAAACTCTCCTAATTAAACTGTTCGAGACTAATGTGTCTCCGGTTTTAATATCGCCTCGGTTACATCCCTATGTAGCCTATTATTGTATTTTTTTATCATATGCATTGAAACAATGAGAGTACAAGCTGTTTCTGTCTGTTAATTAGAGCGTGTGATCTAATGAATGCCTTTTTATTCTGGCTCTCCATCACATCCTCCTGCTCTGCAGCTCATGAGCCAAGAGAAATATCACAGAGCCATGAGAATAAATATAATTAGGATGATAGTGGAGGGCAAAGTTTGTGATGATGGCAGGAAGCCTGACACAGTCATGGGGTATTTCAGTCTCACTTGCACACAGTCAACAGTGATAACTGATGGCTTGGCATGCTACCAAATGCTTTGCTTTGGAGTTAAGAGCTGATGTTTGAGTAGAATAAAAGGGAAACTCAGGTTGCATGCAGATGATATCGCTGATATCTTGGCCTCAACCTGTGGACCAGCTAGAATACATCTATTGATAACATGTAAAGTGTTCAGATATTTCGTGCTAGAAACAGTCTGCAGAGTCCTATCATGTCCAAAGTCCGGTCCAGGGGCCAATTGTGGCCCTCAGACTGATTTTCACAACTTTTCACAATATAATTTGTAAGTAACACAACATGGTTAATCAAGCAAGATTGCTTTGCATTTATTTTCATTCACCTCATGATGGCAGGACAATTATGCAGTTCGTATACATGTTTCAACACAAAGGATTTTTTTTTCTTGATAATATCATAGGGACGCACAATAATATCGGCCTGTCATCACTATCGACACTTTAAATGACGCTTTAATTTTGCAAATTTTAACTAGTTGAAATAGGTCAGATTTGCCCTGGTTATGGTTACTGTCAGGACTGTCTTAGGGGGAGCATCATCCAAAAAGTGGGATGAATTTTACAGTTGTTAAGGGATGCACGATAATATCAGCAGATATTGGCTTTAAAGTGAAATATCAGAATCGGCCAGCATGCAGATTTCTGCTGATACCACAAAGTGATATTCTTTTTACTGACAAAGTGAACATGCACAAAACATCAACCCTAAGTTGAAGTGTTTTTCCTATTTTGCACAAGAAATGAATATTACATTTCTTGAAACACATTGTATTTTATGTCTCCATCTGCTGGTGGGCCTTAATGATAAGAGTATGCATGATATGACGTAATTCCACTACAGAGGAGACTTGATGATCACTAAAGTTAGGTGGGGAAAAAACTGAATATATCGATTTCGGTATGTGTTATCCAATATCCAAAAAATCCAATATGGTGCATCCCTAGTTTAGTTTAAAATTTGTTTCATAAAATAAATATTGCATGTTTTACATGTAATCTAGGTTAAAGTATTTTCACTGTTGTGCCCAGTAAATGTGTACATTTTAAAAAGCATTGACTTTTATCTCTGCGTCTGCCACCCATCACGATAAGAGTAGGTGTAATATGTTAATTCCACTACAGGAGAGACCTGAAAAACCTATGTGCGTTTATCGGCATCAGCAATCGGCCAAGGTGAGTTAGAAAATATTGGTAATAATCCAGCATCATTCATCCCTACAGTATGGACTTCTTTTGTATTGATATACTGAAGTGCATATTGGCAGGCATGGCACAAGGTCAGCACAGTACCCCATCCAGTGTCAGCACCAGGTCCAGTCGACACTAAATATTTACTGTGACTCTGTTTGATGTCTGTTCCTCAGAGTGGAAGCCAGCTGTGGACCTGGCAGCTATCGACTGCGCCATATTGGAGAACAGCAAGGTCTGCACCCACTACAACATCAGAGCCTATCCCACTATAAAGGTAATACACAGTATGTAAACTGTTTACTTTACATAAGCCCTGCATACTATAGTTTCCATTCTTTTATGATGGCTGGTGTATGAAATTCACTTATTTATCCAGTCGAGCTGACGATGAGGGATGGATATGATTAGAAGATGATAAACATTTTGCACTGTTGCTAACTTTATGGACTTTAAAAGAAAGAAAAGTATGAAGCAAGTATGAAGCCAATTTTATCTTACTGTTAACCCATTTGAAACCTGGATATCACTTTTTTGTGGTGCTTTGATACATCCTTCACAAGTATTCAAACCCCTCAACTTTGATCATATTGGTGCGGTTTCTTTTAAAAACCATGGTAAAAAAGAAAATGGCATTTTGCAACTTGGAAAGAAATGTTCAGCAAATAGCAAGAAATTGGTTGATTTAGATTTTTTTTTTAATTAATTAGTTTATATTTTTGGTTTATTTTTTGTATTTGTAATAGAATTTTTGTGATCTTTTAAGCACTTTTTCCATGTCTGCTTTGTTTTGTTTTCACAAATTTTTAGGTAATTTTATTTTTCTTTTTTTTCAGGCCTAATTTGACGAGGAACTGTTTGGTTTTTCCTTCATTTAAAAAAACAGAGAAAAAGAGATGCTGTTGAAGCAAAACAGCAAAGGTCCAGTGTGTAGTACTGAAATTTCTCCTGTGTGCCAAGCACGTGTGAAAACACGAATGTCCCTGTCTAGAGGCAGTGTTTGATTTGTCATTCTAAACAAATGAAAACATAGTTAGTTATGAATATGATATACCATTTCTGTCAATAAATGCAGTTAAATCCTACACACTGGACTTTTAAAAAAGCCCTTTATCTTTCCTTATCCTTTATTACCTGACTTGAATAAGGGGACGCATCAGAAAGAGCTGCACCATATTTCAGCCGTGCTGCAGTCTCTATCTTGCAGCAACACACCAGACTACATTCAGAAAGCTACAATTTCTAGTCCCTTCACCTCCATGCTTCTCTGATACGTTTTCTGAAGTGACCATAAAATCAGGAATGTTCACAGTTTTGCTCGAGCATGACCAGGAGCTCCTTTTTTTCAACACTGCTACTGTATGTTTGGTTTAGATTAGCATGTAGTTTATAATGTCCAAAGGCATGTGTGGAAAACAAAGGACTTATTAGCAGGTATTTTTCAGTTATTTAACAGGTAGCAGTTAAAGAACTTTTCATTCCTAATTCACGGGGCTCTGTCTGTCCTATCTGTTAGTGTGATTTAGTCACAGAGTTCACTTTTTAAAATGTATTTTGCTATTATTGATGTTTCTGACACCATTATACAACCCTAGTTCTGAAAAAAGTTGGGATGCTGTCAAAAAAACAGAGCAAAATGCAGTGATTTGCAAATCCTTTTTGACCTATATTCAACCGAAAACAGGACAAAAATATGATGTTAAATGTTCAAACTGATACTGAAACTTAACATTTTTTACTGAATTTAATGCCTGCAACATGTTACCAAAATAATTGAGACAGGGGCACATTTATCGGTGAGTTACATCACCTTTTCTTTAACAATACTCCTTCCCTCATTCCCTACTAAGAGTTTGGGAACTGAGGATACTAAATGTTGAAGTTTTCAAAGTGAAATTTCTTTCTCAAGCAGCCCCCCAAAATCTTCAAGATTTAAATACTGTCTATGTGGAAGAATGGGCCAAAATCCCACCCGAACACTGCAAGAGATTAGTTTCTTTGTACAGGAAGTGTTTTGAAGCTGGGGTTGCAAACAAAGGCTTCTCTAAGTATTGAAAAAAATCAGTTAACGTGTTGAAAAATGTTTTTTTTCTGTCTCATTTCACTTTGTTACACATCACTTTTATTAAATAAAATGTTAGAATTTCTTTATCTGTGTAGTTTAACTGAGTTAATACCAATGTCTGGTGTAAATCTCATGCACATATATGCATTAGAAATATGTTTAATGAAAAAAAAAAAGATTAGTTGAATACTTATTTTCCCTACTGTATATGTCGAAAAGGACAAATCATGGCATCTTGCTTTTATATACACAGCGTCCAAACTTTTCTGGAATTGGGGTTGTGAATAAACACTGAAGCAAAAACAAAAAAAAACAAACGACATAAAAGTTGTTAGTAAGTTAACAAGGGACTTTCTCCTTGTATCAGTAGTAAAGTAATTTCATTTTTTAAGCGTTTGAAGAAAATGTGACAGCTTGGTTTAGATACTGTAAATATATCAGTCTATTCAAAAGTTGTGTAAACTTTTGCACACTGCAGAAGCACTCCAGCGTAAAACATCTGCGTTTGTATTTGTAGCATATCTGATTAGTCAGCAATGTTGTGTGTGTCAGCCTCTCTCCTCTCTGTCATCCAGTTAGAGCCAATGAAACAAAGAGCTCCTTCTGTTTGAACACACAACGGAGCTTTAACATCTGCGACTCATTTTAACCAGGAAGGATTTAGGGGTCAAGGCAGACAGAGGAGAAAGCTGGCCCCCCACAACTTACCACCCACCCCCACCAAACTGAATATTACACAACACGTCTTTGCTTCTCTCATGGCCGTGTGAGGGCCTTGTCATCTGATCTCACTTCTCTATATCTCTGCACTTCCTACGTAACCCATACCTGCTCTCTCTTTTACTTTGCAGTTCTTCCATGCTTATTCCAAGGCTAATGCCACGGGACAACCATTTAAAGGTACTGCTACACCAAAGAGGCAACAAAAATAATTATAAAATAATATTATATAATAATAATACTATAAAATGAAATTGTCTACAGTTTGCTGTTGTTTTGTTTACATGCTTTAGTTAATGAATGACCAGCAGCAGTGTTTAATGCTCTCTTGATGCTCTTTGACCTCCAGTTGCCACGCACGATGTCCGGGTGCTCCGTCACAGGGTCATAGACAAACTGGAAAACCATAGGGAGCCCTGGCCCCCCGCCTGCCCCCCACTGGAGCCCACAAGGTACACACGCACACACGTCTGCGCGCGCGCACACACACACACACACACACACACACACACACACACACACATTTTCATTGTCATATCTTTGTATATCTATATGTATTCTGTATACTTAGTTTATTTTTGATTACAGAAAGTATGATTATGTTTACAATATGCTAGTAATATGTGCTGTTATATACTCTATCAGGAGGCTGTGAATAATAATAATAATAATAATAATAATAATAATAATGTAATATTATAATCATCATATTGTGATTATTTTTTACAGATACTGTGATATGAGTTACAATTTTATAGGGAATGGTGATTTTTGCATTTTATTGTCACTGAAAAAATGTAAAAATTACAATGATGTGAGTTTTGCTGGTGTCTACACCAAACATTTATGTTTCCTTACATCCAGGATATGATTTAAAGGCCAGGACATCTCTGTGGCTCTACAAGATTTTATTTATAATAGTATGTTGTGACAAATTTAACCTCTATCAAAAAAAATGCAGCTCCAATAATTTGGATATTGCACTTGGCCAGACTGTGATTTTGATAATATTTCAATTAACTGTGCGGCCCTATTTTAAACCTGTAGTTACATACACAGTATAAAGACTAAATGTAAGTGAGCTGATTCAAATATTGTACAATATACCCGTACGTTTACATGTTTGTTTACGTAAAAACGGCACCAAAATTTTGTGTTTTTACATAGTTCCTAAGCCGAATCAGTAGAAAAAAAACAATGCTGAGACATGTTTTACTGTTATTTCTGGTAAATTAAGTTGGCTGATCTTTGAAAGGGTGTACTTATATTATTTTACTATGATATTATCATTATATCAGTGGTACAAAAGGGTCTTAAAAAGGCAACAATATTGTTTATTGTAATTTTTTTCTGGGACAATATATTCTAGAAGTACACCTACTTATCTTATGCTTCTGTTAAATATGTGACGAACTGCTGTTTTCACGTCATTTGATCCCACAGCGTTGTGATTTGTAGTTCCATGTTTAGCTTCAGTGTTTCTCTTATCCTTGGTTGCAGTCTTTTGCTTTTGTTGCTGTAGAAACACACACTCCCATATAATCTCACCATTAGCTGCTGCACTATTATTTATAAGTGACAGAATGAGAGATCAAAATGTTTGCACTAGGAAGGAGAGTCTTCACTGCTAGGCCATCCTGCCTTTCCCACATACTGCCAGATACTGTATCTATTCAGACATAGATAGATTGGTGTAGAGAGTTTATTACCATAGCGGTGCAGGAAAAGGAAGCAGGAAGTCAAGTTTATTTCTTTTTTTAGTTGAAAGGAAAGTACTGTTCTCCTCGCAGAGTCATAACATTTTCTTCATTTTCTTCTTCCTCTTTTTCTCCTTTTTATGTCTTTTCTTCTTTTATAAAGAATAAACATGGATTTGAACCACAATGCTGTTTTGCATTACAACATTTCTCATCCAAAAGAACATTTTCAAGCAGAAATGACATACTTGAAACTACACAGTAGTTCTAATATTTATGGTTGTGGGTGTGGGTGCTCTTCAGATAAAAATAGGAGACACAAGGCAACCAAAACTCAGTAATAAAGATCTAAATAAACTTACATCTTTTTAATTCAGATAAAATATGTCCATAAAATCCTTCACATATTTAATTTTTCCTCTTTTCTACTGTATCAATGGCTGATTCCTTTAAGATTTATTAGTAATGTTTGGCATTTTTTCACGGCTAAGCAGAACTTGTACCTCAGATTCCAGTCTCATGGGTTTTGTCTGCTCTTTTCTCTCTCTCCAGCCAAGCAGAGATTGACAGCTTCTTTGAGACCAACAATGTTCAACACCTGGCTCTGATCTTTGAGGACACTAAGTCCTACGTCGGCCGAGAGGTAACGGCTCATGTTTCCTTCGACTTGAGCTGTGTGTTATTTCCCTTCTAGAGTATTATTTATTTTTGGGAAACAGAGAAGATGTAGCTCGAGAAATACCAAATATAATTTATCTCAAGTTATGTGCCACCACTTAACAAAACTCTACATTCATGGACTTTATAAAACGATATTTAACTGTGTGTGTGTGCTGTGTTCTTCAGGTAACTCTGGACCTGCTGCAGTTTGAAAACGTTGCAGTACGGAGAGTGCTGAACACTGAGGAAGGTCTAGTAACTAAATTGGGAGTGACTGAGTTTCCATCCTGCTACCTTTACTCTCCTGGAGGCAACTTCACCAGACTTAAAGTGTGAGTATCTGTGCAGTCTTTAATGTCCACTGTATTACAAACTGGTATGCAATTTAGATTTACAGTATTGTCATCCTGACGGTAATTGGCCGCTTGCAGTTGTCTTTTGTAAAATCCTTATGGCTTCTCCTTCACATCATTCCTTGACCTTGTTAAGATTTAAATTGAGGTCAAGCAAAAGTGAAAATTATATATCTTAAGAAGACCTACGATGTAATTTTTTTTACTATTCGACCGCAGCCAGGCTCTAGAAAGGGCCTTTTACCTTTTTACGTCACCTAAAGGCCACTGTAGGCTCTACAGGCTTGGAAAGACACGTCCAGTCATCCAATCATGCCACTTCTTGATCCACAGCACCTCCCTGCCCCCCTGTGACAGGGTGGCAATAAGGGTCTTGGTTCATGAGGAAAGCAGGCTCCTGCCACCAAGATCAGCCAGTATCAAAATTCAACTGCAACTGCCAGGTTTCAACCTTTAGAGGGAAGTCATTATGCATATTTATAACACAATATGTAGAATTTTAATACTTTGCACTCAGTCGCAAGAGTTGGACCTGAATCAATCAACAAAACAAATACCCAAATTTATTTCTTATCAACAGGAAAGAGTGATTTGGGGGTTTAGTTACTCTTTAACGTTAATGCCAATGTTTAAAAACAATAACTGAAGAGTCCTGCATGATACACCTTTAAGAAAATATAAGATAATATTTGCAAAGATTTGTAAAATTTCAGATTCTGTGTCCTTAAAAACAAACATAATGTAGTCCTGAGATTTACGACAATAATAATAATTAGCATTTTTTTACATTTTCATTACACGTTGTCCCTACTGTTTATATAACAAAATAGGGATCTGCCTTACATTTGCTTTTACAGTCAGTGTCTGGTCTGGTAGGTCCCACCCTGCTAAAGGATGTGATGTGTTAACATTTCAGGCATCAGTTGATACAGGTGAGAATTGTTTTTTTGTCCTCAACATCTGTTTTAAGTCACACAGATGTTGAGGACAGTCTATACATGTTGTAAAAAGGTGTGAGATGCATTCACCTCTCTCCACTATAACCTAAACATATGTCAACATGGTTATACCTCACTTGTTCAGCCTTTTATTTATATTACATACCTCAAAACATATGGTGTGTTCTTCTTTTAATAAGAAATTGAAAGTTTTTGAAATCCACCTTATTTCCTATCACCTCATGTTTTTAGCCACACTCCACGAGTAAATTACACCAGCCAGATTTTGTTCTGACTGCGCTATGAGGTTGGGAGAGGTTACACAGAGGTGGCGTGGTTCTGTTCCACTTTCACCTGAGCAGAGGTCTTATTAGCCAGAATAAGTGGAAATACCTGTGTGGGTTTGCAGGATTCAGTTTGCAGCGTTTGCCCTGTTTTGCTTCTGTACTAAAAATGAGAGGTTCAGGAGAATGAAGTCAGCGGCGCAGCAGACTTATAGTGTGAAGTTTTTATTGTTCACTTCCATTCAACACTAGCTGGTTTAGGACAGCCTTAAAAATGACAAACCCACTATGTAAATATGCAGACACGAAGCCAGAGAGTGGTTAAGCTGAACTGTAACACTAATAATGACTACACAGTGACAGGCACCTCCTTTATAAATATAGTTAAGGTGCAAATATCCTGCAGGACTTACTGCTTCTTGTATACATTTAGTAAGTATGGATGCTTTCAGCAGCCACACAATTGTTATTCAAATCTTAATTTTTTTTTTTAACCTTTTCATTCTTTCTGTTCAACTCGTAGCTTCTTTAGTTCAAAGAAGTTCAGCTTTAATTTTTCCACTTTTAAAGATATTTCCGGCAATTTGTAATATATTTCTCCATTTTCAGCCATGGTTTTGAATTAATTTCAGCTTTAAGCATCCACACGTATGTTCCGCAGGAAATGCATTTTCCAGTTTCCATTTAGTCTGGTCTGAAATACACAAACACCAAGTTTGTTTCCCTTTGGCTCCTATTGTTCCGTATTCGACAACTTTGCTTTCTGCCGTAAACCTTCATCGTGTGCTCATTATCTGAACCCTATTCATGAGAATACTTTTAAACATCTGGCCTCTTAATGGGATCAGAGCATCAAAATCGCTCCCATTATTCACTATCATAAAGCGGCGCTGATCATTCCTCACCCTGCAAATTCATCTGCTGTTTCTGCCTCTTTGTTTGGCTGTTTCAATAACTTGGCATGCAAAGAGGACTCTTTTTAGTTGACAAATGCAAAAAGGAAATGATTTATTGCTGATTTATTTATTCACCCTCCATCTCTCCCCTTCCAACCCCCCTCATCTCCATCACTGTACAGAGGGGAGGTTTTTTAATTTCTTGCATGAAAACAATGCCATAGCTTTTCTGGCTTCACCTGCCAAACAAGCCCCAGCCGCACACGGCAACAGATGGCCTCCCATCATCACTGAATGTCTGATTGATCCTGGGAGAGCGGAGTTTGCCTGTGTGTGTGTGTGTGTGTGTGTGTGTGGCTGCGTGTGTGCGGGGGCGTCTCACATCCGTCATGCATGTAATGTGTACTGGTCCCAGGTGAATGCATTCCCTCCCAGCCCACCCTGATGCCTGCCTGCCTGCAGGCCCTGGGGATCACTGGATGAATGGCTCTCCCTCCACATCTGTACACTCCCACCAGACACGCAGGTGTAATTGAGTCCCGGGCTGGTGTGAGTGAGCGTGGGCCTAGAGTATCCATCCTCCTTATTACCATCCTGTTCCATTTTTACGATGCTCTCTCTCTCTCTCACTCACTCTCTCTCTCTGTCCCTGACAAGAGGAGAAAGCAAATGAGGGGAGGATGTGAGAGGTGGAGGGAGAGAGAGAGCACATTAATGGCTGTGGTTCCAGTTGCAGGGTTATCACATGGCTAAATGATCAGCGATCTCTCTTTCAGTTCCACGCTACTCTGGCACCATCTGCTCAGTGTTTAAAATGCATTCCCGTAAGTGTGTAAAATATATGGCCACAAAAAATACAGGTCATAAAACATTTTTTATAGCAGTGAACTGCTAAAACAAAAGGTTGAAATAAAAAAAAAACCAACAGTGCATTTGTTTCAGGTGCAATGCAGGATTAGAGTCTTAACACATGGCTATACAAACTGGGACAGCCAAATAATTTATAAAAAAAAAAAAAATTGATGTTGAACTTATTTTACCAGGCAGTCCCACTGAGATTATGAAAAATCTTGTACAAAATTACAATTTTGAAAATACAGCAGCTAATTGACAATACAAAGGAAGAACAGCTATTTAACACAGTGCCCTCTCAAGAAAAACAACCAAGTTTCTAATTTTAGATTAATTTGGATTTTTTTTTTTTTCCATGACCAGTGCACATTGTAGGAACATGTAGTTTTCCCCAGATCTGTCAAAACCCAGGCACATTAAAAAGCAACCAGTTGGAGAAACATTGCTGGTTACTAAGACAGATAATGTTACAGAAGTACGCTGGAAGTTTACCTAGTGCATTCGGTATTACCTTACACCCACATGTGATTTTTGAACATCTTGTTCCAAAACAATGGCCATTAACATTCTTCTGTAACCACCTCCACTCTTCAGTGGGAGCTTTATACAAGATTTTGGAACCCGACTGCAGAGATTTCCTCCAATTCAGCTACAGAGCATCAGTGTGGTCAGCCACTGCTGTTGGGTGATGATTAGGCTGTCGTTGCAGTTCATCCCAAAGGTGTCAGATGGGCCAGATTGTTTCACACCAAACCAGAAAACCATTTGTTTATGGACCTTTCTTTATGCATTTGATCACTGTCATGTTGGAACAGGACAGTGTCCACATACTTTTGTACATATAGTTTATGATGAGTGACCTAAGGGTCATCCTCACCTGTCCTTCTTTCCCTCAGCAACATTGAGGCTCGCGCTTTCTACTCTTACGCCCTCCAGAGGCTGCCAGGAGTGGTGCGGTCAGGGAAGCCTCCACCGGTCATCACAGAGGTCCTCGCCAACAGAACAGAGGAGCCCTGGAGACCCTTCAACAGGTACGAACTGCACAGAAGAATATTTGTGGGCTCTTCCTCATTGTTTTTTGACATGATGTTTTTGATCGTGTGCCCAGGTCTAGGGTGTACATGGCAGACCTGGAGTCAACGCTGCACTACTCTCTACGTGTGGAGCTGGCTGCTCATACTGCCATCAGAGGAGATGATCTGACTGCTCTCAAGAAGTACATCTCTGTCCTGGCAAAGGTAAAGTTATCAGAGTATACACACATAGACTGCACAAACAAGACACATAAAATATGTAAACCAAACAATATTCAGTGATCTGGTCTCAGTACTTTTCATTTTTAAATATTGAAAGCATTGAAAATGGGTGAATATTGTGTAATGAAATCAATGAAGTAAAATATCTGATTTAAAGAGATAACCCTTAACCTGCAAACATATTGTATTTGATTCATTTACTGTTGTCATTTTTTTAAGGACTTGTAGATAATACAACAGCTCATTCACTTTCCCCCTCATTTTACTCTTTACTTTTCATTATTGAAAACATTTTCCTGGCTGTCCTTGTGAGCAGGGCACAGAGGATTTATTTACTGTAACTACTGTGATCAGTAAAGACAACAGTTTGAATTCACAGGGATCTAAAATCTGTTTGAACTGATTTGTTTCTAGAAAATAAATTCAGTTTTGTTGTCTGTAATTTGATCAGGAAACAAAAATGATGAGCCTCGTTACAAAGTTAAAACCCAGATAGTTTAATATTCAGTCAGCAGAAATGTGTAGTCACCGCAGGTCGCCACTAGATGGAGAGTGAGACAGCAGAATATCTGCTCTCATTGTAGATTTGTTGTTTTGCAGCATGTAGCTCAAGTTTCCCTCCTCCTAACATGTCTTTTTAAATTTAGAAACCAATTGATTATTTAGAGAATTTACCTAATTAATCATTTTGTCAAATGAAGTTTAGTTTTTGGCCGCACACATTGAGGCAGAGGTGGATGCCATTGAGTAGAGCAGGAGCATAAACACTCTCATGGGTGTTGTTGACCCCCTTATGTTGGCTCCCAGGAGGATTGAAGTGTGGCTGCCACCCAGTAGCTGCCCACAGACTTTACATAGACACAACTGCTCCTCCTCCTCCTTCTCCTACTCCTCCTCCTCCTCCTCTTTTTCCTCATGCACTTTCCCTCCTTTGGTTCGCACAGGAATCTCTGTAAATACTTGTGAACTGATAGTCCTCTTTTACTTCTTCCTTTTTCCTTTTCTGCTCTCTTTTTTCTTTTCAGTTCTGTTATAATTTTTTAACATAGTATCATGTTTGTTTGTTTGTTTTATTTATAAGTTATTATTTACATGTGTAGTTCTGTGCAAAAGTCTTAGGCCACCTTAAAATTTGCTATTTTAGCAAGGTTAGAATGGTCATATGTATTTATTTCCCAGTAGCCTCTCTACTAAAATACAACCAGAACATGCAGGAAATATGTATACAGTAATAAAAACACAAATATTTCAGAATAGAACTTCAACAGACTAAAGTTGCAAGTATTTAGCGTTACTTAGTGTGACACCAGTTTGCATTCAAGACATATCCAAAGCTTAGTATTAACTGTTTGAGCTGCTTTGCTAAAAAAACAAATCTATGGTGGCCTCAGACTTTTGCGCAGTGCTGTATTTTATTTATTTTTACACTTTTGGCCATTGCTGATCACATGCTCCCTTTTTCCCTCTTTTTTCTGGCTAAAGTGTGCCAGCCAGGCAAACATGTTGTGATGATGAGGCCTGACCTGCTAGCCCTGTCCCTATTGGCTACACACCAGGCTGCCTCACTGCCCTAGTCTGCCACCAATCTCTCTGATTATATCTCACTCTCTAGGGAGGCGTTGTAGCAAGCTAGTGTGTATTAGTGTATGTGTGTTTGTGTGTGTGTGTGTGTGTGTGAGGGGGGGGGCAGAGCACTGAGGCCTCCCATTAGCTCCAGTTTGTTTAGTCAATAGCAGCAGGTCCCAGTGGTATTTTTAGCCTGTCCCCCTACCATGATGGACCAGCCGCTCAGCAGGGCTTTGTGTAGCTGAGGAGGCAGTCATTGTTGCAGCTGACTTCCACTTGTGACAGTCCTTATTGTCGTGTGACTGAGCGATCTCGCTACAAAGAGGCCAAATCCTTTCAGTCAGTCGGCTTGATAGCAATAGCTCATATAAGACAAGCAAGGAGACGTGAAAAAAGAATTTAAGGAGATTTGGGATGAGAGTGGATGATACCTACAGTGGCAGAAAATGCTCATGAGCCAGCTGGTGCACTTTGAAAAGTAAACATGTATTGAACTGGTACAGTTGATTCAAATGGTGTTCATATTCTAATATGTTTTCTTTCCTTTTTTCCTCTGCTGTTGTTTTTCGTCTCTATTCAGACGACCTTTGGTTTGAGAAACTATTTCATAGCTAAACAACACAATCTTCTTGATTACTGACGCACTATGTAAAACTACCTGCGTGAGTCATGTGATTGGATTAGCGTGAAAGTGACTCACTATGTCCTGACCACAGTGAGTGTCATCACTTCACCTTGGTGACACATTTTCTCAATCATGACACACTTTTTAATTTTTACCAAGTGGAATAATCAGTGGAGTGTATTTGCATACATGACAGCATATATTGGCATGAATGAGTTTGCATGGGCTAGTCGTCATGCATGTTTTTAGGGGCTGCAACTAATTATTATTTTCATTGTTGATTAATCTGACAGTTTTTACTTCATTAATGGATTAATAATTTTCAAAATAAGACATCAGAAAAGTGTGAAAAATGCAAATTGGACATCTTCACATTACATTTTTGGCTGATTTACAATACTAAACTCAAATAGTTGTTAACTATAAAGCAAAAGCGTATGTTTCATCTCAACATACTAAAAGGGGGATTTAGGGGTTATTCGCTAGAAAATGTTTAGTGTCAAACACTTAATTTCCTACATTCTAGTTAATTTTTATGCACCAATTTGTGAATTGCATGCCTCAATATATGGTGTAAATATCTTTAATTTTGGCCAAAAATGTAAGTCCTCAGCTGCTTTTTGTAGTGGTGGAAGGAAATGCACATGTCCTGATTAATTTAATGATGTCCCTGCTGTGTTTACTTTAATGAAAGACAAAAAATAAAGCTGTAGGAATCAGTTTTGCTCGGAAGTTACTTAAATATCAAAATATTTGCATATAAATACTGTACCGATTGACCAGTTGTTGTTCTCTACATCTTGATACATCTCATCCTTAGTAATTTTTTCTACATGTATTCATATATTTTTCTCTGACCTAAAAACAAAAACACCCTGTTCTGTCCAAGAATTGTAATTCCATGACTTGTTTGTTTCTTTTCAATCCACAATCATCCCATCATTGCATCTCCATCCAAACATGTTAACATTGGGGTTGTTTTTTTTTCGTTCTATCTTTTTTTTTTTTATTGCACCCAGTCATAATATTACTAGATTTACTATCTTGTCAGGCTGAAGCCGGATTTATGAAGCCTCTACATGTATATGAGGATTAAAAAAGTGGATCTTGGGAAGCATGAGAGCATTACAGTGAGGTTTTTAAGGATTACACCTCTATCCTGCTTTTCTTGAAAGAAGCCCTTCAGCCCAGAGGGGACAGAGGGGCAGGGGTATAAAACAAAGAATTAAGAGGGGGGCTTTGGTCTAAAGGGACACAGGCTTCGCCCTTCTCACGCCAGAGCTCAGGACATAACGTTCTCATACAACTATATCACCAAACATACTCTTCTTAAAAACAGCTGTCCATGTAATTATGGATAATAAGACTGGTTTAAACTATTTTCTTACTTTCTTTTTTTTCATTTGGCTGTTTTCAGTTGTAGTTTCCCCTTAGTAATGATAGAAAACAAGTAAACATTTGTGCAAAGATGAGGCTGCTGTGCTTGGCACGTGTCTGCAGCGTCCCTCCCATGCTCCCTGGGTGGAAAGAAGTTAGATTATGACCAAAGGGCCTCACCCCGGTCTTTTCCCCCGCGCCTGTCCTGGTCTGCCCTGTTGCAGCCAACAGATGCCTCTATCTCGGGAACCTCACCACAAGGAGCTTGCGGTTTCTCAAGTGCTGCTGATACTAATCGGATCAGGGATGACATATTGCTGGGGTGAAGGGGATTGTCATGGTCCAACTGGGATGGGGGCAGGAGGGATACAGGCTGAGAGGAGGGGAAGTGTCTGTGTTTGTGTGTGTTTTCCCAAGATGGAGAACAAATGTAGAGGCGATATCTAGTAGAGATTGGGGCTGCACGACATGCAAAACAAAGTCATATTATGATTATTTTTGATGGATAATACATTTTTTTGTGGGAATGGTAACTTTTAAATTTCACAGAAAAAAATTTAAAATTATGGTGATGTAATTTTTGCTGGGGGCTTTACCAAAAAAGTATGTTCTCTTATGTCTGAAACATGATTTGTAGGCTGAGGCATCTCTTTAGCACCACAGTGCTTAATTTAAAATTGTATGTTGTGACACATTTAACCTTTGTCAAAAAAATTCTGCTTCTGTGATCTGGATACTGAAATGGCCATATTGCTATTTTGATAATATTTCTATTAATTGTGCAGCCCAAGTAGAAATGATAAAATGTAGCGTTTTTACAGTATTTACAATATGTCTACAAAATGTGTGTATGTATTTTAGTGTATGGCTTTGTAGATGTGCATTTATGTGATTCTTTTTTCTGTTTTAACTTATGAAGTGCCTCCTGTGGAAAGGTCTTGCAAATTAGTGTTAAGACAACGCTCAGAAAACAGAGAAAACTGAGCATAATTTAATCTGTAATGTTAAACATAAATAATAAAAAATTAAACATAGAAAATATTGTGTATAGGAGCCATTTTAAATCGTTATCACATTTGTGATGTTTGGCACTTCAAATCAACAGTTTGCTTTAAAAAGTTCACAAATAAAACAGTTTTCTTTAGGAATGTAAATGTAAGAAAACCTGATTATTACAACGATATTTTCATCTGGCTTACGCAATCACATAACATAATAATAAGTTTAACCAAATAATAGTTTTGGTGCTGACTAGTTAAGGTAGCAACGTTTAATCAACGTGTTGACTATTGTGCACATCCTAATATTGACTGACATTTAAAATGTTATTGGGTATTACAAAATGTCTAGTTTCCAATAGGGTTTCATTGGTTGTTCTTGTGTTACCATGAGGCTTGCTTTAGATGCATCATTTATTTTTAAAAATAATAATAATAATAATAATAATAATAATAGATTTTATTTAGAATACACTTTACATTTGAAACAAATCTCTTACACTGTAAGAATGAGCATTCATCTCATAAGCGGAAAACGAGCAGTGTTATGTTGGTATATATTTTTTAAACCTCTTTAGTGGCTCATTTTATTACTGCAAGTTTGTTAGATTCAATTTTAACTGTCCCAATTGTTGCCTGACTGTTGGCTATGACTTACCCTGTCTTGCCTTCAAAGCCTGTCACTATTTTTAGCACATAATTCATCAACATATCAGTGAAATACACTTGGCATATTGATTGAAATTGTGCACCATCAACGATCAAGGCCAAGGGGGAGGTTAGGAAGACAAATCAATGTAAAGTAAGGCGTGTAGTGATGAAACACAGCAAAACAACACTGACTAATGTGTTAGTCCGTAAATATTGTTTGTACAAATAAAAAGTTGAACATAGTGAATGTTTCAGTTATTAGGTGATCACCGGACCCAGAGAGCTCGTGAAAAGTGTTGCTGTGGTGATGCTGAGTTAAGTCCATTAACGGGAAACACCTGCGTTTTCTCTTCTGGTTAAATTCATGTGGCTGTTTAATGAGCTTTTCTGGCCGGTTAGCACCCGGACCTCAGATCTAGACCTAAACCTATTATATCACTTTCCCAGCAGTGAGCAGAACACATCAGACGCCTTTGTCTGCTCTCTACATCCCACCTTTAGTGTCGAATTTGTGTGTGTTTGTATCTGTTTTCGTGTTCATGTGTGTGTTTGTATCTGTTTTCGTGTTCATGTGTGTGTTTGGAGCTGGATCTGCTGGTGAAGAGAAAATGTTTGCTGTTGTAAGAATAGTGGAATCAATTATAGTAGAGGTGCTGAATAGTAGAGATTTTTAACTTTTTGACATTGTCTTGTCTTATTTATAAGTATACGTGCATTTGCCTATGATTTTACTATGTAAGGCAGCTGCTTATGTGTTGCTTATAGTTCAGACTGTAATGGCCAAGTACAAACTGATATGTTAAAAATCTAGTAGTTTACGCAGCAACACAGTTTTCTGCAGGCCAAGTTGATGAAAGGTGAAAGGCACTGCATGGAGTCGGGAGTGTTCTGGTGCAGAGGGAACGACGCATGACAGAGCAGGACTCTGTTGCCCTTGGACAAGAAGGTTTAAGCAAATCACTGGGGGTCCGGTTAAGTGGTCAGGGTGTAACACACCGATCCTGTTAGTGGGCGATGAATAGACGGCTGAGCCGTGGACTGAAAGGCATGTGTATGTGTGTGTGAGAGATGGCCAATGTGTGCAGGTGTATTTAGTTGGACACATGGTGCAGGCCAATTTAAAAGGACTCAGTGAAGCAAATCGAAAAAAAGTCCACGTTGCAAGCTCACTCTCTGTCATCTGCTTTCTTTTTTTTGTATTTGTATATGTTCTCTCTCAGATTAATCACAACTTAAAAAACTATAAATCAAAATAGTTGAGTGATGCTTTTACCTTGTTCTGTCATTAAAAAATTAGTAAAACACACAACAAAAGCTTAACTGGAGCTGCAACAATTAGTCAGTTACGCTTAGTGTATCGTCAGAAACTTGCCCCCATTTAAAAAATTTAATAATTGTTTTAATCTTTGTTTACTTATGTAAAAATCTTTTTTTAAACAAAACTGTCAAACCTTTGCTTGATCCAGCTTCTCAGTTGGCAAGATTTGATGCTTTTCTTTGTTGTACATGATAATAAACAGATTTTCTTAGTTCTGGGCTGTTGGTCTTACAAAAAATACATTTGAGGAAAACCACTATTCCCTTGTGCCCTGGGAAATTACAACGAGAATTGTCACTGTTGACAAAACAGTCTATCAGTTATTCATAAAAAAAACCCAAAAATCAGCCAATCAATTGTTAATGGAAAGTAATCCTTACTGCGTACCCAAACGAAAGTTTCCATGGAACTCGTCTATTTGCCTGTTATTTAGGTCTTAGAGGAGCTTGATCCCTTTGCTGCATTTATTTCTGAGAATCAGGACCATTATCATAAACTGTTCCACAGAGAGGCTTACAGTAAGAATAGGAAGCACATTTAGCTGAAATTTGAAAAAGTGCACTTTTCTGAAGACATCAGCTGTTTCTATTGTCAGTACCTTATCTGTGAAGACACGTTGGTCTGTGTCTGTCTTCACTCTGTCATCACTGGTCTCAGACAACCATCAGCTGGATTTCCTCTTTCTGTTCGTGTACCTACCTCTGATAGTTACAGTGTCATGTTTCCTCCCAGTTGTGGTTGTTACTATGGTAGTGCTGGTTTGAACGGATGTAAATATACAACAGGAGGAAGCACTGAGTAGACATTGGCTAAGTGGTTGTTAGTGGCTTAGAAAATGGATCTTAATGAAGGAAGAGGCTTAAGTTCGGCTGCTGTCACACTCAAACAACAACGTCTGTGCAGTATGTAAACCTTGTGCACTCTGCTTGGCGCAAAGTTTGCATCAGAGTGAGAAAAATCAGGGTGATAGGAGTTTAAGATGTTTATTTGAATGGTTTATTTAGAGCAAAAGGGACAATACACCCCCAATTCAAAAATACATACTTTTCCTCTTAGCTGTAGTGCTGTTCATTAATCTTTATTGTTTTGGTGTGTGTTGCAGAGTGTTGGAGATGTCTGCCTTCTCTCAAATATAATGGAACCAGATGGCACTCGGCTTGTGGTGCTCAAAGTGCCAAAAGAATTGCATTTGAAATACTCAACAGCAATGTCTCTTTGCAGATCATGACCCCATTACTATTATATAGGAACTATTTTCCTTCTACCAGACACCACCCACCGACCATCTCATTGTACAGAAGGAAGTGTACATCTGCTGCTAGCTCACCTACCACCACAGAGCTAACTAAGGTTACATCTCAGCCAAGGAGGACGCCATTAATTTTTACGTTTTGCGCTGTCACAAGCACGAGCCTCTTGTTGATGAGTAGATGCACACTTCCTTCTGTGCAGCGATACAGTGGGCGATGTAGTTTGTTAGAAAATATTTCCTGCCTAAAACTTCTCACAACAAGGTCTGTGGATTATCTTGAGTAACCGGGTCATTATATCTGGAGAGCGACATCGATGTTATGTTTTCAAATGTATTTTTTGTGCTTTGAGCGCCACAAGCAGAGTGCCATCTAGTTCTATTATACTCAAGAGAAAGTGGACATCTCTTCGGCTGATATTTCCAACAGTTGGCAACTCACACTAAAACAATCTAGAATGATAAATAACATTAAAGGTGAAAGGAAATGTGTATTCTTATTTGGGCGTACACTGTCCCTTTAACGAGATCTACTTCAACAATTTACAGGTTTCAGAGTATTGTAAAAGTACTGAGTCCTTATCAAAAATTATTTTATTGATTGAGACAGAAGCGAAGAAGCAAACAGAAAAACAGTGTTTTTGAGATGACCAGCTGATGCTTTACATGTCAGACTCAAGCCAAAAACAAATCCTGCTTATTCTTAAACCTTGTCCAGTGTGAACATATGTGTCGCTCCACAACACTTCACAAACAACCAGAGGGGCTGTTATGTGGACTCAGCAGTGTGATGTAATAATCAAAGAGGTGACATAACGCTCAGTGTGATGTACATGAAGCCACCTCAAAAGGAGCTGAACAGCAGACGGCTGATCCGCTCTTCTCTGTGAAAGTTAGAGTGGACCTGCTGCCGGTCCTGTCACAGTATTCAAATTAAATGCAGAAACATCTCGCTGAATTTTTGATCAATTCACTCAATAAACACAAAACTCTCAGTGATTGGAGGGAAAAACAATCCATCTGTAATTTAAGATACAACAGAACATTTTTAAAATCAAAGAACAACAGCATATTCTCGTATTAAGGTCAAATCATTCTAGTATTTTCATGTGGAAATTAATAAAAAATTGTGACCAAAACAAACATGTCTTTTTGGTTATAATACACAGGAAAGAAGTGTAGACCTTTGCCATGTTATCCCTGTACCCAGCTGACAGATTCCACTTCTAAAGTGAATCAGCACTGATTTTTCTTGCCCTTTGTGATCGTAAATTGAATAATTTGGGGTATTGGGCTGTTGGTGGGATATTTCTGACAATTTTTCAGAAATTTTATAGAACATGTCCAGTTGATAAATAATAATAAGAATAAATCTTTAGTTGCATTCCTTCTTGCATCTCATCTGCTTCAAAAAAAAGTTTTGTCTTTGTCATTTCATAGAGTTAACTCCTTTTTCTATTGTGCTCTATCGTTTTATATCTGCAGTACTTTCCAGGCCGTCCAGTGGTGATGAACCTTTTGAATTCTGTAAATTCTCAGCTACAGAACTTCACCGGCAATGAAATTTCCTATGAGGAATTCAGAGAGATGCTGGATAACAAAGCTGAGGTGAGTCAAGACCGAGACATGTAGATAAATATCCAATAAGTTTTGACCTTGTGCATCAATATTGCAATGAACTTGGGGCTCATTATTGTCAGTCAACATCCAAAGTATTCTTGGTTAACTTTTTAAGTCTGTCTTCCATCTTTGGTATTCACTGGATTCAGAAGTGGTCTGTCCATTACACGCTGCATCGAGGAAGCACATTAATGCAAATTGAGAAAAAGAACAGACTTTTGTGAGCCTGAGGAGGCATCTTAAAGGGAGAGAAGAGAGGAGCAGACAGGTAAGCAGCTGCAGGAAGAAGAGAGGGCAGGGCATCACAAAATGCACCCAGACTAATGTAAGGACGTCCATCTGTGAGTAGCCTCTTCAAGATATCAAGGTCAGCTGTCAGTATGGCCACACAATCAGTTAACAACCACCTCAGAGGCACCAAAATAATGCCCACTCTTTCAAAGAAATATTAAAATGAGATCCTGAAAACTTAGATATAATGGATAAAAAGATATTTTATATATATTTGGATATTTAAATATTAACTTTGTCCTTGTCTCGGTGCCAGAACATGCAGCTGACGATCTATGTGATGTTGTCTTTGGAAAGAAGCCTGCGTGCCTCCAGTACCGCCCCTCGCAAATTGAAAGTCACTTACTTACATCATTAGCTTTTAGCAGGCAAATCAATGATCAATGAATCAATGGGAAGGTATGAATAGACTTCATCCTCAGAGGAAATGGACTCTGTACACACACACGCATACTCACACCAAATCTTTACTATTGACATGTGAGTAACCCTGTCAGTCACACCAGCGATGGCGATGCAGTGCAGCGAGAGAAACGACTTTATGTCAGAGAAAATATGTTATTGGATTCAACTGTGGCTCGTGGTTAGAGATCTGGATAGCTTCTGTTCATTAGTGGAGGGCTGAGCTATTAACCTGAGATTGACTTCTTATTGATCAAGAAAACTACGAGGAACAGCTTTTATTAAGTTGAACAGGTTGGGAAATGCTTGAAAGGCTCGACTTTTTAGAGAATCTTTAGAGTTTCGTCTCATTTAAATTGAATATAAACACTTTCGTTGCTTTAACGTATCATTTTAAAGTAAATGTTGATTGCACGGTGTAATAGCTATAGAATTATGACACCACTGGCATTTAGATTGGTTCCCTATAAGCTGTGCTTTCACTATGCAATTCTGTTTGCCACCAAGTATGATCTTCCTGAAAAAGACAGCTTGATTTACAGGACAGAGGACACATGTCAGCTATTGCACAATCTATACAGGACGCTTTTTCCCCCCAATAGCTATTGGTAACCATCCCTGTTACCAAAGACAGGCAATTACTATCCCCAGTAGCAGTAATGGTCAATGGTGGAGCAACTGAAGTAGAGGAGGGGAAAACAATACGCTGTGTTGTGTTTCTGTAGTACTCGAGTCGAGTCTTGTTTGAAGTCTTGCACATGTCTTGGTCTCGAATCAGCTCTGTCCTCAGACTCTCATCCACTGCCGCTGTGTTTTACACAAGCGCGGCGTGCTTGCTCGGATAATAAATAATTGTTTGGAATAACTGTTAAAGATGCATATCGCAGTCATGGTCCACAGCAGTCAATGCAATGTCTGTGTATCTCTATGGTTTATCTGTGTAGCTTAGTTTTCCATGTAAATGTTCGTCCTGTCAACAAATCCCATGAAGGCTGAATTTCTTTTAAGAAAATCTGGGCAACATAGTTTTTAAGGAAACATTCAAACTCAAACAGGATTAAAAAAATGTATTTGCTTTATTTTCATCCACGTATGACTCACAGTGATTCCCCATCCAGGCCAAATTTCCTTGTCAGCATGTTTGTCATACTAAAAGCACATGTCAAGAGTGTGGTGTTAATAGTTTTTGGCCTGCAATGGAGACATAAAACAAAGAGAAACAAGCTCTCTCAGGCTTTGGTTACACAGACAGTACTTGTTAATGGAATAAACTCTTTGTTAGTTATTGGGATTTTTTAACAATAAGAAACATATAGAATATCACCAGTCTGATCCTGTAAGATTTTTCTCTTTGTTTCTTGCTTCTCATGTGTCTCTCATTTGTGTTTGTGTGTTTGTTTTTCTTCCTCGTTCTCTCTCTCTCTCTCAGTCTCCAGACACCGCTCTGCCTGACGGTGTGAGGTGGGTGGCCTGTCAGGGTTCACAACCCCACCTGAGACGTTATCCTTGTGGAGTGTGGACTCTCTTCCATGTTCTCACTGTCCAGGCCAAGAACGCTGGAGGCAGAGGTACACACACACACACACACACACACACACACACACACACACACACACACACACACACACACACACACACATACACTGAGATTGTATTGCTGTGAATGAAATGGGGCACTGAAAGTTCATGAAGACAGGAGCGGAGGGCTTTGTGAGGCTTTGTAAACAAATTAGCTCAGGAATGTTTGGTGCTTTTTTTTTCACACTGGCCAGATTTAACATCACACGGTGAAAAGACTGAGCACACACAGAAACAAACAAATATCACAGTGAGGTGTTGATCACAATCTTTGAGTTTTTTTGTCTATGTTTTGTCATTTTGTCACAACTAAAATTGAGCCTAATTGCGGCTGTGTGAAAAGGGATTATGTTAGATTAGTGGAATGTGAGTGGTTAATAAAACAGGCTGATGACCGGAGGCTCCACTCCTGGCAGGGACGTTAATCTCCCTTCAACACACAAACACACACACACACACACACACACACACACACACACACACACACACACACACACACACACACACACACACACACACACACAGAGGTTAATCCCGAGGTTTACGGACCATCATGTGACCTGCAGATGGACTGGTCAAAAAAGGGGCGTCCATCTGGCCCCCCACAAACCACCAGCTGAATGGATGGATATGTCTATATACTGCACAGTATTGACCATCATATAAAACTCTATTTACATACACATTATTAAAGGTGTGAACACATTTGTAAAGGTTTGAATACAAGCCCATCCTTATTTTCACAAAGAGCTCTCTTTCTCTCTCTCTCTCTCTCTCTCACACACACACACACACACATATACACACATACACATACACACAGTCAGTACGGTTCATCTGAAGGTCCTGCTAAGCCGAGAACAAAAGCAAACAGCTCCAGGAAAATATGTTTGTGGACTGTTGAAGTCCTGAGACAACAGCATGGCCACCATTCACACAGAGGGTTAACTGTATTTAATCTCCAGATTGGGTTATCCCATTCACATAGATAATTCATCTCAATGTGGGGTTAACCCAGCTCTCTGTGACTCCTGGCCCACATAACCGTGGGAATCCAGGAAGCTCTGGACCCGCACTGCCATAAGCGAGCAGGTTAATGTATAGAAACAACCAGCTTTACAGTAGCAGTTGTGTTTGTATAAGAGAAAATGGCTGATTTCTACTTGTTGAGAGGAGGTAATGTATGAGATTTTGCATGTATTTATACTCTTGCTGAGGCTGGGTTTTTTTTCTAAAAAAGTTAACCACCATTTTTACTTAAGATGTTACCACAAAAACATAAACATATAAAGTGACATTACCAAGATATAGAAAGCTCATCCCCATTCCCATGGCATCAAATATGGCATCTTGGTCAATGGACATCTGCGGAAGATTTGGAGGTATTTAGTGTCTGTATGAGATGCCCCGGGCTTTCAGCTCTCTCCAAAGTAAACTTTTCCTTGGCAATGATGTAGTATAAAGAGAAAGAAAGTCTGAGAAGGGTGGAAGTTAGGGGTGGTGGATTGGTCAAACAATACAGGACTTTCACCTAGGTGATTGGTGTTCATGCCCCGTGTAAACCTCAGACAATGTACGGACATTGTGCTGAGTTTCTTTCACACATGTAACACACAACAGAAGATTGTGTCAGAAGTGTTCTCATCTACTGGAAATATGGCATCTGGGTAAAGCATGCAGAAGGCAGGACATGACGTGGATTACATCGCAGTCACAAAACCAGTTTGTAATTTTATGATAAACGACAGAGTCTCTTGCTATTCCTGGAATTTGTCTGACAATTTTGGCTTCGGCCTTTACTGACAAAAACTCCTGAATCTCCTTATCCTTGCAGTTAGTTATTTTTGTTGCCATCTTTGTTTAAATTGTCCTTCTTCATAACCCTCGGGTGCTTGTTTTCTTCCTTTCTTCGTGTGAGCTTCATGGTAGAAACATTCTCAACACAGCCACTTGGTCACTGTGATCTCTGGACAATTACCTGCTCGATTCACACATGGGCCTAATCTGACATATCATATTTGTTCTCAATAGCTGGCAGGATGAAGTCTGTTTAATGTCCAATTCATCTGACAGTTTCTCACATAGAGCTCCTCTGGGTAATGTCTAGTTAATTCAGATTTGCTGTGCATGTGTGAAAGGGGCTGAAGTTATGGTCATTTGACATACGTCACATGACACAGATGTTAACTTACTTAAGTTAGACAACAGACTTTCTTATTTTAACCCAAACCATGATCTTTTTTTCAAACCTAACCAAATAGTTTTGTTGCCTAAACCTAAAATAGTTTTGATGATGAAACCTACATTTACTGTGAACATGGACATTTATTTTGAAAGGCACTATGCAACCAGTGGGGATCAGTATGCAAACAGTACACATCAAAAACTGATGCTGCAGGGTTACCTTGAGTGACATAGTTTGCAGTGTAGGGCTACTGATCAGGCTGCTGCATTTTGCTAGTTGGGATTGAGAACGTGTTTACATGAAGCAAAGTTTGTGTTAACAAGGAGTTTGTGGTGTAGTTTTTATTGTGAAATACACAGTACATCTCATTTTGATCAGATTACTGGTGCTCAATAATAACTGACAGCATAAAATGTCTTTTCCTCCAGATTCCCGGGAGGTGCTGAGTGCGATGAGAAGATACATCCGCCGCTTCTTTGGATGCAAGGCGTGTGCAGAGCACTTTGAGACCATGGCGAGGGAGAGCATGGTGGAGGTGAACACGCTGTCGTCTGCAGTCCTGTGGCTTTGGTCCAGACACAATCGTGTCAACAACAGAGTGGCAGGTAGGAGCCAGAACAATCATCTTTAGCTAGTTTTCAGAATCGCTTTTGGGGCAAAGTAGAAGTGATTCTCTTTTTACTATTTTAGTTACAGCTGTGGTCCTTAAAATAACAGTAAAGCAGCTGTTGAAGAAATTATAGCATTCATAATGTGACATATCTCAGTGAAGTGCAGAGTGCAAGAGAGTGTCATCAAAAATATTTCAGTGTTAAGATCGAAGAAGAGCAAATTTGACATACATCACCCAAAAATGATTTATCTTGGCATACACTGAGAAAACTTAACCATCAACACAGGACTGGAACTTGGAAAATTTGTATGTTTTTGTTTTTTTAATTTTATGTGTCTGAAAATGAAAAACATTTTTCCCACAAACTGCTTTCTGTTACCAAGGGAATGTGTGCTTTTATTTTAAGGCCAAAAAAGACCTCAATAATAACAAACGTAACTTCAAATGAGATAAACTGATATGAACTCAATCATGTCAATCATCCTTCATGCAAAAACACCAGTCTTGATCTGGTTTTCAGTGTCTTAGAGGATCTGTTTTGTACTGGGAGTCAGAAAAAACAAGGAATTTGAAATTTTGGTTCATGGGAAATTATAATGGCCTTTTATTGTCTGTTCTCTGACATTTTATAGACAAAAAGACAAAATTGATACAATAGACCTTATGTAAATGCAGCTTATGTAAATAGCAGATGTTTCATTGTACATCATATGCTATACAGATAATGCAGTTTGTGATAATGGCTGAATTATGAGACAATGCCCTCGGCATACAGACTTTATTGTTGTTTAGCCTCTTGTTGTTATTTTGCATCTCTTTGTAGTTGTTATGCTTCTCTCTAGTTTCATGTCTCTTTTTGGTCATTTTGAGTCTCTTCATAGTTGCTTTGCGTTTATAGCTCACAGCATATTGACAGGACACAGTCTCTGGCTTTTGTTTGATATCTAGTGTTGGCAAAAAATATGTTTGTGCATTTGCAATCCGTTGTTAGCACCATTAGCTTGTTTACTGTATGACATGAATGCTGCTGTCACACTGCTGTCCCACTGTGCCGCATTCAAACTTCACATGGAAAACTAAATGAATCATTTTATATTCGTATTGAACAACCAAATTCAGTTCCACTGGCATAATTCGGAGTCAGGTACAGTCCTACTGTCCAGTAATCCATAGACTATATGACAAATATGAAAGTTGTGAAGCTGATTTAAGTCCACGTTACATACCTGAGTGTGCTAAACCATCCCTGTCCCTCCCACTCCTCTTTTCACACCTGCGTCTATCCGTCCACACCTTAAGCATTACCTGACTCAATTCTGGGGGATATTTTTTAGTTCTAGTTTCCTCTCACGGTCAGTTAGTCTTTTGTAATACGACTAAGAGGGTGAGGGGAGGATGGATCCTCAGATCAGACACCAGCTGTCACCCCGTCTTAGTCCTCCAAGTATCATCTGCTTCTGCCTCACCCATTTTCTCCTGACCCCCCTTTGCCATCCTCTGTCCTGCTGCACATCCTTACTTTGATTCTCTCCCACATAATCAGTCAACCATTTCTTATTCATATCTCCTCTAGACTTATTTCCTTGAATCCTGCTGTTTGACCTTATCCTCATAGGTCTTTACTCCAAACCCCGCCCTAACCACTTGTTCACTTTTTGTAGGCTGTACAAAGAAATGAGAATCTTCACGTCTTTCCTTTTTTGCACAGGGTTCCCACGGATCTTTAGAAAGTCTTAAAAGGCATTGAATTCATTAATCCCAAAATGGGGCCTTAACTGGTATTAAAATGTCAAATAAATCATAAAATTCTTCAAATGCTCAGACATGGGAAATAGGATTTTATAATTTTTTTTCCTGAGGTTACATTGTAAAACTCTTAACTTCTAATGATAATAATAAGAACGATTATTATTATTATTATTATTAAAAATATTTTTTCAAAATTTAGCATATCCCTAAGTCATGATTTATATTACAGTAAATATTTGGGCAAAATTGTCCCTATCACTGAGTTACTGATGTTGGTTCATGGTTGTTTTTTGTTTGTTTGTGTGTTTGTTTGTTTTTTTAATTCAGTTTGGCTGTTGTGAAATTGGTCTAAAATTTAAATTCACTGGCATTAAAAAAAGTCTTAAAAGGTCTCAACTTTAACTTGCCCTGAGCTGTGGGAACCCCAATGGATCAGAATGCACTTTTTTTAAGTCTAATCACCAATCCTGTCTTGTCTATCTTTTCTTGCTCTGCATATAAATCTACAAAGTTTTCTCTCTTTTTTTGACTGTGTTGTATCAGCATTTACATTTCTGCACATCCGTCTCGAGAGCATTAAACAGCTCCTAAGCGTCCCTCCTCCCTTGTCTGTGTTCATATGATTTTATTAGGCGCAGGGCTGTCATTAACAGCCCACTTTGTTAAATCACTATCTTTTGTTTGTGTTGACTGCCCCCTCTTCTAGCTCAGGGACAGCTTGTGTCCTGAACAGCAGGGGCCAGAAGGACACCCGTCCCTGCGTGCGTCTGCTCCCCAGACACTTAAACACTATTCAACCCGCCACCTTCATCCATCCGTCTTCCCTCGCTTCCTCTATCTCTGTTGCGGTCTTTCTCTCTTTCCACTCACCTTCCCCTGGGACTCATATCCTGCGCTTGACAAGTAATGGCACAGCATCCTTGCAGGATGGGTCCCCCAGGAACCAGCCCTCTTCTTGCCCACACACACACACACACACACACACAATTCCCAAGGTATTGTGTGACAGCAGGTGGCAAACACCATGACACAAGCCACACACACTCCCCTTCCTTCCCTCCCCCTCCCAAACACACACACAGCCTTTCCAAGCATGGGTCAAGTTGTGGCGTGTGGCAGGGGGAGTTAGTCATGGCGGAAGGTGAGTCAGGGTCCACGGGGGATAAGTCGGGTGAATCGGAAAGAGAGAGGGAGGAGACGCGGGTTTTGCTGTGTTTGTAGCAATGAGTGGCGGCGTCTCCCTGAGGAGAGCACACTCCATCCCTCCATCTACTCAACCCCTCCTCTCGCCTTTGCCTAAAGTGGAGCTCTTTAGCAGGCCTCCCCGCCCCTCCTTTCAGGAGCAGCCAAGCATGAAAGAGCAGCTATTTGTAAAGCGGACGAACAATTAATTTAGCTGGCAACAAAGAGGCCCCAGGGCCCTCGGCCTCCTCGCAGCAGCAGAATTAAGACCGGTGGCAGCTCAGTCCTGTTGCTGCTTGTCAACAGGCTGAGACTGATTCACATTTCTACAGACAAACGGCAGCAGGCCGGGCTGCCTTCAGGACTGTGTGTGTTCTCGTGCAGCACAGGGTCTGGCATTTCTTCATACAGGATAGAAACATCTTTTAAAATGTTTCCATTCTCGTGCGAAAACAGCTCCTATATTTTTTATGACTGATATGACATTAGACGGCATTGACTTAAAATATTTTGCATTAAATACAGTATTTTTATATGAGTATTTTATATGATTATATTCTTGAAGATAAAAAAAACATAAATTTAAATTTGTTTTCAGAATAGTTTGTCTTATTGGGTTCTTAGGGCTTCGTATCAGTTGTTGCCATAGGTGTAGATTTTATTTACAATTAAACCATGAAAGATGCAGCTGACTTTTCTTTAGATGAAAGTATTGTCATTTCTACCATAAATTGATGCAGAAAAGGCAAAAAATGATGCATTTAAATTCACCGTAGGAAATTAAGTGTTTAATCCTCAATATTTCCTGGGAGAGGACCCCAAACCCAAAATTTCTTTTGTGTCCCCTTGAAAATTTAAACAAAACCTACATCCTTAGTTGACTCTTGTTCTAAACTTGATACATCTACTTTAGATGGTAAAATAGGTTTGTTGTGTTGCCTCCTTTTTGCCATTAGCATGTTCTTGCACTGCTTAAACACTAACTGTTTCACCTTAGGTCTCACCTTTTACCTCCATACTAAACTCAGCCCTATTTTGGAAGTAATCAACAACATTACTTCTACTATCAGCCATGTATGTTTCTTTATTCACAATATTATGCATCACAAATCCTTTTAAGGAATATAAACATGTTTTTTTTTAATTCAATAAAAAAAAACAAAAGTTCTCAAATGTCAAATGTTGTCCAAACACAAACAGTCATATAAAAAAATGAACTAAGTAATCCAGAATTTGCAAAATTTTGACTTAAACCAGGAGCTGTTTGAAGAAACAGTTAGTGAGGGCTGAGCTGGGCTTAAACCCAAGGCCACATGTTGGGAGACGGAAATCCCAATATCTTAGATGGTTACCCTTAAACGAAAGAACTTTTAAAGTACAACAAAATGTGGCACATAATAATAACAGAGCCTCAATTATCTGTATGTGTGTTATTTCTGTCAGACATTAAACAAGATAGGTTTCATCCTGAGTATTTAAATTAACATAAAATATCTGACATCATGAGCTCTCCCCAGCTGCAGCCACGATAGCTCAGCGTGCCGTGCGGTGTGGGTGATCCTCACTTACAGAATTAGTGCTGAGGAAGCTAGTTTGACGTGCTGAACAATACATATTTATACCTGATGAATATGTATGTGTGGCAGCGGCGATGACATCTCCGTGACAGGCCATTGTGGCAATCTCAATATGGCTGGTATGGCTAAAGTCACCCTGGCCGCAAACGTGGCAAGCTGATTAGAATAAGGAACGAGATCTGATCTGATCTGATCTGTGTGTGTGTGTGTGTGTGTGTGTGTGTGTGTGTGTGTGTGTGTGTGTGTGTGTGTGTGTGTGTGTGTGTGTGTGTGTGTGTGTGTGTGTGTGTGTGTGTGTGTGTGCGCTCTCACCTGCTGAAATGTATAAAAGCCCCCACACACACCCACAGACTGCACTGCAGCCCATCCAAGACACAGTAAAATTGATGTATCCTTTATGTAAAGTACTGTATGCAGAGTACATACACACATGCATATGACTGAGATTAATCTTGAGCGGCAGAGAGAAGGAGGAGGGGGAGGGAGCGGGGATGGAGGTGGTGGAGGATGTAAATTGACAGTGCTGTAAAGTGACAGACCTGCTGCTGCTGCTGCTCTGCTTTTTTTCCCTCTTTTTACACACACACACACACACACACACACTCTCTCTCTCACACAATGGCCTGTTGGTGACAACAAGCAATTTATTACTGGATGCTGCCCTGTGTGTGTCCTTGTGAGTTTTCATGTGTCTGTTGTGCATGAGTATTTTCTTGTGCCTTTTCTTTTACCAGTCTGTTGACATGGATGCCGTGTTGTGTGTGAGTGACGAGGGGCGTTAGTGGGCAGTGGCTACATGAAAGAAAACATGCTAAAGAAGGAAGTTTCTAATTCATTAGAAGGGCAGCTCCCCTCTGAGGTTTCTGTTGCTCTCATGTTCAATTTGGAGATTGGACTTTGCTTTCAAAGGGGTGTGAAGGGACAAGACAGGTGGTCCAGAGCACCGAGGCCTGCAGCCTGAAAACGGGTGTGTGTGTGTGTGTGTGTGTGTGTGTGTGTGTGTGGGTGTGGGTGTGTGTGTGTGTGTGCATGCGTGTGTGTGTGTGTGAGAGAGAGAGAGAGAGAGGGAGAGTGTATGACAGGGTCTAACAATGATCAATGGGCTTCTGGGATGTCCCAGTGGGAGGGGTGGTGAGATAATAGATGTGGCCAAAGTGGACAGCTACCCCACATGTGTGTGTGAACACACACACACACACACACAGAAATATCAATCCTTAGATTACATGCGCACAAACACAGACAGATGATTTACATATACACACTTAAACACATACATACACATATGCATATAGGCACTTAGTTTTTACGAGCACTGTGACAAGATCAAATGGGTTCAGCACAGATTGCATCCAGTGCTCAGAGCACTTACATCCTCAAGTTGATGCACCAACAAGGAGAATAAAAGAAACAACAATGGATACTGGGCACTTTATGTTGTGCAATTCCAGGATGTGGCAACGAATTGGGACCCCTGCAACATTGTCTGACCTTGTATATTATCTGTTGTGAGTTAGTGAAATACTTATTAGATTATTAGGGTGAGAAAACTGTATTACTGGCAGAAACACACCTCTTTAGTTAAATTCATGCATCAAAAAATGCACTTAAACAGAATACTGGCAGCCAATGTACATAAAGGGATACTTCAGCTACAAAATGAGCATTTGTGCATCAGTCATTCACTCTGTGTTAAGATGAATTTGAAGACAACTCAAAGAAAATATTGTTTTTGTGTGAGTGAGGAATCCAAAAACTAAAAAGAAAAAAAAAGTAAGGATTTGAAGAAAAAGGGGTTTGCAATTAACAACAGCCAAACTATATAGACCAGTCACTGACACACACTGACACAACTCGTGCAGTATAATCCAAGTCTCATTTTCTAGCTGTATGATCATTATTCCCAGAAATACATGAATTTTTGCTAAAGCATTACTACTTAAAATACCTCTACATGAACAGTGTCATGCACAGATGAGTAGGCAACAGGGGCAAGTGCATGCATTTGAATTCTGCTAGATATACTAGCAGAATTTGGGAAGTACTGAGCATATGACTGGATAAATTAGACTTGAATTATACTGCACAAGTTGTGTGAGAATATGTAAATAGATGTTGTGATATTGTTTTGGCCTCTTTAACTTCAATTCATCAAGACTCTTTTGAGCTTTTTAATTCTTTGTTCACTGTAGAGGCATGCCAGAAAAACATTTTTGTGGGTCAGGTATTCCTTCAAGTATCACAAGTACTGTACGTGTAGCAATGGATCATATTATCTAAGTTAATCATACGTTTAACAGTCTACAGTAACTGACTAACTATATCTGTCAAATGAAGACAGTGGAGTAAAAGTACATTTTCCTTAGTGGGGTGGAATTGAGGTCTTGTGTCCCAAAAATGGAAATAATCTAGTATTGAAGCTGCTTTTGTCAGTGTACTGAGGTTGTTTATTTGGTAGATTTATGGGAAAAATTAATAAGTCAAGAACAGATGTCAGTATGTTTAATTCTGCTGCTCTCACAATACTGAATTTTACATTTTCAATCACACAACTTCCTTTTTATAGTCACAATTTAAACTTTCTCCCTACAATACTGTTGTGTGCTCGATCTTGTCCCAGTGCCTAAGTGATCAGGGCTCAGCTGTGTTGTGCTGTGTAGATGCACAAAAACTAAGATAGCAGTTCACATATGCAGCATATGCAATTGCTAGTTATCTGGAGAAAAGATAATATATAAATATTTGGTAGTTTTGCCTGTGAAGAGCTTGTTTGGTATATTAGCTAATTATTTCCTTTTTCGCATGATTTTTTGTATGACAGACGGGAAGATGTTTGTAAAATAATGGTCTCACGTAGTCCCATGTGGGATGAGCCAAACGTTTGGCATGACACAGAAATGAATAAAAATGAATGAATGGATAAATGAATGTACAATACCGTAACTCTACTTCTGTGTTTATCTCTGCAGGTGCTTTGAGTGAAGACCCAAACTTCCCAAAGATCCAGTGGCCTTCACCAGAAATGTGTCCGGCCTGCCACACAGTGAAGAACAACGGGGATCACAAGTGGAGTGAAGACCATGTTCTTCCTTTCCTCTTGTCCTACTTCTCTTCCAGCAGCATCCTCACTGGTACGGCTTAACATCGGAGTTTCTTTTCTGAAGTGTGCATTGCTCATAAATTCAGTGCTTTTTTTACAGAACTACAGAAATGTATTTTTTCTCTCTGAGAAGCTCAAAAACACATTACATCTGCCTGTGTATCTGTTGTCTACATGTGAAGCAAGCTGCCCATTAAAAAAGATACCTGCTCCCAGCTAGTAAAGACCTAACACAAAAAAAGGAGTTAAAAAAAAAAGGGAATGAGGTAGCAAAGAGAGTACATAATCCCACTGTCACCATTACCCACCCAACTTCCTTGTGCAATGTATTTGAACTAATTTTTTGTGTTAACTTTTTGAAACCTGAGCAAATTTGTTTCATTTCTTTCAGAAATATGGGGAAAAAAGACAACAACTGGCAAAAAATGTCTGAAAAACCTAATAGTTGACAAAGAAAATGAAAATCAGTTTTAACAAGGGGGAAGAATAATAACAAAATTATAAAAATAAAAATAAAAAAGGGAAAAATGTCCAAAAAATATATTTCTGAGCATAAATAATATAATTGTGTATTTGAAATTATGCTACAGAAAAAAATTGTACATATATTTATATTTTAATTTTCTGCGTTTTTTTTCAGGTCATTTTCTTAAGTGATTTTTTTTTTCTTTTTTTTTTTCTTATTTTAAGGTAATTTTTTGTAACTTTTTACCAGGTTCTCACTCTTTCTTTGGGTATTGTATGTTAAGTTACTCATTGCCTTCTCCCCATGTTGAAAGAAATCAAACCATTTTGCTCAAGTTTCAAAGGGTTAAATATCGTTTTTTAATTTCATGCTGCATCGTACTTGATTTGGGTGTGCCAAATTCTAGCAAATTGAAACAGTTTATTCTCTAAATTATATTAAATATAATCTTCATCTTAAATGAATGTAAAATATGAATTATAGAGAGTAGTTTTTCTTCAATGTGAGTTTTTTGGGGGTTTTTTTTGTTCTGTAATGAGTGAATAGCAAAGAAATAGCTAAAGGTTCATCATTGATCCAGATGAATCGAGGATGATTATCAGATCTTCTGTTTCTAGGTTTGAGGTGATGACTTTAGAAATAATGTACCCATGTCTTTGTTTTCCTCAGACTACCTCGAAGATGAAAATGTGGTCGTGTCAAAACAGAGGGAAAAACACGCGAGTCAGCAGCGAGCTTTAGAGGCTCAGAAACGTGTCGAGAGGAAAGCCAGGGAAGCTTTAGAATCCATGACACATCCTCTGCCATCGCAACCCGCTGCACAAGAAGAGGAGGAAGAGGAGGAGGAGGAGGGAGAGGAGGGGATGCAGGATGAAGAGGAGGAAGGTGGGGAAGGAGCAGCAGCAGCAGCAGCTGAGACGA
This sequence comes from Plectropomus leopardus, assembly GCF_026936395.1. NCBI lineage: Eukaryota > Metazoa > Chordata > Actinopteri > Perciformes > Serranidae > Plectropomus > Plectropomus leopardus. The sequence goes on along the minus strand of NC_142180.1, from coordinate 23,232,560 downwards.
CCCCATGGGCCAAGCCTGAAATGGAGATGGGTCGAGCCCGACGGCAGGCCTACAGGAAGCCGAGCATTGTGGGGATGAAGATGCGAGAGCCGCAGGAGGACATCGTTGATTTAGACTCATTCGTCAACCAGCACTACAAGGTCAAGGCGCTACGGGTGGCCGCCTCCAGCCGCGTCAAACAGCGCACCCTGCAGAGGAAGGAGGAGCAGGAGCCGGGGCCTGTGTTCGGGCTCGGCATGGAGCTGGACGCGGGGCTCGGGATGGTGGGGCTGCAGCCTGTGGATGCAGACTTTGAGCTGGATATGGAGCGGCAGAGGAAGAAGCGAGAATTGACAGGTCAGTACTTTCTTGAGAAGGCCGAGCTGAGCCACAGAGGACGCTGGATGTCCGTGCTGAGCATTGGATTCTCCAAAGTGGACATCAGCCTGTGTGTCATCCTTTATTTCCTGTCCTCCATGTGTCTCCTGGCCATGTACCTTTTCTTCAAAAACCGCCTCAGGCTACGGCGGGCTAAAGTGTCCCTGCCCTGAACCAAAGTTTTTCCTAATCTGAGTCAGCAACGATTAACATTCATTAGGTTCCTGTAGGCTGAGGTTGGGTTAGTGTAAGGGGATGTGTCACGACTAGAGCGATCTTAGGTGGTCCGCTTAACTGTTACCTGCAGACAAAGAACAGTAAAATCTGACAAATTGATCTTACTTAAAATAATCTTGGAAACCCAGTGCCTTGAAATGTATTGTAATGTGAATGCAACTATTAATCTTAATCAACTTTATATCTAATTGTTAAGTTTCCTTCAAATCTAGCTGTATTTACTTAATTTTGTGAAGTGGTTAAGACCTGGAAAATGACAACTAAAATGTTTTTTCTAAGTGTTAGCAGTCTCAGTAAACCAAGTTAGTTTGAATTAACTTCATTGTGATGAAAACAAAAACTTAAAAAAAAAAAACATAGGTACACATAACTAAATTTTAAGTAAACTTAACACTTAGATATAACGTAAACATCAATTAAAATTAATTGTTATATTTACTTAAATTTTTCAAGGCAATCAGTTTCCTTGATTTTTTTCTAAAAGTAAAAATAATGTTTTCAATTTTACAGTTTGACTGGAGAGGAAGAGAAGGGATAATTAGCAGATTATGCTCCAGATCTTTCAAAATTGGGTCAGTTATTTAACGTTACATCTATCTGGCCTCCAGAGCTTTTCAGGCAGCAGCTCAACTGTGAAAAAGTCAGAGCATATAGGTGTTTATTTCCACAAGTGGGCTTGGGATTTGCACCTTAGTAAAGGATAATCAATTTGTCTTTTTGTTGAAAAAAATTTTGAAGGAAAAAAATTTGAGATGAATATAATTTTTGCAATTTGAATGAAGTGAATGCAACTAATGCCTTTTTTTGTACTAAGTAATTTCTGTTGCTTTAAGGAAGTGATGGTCATTTGTAACATTGTGATTTTAAACTTTTTTCTTTTTTTTTTTAATCTCTGACAGTCGGGTGAAGACTTCCCTGTGTACTATGACCAAAAAAAAAACCCAACTTAATTTTAGTCACAATTCGTATATATTTACACGTAAAAATGTTTGAATCATTTGAACTTATTACTCATATAGATTATTCATTGATTTAAGAAATGTTTGGTTGTATCTTAAATTACAGATGGACTGTTTTCCCTCCAGTTAATCACTGCGAGTTTTGTTTAAAGTATTAATTGAGATGTTTCTGCATTTCATTTAATAATCAGATGTTAAAATCCGTAAGTGCTTTTTGGGGTTTAATACTTTGTTGTAGGCTCGACAGTTGCATCATATTGCTGAATACTGTGACAGGACCGGCAGCAGGTCCACTCTAACTTTCACAGAGAAGAGCGGATCAGCCGTCTGTTGTTCAGCTCCTTTTGAGGTGGCTTCCTGTACATCACACTGAGCGTTATGTCACCTCTTTGATTATTACATCACACTGCTGAGTCCACATAACAGCCCCTCTGGTTGTTTGTGAAGTGTTGTGGAGCGACACATATGTTCACACTGGACAAGGTTTAAGAATAAGTAGGATTTGTTTTTGGCTTGAGTCTGACATGTAAAGCTTCAGCTGGTCATCTCAAAAACACTGTTTTACTGTTTGCTTCTTCGCTTCTGTCTCAATCAATAAAATTATTTTTGATAAGGACTCAGTGCTTTTACAATACTCTGAAACCTGTAAATTGTTGAGGTATATCTCGTTAAAGGGACAGTGTACGCACAAATAAAAAATACATACATACATAACCTTTAGCGCCATTTATCATCTAGAATGCTTTGGTGTGAAATGCTGAGTGCTGGAGATATCGGCTGTAGAGATGTCCACTTTCTCTTTAATTTAATGGAACTAAATGGCACAAGCACCAAAAAAAAGTACATTTTATAAAAACTCAACAGAAATGTCTCTTTCAACAATTCATGACCTGGTAACTCAAAATAATCCACAGACTGTGTTGTGAGCAGTTTCATGTGGGAACTATTTTCTTTCTACCAAACTACACCCACCAACTGTATCACCGTGCAGGAAGTGTGCATCTACTCATCGACAAGATGCTCGAGCTTGTGACAGCGCAAAATGCAAACATTAATGGCGTCCTTCTCGGCTGAGATGTAACGTTAGCCAGCTCAGTGGTGCAAGGTGAGCGAGCAGCAGATGCACGCTTCCTTCTGCACAGTGATACGGTTGGCGGCTGTCGTTTGGTAAAGAAATTAGTTTCTACATGAAACTGCCCAAAACAAGGTCTGTGGATTGTCTCTGGTAATTTCTGGAAAGACACATTGCTGTGCAGTTTTTCAAATGTAATTTTTTCGGCGCTTTGAGCACCACAAGCTGAGTGGCATCTAGTTCCATTATACTGAAGAAAAGGCAGACATCTCTACGGTTAATATCTCCAACACTCAGCAATTCACATCAAAACAATCTAGATTGATAAATAACCCGAAAGGTGAGAGGAGACATCTGTACTTTTGATTTTGGGGTGAACCGTCCCTGTAAAGTGGAAACAGGCAGCTTTTCATTAAAGCATAAAAACTTGCCTATTTCCTTTTTAAATACCCATCAATCACACCTTCTTTTTACCAAATAACATTAAATTACACAAGGGGTGAAGCTTGATCACATCTGTATCAGCTCAGATGTCAAAATATGTTTAGAGAACCGCCCAGATGTTTTCCACTGCAGGTTTGGCAAAAACAAGATTTTGTGTTTGTTTTTTTGTTTTGACTAAGACATTCAGGACATGAGGCACGAGCACCGGGGGTGCTGCATGTAGAAACGGGGGGTTAAAGCATCCAAGGTTGAAGGAAAAAGCCTGTTGCCATCTGCTGTGCAGCGCAAGCTAAATCCTAACAATTTCATTGGGATTATAGCAAGTGAATAATCCAGCTTTCCTTTAGGACTAGAGGGGAGAGATTACCCTTGAGGATTAGCTCCCTGCAGATAATAAACTTTATTAAAACGCAATCGGCTTTCGTGGGGCTTCTTTCCTCACACACTTGGAGGTGAGCTCAGCGGGGGGGCAGGCAGGCAGCAGCAGACCCTCGGGGAGGGCGACATGGGTGAGATGGTTGGGTGAGGTGGATGAAAGCAGCGGCAACAGTGATCGTGTGCGGGATGAATGGACGGAAAGACGAGGGTCTGATGTGGTCCGGATTACAACAAGCCCATCGGAAGGACAACCGACACTTGATCTTGAGCTTTGTGTTTTCCTGGAACAGGGACTTGAATTCCCTTGACTCTTGTCTACCCCACCCCCCACCGATACACACACACACACACACACACACACACACACTCACACACACATAGACACACACACACACACACACACACACACACACACACACACACACACACACACACACACACACACACACACTCACAAACACATAGACATACTCTGATCTCATCCAAAACTCCACTCCATCTCTTTATCCTAAACATGTTTTCAGCAGTATGACAGGTTTTGATGGTGAATTGGTTGAGTAAAGGCAGTCGATTCCTCTAACATCACACACACACACACACACACACACACACACACAGACGCACACACACACACGCACACACAATAGGCTGATTAATAGCCCTACATTAAAGCACAGGAGCATCAAGGCAGAGCAGCTGTGGTTCTGTGACTTAATCAAACTCTCAGATACTTTGAATTAGACCCTCAATGACACATTATGATCGCCAGAATGGACTGAGAAAAACAGTTTGTCACCGGGAAGCTTCTGCGAGTTATTTATACCTTTTTCAAACATTATTCCATATATCACTTGACAAAATTTAATATCAGGGTGTGCTGTGTGTTTTTTTAACTTGGGAAACTGTCAAACTAAAAGAGGTATTATGTGTCCTTCTTAAACATTTTTTGTGTGTTCAACAACTGTTTGTTTTGAAATATCTGACCGTACGTTGCTTTTTTGTTTGCCTATGCTATGGCTTAGAACTAATGTGAAACACATTCATGACTTGACTTTTGGTATAAGTACCTTTTCCCCACACATCCGATCTGTTAATCTGTTTAAATGTTTACCTGTGTTTGTTATAGGATTGGAGTCAGCACTGCTTCGTGCTGCTTACTCCACAGAAGCCCTTTATCAGGCGCCGTGAGCCTCGGTGAGCTGCAAGTGTTATGCTGGTTCAGACTAATGATGGTTAATGAGGAAGTTGGCAGCGGTATAATATCTGTTTGCAGCTTTGCCAAGACTGAGGTGAGTGGTTCACCCTCAGGACAGACGCTTCAAATTTAAATCAGGACACATCTAGAGCTGTTTATGTTCATTGTCTGTTTCAAATCAGAAGAAGAGTTCGGGGAATTTAATTTAAGGGTTGTTCCTGCTGTAGCTTTTTCTTGAAGCTGTATTTAGACTGAATGAGGAAAATCAACAAAAGTGTCATTGTAAGGTGTTGTTTAAAGGCTTAACTAAACAGCAATTGTCCTTTAAGAGATTTAGGAGGACATATTGTTTAAAATTTAATGTAATACCTATGTTTTTTTAGTGAATAAGTACCTGAAAATGAGAATTAATGTGTTTTTATTTACTTACAATGAGCCGAGAGCATCACAATACACACAGACACAGACTGTTTCAATGTTTGCTATTTAAAACATTTATGGCTGTGGGCACAAAACTCCAACCAAAGTGGGATTTCTTGTCTGTATCTGCGGCCAGAGGGGAGGAGGATGAAGCGTGGGTTGAGGGGGTGACAGGGGTAGTGAGCTATTGTAAGTGCTCTAATAAGCTATAATAAAAATTGGGAAACCTAGTTTTCAAGGTCAAGAAAAAACTTTGAAACTCAACTTTTAAGCCAACATTGAAGTCTGTAAAGCAGGGATGCTCAGCTGGCTTTGTTTGGGGGCCACTTTTGCAAAATGACAGGAGGTGAGGGGCCAGTCGCAGTGGCCGAATACATGTTTCATGCATTTTAGGACACTTCTTAAATTTTACCTTTCTCGAATTTTAGGATGTTTTTAGGATTTTAGGACATTAGGGGCTTAGCTAGGACCTCTGTTGGGGGGTGTGGGGAATCCTCAACTGGCATTTTTTTTATAAACAAGCACTATTTTGATGCTGTTTTATCTACTCTGGCACATAAAAGTACAACAACAATTCTCTGTGTGAATCATTTTTATTTTTATTGTGAATTAGAAAATGGTTGGTGGGGCCACCTGGCACCCATTTGGGTGCCAGATTTGGCCCACTGGCCCCTATCACTGCCTTAAAGTAATGAAGAAAGTGTTTTCTGTTGTTGTTGTTGTTGTTTTTAAGAAAAGAAATTGGAACATGGACAACAACACTTGGACAAACTCTATCCACAGATGAAGCTTTTGATTTGACTAAAACATCCAGCAAAAAATATCACAGAAATCGCCCAGTTTGCCATCCCTCCTCCAGGTACACACGAGCCATTCAATCAAAAAGGCAGGATTACTTTCTTCAGAACTTTTTATGTGTTTATTCAGTGCAAAACAAATGCTGTGTGCTGAGATATTGTTGTGTTATGAAAGCAGAGAGTGAAGGGTAAAAACCTCACCTTGCTGCCCTGTTGTTGTCTTCCATAAATTAGACAATGTGGGGTTTTATAGTCGCTCTTCTGCTGTATGCTCTCTGCCTCGATGTTTATTACCCCTTCGGTATTGATATTAAAATGCAGGAGGGGCCTGATGCATTTTTCTGTCATCTCTCTTTCTGACTTTAATAATACTATAAAGCTTCCTGCTGTGGACAGAGAGAGAGAGAGAGAGAGAAGGAAGGAAGGAGTGAGGGGGGGGTGAATAAATTATGAAAAAGAGGTTAATATATGGTGTTGGTATATATCACATCCAAACTAAGCCAGATCCCCTTTCAGTTTTAAACATTCAGCCTTTTAAAGGCAGGAGTCAAGTAGGGTCAGATCCATCTCATTTTACTGCTGCGTTCCCTCCCCCTTCATGTGGACGCTCATCTGCTCGTCTCCCAAACATCTCGTCTCTCCATCAGTGTGTCGCGATGCTGTTTGAACCGAAGAGGCTGCCACTTTGTTGCAGTGTTCAACCAAAAGAAACTAAAAGAAACTTGGAGTGTTGACATAGAAAATGATTACATATAAAAGTATGTAAATGTAATCATGAATAGCTGTATGAACGTATGATTCATCCATGATCATGTTTAGGTATTTTCAGAGACCTTCACTGTCTGCATGCAGGCATGTGAGGAGGCTCCAGGGTGTCTGAAGGTGAAGACACTGTAAGATAAAGACATGTAGATGTTTGGACTCCAATAGTAGACACATACAGTATGTATGACATTTGTATTACACTTTATAAGAGTGACTCATAGAAAAACATAAAAAAACAGTAGAGCCACAAGGTCTGTACTGAGAGGGGACTGTGTAATCCTTTACAGGTCCACCACCTTCATGCTGCTCTCTGATAGCTTCTCAACTGCAACTCTCTTCCCTCTGATATAAGACACTGTAACACCTATCACACCTTCACACAAAGGCTCAAGGCCTGGCTTTTGGAATATCAGACACGTGAACATTTGTAATCAACACAGCATTGTTCTCTCAAACATTACTGTTATATTTGCTAACCTGCTGCTTACTCGCCTTATGTCTTCTGCCCGTTGCTAGGCAGCCAGCTTTGCATGGGTATGCATGAAATACCTATTTTATTGACAACCTGCCTGACGTTGTGTCGCATAGACTGCCTGTGTTTGAGTGCATACGATCATATTGTTAACCTGTAACTGCATATTTTAACATTTTATTAAGGTCTACATTATGACTCTTGTATTTTATCTCTTGTTGCTGTTGCTGCTCTGCATGTCTGCATGTTATGTTTAGTGTGTGTCGTTACTTCTTGCTGCGTGCATGACTATTTGTGCTAAAAAGTTCTATGTTGTTGATTCACTATTTGTGGTAAAAAGTTATACGTTGTTGCTGTGCTATTGCTTTGTACTGTTGTTTTACTGTCTGTTCTGTCTTGGGAGTTGCTGTTTGTTGTAGCTGTTGCTGTCGTTACGGTGTCCTGCTACAGTTGTTATGTGAATTTTATCATTTTATAGGTGTCAAAACATCTTTAATCAAAGACTATAGTCGAAAATTAGCCTGATGGCTAACACTGGCACATTTACAGAAATGTTCATTAATTTGTATTGTCCTTATAAATAAAATAAATCAAATTAAATTAAAACTGTGTTGTTTCTTTACGTTTTTTGGTGCGTGTAATTGTCCTGCTATGTTTGTACTGTAGCAAGAGCTTCTCAAATCTGATTGATGTTGTCATTAAACTATATAAGATCAGCTGTGGCTCATTAAGTTTAGTTATTATTCATTGAAATGAAGACTGTCCAAGAAAACAAGTTTTCTCTGTATCAAGTGTATTTTTCTGTCTGTTCTTGTCCAATCAATACCTGTGTGTGACTGCTTGTCCTCCCATGTTAGTTTGTGTACCTGCAGTGTGTGTCCTGAATGACTTGAAGGAGAAGTATCTTTGATTTTTAGCAAATTGGGAGTCCTTGCAGTTCATCTGTGCACAGCAGATAGAGCAGAAGTGAGGACAGAAGGGAGGGAGGATCAATAACTTCCTACTATCAACTGCGTTTAGGCCTTGACAATATGCTCCACTTTGCTATTGTAATTTCAACACAAATCCGACCTTTACTTTTTCTCTTTTGCTCTGTTTCTGGTCTTTTATGTTCTGGTCTCGCCCTTCCTCCTCCTCCTCCTCCTCCTCCTCCTCCTCCTCCTCCTTCTGCAGAGTTAGCATATAGCTTACAGGAAGTGTAGGTAATGATGTTGGAAAAGATCCAACGCTTGTCAGTCACATTGTTTTCATTCACTCAGCAGACTTGGCTCCTGTCAGTGAAGTGGGAAGATTCACTCCTCGCTTTTCACTGGAAATCTTGAGTTATAAAAGGCTTTTAGTATCTTTTTTTATCATTTATCTTTTATTTAACCAGAACAGTCTCACTGAGATATTTCTTCTGTTAGGGAGTTCAGTTACAAACAGGCAGAGATTACATCATAAAAACATGTCAAAACATAACAGCAGATACAATACATGCAACAATCAGGAGCTGAAAAGAGTCATGGTACTTGTTAAATGCAATAACATTTGTAGTAATGAAGGGGTCTTTAGCACATGTATGTTTAAACTTTTCTTATGTAAATAGCAAAATAAAGCACTTAAGCATGTGATATTTTAGGCTGATCAAAGTTTTAACTGAGATGTAGCCTAGACTATGTTGTGCCTTGTTAGTCCTCAAAGATTTGTAATTTAGCTACACTCTCAAAATTAAGGTCACCTTTCGGAGACCCTCATCTCGAAGACCCTAAAGGAAAGTTGGTTGCAAAAACGTATTAGCATTTTGTGCATATTTGCTCATTGTTACATTCCCTAATCAGACTCAAGGGATGCGAGCTAAATAAAGGAAGTTATTAAGAAATAAAAAGGTTCACAACCCGACACTTAAAGGCAACAACTGAAAACTACTTTCTTAGCAAAAGGGGAAAATGTCACAGGTTTAAATATTAACTCTGCATTTCCCAAACCTCTTCTCGAATACAACTTCTCCTGTTTAGATCCTTCCCTGCTTTAAAACAGCTGATTCAAATGATCAACTCCTTATAAACTCCTGCAGCTGCTTGATGACGAGCTGATCATTTGATTCAGCTGTGTTACAGCAGGTAGAGCTCTAAAACATGCAGGAGAAGTGATACTCAAGGAGAGGTTGGGAAATGCTGTATTAACTCTGAAGGAATTGCTATAACACTAGCTCAAGCCACTACTCAAATGCAAGTAAGCATACAGCCTCTCTGCTGCCGTCTGGCTCACTAACCCCATTGTCACATTTCTCCAGTCCTTCAAAACTACTCATAATGAGCAGATCAAGCAGGTGTCTGCAGAGGGAACACAAGAGAAAACAGAGCACGCAACATTATTTAAAGGTTGATTAAATATCTGTTTTTCTTTTAGAGACAGCTTTTTGTGTTGCAGTCATGGACAGATTATGATACAATCGATCCCCAGACATAGATATGCAAAATGCCCCACCACCTCTCCTACATAGAAGCAAGACACTTTTACCTCTTTGTTGTTGTGTCTTTATAGACAGTTTTTGTCCCTTTAAGTTATTTTTTTGTCTTCTTTGGTCATTTTGTTTTTCTTTGAGACAATTTTGCCAATGTTATTTTGTGTCTCTTTTTGATCATTTAGTATGTCTTTGTTGTCAGTTTACGTCTCTTCTGAGTCAGTTCATGGTATTTTGAGCGAGCTACTGATTGGCTCAATGCAGGGGAGGTCCCTGGCACTTTGGGCCCCTGCGTGGATCTGTGCCCAGTAGGATCCTTCAGCAATTTATCATGGTTGTAGTTTATGTTGCACATTCATCTGCCTCATTCAGACATTATTGTTTACAAGGTCTCAGATCGGTAGGCAACGTTACATTTCTCTCAAAGGAAAGAGTCATACTTTTCATGCAGGGATTTGGATCCAGCATTCCAGTCATTTGCTTCCCAGGTTTATCTGATAAAGGTGGTGGGGGTCTGGAGTCTATCCCAGGATGCACTGGGAAGCATGCATGCAGGGTAACACCTTGGGCAGGTGCCAGTGAATCATAGGGTTTAAAATTAACTATATATTTAAATTATGTCTTTGCTGTCCAGAGAAATTTCTATAAAAGTATCTCTAGAGTTTGTCAGTGCATGTCTTGATTTATTAATAATAATAAAATGATAATAATGATGATGACGTCTTTTCTATCATGTTTGTGACAGCCTTTAATCCTGCAGTGTGTCTTGAAAATAATGAAACAACTCTCTCGGGTTATTTTCAAATCCTCCATCAGGTCTTTCATCAGGCAGCCTTGGCTGGACTGTTGCACGAGTTATTTGAGTCAAATGAGCCTATTACCGCCTCGTCTTAGCACGACAGGGTCAGGTTCAATCAGGGAATTGGAAAATATCATTTCTGACGGGAATAGATTTCGTTTGTTCAACCAATCTCTTCTACTAATTACCCAAATGGACAGGAGCTGTCAGGAGACAATAACTATTCCCTAATAGAATTTGCCCCACAAGTGCAATTTAATTTTCTCCTCGGTGCTCTCTGCTAAGGTTTCCCCCCTCGCCTTTCTGCCTCTCTCCCTCTCTCTGCTCCTCTGCTGCTTTCGGACCAAATGCTTGGGGACACGGTGCCGTCGCTACCTAATGTTGTTTTGTCAGGGGATGCCGGAGAGATTGTGGACTGACCGTTTCTGTGCGAGAAAAACTGCTGAGAAAACCCCATCATGGAGGAGAAGAGGAGGAGGAGGAGGAGGAGGAGGAGACAGTCTGCCTCACCGGCGAGCTGCGGTGATTAGGTAGGTCTGCACGCTGCTGTTATATATTCATGCTGCAAATATAGATTTACACTATTCAAAAATATGCATCGTCTCTGAAATGAAGTCACTGAGATATAATGCATTTTGTTATTGTCGATCACAACCGTTACAGTGGATTGTTTATGGTGTTTTGCAGCCATTTCCACAAAATAAGTGTTGTCACCATTTGTAATGCTCTTTTGCCTTGAACCCATTTGATATTTATTTTTGCTTGTGTGGGTGCAAAACTGGAAATAACGTGCAACAGATTTATCCTGTATTTGCATACATAAAAATAATAAATTAAATGCGAATAATATATGATGTTTTGGCTAATGATAAAGCAGGCCTTCTGCAGAGTTACATGACAACAGCGTGCCACGCACCTGTATTATTCTCCATATAAGCGTGCTCTTCCTGCAAAGATGGATGTGTTTCTGTATTTCCCTGCACAGTATAACACGGATCTGTGGATCTCACATGTCAATGAACTCGTCCACTGAAATATTAGATCTAATTAGAGGTGGCTGGGTCAACAGCGGTGGCAAAGGAGTCGCCCTCTGCGTGAATTATTGCTGAGCTGCTTCCTCAACAGCCCCCCCTTACAGTAGCACCTACATATGAAGAAAGATCTGTCATTGCACCTATCTCAGAAAGTGCATTATTCTAATAATTTGGTCATTATTCTTGTTTTCCTGTCTGGTGTTTGAGTGCATTGTTTAGGGATAAAAATGATTTGATATTGTGTCAAATTCGATTTATGCGAGAGCAGTAAAGAATTGGACGTCTTTTTTCCCAATATTAAAATATATATTTTGTGTAGGCCTATATATATATATATATATATATTTCATATAACCCATCCTTTGTTAAATATTTGCAGTCAGCTTGTGCAGTATTAATATTTCTTCCAGATGTGTTTTTTTTTTTTTTGGAATCCTCTTTGTCATTCCCATGTTTTCTTTAAATGATAAAAAAAACCCGTAATTTAGCGTCCCTCTAACCCAGATGTGCGCGCTCGTGTCTTTTCTCTTTCTGCATTTTGCATCCGTCAATTATTCTAATTGTGTTGCCCTTTGCTGACAGGTTAAGAGCATTTTTATCTGCATTGTTTTCCAGGGCAGCTAAAGGGGGTCTCGATACCAACAATCAGAGTAATTGAATAGTTGAATAAATTGAATGATCTTGAGGGGAAAAGTGTATAATGAAAATAAAGTAAGACCAGATGATTTCTTTGCCACACATACATGCACGCCATGGATGGATGGATGGATGGATGAATGTATGGAGGGGACACCTTCCTGAGAGACTGCAGCTTTGAATCGGTTGTATATACATATATATAAAAATCCTGCATTAACCCAACCTCCTTTTTTTAATCAGCTTGATGTGCCTTTTCATTTTACTAAATTACATTTGAAACATTAACCACACAAGCAAACGGCTTATGGGATTGTAGGTCCCTCCAGTATATAAACGGCGTGCGACAATAGAATAAACAGTCCGTGTTGGAAATATGGAAAAAGATGGGAAGATAAATCTCATAATGCAGGAGAGAAAATGGACACGCGCAAAATCTCATTTATTTTCCCAAAGCAGAATATTTGAGTGTCCAATATAACACTAATTTGTTTTATTTGTACATTTTCTCCACGCTGTGTTTGTATTATTGATAATCAAGTTTTTTTGAAAATTCCAAAACAACAAAAAAATACCAAACATTTTCTGCGATTATGTAATAAATCTATATTATTATTATGATTGTTATTATTATTATTGTTGTTGTTGTTGTTGTTGTTGTATATAATTTAGTTGATTGATACAATGATAACTATTATTTTCAATTAAACGTATCAACATTACAAAATTACTGAAATTAGGCTAAATCATATTATGTTTGCTTTATATGCAATCAAATTACATGCAACTTCAATTTTTGTTCGAAATAAAGTCTGTTGTAGTTGAGCGTGTATCCAGATGTGGTGTGTGTGCAGATGTGTGTGTGCTGATGTTGTGTGATCTGCAGACGGTCTCTGTCGATGGAAACAACCTGCGTTGGTTTTGGAGGCGGACTGCCGGGAAAGCGCCTCTGTGTGCTTTTCTTTCCACGCTTGAAGTAAATTGGAAGCGAAGATTGAGTTCATCTAGCTTGAACTAGCGGCCCTCCGGGGGGAATATCTTATCCGGGAGAGCAGTCTCAGACGATGGGGTTTGAAATGAACAGTGTCAGGAGGACTGCGCCCAGACTCCTAATCCTACCTGTCACTGGGAGACATCCAGCTGCTGCAGGGCGCTGCTGGCTGCTGCCACACAGCCGGAGAGAGAGCAGCTCAGCAGGTGAAGGTGCTGTGGATTTTATTCAGACACGTGTCCGATAATAACACTTCTGTGGAGTGTGGCTTCACTTTTGCTCCGAGTGACAACTCAGTGTGGGATATTTTCACTGTGAAAACATGTTTAAAGTGATGCAACAGGGCAGATTTTGAGGGAGAGTGTGCCAACGAATACCCTGCATGCACTTTTTATATTTACAACTGCCTCTCATCCTTTTATCCTGTCTTACCTTTTTGTCTCTTTAGCACTAAAGCAGTTTAGTAGGCATGAGGGGCCCTTTTGTTTGGCATTGCCATGTTTTGGATTTTAGGAGCTCATGTTAGAAGCTTGTCTTTTCTTGATAGGGAGGTTTAGGAGTGAACGTGTGAACTTTTTTTCTGGGGTTGCTTCACACATTGAAACCTGAGAAACCTGGCAATGAGGAACTTACAAGAAATGTTCGAAAAAATAGCATATATATATTTATATATAAAGTAAAAATAAAAATAAAGACAATAATAAAAACTACAAACAAGGTGATGACCTTATAAAGTGCTTAAAACGAATAAATCTGAAAAATATGTTTAGATACATAATTAAGATAATTAGGCCTATATATAGTTTTTTTTAGACATTTTCCCCTATTGCTTTAAAAATAATTTTATTAATAATTTCTTGCAATTTGTGGAACACTTCTTGACAAATTGCTCATTGCCTTTTTTCCTGTTTTTAAAAGAAAGCAAACTAATGAAGGTCTTTGAATGCAGCACAAGAAAAGTCATCCAGGTTTTGAAGGGTTAACCATGAAGTAACAAATAAACAGTTAAATCTTGATTTCTGATAAACAGTTTGTAGTTGGCCTTACACGGGAGTGGGTATAGTGGTGGAGTCACACTGCATGTTATGTCTACGTTCCCCTAGACATTGCACTTTAATTGAAAAAAAAAAACCCCGAAGAAAATCCATTTGATTGTCTTAGTTTGTCACCATCCCACCTGCTGATTATCTATAAAACTTCTATTTTGGGTTGCACCTTTTCTAAAGCACCTCTTTGCTCTCTCTGTTGTCTGGATGTGCAGCAGTGAAATCTCCAAGGACATTTCTTTATAATGGTATCTTTGTCGATTGCTAAAATAAAAGTGTTCCTCATTTTTACTGGCTGCATGGATGTGACCCCCCCCTCCCTCCTCTTCCTCCTTACCAGAAGGAGCCCTGCTGGCCCGGGGCCCCTCCAGGAGCCACTGCAGTGAGCTATTTATGGTCTCCACAGGAACAAGGTCCCGCCTCTCCGGAGACATTTTCATATACCATGTTAGACGCCTCTCCTCCTCCTGCTTTCTCCTCCTCGCTTGTTCACCTATGGAGGATGCTTTCCGCCCGCGGGGGCCTCCTCTTCCTGCGCTCCTATTGGCCCTCGGTGAGCCTCTGCCGCGGTGACGTCAGGCCCCCGCCGCCCCTGCAGCGCTGAATGGACCGAGCAGCCTGTCTGATTCACTCCAAAACAGCTCGGCACGGCACGGCACGGACATCATCCCGGGAATAGAGACATAACGGGGACAGAGGCTTGACCGGGGACAGCGAGGAGAGAAGAGGAGAGCCCGCAGGAAGGAGTGAGAGGCCCCAACATCAGCAGCAGACTTTGTTTTTCTTCCAGAAGAGGACGGGGGAGTGCGCCCACCGTGTTGCGGGTGTATGTGCGTGCGTTTGTCTCCCGGTTTGGATCACGATGATGCAAAGTGCGGCGGTCCTACCGACAGAGAGTCCTGTAAAGAGTTTACCGGAGATTCTCGGAGTGCCACTGCAACGTAAGACATTTTTCACACTCCTAATTTCTGGTGTCGATTGTGAAAATCAGTTGGCGGGTGCATCCTGTGGTGCAGGGCTTTGCTGTATAGAGAGAGGGGTTTAGTTTCTGTAACTGAGGATAAGGAGGCTGGAGCTCTCTGTCTTAGACTGTCACGTACAGGCCAATGATGTGTCACGCTGCTTATATTTCAGCGAGCATGACGTCTTAAATAATACTAATTATTGGCCTCAAAGCCAAGCAGGGAGCATCCCGCATGTCCATGAATCTTTGCAGCCTGTAGCCTGCAATATCCTGCAACGCTTACAGTGCAAAGGAGGGCACTTTGGTCATTTATCCCATCCCTAGAAAAAAAACCCCAACATAATGTATGTTATTTAAAGCAACAGTATTTAATTTTCCAATTTGGCTCTAAACTTTGCTGCATCCCCTGTCCGGTTGTTGGGCTCACAGGCAGCTGTTAATTTGTAAACGAGGCTGCATGGTCAAGAGATCAGACGCAGTTGTCATCACCCATCAGACAAACACACACTGACTTTGACTGACACTCATTACTGGGTCAAATAAACGCCTAATTTAGTCGTCTTCGCATCTAAAGCAAGGCCTAGAAACCTCAGTTTATATGTTTTGCAATTAAGGATGATTTCAGGCCATTTTTTACCACATATTTATGAGAGTTATTTGTGCAGTATCTTAATACATTTATACCTTGCAGCATCAAAGGCGAGAATTACCTTACATCTGTTGGTCCCGGCGTGTTAATCTGTGCCAGGCCCTTTATAATCTGATCGTGCAATCAAGATAGAAGTGCAACGGGATACATCTCTGCTCTGACCTAATTATTTGGAGGCGAGTTACTCAAATGTACAGATGGACCCTCTCTAATAAGCTTCTCTAATACACAAAATAAAAAATAAAAAGGATATAATACAGAGAGATAATTACTAGACATAAAACACTTTATTTGTCATTGTAGATGTACAACGAAATTATGTTTGGTTATATCAGGCTGACAGCTGTACACAAATGTAATAAAACATTAAATAAAAGCCAAGTTAGAACATTAAAACAAGATGAAAAAAACAAAACAAAACAAGGCAAAACCACAAACAGTGACGAGATAAGACAGTGACAAATAATTTTAAGCAGAAATAGTAACAATAATAAGAAGGGACCTTCAAAACACTGATAACAAAAATGTTCCTTCCTGTAACTAATATTTGGCTTTCAAGTAACCCCAAAATACAAATCTAACATTGTTTTCTTTGTGTCACACTGTTAAGTGTGAACTAAAGGCAAAAAAATTACACGTGACATAGAATATGGCTATATTTTAGACTCCCTCGCAGCCTATTCACAAAATTATTTAAACCTAAAGAGACTATATGTGGTCGGCTTATGCTCTTTAATTTTATAAATCGAGGCAGATTAAAAGATTGGATAAAGATCCTGCCACTCAGCCCCCTGCGGCACCAGCATTCATCCTGGATTTAAACCTGGATTATTCCAAGAATAAAAGCAACAGAGAATTTATCTAAACATTTATTTTACACCGTGGACAGAGAGCTCTGCTGACTCAGGGCAATTACACCCAAACTTTCACCTGCAGGCTATTAGTCTGGGATATAAAGTGTTTACTTCACGTTTAATTACCACAAATCATTTGACAATTGAAAGTGTGAGTGGCTGCCAGAGTGCACTTATTCTTATAGTGCAAGAAAAAAAAAATGTTAAAGCAGTTTGGAGTTCTCTGGAAATGTGTTTTACTTCCTGTGTGAGTTGACGGAGGTGATGAGGCTGAATTGTGGAGTGAATTGAAAGAGTGGAGAGTGGAGGCAACAGATACCGAGATATGAAGACCTACTGAACACACGAGGGTTTCTCTCTCTGTCTCTGTCTCTCTCTCTCTCTCTCTCGCTCTCTCACACTCACACACTCACACACACACACACACACACACACACACACACACTGAAGAAGCTGGACGGTGGACCCTCTGCCAAGATCGTGCTACTTTCCTTTCAGCACCACTTCTCGGTCCCGCTCAGCTTCATCCACCCACCACTTATCTCCAGATATTTAAAACGCCTATAATTTCTCCTCACATAAAAAAAAAAAATCACAAATTAAGATGCATTTTTTAAAATAACGTCTTTTATCAGCCACGTACGAATTTACTCACTATTGAGGGGGGAAAAACAGTAATCCTGTCTGTGTCTGTGCAGGAATGTTGCTCTGTATTCTTGTGCATCGCTCTCCTTCGGTGGTTTTTATGCTGCAAGATGAAGCCACATAGGCCGAATATTTTCAAATTATATATGTTTTGTTCTTCAGAAAAACGCGAACAAATTTTAAAAAACATATAATCTGTTTCCCCCTAATGTTCTACTTTTAAATTCATTTAAATATTTCAAAATGTCTCAAATTAAAGCTGGATAATGTCGTTGCATGGCCTTCGTATCTAAGGGCTCAACATGCATTTTAAATATATGGATAAAATGCGTGTGTCCACGTTGTGTGCAGGCTGTCTCGGCCTGCATGCTGCATTATCCAAGAGCTTTGTTTTTTGCAGACTGTGTGCTGTGAAGAGATTAAGGCATTTGGAGCTTTAGACGGTTATTGTTGGATGATGTTTTGTCTCGACGGTGAACAGCCTCGCTGCCGCAGCTCGTGTGTGTGAGTGTGTGTTTATAGCTACTGGCGTTTTCTGACGTTTGCTCTGTCCATTTCTCCTCGATATTGATTTTTCATTATCGGATACCATGTGAATGTTTCACTAAGTGAAGGCGCGAGAGGAAATTTAGTAAAAAAAAAAAAAAAATGCATTGCTATTTACAAAATAATTGAAGATTAAATGTTGTTTTTGAGACGCTATAGGACGAGGCCTTTATCGCGATATAAATCTCTGTTAAATAATGATCTGTAAGATATAACGCAAGGGATCTGTTTAATTATGATTAAAGAGACATTTCTATAAAATATACCAGTTCTTTTATAACATACTGTGTCAGCAGTATATAAATAGATTAAATTGTGCCATTTGGTTGCTGTAAAGATTCAACTTTGAGGGGGAAATATGCATTTTGTTGCACATCTTTGTGATTCATTAATTAAATTTTACTTTTTGAAATCGGCAATTTACTGTAACAGATCCTTAATGCCGCTTTAGGTGAAGGAAGGTCAAACACCTACCACAGGTCCCTGTTTCTGTCCGTGCATGTGGTCTGCTGCTGCTTCCCTGTTATGTATTTGTCGTCTCGTTTTTTCCGTGAATCTCGTCTTGACCCTAAATTTACAGCACAGCTCCTAGAAAAGCATCTCAAGAGATGATCAGGCTTCAGAGGAACAGAACAGGGTAGCAAAATTAAAATAAAAACAAACAATATTGTCGAAAGTAATTCTTTCTCTGCATTGCTGGGAAACAGCTCCGAGTTCAGCACCTTGGACAGTGACGGATATATTTCACAAAGTGCTTCAAAAATAAAAGTCGACTGACAATTGTTGTTATTTTAAACAAAGCGTTTTATGTTTTTTATTTTTAGGCGTAGTATGGATGATAAAAAATGGAATTCATAATGTAATTACTAGGGGTTTAAAAAAAGAAAAACAGTCAGCCAAAAGTGGGCCAAAAACTGAAAAAAACCCCAAATAGGACAAAGGTAAATACATCACAGGGTGGGTCAGAAAATTAAAAGACGAGACTGATTAAAGCTTAATACTAAATACTATATACTAGCTAAAATACTTCTTGTGTCTTAGAATATCATAATGAATATATATAGTTTAGGCTAATAATATTCATAATTTAAATGTAGGCTATCACTTGACAAGTAAAGGCTTAACCATTTGAAATCTGGTGTAACGTCACTTTTCTTGTGCTGCGTTAAGATGCCTTTCACAAGTATTTTAACCTTTGAACTCTGAGCAAATAGATGTGATTTCTTTAAAAAAAACACGGGGAAAGGACAATGAGCAGCTTAGCAATATATGTTTCACAAACTGCAAGAGATTAGTAGATTTAGAAAGTTCTTAAAAGGCTAGGGGACTTGGGGAAAAAGAAAAAAAACTACTGTAAAACTATAATTCTCATAATTAGCCTATATATTTGAAATTATGTTACAAAATTATTAGAATTTTTAAGCACTTTTCCAGGTCATTTATTTGCTGTTGTTGTTGTTTTTTTTAATTTCTAATTTCGTTTTTCTTTTTATTCGATACATTTTAAGGAAATTTTCTTGTACTTTTTCCTAATTCATTTTGGTGCTTTTATTGCTCATTGCCTTCTTCCCATTATTTTTTTAAAAGAAAATCAAGCCAAAGTTTTTATAGGGTTAAGGTAAAGAAAAATCACACTATTGACATATTGTGCCTTTAAAGACTGCACTGCAGGCTGACACACGATGCAGTGGAAATCCACCTGTTTTTATGTGCGACGTTTGAATTTAAATTCATATAGGCTCGCATTTAGAAGAAATTGTTACTTTTGTTTTTATCTATTTTTAATGTCCTGTTTCATGTTATTTATGCTACCATTTTCTATTTATCTATTTTGTTGTGCAGCACTTTGGTCAACTCTGTTAGATTAGATTATTTTACCGTTTCGCAATATTTGCATAAAAAAAGTTTATATCTGTGGATTCATGGTTGCTCACCTCTCTCTCTCTCTCTCTGTGTGTGTGTGTGTGTTTTGTCGTTTTTCCCCGCTGCAGAGATCCCTCAGTGTGCCGGCTGCAGCCAGCACATCCTGGATAAGTTCATCCTGAAGGTGCTGGACAGACACTGGCACTCCAAGTGCCTCAAGTGCGCCGACTGTCAGACTCCGCTGGCGGACAAATGTTTCTCCCGGGCAGGAAGCGTCTACTGCAAGGAGGATTTCTTCAAGTCAGTGTGCCATTTTTTCTGTCTTAGTAATGAAGTTATATATTTGTGCATATATGTGCATACAGAGTTAACGTTAAGCTTAAAAACCGAGCTGGTTTCTTGGCCTGAACTGTGACAGGACACACCGACTAATGTCAACAACATTCAAACAAGCTAACGTTAGCTTAGCTTAGCTACACCCAGAGGAAGTAGCATTTTGTCACTTTCGATACTAATTAGGATGAAAAGTGACTAATTATGACGAAAATAAGGCTTTGAATAATTCGACATTTTTTATAACCGACTGGTTTTTGTTCTATCTGAAAAAATGTGACAACATTAGCATAATTTGTTAGCCTAATAGTAAACTCTAACTTTAAGTTGCTATTAGCATATTAGCATAAATCTGGTATTTTCCATTTGTATCATATGTCTAGAAATTTAAAGATTTTTAGAGATTATAATAAAAGAAGATAGTTCAGTTATTTTTTCATTAAGGTTTTATCATCTCACTTATTTCTGAACATCCACAGGGAGAGCTAATAACTTAAATTCATAATATTTTAGTGAATAATGGTCTGTATTGATTTAATAATATTTTTAGTTTAATATATAATACATTTAACATTTATTTATTTATGCTTAATTGTTAATATGATTTTGTAGTAATATAAACACCTATCACTTTGCTGGTCTGTTAGAAATTGGTGCCATTATATAGCACAAGGCACCATGGTGGGCTATTTGATTTATTTCTGAATTGAAATATGTGTATTCATAATATTTAAAATATGCCTTCATAATTCCCCCTTTAACTGGCTGTTTTGTTCTGCTGACCTAATGACAGTAATCAAAAATTTCAAAATAAGAGCGAAAAAAATCCTTTTCTGTTTCAACACTGTTGACATTTTCTTTCTGTCTTTCTTTCTTTCTTTCTTTCTTTCGAACGATTGGATTTCTGAGGCATTACAGAAGAAAATTGAGTTTGACTTTTATCCAAAACAGGATCAGCAGATCCAAGCTTTTTACTAAATCATGTTTGAAAGGTTTTAATGCTCAAAGCTTGAATGAGACCTGAAGAGCTCTGGAGTCTTAACTGAGAGCTAACTGTATTAGCCGACCCCGGGGGACGGGCGGGGGGACGTTTGCATGTTCAGACCGTGGCGAGGGACACGTGTGTGACTGGACAACATGCACGTACATAAACACAAAATTACACATACACACAGATTCAGTGGTTTATGCTCCTCAGTAGTGATTTCGAGGCTTCACCTTGCTCTTTTTATTTCTGTGGGTTGGTTGTGTGATTTAAAGCCTCTCCTGAGTCAGTGTTTTATTGGTTCTCCTCAGGGTGTGTTTACTGTGAGCACCACTCCTCCTCCTCCTCCTCTTCCTCTTTTCCTCTTCTTCCTCTTCCTCCTCCTCCTCCTTAGCTTTCAGTACTTCATCTGCAAACACATAAACATGCAAACATGCACATACACACTCACACAGTCGTGCACACACCACACAGTGCATTGATCCTCTCCATCCATCAACCTGCGGACAGGTCTATCGTTAACAGAAATGCATTCCAGTGCTGATTTTTCTCTCCACAACAGCTGGAGCTTCTATTAATACAGACACTGTGCCATCATTCTTGGCTGCAGTTGAGGAAATATCTGTCTGGCATGTGAAATTTTAATCTCGGCTGGTCTCGCCATCTCCACCAGCCTGTAAAGTGGGCATAAATAGGAAAGGGATGTCAGTCTACCCCGCTGGTGTTTTGCATCAGATGTTCTAATGGCAGCTCTCCTCCTCATGTTTTCCTGCAGGCGTTTTGGAACAAAATGTGCATCATGCCAACAAGGGATCCCTCCGACGCAGGTTGTGCGGAAAGCGCAGGACTTTGTGTATCACCTGCACTGCTTCGCCTGCATCATGTGCAGCCGACAACTGGCCACTGGGGACGAGTTTTACCTCATGGAGGATGGGAGGCTGGTGTGCAAGGTGGATTATGAGACTGCGAAACAAAACGGTAGGTCTGCATGCATCCAAATACTAACATCAATTGAAAGGAAAATACAGGTTGAAACTTTATTTTATAAGATTTGTTTCAACAGCCACGAGCCATTTATATCCATACAGTCAGCCTATGTGAGTCAGCCAAAACTAAATCTGAATCAAAGTGCAGGATGTCACAAATCAAGCCATGTACACTATAATGCAGTGAAATGACCACCGACTGTGGATCTATGTTGTTTGTCGTCTGGGTGTGTTTGCTGTCTCTCTCCCTCCCCTCTCTTCTGAGATTTCCGTGCGTCTCTGATTGATTATGTAAAGTGAAGCAATGCTTTCATATGGTGGGGCCCCAATAACTCCGTTCCTCTGGCACTCCGGCTGTGTAGATTTATGTCCTCTGCTGTGGGAATGGGACAGATGCACAAGGACAATAATACACTTCCATACATGACCATTCACTTCATTTAACGCGCATACACTCCACGCAAAGGCCGAGGGGCACTGGCTGTTAAGGCAACGTGACGAATGTAAGAGGAAGTCACTCACACTTGTAATGATGTTTGTAGATGATTCAGAGGCGGGGACCAAGCGACCGAGGACCACCATCACGGCCAAGCAGCTAGAGACCCTCAAAAGTGCCTACAAGAACTCACCGAAGCCGGCACGCCACGTCAGAGAGCAGCTGTCCTCGGAGACGGGGCTGGACATGAGGGTAGTGCAGGTAGAGGGTTTTGTCTTTTGTCTTTATTCCTGCAAGAAGGCTTCCTGTTATCTCCAAGCTGTGGAAACTGCAGCAGTAAGAACAAAGCATCATTTCAGCCTGATTTGAGCATCTTTTAAGCTACGATTTTTAACACTTTAAAACATGAACAGAGGGTGTATATAGAACACTTTTAAGAAAATGATTTGACCTGATCACAAGGTGAGGTCCTTAGGTACCTAAATGTTTGTTTTAAAATATTGATTGTGTACATAGGCCTTTATTATCAGACTTTTGGAGCTAAAATGTTGTATTTTACTTGATAGATGATACAAAAACGTGATAAAAAATGCAGACCCAGAAATTATAGATGTAAAAATTCATATATTTACTTACTTACTTTATTGCTTCTGATTTTATGCTCTGCTTGAAAATTTCTTTCCACGATTTTGTGCTCTTTTTGCTGAGTTAATATTCAATGGTTAATCTTTTTGTAACAGCATTTTAAAAAGTGTTTTTTGAGATCATTATGATAGGAGTCACTTAATTAATTTAGACTAGGCTGGTTATGTCTTCTGCCATTTTTCAAATGTGTTCAAATGTGTCAAACAAAATGGTTTTTAAGATTTAAGCTTTAAGATTTTAACTTTTAATTTGAAATATGAAAATATTCAAAATGTGATTGAACTGAAAAAATATTATATTAATCATGAATTGAATAATTAATTACAATATTATTCTTCTAATGATCCAAGATCAAGGTTGAAACATAGTTGAGATTGCCCTTTTGTAACTGTAGCTCCCAAACACACTGCCTGTTTTTAAAGTACATCTTAAAACACATTTTTATTCTCTGGCTTTTAACTTACCAGGAGTGTTGCCTTTTAATATTACTGTCCTTTTGTCTGTTGGTTTTTAAACTGATCGTTGTGTTTGTACTGTTTTTTTTTTTATGTTTGTGCTATTTTTTGATTGTACTGCAATTTTGTCATCTGTTGTTGCTGTCCTTTAAAAAAACATTTAAATTTGGATTGGATTTTGGATAATGATAACTGTTATTATTTCCATCAGGTGTGGTTCCAAAACCGACGAGCAAAGGAAAAGCGTCTCAAGAAGGATGCAGGTCGACATCGCTGGACTCAGTTTTACAAAAGTGTCAAACGCAGCCGAGGAGGAACAAAAGTGGAGAAGGAAAGCTCGGCCGATGACGCAGGACTCAGTGACAGTGAGCTGAGCTTCAGAGGTGCGTTTTCTGTATAAAACTTTAGCCAAGCCCATATCTGCTATTGCTTAAGAGAGAGATTCCTGAAAGGGAATTGTCTATTATGCTGTCGTGCTAATGGGATTAAAGAAGCCTACAAGCTGCTAAATGATACGGTGCAGCAGCACTTCAATGTGTCTTTGTGGCAATTAATTTGTTTTCTTGCATTGTGAAATGCACGGTGTCAGGAAAATCCAAAACGGCATCCTCATTTCACATTCTCCTCACACGTCCCCATAGCCGCTGACGCATCCTCCTGCTTCTGTTTGTCACCATGATAGAGCTTATTGGAAAACAGAGAGGCGTCTTAGTGGGATGCAAACGGCATTTTAGACATCCTTGTGTTATTTAATGTTCGCAAAACCCGTTTTGGGTAGTCATAAAAGTCTTCGAGCCACTTTTAAAAAGAAGGCCATTTTTATGAGAAATGAAAACATGGTGACAGAAACTCTATAAAGCATGTGAGGCTTTTAGTCAATTAGAGAGAAAGCGCTCTGGGGCATTGTTGTTATTGAAGCCGCTCGGGGGAGGGATAGAGATGGAAACAAATATTTCGTGCTGCAGTAATTGCACACAGACAGACTTCCTTTGTCAGAGAAGAAAGTGAAGCACATCCTTTCTCACCAACAAAGCTCAAGTGCTTATCAGATACTTAGCAGTAGCTCAGCGGTCCACTTACTGCACCTGTGAAATCCACGTAATGTTGCCACAATAAATCGCACTCATAAAAGCACTTAACTGTATTGAAATATAACAACTATATAATGCTTTTGCAGTCGACAGCACTGTCGATGTGTTAAAGTTTTTACATCTCTCATGCTAAGTGATGGTATCACCCTCACAGATGACCAGGTCCTGTCAGATCTCGGCCACACCAATGGGCTTTACGGGAGCGTCGGTGACGTGACAAACAGCGCAGTGCTGAACGGCGGCTTTTCTGTGGACGCGGCGGGACAGCCCTATCACGACATCCGAGCAGGAAGCCCGTATGGTCTTCCTCAGTCGCCCTCCTCCATCACCTCTCTGCCCGGCCACACCCCTCTCCTCAACAATCTGGGCTTCAGCATGGACAGTCTGGTGGCGCAGGGCGGGCCCGGTGGCGTGGGACAGGCTCTGAGGGCCATGGCAGGGGGTCCAACCTCAGACCTCTCCACAGGCAGCAGTACGGGGTACCCCGACTTCCCCACCAGCCCCGCCTCATGGCTGGACGAGATGGACCATTCCCAGTTTTGAATCTTGTCAGAAGATCGCTGTGGGGATAAAACAGACTCACAAAGCTTTTTACATTTCTTTCTATCACCCTCCAAGACTGGTATGTTTTGTGACTTTGGGTGAAGAGGCGAAGGAAGAGGAGACTCCCTCAGCAGTCGTAACAGTGAGAGATCAACCAGGTCGAGATGTGTAGTCTGGAAAAAAGCAGTGAAGAACACCTCCTGAATGTTCAAACTCAACACTGTATCATACAACTTTTGGTATCACCTGACTTTATTTTGTCCTTTCACTCTGAGAATGACACTCGATGGATTAATGCTCACAGGGGAGATGATATTGTCCCCCGAAAATAAACCATCCCTGTTTAACAGCTACAACAATAGGGCTACAATCTAGATAAAAGTCCCTATGAGACCCAGGAGGCACCTGCATGCTTCTGATTCATAATGAGTAGGACTGCTGTCTGGCCATATCGAAGCCTTTTACATTGGCGATGCACTTTACTCTCCTCTTCTTTTTCTATGGACAGGAATGCAGAGTGAGGATGAGAGAGAGAAAAAGAGGAGAGACATATGCACAAGGCAAAAACACAGTGTTTCATTGGGAGAGAAATTTACAAGAACAGTGGCACAAGTGTGAATTTTGAACCATGCTGATGTTTTTTAAATGTATTGCTGAAGCTTACAAGTTATTAGGAAGTAGATGGCCGTTGGTCTGTCCGTCCGTCTGTCCGTAGAAACCGACGTCTCCTCTGTTTCAATGAGGGCAAACATTGTTTGCTACACAGCAGGTCTCTCTTCTATATTTATAGGTGCTTGACTTGTTCTCATCTGTGTAAAAGCTGTCTGAGACCGAACGTCTGTCAGTATTAAATGATCCAGTCTCACCGGGCATCAAAGTTTAGGTGTTGGAGGACAGTCAAGAAGTTTGGGGTTGTGGAGAAACTCTAGTAATATATCACACATTTAAATTATTAATTTATTTTTTTGAATGCACAGAAGACAAGCAGATGTCCATTTATAAGACATTCAGATTCAGAGCAAATTAGATGGTTACACAAATACAAAACATTGTTTTGCCAATCAAAAAACCAAGAAGTATTAGCAGCAAGTCCCTTTGTGTTGGCTCCCCTGTTTCCTCAGTCCGGTCCAGGCTTCTCTTGGTAATCTACTCAGTCCAGCAGAGCTCTAGCTTTGCCTGCTATCAACCTACTTACTGACCCCAGATGTGTTGTCAATCTGTTCTCCCTCTGCCTGGCCTCCATGCCAGAGGGATTACCACAGAGCCCCCCACTATCACCCTACTGTCGCTTCAGTGCTGGCGTGACTGCTAGGCCGATATGTTTCAAACTGTTCAGACCACATCAGATACATCGTAAGCCCCCCACAACAACTGAGACTGATCTTGAAATGCAAACTTTCTTTGAGTTGTAAGAGCAACGAATAGTTTGATTTGACCGATTTAGCATGTCAAAACTAGTAGCTATTCTATTAAAAACTCCTCACCCTTATTTCTGAAGAGATAAATTCAAATCTTAGATATGTGGTCACCTTTTCATGAAAAATTGCCAAGTCCTTTTATTTTACCAGAGCATCCTATAGAGTGCTGCAGGGATGAGTCCTACAACCTGGAAACGACTGAGAATTTTTGCACTACTGCTCCCTTCGCCTCAAAGTCAATGGGTCAATTGAGTTTTTGGTTAGAAGCCTTAAATAAGGTCTGTGGTTAACACACGCTAATAAGACTTTTAAGGGTTTTTTTTTCGATCACATAAAATACATCAGTAAGTACCAAACTCACAAGGTTTGAAGCTTTTATGTGTCTTAAAAAAGGTGTTTGCTAACAAGTGGCTTAATGAGACTACGGGGTGTCGTAACACCAAACACAGCTTTACAGCTGGCTGCATTGTAGTTAGTTTATAGCCTAACGTTAGCTTTTAATCTCTGATGATTGCATTTATGCTTCAAAAATTGTATTCATTTGTGAACATTATCTTGCTGTACAAGTAACATAAACTTTTGTTTGCCACGGAGGTTATTTTCTGCAATGATCGAAAATCCAATGAAAAAATCCCATTGGCTTTTTGATGACGGAACCAGGGTGACCCTAACTTCCTGGTTGGGCCACAAAAAATGTCATCCCTGCAGCACTCTATTTAAAAGCCAGAGAGCAAATCAGCAAACTCAAAGTGACACTAAAAATAAACTCAGTAACACTTTAGACTACATCCTGCAAACTGCAGTATAATTACCTGGTAAATACATAGAATCAATGAAATACTTACTGTTAAAATATTCTGGGATTAAAACAGTACAGCGGGTTAGGGGATTAAGGGAGTTTAAGAATAAAAATGGGTAACAGTGTCGATATTTCGGTAACATTAGTTGTGGTATAGTTCATTTTAAATATTATTGGTGTTTCTGGGGAACAAAACAGTTTTTCATGACCAAGTTAAAACCCTTTCTGTGCCCTTCTCCTAATACAAATTGGTTATTATCCCCAGTATTCTCCCCTTTTACATACCATTTGATACCCAGTAAGTGTTTCATTTGTACTACATATGTGTAAACTATTTCCAGTGTAATTTGCAGGCTGCAATCTAAAGTGAAACAATACACAAACACATTACCACTACAGTTTTGTTAAGTCTGTGTTGCCTCAGAAGTTTGCATCTAAATTGTTGTAAATTTTGTACAGTTTGAAAAAACGTGTTGATCGTCTTGTTTCATGAGCGCTATTTATTATTATTGCCATGTGTCTTTGAAAAAGATGTAAAAGAGAGCACTGAATTTATTCATTTATGCCTTCTGTGTAATGGTATGAACTGTGTACAGTCAAATCTATATGAGGAAAATAAAGCTGAATTGTCTTTGGGTTACCCTCGTTTCTCTTTAATAGTCCCAGCTAGCGGTGATGAATGTGAGAGTTAAGATTTTCAGCTGAACTTTGTTTTCAATACATCAAAAGAAAAATATCTGCTGTAGGTGTTTTTATTATTTTTGCCTTATCTAAACGCTCTTAGGGCGAGTTAACCCGCAAATTCATTTACCCATTGAGAGCATTTACCACACACTTAGGCCTCTATTCAATTGTGGAGATCCATTTAGTACCACCAGCAGACAGTGGTCAGTCAGTTAACAGTGATTGATGCTGCTTTCCTCTCTCGCTCTCGGGGTGGGGGTGACAAGAAAGATACATGAAGAGAGAGAGGAAGAGAAAAAATAAAACAAGTGGGGAAACAGATGCCTCACTGGCTTCACTGATCCTCTCAGTGCTAAAGAGACACAGCAGCAGATTGCAGCGCTGCACTATCAAATCTATCCTTAATCCCTGTGCTGTTAACTAATTGTAGAGTGCTTTGTGAAATATGGGAGAATATGCTTTGTGGTCAGGCAAAGAGGGAATATGGCCCATATGCCGGCAGTTAGCTTGTATGTCAATATGTCAAGCTGCTAAAAAGAGTATAATGCAGGACTGTAGCCAGCATTTTTAACCACTGAGGTTCAATTTTCCTTACACAACAAGACACCCTTAAGGAAATATTGTTTCAAAGCCTTTCACTGCTCCTTTTTTTGTAATTTTGGTGGAATATTACTTTAAATTTGCGTAATATCAGACAGAATTGTCAATTTTTTACACTCTGTTTCCATCATCAGTCTCACATTGTGTCCATGATATCTGTGGGAAAGAAGGAATTTGATTTTCCCTAACCAATCACAAGAGACCAACGTATTTACAAAAATCCAACGCCATTTAAGTCTACACTGACGCACAGCCATGCGCGCACACCTGTTTTTCGTGGGTTTGAAGAATGGAGCAAAGCAAAGTAAAACCATAGACTGTAAAAATAATGGATGTAGCTACCACAACGTCACCCATTGGTTTGTGGACTCACATTTTGAAGTCTCAAGTTCAGCATTACGGTTGTGGCCGTCTTGTTTTTTTTGCAGCTGGACGTGACTATATTTGGGTGAGAGGCTGGCTCTGTGGAGGAGTAAGGGTAAAGTGTGACTGAGAAGTCAAGGACACTAGCGGCAGACAGCTTCTTTAAGTTCATCCCTGTACAGCTGACATATTAAAATTAGCTAAAGAGACAAAAATATTTCTCAATTGTTGATTTTTTTTGTACCAGGCTATAAACATGTTTATTTCTCCTGTAAAGTTAGACATTTTAACATGGGGGTCTATAGGGATTGACTCGCTTTTGGAGCCAGCCTCAAGTGGCCATTAGAGGAACTGCAGCTTTTGGCACTGACGTGTTGGCTTCATTTTTTAGCCCCAGAAGTTGCTGCTTGAATAAAAGAAAGTACGATGTTGAGTGTTATTCAGAAGACATGTTGAATTATTACAGCCTCAATAGCAGCATCTATCTTGTCTACTGCGCACACCACTGTTATTATTACTCCTGTCTGGCTAATTGTTAGTCCCCTTTTGGCACTCATTGGTTATTTTTTTTAAAATTTATCCACAAAACAACTGTTTCATGTCACAATAACAGACAAATCAGTGAACTCAAACTCGGTGGAGTGGGTGGATTTAAAGGTCTGGACTCAGGCAAACTTTAAGTTGTATTTCATTTTGAAAAAAGTCAAATTGATATAAAAGTCTAGGAGTCTGAGGCTATACTTACAGGCAAAGCAGTGCTTCAAGTTAAATGCTAACATGTTCTCAATAACAATGGCAGCATGCAGATGTTAGCAGGCATAGTTTACCAAGTTCATTTTCATCTGTAAGTAGTTTTGCAGGCTTTTAAACCAAAACACTGGACAAATTAAACTTCTGAGCTGATGATGGCACTTGATGAAAAGTGGAGGATCACCAAAGTTTTTGCAATTCACCCTGAGAAAACATAAATATCTGTGCAAAATTTTAAGGCAATCCATCAAGAAGAAAATAATGATAATAATAAAAACCGCTGGATTAGGAGTTAAGACTATGAACAACATTACTGGTTTGCATCCAGCCGAGGGCCTTTGCTGTATATCATTTCCCTTCTTTCTACTTTCTAATAAAGTATCCAAATGATTATTAACACATGTCTTTAAAACCCACATTTTTTTTTTCAAACAATGTGGAAGACTTCAGTGTTTTCATCTGTAGCTCTGGCCTTAATCGTGTGTGTGTATGTGTGTGTGTGTGTGTGTGTGTGTGTGAGACTGCCCCGCTTTTACTCCTAGTTGCTGCTTTGCTAGAACCTCTCAGGTTACAGTGGATTTATTCCCTGTAACTACGGTGTTGGCTAACTATGTATAGAATTATAATGAAATTACACCCCAGTGTACATCTGTATGAAACTCATTTGTATGCAGCAATGTGCAGCACTTGTCTGAGAGCAAGCCAACCTAACCCAAACTTAAGTGATATCGATTCCTTTGTGTTTTAGCTATTCCTGTTACATTATAAAAACAAAAAGCAAAGAGTCAGCCTGGTGGGAGTTTGCACGTTTGCATAAAACGCCACAAATTGAGCTGATTTTTATTTAAGCATTGATTGGCTGGGCTATGGGCATTAATGGATAGGCTCTAATAGTACGGCCTTACAAAGATGAAAAGCCACACAGACAGTTAGGATAATTTACACGCCACTTACAGCACTAGTATACAAATAAATCTGTGGAAACTCCACCACTGTTGCTTTTGCGAAGATGACAAACACAAGCACAAATGCCATTATCATCGATCGCAGGGCTTTTATTACAAACTTCCTGAAGGAAACAGTTTTGTTTTTTTTTCTGTCTGAAGCAAAAGGGAATAAATTAACATGCAAAACAGAGAGAATTTGTTTTGGCCCGAAAGTCAATCTCGCAGCATGGAGACAGGGCATTTTTCTCCCCAAACGACTCCATCGGGCGGCAGTGAACAATGATCCGCAGGATGACGGAGTGAGTCTTAAAGAGGGGCTGGAGTCAAACAGAGGCCTCTCAATGACACCCTCAAGGTTGTGAGCTCGATGCTGTTTTAATGTGAAACAGGGCCTTTTCCACTCAATAATTATCCTGCTGCACATATTGGAGAGATGACAGGTAACCAAAGGAGGAGGGTTCACAACCCCAAAGAAAATGTGATAAATACTGCAGTGATGATAATATGTTTACTGTATTGAAGGCCGTGATCTTAAGTGTTGTTCTCAATGTATGTAAGTGACAGAGACGCTGTGAGAGAGTGTAAAAAGACTCTTTACTGTTTGTTTGAAGCTCCTCAGTGTCGGTGGATTACAGAAGCGCTTTTTCATCATCATAAACCTCTCTCTCTCTCACACACACACACACACACACACACACACACACACACACACACTTGGTCACTAGTGAATGAGCCTCTGATATTAGTGGGAAGTGTTTCAGCAACAGAGGGATTTCTGCTTACTGTTGGGTTCCCAGCCACGCTGCTCAGGCTGGGTGTGGGGGTGCTGCAGCATCGAGAAAAGATGGGGATGGGGGGGTGAACAGTTGCATTAAGAGCTGGCCAAAGCAATGACATGGTATTGCTTTTACAGGAGAGAGAAAGGAGTGGAGAGGTAAAAGACAAGAGAGCCACTGTGCAGAATGACGGTGAGAGAAAGATGAAAAGGGGAGTAATGAGAGCGAGGAGGAGGAGAGCTGGAGGAGTCCCTCTGGAGGGATTGTTTAAGAGTCGTGCACACTTCTACAAATACATCACGGGTTTCATGCACATTAGTATCCCACTTATGAGTCTCATGTTGGGGATTTGCTGTTCACAAGAAACCTGATTATTGAAATTCCTGCACACATTATTCTTAAAGGTTTCTTATTGTCCAATTTCAGAAACCATCGGCTATTGGTGGTGATTTAGCCTCTGTGTGATGGTATGGGTTTTGTGTGGGTTTTTTTTCATATTTTCCCTGGATTTTTTTTGGCTGCTGTCTTTGTGTGCTTTCAGAGGCTGGGTGTGGCTTCCCGGTGCTGGAGCTCTGCATGCACACCTGCAGCTCATTCAACACACATCAGCTGCAGCTTTAAAACCTCTCTCTCTCACTTTCTCTCTTCTGTGCTGCCAGATTGTTTCTGCTCTTCACAGTGGTGCTACTGGCTTTTCTCCAGTGTTGTTTTCATTGAAGCAACTGCCAGTGTGATTCTCCAGTGTTTTCAGTTTATGACAATTTGCTTTTTTTCCATTTCCAGTGCCTCATTCTTCCGAACTTCAGCACCTCAACCACATGCTGCTCAGCCTCTCGCCACCTGCGCTGTCAGCCGCACTGCTTCCTTGCTTCAACCTACAAACCTTCAGTGCCATAAGCCACATGGTTTTCCAGCCTCAGCCTCACTTCAGGTTCTTTAAGTCCAGCCTCTCACCACCAGCCTCACTTCAGTCTGCCTGCTTCATCCACCTGCAAAACTCAATAATAAACTCCATTTTACCACTTTTCCCTTTGTCTTGTGATCTTGCTCTTGGGTCCAGTAAGCCGTTACACTCAGCAGGCATTGACCAATATTTTGGGGTTTTTTGGTGTTGTCAGTGGATATCTGGATGCGGAATATCCGGGCCAAGACGTCCTCTCTCGTGCATCTGTCATTGTTTGCAGACTGATTAACAGTTCAAATTGTGGTGTTTTAGAGAAAAAAATCTTATCTCTATAAATAGAAATCTTCATATGAAGACGCAGATAAATTCAGAAATGAAAAAATTCAAATAAATAAATCTTTCATCAATGATAGCTGATGGGTTCCGACTGCATTTTGACTGATAATGTTCTAATCTCCATATGGATTGTTAAAAAGTTCACCTAAAATGCCTATCTAAGGCTTAAAGTAAACTGATCTTGTTCTGTTTTTAGCACATGTACATGCATGGGCTTATTTAAAAAATAAAACTTTTTCCTAAACAGTCAGAGGTTCAGCTCCTCAGCTAATGATTGGTTATAGATCAGCTGGTACCCCATTCAAAGCTCCTATTGGCTCAGTGAGCTCTCTGCTGAAACCTTTTGACCAGTTCTCTAAGATGGCGGTGAGGATCATGGTCTAAATGGAGCTGAAGGAAGAATGTTATGAAATATGAATCTTTAAAATGATGCAATTGTAGTTTGTGGATATCTGTGGAAGTAATAATGGGTTTGGACTAAATATTTCTTGATTACTTGATTTTGAACATCTGGAGGTTTGGGAGTTTATGTGCAACATTTACAGAAACAAATATGGATATTTGGATCACAATAACACTTCATAGGTGAGTAACAACTCTATATTTGTTTGTAGTTTGTCTGACAGAAGAGTTTATGGAGCCTGCTGTGGTGGTTTGTATGTTGTGTTGGTCAGCAGTAATAGTACCACAAGAAGGGCAGCTTTTCATCAATATGCTGTACAATACTACATAAATACCAACAACAAACACTGATGTTTTACGCCTCGTAGCCACCCTACTGAAAAAACATCTTGACCAGCTTTTTTGACCAGTTTAAGGTATGTTATCACCTAATTTTCAATGGTTTAGCTGGTTATACCAGCTTGTGGTGGTCGCTGTAGCTGGTTAATTCAATGATGTTCCTGTAAAATCGATGTCCTATTTTGAAAAATAACAGTGTCATGAGGGGGGAGTATAAAAGGCAAAGGGCATGAATCGGTTAAGTCTTCTGTCATGTGTTATGCATAAAGACAAATGCTCAAACCATCAAAGACCAGCGAGTCAGGACCACACGACCATCTTCGACCAATTAGCTGCCAGCAAAAGCTGTTTTTCTGCAGGGCAATAAAAAAAAACTTTTCAGGGCCTGTGGATGGGCTGTTGGATCATGTAAACTCTACAAACAGATATCTGCATGTGTATGCAGAGGGATTTTGGTACTGGAAGCGTTCTGTTTGTGTTTGTAGTCTGAATAGTACTCACCGATCATGTTTGAACGACAGCTGAACAGTCCGTGTGGAGAGGCAAAACACACTGCCCAAAATTCAATCGGCTATTGTCTGGCAATGAGTTCGCTTGATATTAGCTTTTAAAAAATGTATCTGCATTGGCAGTCCTCCACCCATGTATGTTTTCTCTTCTGTTTTTTTTTGTATGTAAGTATGTTTTGTTTTGTTTTGTTTTCCTTGTGTTGTTGTTGTTTAACCCTTTACCATCCTGGCACTGGCGTGGTCTCTCGCATTGTTGTTGTTGCTGTCTGTTGACAGCTTTAGACTGGAGCTCTGGACATTGACCCTCTGCCTTTTATTTGTTGTTTTCTGTAGATGGTGCTGGGTGCTTTGTGCCTATTGTTTCTGTTTGTTTTGTGATATTATTGTAAAAATACATTTAAAATTAATAATTAATAATAATTAATAATAATTAATATTTTTTTTTCCAAAAAAAGTATCTGCATTCATGTGCAGATATCTACTTATAGAGATAAGCCGAAATATCTGTTGCACAGAAAAAGAGAGGAAGTCTTGACCAGGATATCAGGTGGCTACACTGGATCGGCCTGCAATATTGTCCCTCGCTGCCAGACACTTATTGTTGTCAGACCGAAAGATGATGGGTTCTGAGATTGACCTCCATGCAACCAAAGCCAGCAAAACTTTATTGGTCAATGCTACTTGGACTATAAACAGAAACCGCTGTTATACCAAAATCTTGTCCCACCAGCTGCAGAATCTGTACTCATATGTAGGTATCTGTTTATAGAAATAAATTATCATCTGCCTGCATGTGTGGTCCGATTTCTAAACACTTCAGCCACTTATTTTTTCACTCCTTTGGATTTAGAGTCTCCATCGGATCACTGGTAATAGAAAACAACAGTAACTGTAAAATTTCTGTTCTGCGTTGTTTTACTGAGGTTACACTTTCTTTTTATTTCAGCTTTTTGATCGTCATTACGTTACATCATTTACCATCATATTTCTTACTTTACTGACAAACTTCTATGTAACTTGACATAAAGATGCACATATAGCAGAGACTGGTCAGAAACCTGGGAAAGGTGTTTACATGCTATTGTATATTACTGGAGCACCACAGCTAGCATATCCAGTTTTCTTAAAACCAAGACAGGGTGTTCACATGAACAAAATATGACAGGGTTAATCCAAAAACCAGAATACTTGTGTTGATATGACCATAATGGGGCGATCTCGGGGAATGAAGCCCCACTCAGACAGTGAGTCATGAAAATATGTTGAGTCATCATCTCCAAATTACATAATTAATGTGGAACTGGACAACAAACAACCCTGTAAATTGTGCTGTATATTAAGCCTTCATTTTCCCATGAAAATCATACCCAGTGGCAGAACTGCATGGTGAAGGTGGGGCTTATAGTGAACCAGTCGTTGAAGGTGTCATTATTCTATAGCCATCACATTGTGCAATCACCATTTACTTCAGTTAAAGAAAAGAAACTTGTATATATTCAAGTAAAGTGGAAATAGACGAGAACACTATGCCAATGATTCAACATGGGGCTGCACTTTGGTGACAGTGTAAAGAACTGTTGGGGAATAAAAATTCTTTCTGAATTTCCTTCCAAAATGTAGTGCAGTAAAAACATAAAGATGCCCAAAATGAAAGCACTTAAACAAAGTACTGGTACCTCAAAACTGTCCTTATGTTTACTACTTGACAAAATATAGTTTATTACTTTTCACCTCTGAAAAATGCATAAATATTCAGAACGGCTGAACAGTATTGGACGTGGGGGGGTGTGTGTGAGTCTGCGGTTTGTAGAGGGAGGGAGCTGCAGTGTCAAAAGTGAAAAGCTCAGAGGAAAATTGAAGCCCCATAATGGAAGCATAATGGGCTTAGTGTCAGAGTCTCGCAGACGAGCCGGGGGGGAAGCACGACTGCCGTCACCCTCTCTTACCTCGAGCCAGTATAACGGGGTTTAGGAAGCAACGAGGAGACAACAACGGGCCCCAAACAGGCTTTAGAGATACACCAACAGCCTAATGGCTGCATGTGCGTGGAATTCATAACAACAGCATGGTCACTGGTTGTCTCTTTGTGGGATTGTAGCGCATCACATCTCAGACTCAGGTTGAATACTCAAAAGGTTTTCTCTCAAATCATGTACGGTTCCTCCTCAAAATTCATGAAGGGAGAGGCAGAAAATTTCATTGAGGAAGTCTGTGTGGCTGGAGTTTGCAAAAGTGAATGATGATACTTTTGGAAAAAAATAGTCCCAGCCCTCTTCTACCGTGTGATTTTTGAAGGAGGGAGTGACAGGACATGGATGCAGATGCAGACATCATGAGGAGGCATTTTAATTCTCCTCATGCATAGCACAGCTCACTTGCATCGCAATTTACTGCAGGCACTGTACAACAGCTGTCAAGACAAAAATTGAATTTGAAGTGGTGCCCCCAGTGATGACTACAAATGCTGCATAGACCATCCACTGCTGTCATAGATCTGTGAGTGACTGACAGGCTGCAACCAGACATGTTGAGGCGGTTATCTAACGCCTTGTGTTGAGGCAGATTTCGACTTAAGTAAAACATTTGGGGGATAAGGGCAGGCGAGGAGCAGGGGAGTGTGTTAGAGAGTGAAGGATTAAGCTTTGTCCCCGCTGCTGTGTACAAAATGTGCATTTGCATCTTTGTGAAGCCGTGGTTAAGATCCAGGATCCAGATTTAGTGTATTCTCATCTGGTGGAGTGACTGTGTGTGTGTGTGTGTGTGTGTGAGAGAGAGAGATGGAGAAAGAGAGAGAGAGGGAGCTGAGGCGGAGAGAATGTGCTGATCAGAGAGGCTTGAGGATGAGTAAAGCAGATTTGGACTCAGACCATGTGTTGGTTATTGTTGGAGAACATCCAAATCTCTCCTATATGACATAACACTACAGAGGCAGGTTGTAGAGTCCAGTGTTGTGTGTACAGTATGTTGTGTCATTGAGTGAACGATGAAGACGGAAGTGTGGATTAAGTGTGGCGCCTGCTGTGTATCAGGCGCCGTTTGGAATAATACTTCATTAACATTAGTCAAGAGTTTTAAACAGTTTTTTAGGCTATTTTAATAATTTTGTCATATGTTACAAAGTTGTATTAGTGCTTATTTGTATTGTAGCATACTACTTGACTGGACTTTGAGCACAGTCATATTGTTGGTGGTGACACAATCATATATTCAGGGCGCCTGTAAGAGTGACCCATGAACCAGTACGCATGCCTCATTCTGCACTGAGGAAAGTCCAACATGTACTGAAACATTTGCACTTTTTGCACCTGATGCACCATTGCACGTTTGTCACTGTCTGTACAGACCCACAACATGCAAAACAAAGACATCTGAAATCTAAACTTAAGTCTGAGTCATTTTTTATTCTGTATCCGAATCTTCCTTTGCTACATTGTGACATTTTTCTTACTTTCGCAGCAGAAAAGAAGGCAGACATAAGAGTTTTTCAAGGCACAGCTCATCCCATGTCTACCATATATCCAGGGTTCCCATACATATTTAAAAAAAAATTCAAAACACTCCATAACCTTTTCCTATATAGGGATACACATATTGTTAGATGCCTTCCCAGGCATTTGCAGATATGCAAACTGATAGCACTTGCTAACTTAACTCACTTGTTAGCCAGTAGTCCAGACCAGCACGTACAGGTACTTTGCAAAATGTCAAGGCCGTGCCCCTTTTGGGGCAAAACCAAACCAAAGATCACATAGCTATCAATGCAATTTGATGTGCGTTTGGATTATAGTTTTGACATGTCTATATGCATAAATTTCTTGTTAGACAAATGTTTGTTTTATGGACATTCATGTCTATTTATTTTACGACTTTGGCTGTACCTAAGGGTTTGCAATATCTTAACAAATTGAGGCTGATTGCTGTCATGCCCCTTCAGTCTTTTCCTCATTCAAGTGGATCAATAACCCAGCACACTGGCAGGATATCGTTCATCCGAACATCTAGTGCCTTGGCGATGTTGGTATAGTTTATGTGTATCATGGGATAGTAGTGACGTTTCAACAGTCATGGTATTTTGCATAACATCAGGTCTGGGGATTTTTATAAACATATTTTAAACAATAGCCAAGCAATCTATATTCAGAACTTTTCTAAAACATTCTTTTAATTCCAAACCAATTTCAAAATTTCTTAACTTTATATTACCCTGTATATTTGTTATGTGTATTTTATCTGCCTGGACTTTTAATTTTGTGGCCTTTAAAATTAGAACTGGTCCTGGTAGGTGTCATCATCTGTGTGAGCCCCCCCAAAGTTGTCTTCCATGAAATCGTTTTTTTTTTTTTTCAATTTTACCTGCTTTGTAGAGGATATTTTATGAAACTTATTTGTTTTGAAAAGCACTTGAACTCTAACTCTAACCTGAATGAATGTATGGATATTTGATTTGGGTTCAATGTGGGGCTCACTAAGGTGGGCTGCAAGTTTAAGTTTTTCTAGTACAAAGGCTACATTATACATAATAAGTCAATGTATACTTGCAGTGTATGTTTGTACTATGAATGTTATATTATGATTTTCAGCATACAAAAGTGTCATCTGATTTCAAGTTATTTAATGAGCAGAGAGCAAGTCAGAGGGAAAGTTTTTGTTGAAGACTTTAATGAGATAAATGACAAATGATTAAAGCATTCCTTGAATGTAACAACTGAATCATGAACAAACGGTCAGAGAGGGCTGACCCAGACTAAAAGGCCTGGCTGATTGTCAGACCTGGGCAGTAGGAGTGGGTGATATGTATAAAGTATGCTATCACAGTATGCCATTTCATATCGCTTTGACATGAATTTTCTCAAATTTATACTGTTAACGGGTAAAATAAGTGAATGGAAATGTCTTTTTTTTTGTTCTTCCGGTGATGTAAATACCTGACAAATCCAGATATTTCATCACATCATTCCAGTATTACCAATAAGCAGTCCTGCTTATGGATTTTCAACATGGCCTACAGTAATGGAATATAACCAGAGATATTTAAAGGTATAACTACCTCAGTGCAGTGCTCACAGTAACCGTCATATCACTCATCCCTACTGGGAATGTAAAGTCAATATTCAGTATTTAGATGAACAAAAATACATGTGGTGTGCTTCATTTCATATGTCTCATCAGATGGAAGGGCTAACATTTACAACCTGAACTTCCAAAGAGCTAAGCCAACAAAATCAAACTCACCTCAAGTATTTGGAAATCAAACCAAATAAAATTGTTGTAATCCTGGTCTACTAACTGCTGGGGATGAACAGAGTCTCTTCGGGGATGAAGGAGAATTGAGGAGGATGGGCGTATGAGAGAAACAGGGATGAGACAAGGGAAGGAGTAGGGACCAGGTGGCGGCAGGTTGGTGATCTAGCCTTTCGGAGCTGTGTACTGACGCAGGAGAGAGGAGATGGCACTGGATTCAGTGACCTCCTCAGGGAGAGAGCCCTCCATGTCTTTAATGGACGGGTCAGCTCCGGCGTTCAGCAGAAGCTCCACAATCTCGGCAAACTCGCACGCTGATGCTACAGAGACAAGAGAGAAAGATAATGGAGGAGTTAGAAGGAGAAGAAAACAGTAAAGAAGATAAATAAAAGAAGTAGAGGACAGAAAGCAAATCTATATGCAACAATTCTGCAAGGCATGTAACGTATTAGCCATGCTAGAAGCTGCACAACTGTCCGTCCATTCGTTGGTCCACCATTTTGGTCCACACTACAATATTGTAACAAGTGTGGATGGATTTTTATGAAACTTGATGCAGACATTCATGATCCCCAAAGGATGAATCCTAGAAACTTCGGTGATCCCCTGACTCCATCATCACTTAAAAATTTCAATGTGACTTGCCCTACTCTCCCTCTGAGTGGCTATCACTGGTTGCCTTCGTTGGCTGAGTTGGTTAGGTTCAGGCAACAGGAGTGAGATTGGTTAGGGTTAGGGTAAGAACATCAGGGTACGTCAATCAGAGGCCAACGAAAGGCCATTGCATGTCAAGTCTGTATTTTTCAGCTTCTTCATGTTGCCAAGGTGCCAAATGCAAGATGTCGTCAGAGAGTGGCGACAGCCAGGGAGGTACCTCCAGTGGTGAGAAGCAAGGCAGTGAGTCTGCCTTTACAGTTAATCTTGTGTTGAAAGTTTTCACAACGAATAGAGAAATAAGGAATAATATTTCCAAAGCAATATTCAGATGTTACTTAGATGTTATTTAGATGTTACTGAGGATGTTACTGAGGACTGAGATTACAGACATTTTTTCATGAAAATGTAATGTAATGTGGTATGTGAACAATAAGAACACATTTTTAACATTTTTTGATGTTTATAGAGAATGTCACCCTAACTTTAAGAGGAACATTCAGGGAACTAAAAGAAAACTTGCCGCTAAAAACATTACTAAAACATTGCATTGGTTGAATTGCACCATTCTCAGAACGTTTTAATTACCATAATTGCTAGCTGAGGCATCGTTACCTTGTCTGTCTTTTATTCTTACCTGGATAAATATCATAATGATTGATTTTATGAACCACTGCAGCTCATTTTGGAGTGTTATGACGATGTGAACAAGGTTTGAGTAAATATGGCTCATCCTTTTCCTCTGCGTTTAGTAGTTTAGTACAGTATGCACGGTGCTGCAGTTAATGAAAAGCCCATCTGCCGGCCCAGCACTGACACCGGCCTGGACCTGTGGTTCTCTCAAACACTTCATTTCTGCCCCATTGGCAATTTGTGTCCCACTAAAAGGGTCTCCTCTCTCTCCGCATGAGGGGGAGGAAGTGGGGGAGGCTTGCACTTTCTTAACCCAGTTAGCAGGTCCCTGCTTTCCCAATGCACCTCTGGCACCTCGCCCCCTCCCCATCCCCTCTCTCCTCCTCTCTTGTTCTGAGTGCTCTCCTCTGTCGGTGTCAATCGCTCGCTCCTCTTAAAGAGCAGACTCTGTGCTGCGCCATGATCGCTGATGTCAGCAGCCACAGTGATTGACAGTCAGGCCTTTTAACCTCCAGCTCAGGGGTGGCTGGCGGGCTGGCTGGAGTGTGTGTGCATGAGATATGATGATACATCGGAATGCACGCAAGTGTGTAAGCAAGTGTGTGCTCAAGTTGTGTCTATGAATAGCACAAGGTGTGTAAGTATCAAACACTATGAGAACCACTTATCTTTCAGCCAAATCAGACTAACAAAGCTTGGCTTATTTTTCCAGCCACGCTTGCAGTCCTCCTCTTGTTGCTCTAAACAGTATTTTATTTAGCCAGTGCCAGTGTGTGTGTGTGTGTGTGTGTGTGTGTGTGTGTGTGTGTGTGTGTGTGTGTGTGTGTGTGTGTGCGTGCGTGTGTGCGCATGTGCGCGTGGCGGGTGTCTCGCCTGGGC
This sequence comes from Plectropomus leopardus, assembly GCF_026936395.1. NCBI lineage: Eukaryota > Metazoa > Chordata > Actinopteri > Perciformes > Serranidae > Plectropomus > Plectropomus leopardus. The sequence continues at coordinate 23,191,283 of NC_142180.1, read as the reverse complement.
CTTGAGCTGTAAAAAGTGGCTGGCCCTCAGGGGAGCCGTAGAGGAGGAGAACAATTTATGGTGAGCAGTAAACCCTCAATTAATCACTTGCCAGCCACTGTGGCCCTGTGCAAAGAGAGGTGGGAATGAATTTTCATTCTCTGCTATTTGTCTCTTGGAGTTCATCGCTTATGTTTATTAGTCATCTTTTTATGCCCCATCCTCGGGGCTTCCTCTGCTGAGTGTGTTTGTGTGTGCAGATCTCCGGTGGGTGATGCAACATGCCTGCACCAACGCCACAAAGCTGGGGGACAGATGGTGTAGCCACACACACGCACACACTCAGAGGACAGGGGAAACGCCCCTGAGGGACATTTGTGTTGGGGCACGAGAGGGTCAGGGGAGTCTAAGGACCACTGCTGATTTCCTCTGGGAGGCATGCCGATTATTACACACGCACGCAGAACAAAACCAGGCAGGCATCCACACATACATACCAAAGCACACACACAGACACACACAGGACACAACAGAGAGGAATATAAGAAACTGGGTGAAAAACAACGGTAGAAAATAAAGATGAGGGATGGAGGAGAGAGCGTGGGAGGAAGAGGAAGGAAAGATGACAAATGTGAGACAAATGCTGCTTTCTATAAAAAGAGTGTGCACACACAAAACATAATGTCAGTGTACGATAAATGTGAAGAGTTTTGTTCCAAAATGAGATATTCACCATTTGCAAAATAAGTACATACACTTACAAAAAGCTTTATGGTGGAAAAATACATTTAAAGTGCATATACAACACTTCGGACTGCAGAGATTTAAAAAAGAGGCCTTCTTACCATAATGTAGCGCTGTCTGTCCTTCATTATCCTGTAAGATAGAAACAAGTCTTAATAATATCAGATGTAACAAAATATATATCCTGAGCATTGGGTATGAGAGAAATTGCTTTGCTCAAACTTCCCAAGAGTAAACAGGGAAACTTTGAGCTACTAGAATACCAATCACCTCCTACTTGTTGGCTGCGGACAAAGGGTGCCATGTTTTCATTGTAGCAAAGGGGGATTATGAGACGATGAGATATTGATTTGAGAAACACGTGACCTGCAAATCAAATTGTTCAACTTGCAGGTGACTTCCAGCTCTAATCAACCTGAACCAACAAGCTACTGAAACCAAATATGTTACGGTGGAGGTGCCTCCTGTTGTATCTACCTCCCAAAAACCAAATTTACATCTCAACCCAAATGGTCCCCAACACAGTCTCAGTAGAATCTAGATGGAAAGTTTTATAGAGATTAATGTTGGTATTATTCCATATGTTTTCTATCAATACACAACAATGCATTATGCTGTATTTAAGTAGTTTGGGTAGAACAAGAAGAACAGGAAAATCTCCCATTATCTTGTGACTTGGAAGTGTTCATGCTTTATTAAAATACAAATGCTCTTTTATTGTGTTACCTAAATGTATTGGTCGGTCAACAAGGGAAAGCAAAGACAAATAAATGAGGTATAGCTTAATTTCAGTTATCTCGATTGATTCAGTTAGTGTTGATATTGGACCGTGGACATCATCAGCAATTTCTGTAGCAATGTTTCAGACTGTTCACAGTTCTGAAGTTTTTTGTGCCAAATGGGAGATATGGTAGTTGTCAGAGATCTCTGATGTGAGGGTCCAAAGGTAGAGGGTGTTGCATGTTGTAAAGCCCTGTGAGGCAAATTGTGATTTGTGTTATTGCAATTTATAAATAAAACTGAACTGAAATAACTTGAAAAATCGTGGATTCAGAATTATAACTCGGTGGCATATACTGATGGTCTGAACAATCATCCGTATTGTCATTTTGACTTTTTGACCTACCTATCACTTTTATGACTTCACTATCAATCTACCCTAGGCCCATTTGTTCCAACTGAATATGCACATCTTAAAAAATGTCTCACAAGTATATAGTTTCACGTTATTATTATTTTTTAGTACAGCCCGGCACTGCAGTGTTTAGCAAATGTTACTCAAACCGGCAGAAACAGTGCATCAACAAGGGACTATTTTCCATCTTGGATTAAGATACATTTGTAGGTCTAGCAGCAGGATGATGTATGTGGGATTGACTCAAAACAAACTACAGTGTTTATGCTCATCAAAACGAAGGAACATATCAGCCTGTGTACCCTGGTATCAACATGGGTTGCGGTGATTCCAACACACATGGACAGCTGTGAGATATTGCCATTCACACTGTTTATCACACGTCTCCAGCACACTTGTGTTCTGATTTTTTGTTACTGCCTACATCAGTTACACTAGACTGACAAAAGGCCACGTGCAGAGTTATGACATCCAACACTCTTGCTAGCTGCTCAATAGCATTCTCGCTAGTTGTGTTAGTGGTTGTGTCAGTACAGCTGGAGATACTGTCCATAGGACAAAACGATGGATGGTCATGCAAACCTTCATCCAACTTGTCATAAAACTTTAAGATTAGAGTGTTAGCACATAGTCACCATACCATCACCACGTCCTGCATTGATGAAGTAGTCCTTGTCAAGGATGCATCAGGATACATTAGCATTTACATGACAAAAGATATGTGATCATATGTTCCCAAGACCAGCTCGACGAGCAGTTTAAGTGGGATCATATTACCCATAACACACATTAATACCAGTTGTAAACAGGTCTGTTGGTCTGTTTATAATAGTTTTTTGGACCTCAGTGGATGTCTGTGGAGGAATAAGTGATATCAGGTTTTAGATAGGTTGAAAATACTTATATAGTCTTGTTGGTTTTGGACTTTTGATATGATTTTTTAACAATGAGAAAAAGATATATACAGCCATACAAGAATATTTACAGCCTTGTCTTTTAAATAATTTTACCATGGAGGCTACAAGACCCTGACACACAAGAGCTCAGGGACAATGGAGAGAAGACTCAGTAAGAGGGTGACCAGAGAATCAGTGGTGGTCTCCTGTGTGCATGTGTGTGTGAGAGTGTGTCTTTTGAACAGTAAAAATGATACTTGGGGTCAAGGGGTCAATGGTGGAGATATAATTCTTGTTAGAAGTGTGGATTGCAGACAGGGATGGGGAAATGTGTGTCTCTGTGTATGTGTGTATATATGTGTGTGTGTGTGTGTGTGTGTGTGTGTGTGTGTGCAGGTATAATAAGACACAATATATGACAGGCATCATCAATAGGAGATTCAGTTCTTAATCACTGCTCCAGCCTGCCTTTGCACCTCATAATGATGATAAATGGTCAAACTGTTGCCTCTAGTCTCAGAACAAGAGCAGTCGTTAGGCCGAGCACAATGGTCTCAAACGCTCAGAGACAGATTAAAAACCAGCAGGCGCAGTGACATTTCCTTCTGTGCCGTAAAATGTCACAGCAGTGGAAATACCTCCAAATTACCAAGACTGTTATGGTGAAATTATTCATTAGTCTTTCCACCTTTGCCCTTCTCACAGCATGCACCTTCCTGTTTTTGGTTACTTCCATGTCCTTCCTCTACTCCCTTCCAATCCTTCCTCCTCTTCTTCTTCCTCTGACCCTTTTTCCTCCAAACCACACCTCCCTTGTCATTACCTTGCCCAACGTCACATCTTGCTTTCCCCAGTCACTCCTCTTCTCTCTCCTTTCATTACCACATCTACCTTTCTCCCTCTTTTTCATTCAGTCTCCTCTTCAATCTTAATCCTCTTCCTTTCTTTCTTCGTCCCTTTCCTGTCTTCCCTCTCGAGCTGGGCCCAGTGCAGAGTGATCCTATTGTTCTCTCTCTCTCTCTCTCTCTCTCTCTCTCTCTGTGTCTCTCTCTCTCTCTCAGGGGCAGCACTTCGGGGACCTGCTGATTGGATTAGAGCTTTCTATTCCCTCTGGGTGGATCACAGAGCACAGATGCAAATCGCCACCAGCGTGGAAAGCGTGCCGTAGTTAACCCAAGACAACAATGCTGTCTGTCTGCGAGTCAAATCACAACCTGCGATGTATTGTGGACATTGTGTTTGTCTCCCCCAATGATGCTGATTCTTGAGAGAGAAAAAAAAGAGAGGGAGAGAGAGAGAGAAAGAGGAAGAGTGCTGTGGCTAACGTGTTTATGTTTAGGCACAAAAAAACACCTGGTTATGGTTATGAAAAGATTATGTTTTGGATTAAAATTCCTTGTTTGGGGGGCACAATCCTGACAGGAATAGCAGCAATGTTTACGTATGAAACAACAGCTTTTTCGGCCATTATCTCAGCAGGAAAAGCAGTGATGTCTGTAAGAAACAACCACTTTTTGGGCCACTATGCTTGGAAAAAAAAGCAGCAGTGTCTCGCTAAAAATGATATGCTGTGCAGGTCACTATACCAGCTGAAAAGGCAACAATGTGTTTGTAAAAAGAAAGCCCTTTTCATGCCTAAAAATCAGCTAGAAAAACACCAATGTGTTGCTAAAAACATCCATGATTGGTACCTAATAAGCCACTGGGAACACAGCAATGACTTGCTAAATCACAACCGCCATCCACCATCTCCTCCACCAACCAATGACAAAGTCTGCTTATATATTCAATTTCAAAATGTTGATTTGATATGTAAACTACAAACAAATGTAACGTATTTGTGGTTTGCAGAAATGTACAATGCCAACATTTTCTGCTGGCGACTGGGCTGAATTTAGATGCAATTGCATAGAGGAAAAAAAACTCAACTGATTTTCTTTTTATTTACTGCATGGTGTGCACGTGCACATACACACACACACACACACACACACACACACACACACACACACACACACACACACGCACACACACACACACACACACACACACACACACACACACACACACACTTACTTGGGCCACAATGGGGCAGTGACAGATGTTTACAGCCGGGGCCAAGTGAAAGACCTTGATGCACATAAATACATACAGTTATAATTAAAGTGTAAGGGGTTTAAGCCCTAATCTGCAGTGAACGCTAATCTGCCGTTAGTTGTTCAACAAGCACACACACACACACACACACACACGCACATTCACACACACAAAGTATGAATGAAGGTTGATAATTCACAAACAAAAAATATATTTGCTTTAAAGTGCAGTGACTAAAGTAATAAGACAAAAGAGATACAGTATGTTGCCTGTATCCATGCATGTTTGTGAGAAAATATTTTGCCAGTGTGTGCGCGGCGTACATGCTTTGTGCATGTTCATGTGAGGGGTCAACGGCCTGTCCTCTCAGCGTTCCCTAATGCCCCTTCATCCAGGACGGAGGCTTGATGGAATCACAGGAAATTGGATTGTCTTCCATTTGCTTTGGAAGCAGCCTGAAAGAGACACTCCCTCCCCTCCTCTTCTCATCCCACCACTCTCCCCCCAATACCTGCAGTTAGCTACCGTAGCATTACACCCCGCCCCCCCTCCACCGCCCCTGCCCCATCTCTAGTGCACCCCTGTTCCCATCCCATTATGAAGGCATGTCGCACCGAAACCCTGCTTTTACATGTCATCCAAAGTTTCCCCTTGCGGTGCAGAAATGCTGGGCTGGATGTCAGCAGAGTGCTCAATAAAGCCGCTGCTTGCACAATACCAGCAGCAGCAGCAGCAGAGATCCAGCACTGTGTAGTGTATCACCCTAATGGGGTGCAGCAATATGCTTAGGAGCAGCATGGATAGGGATTGATCTATTAGTACAATTGCAGTTTTGCTGAATTTAAGTCACACCAATCTATCATTTCTACCACAAAAGCGATGTGAAGCAAGATGGATGAAAGAGAAAGACAGCAAATCAAGGATATAGGCAGATATGAGCACACAGTCTAATTTCTTTGCAAATCAAAATAGTACAGTAACTAGTCCAAAATTGGCCCAAAGAAAGAGAAAACAGAGACAAATGATTGTGTGTATATGTCTTTTTTGGTCAGAGTGTCCTAATAGATGGCAGGACGGACCAGAATCAGACCGAGGCCAACCAGGATCAAATAAAACACAGTCTGTAACTCTGTTTATCTGCACAGAACACACAAAGGGACTGCCACAGATGTTGTGTTCATTTCTGGAAAGTGGTTTAACTTGTTGTCCCCGTCAGTCTGCCTTCACGGACGTCGGACGACGGGACAAGAATACTGCAAATGTTCAACCCCAAGCTGTTTACACCGGCATGAAGTGGATGGATCAAGGGCACATCAGAGGCAGAACTTAACTCAGTTGGGGACACAAATAGGACGCGGATGTCCCTTGAGTCTATTTCTATTTGAAAATAAGTCTGTCTGTCTGTGTTTCATTCGGTTTGTCTTTGTCGAGGCCAGAGGAGGGATTGTGGGTTAAGGTTAAAGGTCTGCCGAATAAATTGCAAGCTGTAGAGTCTGCTGCAGCACGAGACTAAGGAAAGCACAGTGTGTGTGTGCGTGTGTGTGTGCGTGTAGTGTCGTGGATGTGATCTGAAGGCCACTGTTAGGACTGTCACACTAACGGCAATATTGCAATATTACACTATTGACAAGCCAACTGCAGAGGTGGCAATGACCATCACAGCTGCAATGTCCTTTTTTTGTTTCTTTTTTCTCATGGAAGAACCACGAATTTACACTCTGCATCAAATGCCAACAGTGTGATGAAGTGCTGATTGTCTTTTTCTGTTTGTCAGGAGTTAAAAACTATTCAACTTTGTCTGGGGCTCCCCCTAGAAAGTTGAAGGAGATTCGAATCATCAGTCTAACACCCCTAAATTGACTGAGATTGCTTGTAGTTGAGCAGTCGTTTTTTGTTTTCTTGCTCGTCAGTGTGCTGTTCAGTGTGCGTCTGGAGATGTTTTTGTTCCCAGATTTTGCTACAGATTGAGCATTTTTGATTTTAATGAAAATCTTTGTTACAGACTGCAGCAGTTGTGATGTGCAGCAGGGAGGTGGAGAGACTTTGCACCTTAAGTCTCTGAAATAACAGACATCTTTCTTCTGCTTATGAGTGGTGAATTTACAGCTCACATCAACTTATTACGACACAGTCTCTGGCTTTTTGCAAATGTTTCTATATGTTGTTCGCACTGTTAGCTTGTTTACTCTATCAAATGAATGCCACTGTCACACTAAACGTACTGCTGAGCCCATTCAAACTTTCAAACTTTATATGAAAAAAAAAACAGTTTTACTTCCCTGCATATTCTATATTATAGCAACCAGATGTTACCAAAGCATTTCAGCTGAAAAAAAATGCTGTGTCCCCTATTGTTGCCCTTCTGTGTTCTGCATTTAACAATTATGAAGTATTTCATTGGTTTCAAAATGGTTCAATGTTTATCATTATAAAATCAACACACTGAAAAGCCTAATAATAAAGCATTTTTACAAAGCACTAAAAACAGGATAAATTAAGTAATTTTAAAAACAACAAAACTTAGCGGTAATACAGCGTATCAGTCTGTTGGGGAAATTTCTTCACTATGACAGCAGCTACTGGAAGGATTTCCTTTCCTTGACACAGTTTTCTTTATTGCCACTAAATCAAGCCAATTCTCTTTCTTATGTGTCGTCTTTTCAAAACCTATTAATAAGAAATGTGTCATTCTCAAGAGTAACAATAATTAAATTGGTATTCATCTTATGATGGACAACATATTATTGGCTTCATCGCTGTCTTTCACTAATAAATGTTTAGTCTGGAAATAAAAATACTATTTAAAGGTGCTGTAATTTAACGTCAATAAATCATCACTACAGTCATTTTGAGACATTAGTGTAATTACTGCACACAAACAAAACCTTAGCCAAGATGACTGGCAGTCATCTCTGCTAACAAAACAAAAGCAAGGTTTTTATTCTTCTAGTGAGAAGTACAACACTTTCAGAGGAAGCAGAGTACCTGCAAAAAAAATCACCTCCAACATGTTTCTCAAAAGAAGGAAACACTAAAGCTGAATACAAAAGTTAATGCAGACAAATGCTGAGCTGAAACTCCGGTAACGGCCACCACGCACTTTACTGAAATTCAACTAGATCTATTTCTTTCTTACCATTATATCTTTTTGTGTCTCAGAAAACTTTCTCAGGGCTTTTCTTCTCCTCCTTCCCCGCCTCCCCCTTTTCTCCCCCCACTGTCCCTGACAGCAACATTAAACAAGTGGGGAAAAATGGACAAGCAATTATGATTTATGATCAATGCATGCAGCAGCTGCTGACTTTTATAATGACAGTGGTCGGGGGAGGGAGAGAGAGGGTGTGTGTGTGTGCGTGCGTGTGTGTATCAGTCTCCAGGGTGTGTGTGGGGAAGATGAGGGGTGAATCGATAGGCGACTGGGATCATTGGTATGCAGATTCCGGCAGATAGCATTATGATGAGCAGGTGCCATTAATCAGAAAGCAGAACACGGATCTGAGTAAGATGGAGGAGAGGAAAACCCTCCTTCACCGCGTCCCATCTGTAACCAGAGCAGTTACTGTAGCACCAACATCAGGGACAGAACCAACTTCTGGCACTTTTTAGAACATTTATTACAAATTCTGCAGACATTTGTCATTTTTAAACATACAGTGCCATGATTTCTTTTGAGTGTTTGTTTTGTTGCATGCAGTATTTTTGGTTTTTAGAATGAGAAGAACTTTAATTTGCAGTGACTTGAAACCTGCTTGACAGTGGTAATCTACAACAGGGAACATTTATTCTGCTTTATTTAAATGTTAAAAGTTATATTATTGTCACATATTTTATTTGATAATGTATGGAAACTCTAACAGGGATATTCAACTTGCTTAGCTTGGGGGCCACTTTTGCAAAATGACAGGAGGCCAGGGACCAGTCGCAAAGGTCCTATTTCATTTATTTCATCACATTTCTATGATTTTAGGATGTTTATCTGATGTTAGGGTATTTCTACGAATTTAGGACATTTCTGAGATTTTAGGATGTTTCTGATTTTAGGACATTTCTAGGATTTTAGGATGTTTCTAGAGACCTTTCTAGGGTTTTTAGATGTTTCTGATTATAGGACATTTCTAGGATTTGATGACATTTGTAGGATTCTAGGATTTCTGGACGTAAGGGCTTGGCTAGGACATCTGTCAGGGGTGCGGGAGATCCTCTATTGGCACTTTTTTGATAAACAAGCTCTATCACGATGTTGTTTTATGCACTATGGCACCTTATGTATTCTAAAAGTACAAAAACAATTCCCAGCTTGAATCTCTTTATTTTTATTGTGAATGAGAAAATGTTTGCGGGGCCACTTGGCACTCTATTGGGGGCGGATTTGGCCCACTGGTGGTAGATTGAGTATCACTGTTATAACATCTAAGATTTAAAAGTCAGCTACATAATAAAAGCTTTATCATTTTATTGTTAGAGGTATACGGGAGTAACCCCTGGGTAAATCCCGAGTTAAAATGGTATGTGTTAGCAGAAATGTTAACATCATTAAAAATACCATGCAGAAATAGTAATTTGTCTATAGTTTGCATGAGCGTACATCCCGGGGGTGACAGACTACCTTGCTCGTGCAGAGTTTTATTTGCCTCTGATTAGTCCAGAAAGAGAGACGTCACGTCTCTGAACTTGTGATTGGTTAATGGGCGGGATGAGGAAGAGAGCAGGTCCAAGTTACGACGACAGAGATAAGACTGCAGCAGGGAAGCTAGTGGTTGGCTTTTCTCCTTAAAGGTAGCGACCAGCTAACAAAAGTGAATGAATTTACTATCTACTGATAGTTAAACATCCTTTCAAGAAGTCTGTCAGTCAGCTCAGCGGCATGCCCTACAGTGCCTCTGCCAGCAACTCTTTGTAAACTATCATCGGCTGATAGCGAATCCGTTAGCACCTAGCTAACGACCGGCTCGCGCTGGACGAGTGGACTACCAGACAGCGCCCCGTGTGACCGGGAAAGCACGGGTGTCCCTCTGGCTTCAAGGAGATCCGCCGCTGCCCTTCATCGTCGCCACTGAGGCTGTGATTGGACTCATGTTCGCCTGTGAACTGTGAGTAGCTCACTTAAGCAATATTACACCAGAGGGGTGTGCTTTAGCGTTATTTGCGGCACGAGCGCCTCGGTCTGTAAATATCACTGAAGTATAATATTGCGATCATACAACTATTACCAACAAAGTAAACTATATAATGAAAATATATTCATGTCTAGGGTCAGTTAGTTCTCAAAATAGCACCTTTTCGGCGACAGTTGGCTCCCGTTTCCATGGAAAGACAAGGAGTCTGACTAATAACTGGAAAACAATCACTCACGTCAGAAGAACTCTCTATATAATGAAACCTTGTTTTACTACTCCAGAAAGTAGGTCGGACCTTAGTAACGACCTAGCAACGGGCACATATTCTATCCCCAGTTGAGTCCGCCGGCTAGTTTTAGGTTTTACTTTCCGAGATCTTGGGGTTTACCGAACAAAAAAATACCCCATATTAGTCTTGCTATGGCTAAGATATCTGTTGACAAAAATATGTTTCCATTTACAGATTAAGCTACTATGTCTGCAAACTTTCCCTGCATTTTTAAAGCTAGCAACGCTGTGTCACTGGTACAGCTAATAGAGGGTCCCATACATTTTCCTCAAAAGTCAAAATTAATGGAAAAAAAATATATAGAAAAAGTAATCATTTCAAAAATTCACAAAGTATTGTTATTTGCACCAATCCATATTTGATGGCGTTTAGCAATTTTAAAACAATGTTTTCACTGCAGTCACATTCACTGACTGCACATGTTGTAGTGACACCCATGCCTCCCATCATACCTATAACTGAACTGAGTAGTTTATAGTTTGCAGTTAAGTTGTTTTATGCTCCAATTTGGCAGTGTCACTTTTTGTCAGTATTTATAATGTGGCTATGATCTGGGCTTTTACGAAGGACAGCATTGCTGCAGAGGCACAATGCCTCCCACTTTAACTCTCTCAGCTCTGTTAGCTCTTTTTCCGTTGTTAGCACTGTATGTGCTAGCCACTGGCTCAGCCTCCTCCATGTTGAGATCCATGTGCAGACAATCCTGGCTCAGACAATTAACCATAGAGTTGCTCTGAGTGTTGCACACAGCTGCTACAACTGATTTAAAGTAATAATAAAAAAATAAAAATAAAACAGAGGCCAAATGTAAAAACCCCCACCAAATACACACAGTACTGTTCGTAATAGTATTGTGAATCTTGTATTTCACACAAGCAGCTGACTCTGAAATCCCCTTATATGCACCAATACGTTTTCAAAAGTCTGCTGAAAACTGTATTATGATGACATAATTTTGACAAAAGCGAATGTAGAAAAACACATCTGTTGTGACAGATTAATCTCAAATTACCAGCACCAATCCTGAAGTTAAGGGATTAAACTAGAAAATGTGTTTGGTGTGCTTCTGCTAACACTTGCTACTAAACAAAACATGATTTGTACAAATGTACATGCAGAATCATTATTGAAAGATGCAGCTAAAAATGATCACACAAATGTATGTATTGTGTGTAAGTACGTACTGGCCTGCATGCATGAGTTTGCCATGTGTTTGGCGTGTGTGTTAACTGACAGATGTGTGTGTTTGTGTGTGCATTGGGAAGGCCCCCTGTGTTAAAAGGATCTGCAAACTGGGGCCAGCCTTAATTGAATCTGGGTCTCCTCTCAGAGCAGGGAGAGGTAACCTTGCCACTAAGCGTGTGAGCACTGCCACCCATGGTCAAATTAGCCTGACACCAAAACTCACTGTCCTTCACACCTCCTGGGGGTGTCCTTCAGGTGCCCTGGTGATCCCCCCCTTCCCCCTCACACCCACAACTGCCATCAGCCACATCACAGTTTGGGGGGAAATCCTAAATGATTCACAGGTCTAGAGCCTGACAGAGGTCCCAGAGGATGACAGGGATTATAGATATTTATTGTGTCAGAGTTGTCGAGAGGCCTAAAAGTGTGACACACCTGGGGCTGGGTGATATGAATAAAAATGATATAACAATAAAAAATTTTATATTGGTCTATATCGATAATTGTCACGCACAGTAATTCAATTCATTAGGCCAATTTCTTTGAAGTTTATTAGCTGATATTTGCTTCTCAGTAAACGCTGAAGAAATCATACAGTTAATTGTGGCTTAAACAATTATTTTTTGCCAGAACATGACAGAATTTTCCAACCAGCAAATCTGAGGTGGATTCAAAACAACTATAATCACAAAATATAAAAACAATAAGGAGATAAAGAAAAACAAAAACTCAACTGTGGTCGGTACTTTCTGTACAAGTTTTACACCCACTGTATTGATTTCTGTAATTTCTCAATCAAAACAATAACAAAAGACGAACTTTAATGACATTGTGAAGTAACGATGAAAGTCAGTGTGCCGTGACTGAGGCAGAAGTTTACATATGAGGAAATTTATGAAAGTTTTACTCCATACCATCATACTGGAAATAACACTAAAAGTGGACGGTCTCGGCTTCTTCTTCTTCTACTACTAGGTCTTTTTCTGGGTAATTGTGGATTTTAACTGGCGTTTAAGGTGCATTACCGCCTACCTCTACGGGCATATGAGGAGGATTTATCAAACATTTTATATCATTATCAAGGAAAATTATATTGACATTATTATTGTTATTACTTTATCGCCCAGCCCTAGACACACTTGACTTCAGCACAGGTCGTCCTCAAAACAACTCCTGTTTGTCTTGGGTAAAGGGTAATGTGAGTATTTGAAGCTCAACCTGAGTGTAAAAGCTCCTTAAGAAAGGCTGGGCATACCTTTACCCACAATAGTCATATTTTCTCACCCTTCTCTGCCACACCAGACAAAAGAGGCCTCTCTTTCTCTCCAAATCTCAGTCCTCTCCAACAACGCTTCCCCTTTCCCCTCTTTACCCCCCCTCCCCATGTCACTGAGCTTGCTTGTTCCCGTGGGACACCTTAGCCTCCATTAAAGCCATCAGAGAGGAGGATGAGGTTGAGACTGAGAATTAACATCGCCAGAGGCCCTGTCTGTCCTCCTGCGGCTCATCGATGATGTTTAAAAAGAAATATATGAAATAAATAAATACATAAAAGAGTGTAATATGAAAATCAATGGCCAGGCAGCGGGGGCTGCGGCTGAGGCATTTGGAGTGAGGGACTCATAAAGCTGAGTACTGCGGGAGACTGATGGAAGGCAAAACACTTACTTTGTTTATTCTCTCTCCTCACCCCCGTCCCCTCCCCTCGCTGTCTGAATCCAGCTCCCACTCTCTCACTCTCTCTCCCCCCTCCTCTGTCTGAAACGGTCGAGGACAGCTTTAATGCTCCTGACAATTTATGTGGACGGTTAAGAACGATGGAAATCAAATAGTTGAGTGTAGGCAAGGCCCAGTGAGTGGCCAATAAGAAAGAAACAACAGCTGATGATGGCAAAGAGGACTGTTACCTGCTGGAATGACTCTTTAGGCCGCACTATTACTGTCAAGTCGCTGGCTCTTTTCTGAGTGCTCATATTATAGATTCATAACTGTATCTATGTCCGATAGGCCCTTTTAACACGGCGCGGCAACAGCTTTCATTTCATCGAGTCAAGCTAATGTGCAGCAAGTACTAAATATGAATCCTATAAGAGCTGCTTACAGTGTGGCATATAAAATGTCGAGTGGTGTGTGTGGTTGCTACGGTGCTTTTTATGTGTGTATTATACTTTACCAAGGTGTGCTGTGATTCCTCTGCTTTAATAGATGCGTGTAGACACAAACACACACGATTTGAAAATGCAGGAGCAATAAATTACACTTGGACCTATTATAAAGGGGAAGCAAGGGACGGCTTTCTTAAATATCTGCATTAATGTGTGCACTAAGCTGTGGGAGTGTCTGAGTCCACTATTAATCTGTTGCAGAGACACGAGAGTGTGTGAAGGTGCTCACTGTAGCTCTGACTCCCTGCTTGCATCCACTCTCAACTAAATAGACACAATTTACATGCTGTAGGCTGTATACACATGCAAAGAACATGCATGTACACATTTATCCTGTCTTATGTGTATGGTCTTGCTTCTTACGCCTTGTTTTAAGAAATTTGTTTTGTGTATGTATTTCTGTTTAGTATACACGGTATGCCCCTGGTGTTTTTGCTTTCCAATTCTGTTCAGTATTCACCTGGAGCAGTAATTAGACGAAAACAGGACACATAATGCATGGTGACAAATAAGGAGGTCGGCCTGTCAGGTAGTTTTTTCAAAGATTTTGTTAAAAGACGTTTGATCCACTGTGAATGCACAATGTGTTTACACAGCTAACAAAGTTTATCAAGTAAATATGCCATCAAACTTTTACTGTAGAAAAACACGTATAAATAGTCCTTTATTCATCAGTATGTTAGCAAATTCATTTTTATGTTAACTTACTGTGGCACAGTGCATACAGTCTGCCCAAAATCTGCCATAAAAGTTATTTTTGAGCATTTTTGCCTTTATTGGATAGGACAGAGAGATAGTTGAAAGAGGGAGAGAGAAGGGACGACATGCAACATTTTAGAAGTGCAGACAAGAAAGTACAAAAATGTAACCATGTTCAGTGAAGGGCATAAAATCCTTTATCCTGTTAGAATATATAGTTAAAAACATTCAAGATCTGAGGAGTGTATCATAAAAATGTGGCTTAAAACTGAATAAAAAGTAAATTTATGACAGTTTCTTGCAGACAACCACAACCGTGACGCAGGAGCAACAGGGATGTGACCTCACTGATAAGCAACTAAATGAAACTGACCATGTTATATGACATTGGTCTAGTTGTTTTTAGACATTATATGTGGAAAAGTTAAATACTCTATCTTTGATACTCTCGTGCAAATATCATATGATACTGCCATAAAGCTGTCATGCTGATTGATTTATGAGATGGTAAATAATGTCCTAATAAACCCAGAGAGGTGAAAGGGACACATACCATGGTATAAACAGTATGTGTACAATTCATTTCTTTGTTTACCTGCTCTATTTCTCCCTCCATCCTATTTTATTCTCCATTTTTTATTCTTTGAATCCTTAAGATATTCCGTCTTCTTACTTTCCCACCTTGCTGCCTCCCCTTTCTTAAAGACCCTATATATTCTG
The DNA here is from genome assembly GCF_026936395.1 of Plectropomus leopardus. Lineage (NCBI taxonomy): Eukaryota > Metazoa > Chordata > Actinopteri > Perciformes > Serranidae > Plectropomus > Plectropomus leopardus. The sequence goes on along the minus strand of NC_142180.1, from coordinate 23,176,257 downwards.
GGGGATAGGTTTCACAATTACAAACACACGTACACACACAAACACACATGCGCGCACACACAATTATGACGAATCTTGCTGGATATTTGTTATGACTGGCCTGACTGAGCCATTAGTTATAGGAGGCAGTGCTGGGAAAGGGGAGGGATACAAACGTGTAATAATGCCTCCACCGTAGAATTTCAATCAACCACCACGGTGTGTGTGTGTGTGTGTGTGTGTGTGTGTGTGTGTGTGTGTGTGTGTGTGTGTGTGTGTGTGTGTGTGTGTGTGTGTGTGTTTTGATCACACAAGTAGTTGACACCACAGTAGAGGACACAGATGAGATGGTTTAGTGTTCTTTGTTTGCTCCAACAGCAGCCTGAGCTTAAAAATCTAAAAATCTAAAATGCTCACCGTAGAGCTGCATAATATCCACAATAAAGATTGCAGTATTTAATTTTTGCTGAATGTTGCGACTTCGATATGAAATGTCATAAATATTGATACAGGTTTACTACGCTTTTTCATGAAAAATGACTATGAACAGATGCTAATGCTTACGATTTGTTCAGTTTGATTAAAATGGAATATTTTCTCTGACGTGCAACTTGATTTGTGAGCTGGCGATTTGGCACAAACCAAGAATAGCTTCTTTAGAAAGCAGTCCGAAACACTTTTCCTTTGAGAAAAAAGAGCCGCCTTGTGCTATTTGGTAATTGCAGTGGTCCATATTTATACAGCAGTCTGATGATTTATATAATTTTTCCATTCATTTAACATCCAGTACATCTGCACTGTTTTTTTTATAGCAATATGTAATTATTGAACTAATTAGCAAGATACAATAGTTTTCATTAAAAGCGGCACTAACGTGCACATCTTGCAGAACGGTCAGTGTTTTATGATGATTAAACTTTTAGTCTACTAATAGAAAACAAATCTGCAAACAATTTGAATGCTGATACATATACTTAAGTTAGCTACTAAATGTAAGATTTTTCACCTTTTTTTCTTTTCAATAACATTTAAATCTTAAACTTCAAACTTGGATGAATCAAATAATTTCCATCTGGTATTTAATAGGCAAAAAGATGAATCGGTTCAATGATAAAACAGTGGTAAGTAATGGTAGGTAACTGGTAGGCAATTGGTAACTAACCTGTGGGCAACTGGAATGTAATTGATAACTGGCTGGTAAGTAGTGGGTAATTCATAACAAACTGGTAGAAACTAATAATTGCTAACTAATTTCTTGGTAAGTGGGAGGCTATTGGCAAATAACTAGCAGAAAACTGGTTGATTATTGGTAACTAACTGGCAGGTAACTGAAATGTAATTTTAACTGATTGGTAGGTAGCTGGTAGATATTTGGTAAGTAACTGGTTGGCAATTGGTAGGTAATAGTAACTAACTATTTGGTAACTGGTAGGTAATAGTAACTAACTTGTAGGTAATTGGTCTGTCTGTCTGTATTAGAGTTAAATATTGGTAATTGAGAGTTTTAATCCTTATAGGGCTGTCAAATGATTAGTTTTCTTTAATTGCAATTAAAGAAAACATTCTGAGAAGCAAGCATGATACTGTTGCTACCACTGGATTCCTCGGGTCTCCAAGTGTCAAATTATATCTGTATCATCATTGTAGCTTTAAAACAGACTAGTACAGCGTCTTAAAGACAGAAATGTCAGTTGGCAATCAACGCAATTAAAAAGAAACATGTCATGTACAGACCTTAATCTCATCATGATTAACGCATTAATTCTGACAGCCCTAATCTTTTCTTGCATAATTTACACAAAAAACAAACATTTTGATAAGAATTTGGGCAACAAAAGCTTGTGACCAAAATCTGTGCTGCTATGGGATACTTTACAATTATACAATCAACATGTCAGAGCTCTCTGGTGAATAAAAGACACAATTTCTAGATTACCTTTAGTATGCTTTATCTTTGGCATTCTGTACTGCAATGTCTTGAAACTTATTAACCTACATTTACTGAAACTAACAACTGCAGTGGCCTAATATTAGAGATATATAAGTCTGGCTGATTTTATGTTCCAGCTTTAGAAGGTAACAAAGGCTAATGTGAAAATGGGATTGTGAACTTGCATGAAGTCAGAGGAAATAATCTTTTATATTACAGAAGTTCTTCACTGACATCTGATAGCATTTAATAGATAAGATGAGTTCTCACACAGTCATAAATTCACAGTTTTATTCTATTAGATAGATACGTCAACAGCCAGAGTTGACTCATACTACTAACATTAATTTCAAATCAGTGGATCCATACCTTAAACGAGACTATGCCATTATAAATCAGCCATTTACACATGTATATACACAGCTCCCTTGCTCTTAGCAGACAAACACAAACTACCGATACCAATGAAAAATACTTTCCTACAATTTGACTAAAATAATAAAACTGTGTAATGTAAAAATGTAAGAACATGTAAATTTAATAAGATAAGCCAGTCTGCCAGTCTTGAAGGTTCAACTCTCTCTCACACACACACACACACACACACACACACACACACACACACACACACACACACACACACACACACACAGATATTCCTGCAGGTTCCACATGCAGACTACGTGTACGAGACTTGTTGTGTGCTCTCTAGCCACCAATTGTAGGCCGCCCAGTCAGATATTTATTACTATTGATCTAGCTGGTCCTGGCTGGAGACTTTTGTTCTGCCGGCTCGAGGCTCTGACCTCAATTAAGTTATGAATTTCTATCTGATAGACTGGGAGCGCTTGGGGCCTGCCGTGGCCGTGCTACCACGCTGGATTAATTAGAATTAGCGGTGCTGCGAGTCGCCCTCCCCGCCTCATGGATCATGTTGTTTTAATACAAAGTAGAGGCGGAGGCGTGGGAGGGATGGAGTGAAGGGGACGGGAGCTTTGGGGGGAGGGGAGAGTGATGAGGAGAGGGGAAAGATGGAGACAGACGGAAAGGCAAGAAAAAAAAACAGGCATGGGTCGAATAAAAGGATGTGAGACGCAACCATGTGCTTAAAACCGGCACTGCCTTTTCCTTCAGTACTTTAAACCTTAACAATGTGTCCTTCCTGGCATTGTGTTTGTGTTGTGTTAACCTGCCTCTCACCTGTCCTTCCTCTTTGTCAGCCTAATCCTACCTCTGCTCTGTCACTTACCCTCTCAAGTCAGACATTGTATAAATCTACTCTAAGCCATTCCTGACCTTTGCTATAGGTCTACGGCACCTTCGAACTAAAGCCCTGCCTTTCCGACTCCAGTTCCCTTGAATGAGCATGGCTTTTCTATTAATGCATATTTCCATGGCAACCTTAAAGCTTGTTGGGAAGTTTAGAGGAGGACTTCAGGTGGGCTTTCAAGCTGTGGGTGTGGGATTACACTGTCTGGACAGACGATGACCACAGGGAGAGTGGACACACACAAACACGTTTTGACCAATGAAAGGGCATAATACTAAGCTCTTAGTCACACAAAAGGAAACAAATACCCACAATTATCTTAGAGTGTCCAATTTTGAATGTGCCATTTTCACTGGAACACTTCAATATTTTGGAAAACGCACTCATTTGCTTTCTTCTTAGATGAGAAGATCGATATGACTCTCCAACCCAGCACATGCCAGGACTCTCATGTCTGTGCGGTTAACAAAAATGTGTAGGTGGTGCCAGCAGATGGTTGGCTTGGCTTAGCACTAAGACTTGAGAGCAGCAAAAAAACAAACAAAAAAAAAACCTGGCCCAACACTTTGTTGTTTTGGGGAAATGCAATCATTATTGTTTTAATTAATTTTTGCCTTTAAAGGAGAGGTAACAGTGTCATCACTACCAAACATTCTTATTTTTATCAATGTTTTTTTAAAAGCAAAATTTCTGAAATGCATCAGTATTTATTTATGTCCTGAAAGTATACAATAATCACTTATGACACACTACAAGTGTGTGCTGGTGTATTTTTCTGTAGAGATCCTTTCCCTGGGTTGTATTTTCTTTTTTCTTGTTATGCTATTTTCATTCAAGTTCCTGGGCACAGCGTTAAGGTGAGGTCTGGACTTTATAAAAAATGTAGCAACCAGGTGCCAGACCATAATCAGCTTGTATCTAAGTGCAAACTACAAAAATCACTGACACAGTGCTGAAAAAAAGCAGATTTGGAAAACGTGAACCTGAGGTTGGCTCTCTCTTTCACTTTTGCTGGCAGTTTTGTTTACAAATAGTAAATGACAATGTCTGCATAGTACACCCAGTGTCCAAAACTTTTTGATTCGTCGGCTAAGGTGGCTGGTAGATGAAAAAAACCACCACAGCAAAGAATATTTTTGTTACCAGCCAAAATAATGAATTGCCCACCTTGTTCCACATTTGTTTCGGTACATTTAATTGCGATAATAGTGTATGATGGAGTAAAATTCTTCTTCTGCATATATAGAACAGCTTATCACCGCAACCTCAGCATGTGAGTAAGTTCCCTCTGGTAAGCAGTGATGCAGTGCATCTGTCTAGGGCTTTTATTGTGAAAAGTAAGAATGGAAAAAGTGGTGCTGATGCTGTTGTTGACAGTGTAGGGGGCAAAAAAAGACTTTTCTGTCTTGGTTCACACTACAGGGCTCTCCAAGTTATTCTTTCATAATCTTTATCAGTATGCGCGCAACGCTACCTTGTACCAGCAGCAAGTGATAGTTTAGCGGATCATTTGATGTTCTGCACGGTAAACAGTGTCGCAGAACTAGTGGCACTCGAGGCATCAGGTTTAGCCTCACTGGCACAGATGTGTGTTTGCATGTGTGACACAGAAGCCACTCAGGAGCAGCAGAGTTGTTCGCCCCTAAAACACCAAACACCAAAACGTGGCAGAGACAATCAGTATAGTTTAATAATAGACTGTATAAAGTTTGACTAGTTTGATATAGACATTTACCTGCCAGCGTGGCAGATGACCCTCCGAGATTCACTCGCCAAACAGAAAATCTACCTGCATTTGGTGCTTGGCGGGTGTTAATTTATAACCCTGAGTATACCATCAGTAAGAAATAGCTGCTGAAGAACTTTGTTGTATAAAATATAGTCTACTTAACCGGAATTAAAGTTCATGCATTGGATATGCTCTTAGAAAAGTGCTAAGATACATAAAGTATAAACAGTTTTAAATTTCACAACTCTGGTGAAGAACAGCGACTAAACTGACCTTGTGGTCAGATATTATTGACAACAGAAAAATCATTAATCAGAGAAAAAGTGTGTAATCTAAGAATCTGAGCCAGCATTTATTGCCAGCTTTTGCTACTCAGGTACAAATAACTATTTTAGTCATTAACCCAAAAAATATATAAATGTGACATCTCGCCTTATTTGTAATGTCTTTAAAACAATTAGACTTCTCCTAGTTAGACAAAATCAAACCTTAATTAGTGATGAATCTGTACTGTGGGGTGTGTTTTCACTACTGTTGTGATATGCTGGAATGTCCTAAACATAAGCCTATGTCTCATTAATGCTCTTAAATACATTCTAGCACGTAGAATGTCCGTCCAGTGTTTAAGCCTTAATTTCCATTATGACATTAAGTGAGATTTTGCTGTCATCTTTCCCACAGTTTGTGCCCCACTTTCTCTTGGTGTATTAGCTGAGGGAGCTATGATACGGGGAGTTGGTGGGGGGTTTAATGTACAGGACAAACACCAGGGCCTGATCTACAATTGGCAGGTGGCAGAGCTGTGATCTGTGTATTCAAACACTCACACAGAGCTACCTATTGTGGTCACTCCCCGCCTTGATCCTGGATTAACTATCAAACGAGCCTTTAATGCAGGTTACCCGGGTTTGGGAACAATTCACTAAAACAATCAGTTGATTAATTTCAAACGATTTTCCTCCTCTGCCAAGCAAATAATAATACTTTTTGTTTGAACTCTCAAAGTCCCCCTCCCCTTTTTAATCAACAAATTAAGCATAAATCATGTTTGATCTTTATTTACTGGTTGCTCGGCAGTTGGTAGAGGTCAAGAGAGATTACTGGTTGGCTCAAATAGCCTGCAAACAGCCCAAACATTCCTCTATTCCTCTTGTGCTCTTTATTTCATGTGGCAGGGGCTTTGAGCAGAAAGGACAGGGACATTAAGCTGCTCCATCAAGTTTTTATTTTTCTCCAATATAATAAACTTTTCTGTCCTTCCTTAATTCCTTTCCTCGATGACTTCACCCCAAGTGAAAAAACAAAACAAAAGGATGTTCGAGCAGATCCTAATGAGAAGCATATCGTTCTGTAAGCTTTACATAGTGAGATAATTTGGCATTGCGACAGAGTGGTATGATTTAGCTGACTATATTTTTCTCTCAGCCACGTCTTTGCCACCTCATAAATCTGCTACCAGTAACTCTGCTGCAGAGGTCCGGTGTCTTTAATATTCAGTCTTCTCCTTGGCCAGCCCCATCTAACACCTGAGGGACAGGCAGGTGAAAAGGTCCTGATGGCCTGAATGCATGAATTCAGGATATGTTTGTGCACTGATTGGCTAAAAAAGACATGCTTCTGAAACATTATTTTGTTTTCCTGTCTTTCCATACACATATTTGCTCAAAAAGGCACATTAATAAAGCAGAAATATCTTTAAATAATTACACTACAACAAACCTCTATATTGCTACTACCCTCTCTCTGCTACATTAAAAGTGATTCAGGATAAATTGGATTGGATTATTTTCCTCAATGAGGGTTCCTAAACCTTTTCCATTTCAAAGTTCCACGCTCTTTCATACTCAAATTTCCAGACTTCTTGGTAGATTTTTCTTAGGCCATATTTGACACCTGAGTACAAAGCCAGATCTTTATCATGTGAATAAATGTAAGTATTTCATCAGTTGTGATGCTACGTATATATGCAGTTCAAAGATATTGCTGCATTTTCTTTGAAACTAAGTTGGTTGCAAATGTCCAGATTGGTTCAGACTTGGAGCGAAGCTGCAGGTTAGGACGTACAGGCTTGGGGGGGCAGCTCTGCATAAGAGTGTGCATTTAGTCACATGCCATACTTCTTGCCTTGATCTCGAGACATTGGTGTGCTTGCTGCCTGCTCCAAACGTCATGAAAAACGCACTGCTTGTATGATCAATTTTTTTTTTTAAATTCTGGAATTTCATATTTTAGAAAACAGAATAGGAGCAATAGTCTGAAAACACAAATGTTTAACCTTACTTTCTTTTCATTTCCCATACTTAAACAGATCTAAAAAACACTAAAATCAAATTCCATATTTTCTTGAATTGCACAGGAACCGTCTCTTTATCTTAAGATATGAAGAGCAATCAAAAGTGTGAGGGACATCAATTAAAGGTCTGCTCAAATTCAGCCATCCATTTTCCCTACCTGGCCAATGATTTATGTTTCCTACTTTGACTGCTGAAAAATCTTGGCACATTGAGATATCAATTTATATTTCGTTGATAGATACATGACTGTAAATACGCAACATCTTACAAAAGGACAAAAGCCTCCGTCTATACATCAATCCTCCTCTGCTGTCATTATCTTGATATGGCTCTAAATCATTAGTGAAGTGTTTTCGTAGTTATCCCACTGTTAAGTCTTTTATGAACCATTCGCCACAAATCCACCCCCTCCCTGTGAGCATTCAAAACAAAAGGGGCCCACGCATGACCACAAAAGAGAAAGTCATTTGTGAAATGTCCTGATTATGTGGGGTTGTGCAACGTAAAACAATTTGCCTGATTACTTCCAATTGATTCGGCCTTACAGTTAAAGCCTCAGTGTGCAGCCCAGTGAACTGCACTGTGTCGTGCCGCTGGGCAGGGAAGAGGAGTAATTTCTCCGATGTGCAGCTGAGCCAGCTTACCGCCAAAGCTAAAGCCTCCTGGATGCTGCTAAAACCTCGGGGAGGCTAAACACTAGGCTAGCTACCAGCTAACTCTGTCTGCTAAAGCCTCGGGGGATTTGTCTGTGGTACAAAGTGAATTAAAGGTGACCTTCTGGAGGGGATGGAGAGAGAAAAGAGAAGGGCAATGGGGATGCTGGAGATGTCACTATTTGCTTTAGGTTTGAATGTACATGTGTGCACAGCAGTGTTGCAAAGAATGAAAGGACTCCTGTGACTTTCCTTTTATCCTCACCTTAAATCTTATAGTTAGACACTTAAACATGCATCGCCATATTCTGCGTTGACATCTACAACAAAATACAGCCACTAGACTTGTGTCCTTGTTAAGTAAATTGTTGCAGCATATCTTTGTTGACTTCAAACAAACACACTGAAGTTCTATGGTGGAGAAAAGCTTTTGTATTGAGTGAATATGAGTCATTACAAAACTTTGCACTGCATGAATAAACTTAGAAAAACTGCCCCTGACTCCAGCTCTCAGGTTTAGGAATTTTTGCAGTTATAGAGGTGGAATCTAATAATGAAACAAAGAAGGCACGACCAAGACCAGAGAATGTATTGAGATTAAGACAAGACCAAGTACGAATGCAGTTGAGTCTGAGACAAGACAGAGACCTTCAAAAAGTGGTTTCGGGACCAATAACACTAGGCAGGTCTTTGGTTCTGCCATTAACTTCAAATAACACAAACCAGGCAAATAATGTAGAGGAATCCAGGGATAGTTTGGCTTCCACTCATGCATTTACAAATGAATCATCACAGGAAAAACCCAGAAAGAGAGAAAAATGCCGCTCACCTGACTGTTGATGTCAGCTTTGTGCTGAAGTAATACAGAAACCAGCTCCTTGTGTCCTCTGTCACAGGCCCAGTGCAGGAGAGCCCGACCCTTTGAACACAAACATACACTTATTTATACAGCTTAACGTTACAAGGACAGTGTACTAAGGATGAGGAAGGTTAATTTTTATTGAAATTGTTACCATTATTGAGACTTATTAACAATCCGAGTCTTTATCTATGCCACTATTGATACTACTCAGTGACAGCATGTTTTTAACAGAACTGGTTTTGCTTTTATTGCTTAACAAGTGACTGTTTCTGAGCAGAACAAAAAAATTCCAGCCTTCAGTAAACATGGCTGATGTAACAGGGCCCCTTCATCATAACATAAAACTAACAATAGCAAAAATATATCAGCAGTACTAAATGAAAAACATTTTTTACATCTCTACTATCCATTTTATACTCCTGGGGAAACAAATTTCTCACCGAAACAACTGTATTATTCTCGCCAAAAACGAAATTTTCTTTTTCTTGATGTTACATTTGAACACATCATGATGACGTTTTATCTACCTTTGCCTAATAATCATTTTACTTAGCAAACCTTGAACACCTTGCACTTATACAACCTCGTTTATTTAGCTAACTAGCTCTTATCCTGCCGATTTCAACTTGGATTTCAACATTGGATTTATGTTTTTAACTGATGGGACTTGCAACAAAGTTTGTGTGTGCTTGGATGGAAATGACATGACTGGACTTGAGCTGTAATGTTACATTAAAGGACCCCCGGGACTTGACAGCAGTATCGAAAAGCTAAAATGTTATTGCTTTTTGGATTTTGAAAAAAGTGGAACTTGGTCCTCAATAGAACCGGGTTGCAATCCCCATCCCTACAGTACACGTTAATAAACATTTCTGTAAATGTTCCAGCTTAGCCAATACTTGACTGTAGTCTCTGGGCAGGTGTGACAAGATTTTGTATGGTATGGTTACACACTTGATTGTCCTATGGCCATGATTTTAAGTTTTCTGTATGACCGATATGTGTCACAGTCTCCGATGAGTGTTGGTAGGCTCTTCCATGTGTGAACTGCTCTCACTAAGAAAGATGACTGTCCGAATGCATCAGGTGATTGACAGGAACGTGCATACTTAAAATGCCACGTACAAAGGTTTGCAAGTACGGCTAAATATTTAACACCACAGGTGTATGATTAAATTGGTTTAATTGCCTGCAAGTGTCATGACTGTCATTTGAGGCAATGTGGATCAATAGCCTACACAGCAAAACAGACAGTGCATCCTCCTCCTCCTCCTCCTCTACCTCATGCTCCTGAAAAATTAACTTCAGCTTCAATCTGTTTCTTTGCTTTCAGACAAAATAAATTATGCACGACAATTCAGAACTCAGAGCCTTTGGGCCTCAGTTCCATAATGACCAGCGGACAGAGTGACGAGATGTGTGTGTGTGTGTGTGTGTGTGTGTGTGTGTGTGTGTGTGTGTGTGTGTGTGTGTGTGTGTGTGTGTGTGTGTGTGTGTGTGTGTGTGTGTGTGTGTGTGTGCTGATGCATGTGTATGTAAAGAGCTGTAAGTTGGAGCACAGAACGAGGAGGGCTCTGTCTGTCTGTCTGTCTGTCTGTCTGTCTGTCTGTCACACAGACACACAGACACACACACACACACACACACACACACACACAATCCACTCCTTAGGTCCAAGATCCTTGTTCTAATAAAACCACGCAAGCTCATTTTTCAGTGAGGCCAATTAGGCAAAGCAAACTCTCCAAGTTCAATTCTGTTGCTTAAATCATATTGATCACTGTGGCTGCATGTTAAAATGGATACTTATGAGCCGGGCCAGAATACCAATAAGTCTCTCTCTCTCTGTCTCCCTCCCTCCCTCTTTCCTGCTCTTTTCCAGGTGTTTCTGCTGCTGACTGCCGGCCACATTTTCACCGAAGACCAGAGTTTACTACTTCCAAAGGGGTACTGCACACACACACACTCAAATTAAGTGGGCCTTTTGGGGAGTTGCAGTGATTAATAAAACATTGAATGTGTCAAATAGAATAAGTGCAGCATTCAAAGTCTAGCACACACCATTAACAGAAACATTCAGAGTTTGGGCGAGCCAGTTTGGGCATTAAGAAAGGTCTCTTCTGATTAGAGCTCAAATAGTCCTATTCAGGAAGGTAAACCGCGGGTAATAAATGTTAAACACTCTGCTCATTTGAAGAGGTGGACAAACTCTCCTGTTCACTGTGGAGTAAAGAAGCACTGCTATATAGAAAGATCAGCAGTTGCTAGCAATGGTAAAGAAGAGGTTATCTCTTACCAGACACTGATTTGGACACAACATGCACACTGGGTCAGTATTTGTGTGCAAAATGTAGTCTTCTTCTGTTCCCTCTTATGAATTTTCTATTTCCCTATCCTCTTCCCTTGGCTTGGCCAAAATACACACTTTTGGTTTTGTATGTTTGAGTTGGTATGAAATGGTATGTGGTTTAGGTAAAAAATCTGAAAGCTGCCAACATACAGTAATATAATAGTTAATTGCATTGCAAATAGCAGTTAAACAAAGTAAAACAAAAAAGCCATAATCTAAAAAAAGTGTTAAAATATGTTAAATACTTAAACTTTTTCCAGTTTACTATGAATCTTGAGCAGTTTCTCTTCAGATGTGTATAGATGTTGTCGTATGCAGATATTTATTGAGGAATATTCCACAATCTTGGTCAATAATAAACCGTTTGAAACTTCTTAGTCTTGACTGCATGTACACTTGACAAACACATGATGCATACTTTCTAGTAGTAGGTTTTGGGTGGTTTTCAGAGCAAAACTGTATCCCACAATTCAGGAACTTCTATTCTGCCACACCAGTTCATGTGGTAGTGAGTTGCCTACAGCTTGGTTTGTGGCAACAATGATCAAATACAAAATTGAATGTTTTTTAGTCAAATACTGTGGTATAGCAGACAGTGTTTCTCATTTAAATAAAACCACTCTGCAATTATAATAAGATTAAAATGGCTATAAAATGCAAGCATTTGGATGATTTGTGTAGAGCAGCAATGATCAAAGATATCAAAAAGAACATATTAATGACAAATAATGTAAATATATAAACTAGGCAGCATCTCCCAAACTGAAGGAATGCAACACTAAAACTACAAATGACATCTATCTCGCTTCAGAATTGTTAATCAACAGGTTTTATTTGAGGTCAGCACCTGTGTCCTCTCTTTTGGCAAGCATTAAACAAATTTCATTCATAACCAAACAATGCACGTCATCTTGTCGGGCCCTCCAGAGGTGACTATCAATATTAATGCTAGCTAGCTCCATTTAATGAAAATGTTGCATTACTCATTTGGTTTGCTATATTTTTCCTGTTTTTGTTATATTGTTGCTAGAATATTACTGTGATTTTTAGATGGCTGTAGTTTGATAATTATATGAAAAAAATAAGCCCCTAAGGCTTTGCAACCAACAGCCATGAGAAATTTGCATGAATGACAAAATGAGTTCAATAACCAAGCATATTCTCATATGTTCTTAAAGTCTAAATTGGTACTTGGCTTTGTTGGCAACTACTAGAAATATATAACATGGGTGGATATTTGGCCACACACCTAAAGGGTGAGTACTGGGAGAGAGACTCTTTCTGCCTCTCTCTCTCTTAACTGCAGAAGCAGATCAGGCTTCTTGCTGATGTGAAACTTCACCACTGCCCTCTGCTGATAAGCATGCTGTGCTGCAAGAGTGCAAACGATAACAATGGCAGTGGACAGACAAAGCTTTCCCTGCTGAGGTCCCTCAACCATCTGGCCTCTGACTGGGAGCTCACCAGCCGACTGCCCGCTTATCTTTGAGTGGCTGTGATGAAAGGGAGGCAGGGAGCGAGCCATTTGGCCAGGACGATAATGAATCAGGGACAGATGAATGGATTTCAGGGTCAATCCAGAAAACACCTCGCGATGGTAATAGCTGTTTGCACAATTTACTCATCTCCGCCTCAGGAGTGGTTCCCATGTGTTTGTGGCTGCAGATCATTGAAACCATTATGTAACGATTGCAAAAAGAGCTGCATGAACCATCCCCCAGTGACCCGTATTTTCCATCATACTCCGCTGATCATTTTCACCTGCCCTCCTGCATAAGGGGTCAGAGCACAGGACAATAACCCTGCGGCTGGTATGGTGCCTTGCTATAAGACACTTCAGCAATGTGAATCCCTTCTGAAACACTGAATATGGATCCTCTGGTTGCCTCATACCAACGTTATGATATTACAGTGTTGTCATAGCACAGTCATGTACACTAGAACTATTATTAGCAACTCTCACATGCCATCAGTACAGTTTTACTTGTTATATTCCTCGGCACTGTGTTCTGTAGTTACCTCTTCATCTTTAGTGTTGACGTCCACTTTCTGGGAGATGATGGCCTTGCTGATGTGGTCGATGTTATTTTCTCTGCAGTAGTCAAAAATGTTCTTATCCTCTTCCCTGAGAGTGATACAGAATCAGAGAGAGAAAGAAGAGTAGAAGATTGAGTCAACTTTGTTTTTTGTTGGACCATCATTTGCACTAAAGAATCGTAGGACTCTGCATCAATGTCGTTCATTTTACTTGTCCATCTTTAGATCTGAGATGTCATTTAAAGAGCCTCTACATCAGAAATGCTCAACTTACTTTGCCTGGTGCCACTTTGCAAAATGACAAGAGACCAGGGGCCATATAATAAACAAACATTCATAATATTTATCAGTATATAGTAACTGTGTGTTTTCAGCCTTTCAATATTTGCTGTCATCACTCATCTTTGCCAAAAGGCATATATAGTAACAGCAGCCCCACAGGTGTTTGCAGGGGTTTCTCTAGAATTTGAGGATATTTGGGGCTTAACCCGATCCTCTGTTAGAAGGTTTGGTGGATCCTCTCCTTGCCCTTTTTTTTGGTAAACAAGCTGTTATTTATTTATTTTTTTAATGCACTCTGGTGCCTTACATATATAAAAAGTACAGAAAAAATTCCCAGTGTGAATCATTTTATTTTTTATTGGGAATTAGAAAATGATTGGTGGTAGCGCTGAACGATAAAAGACGATAATGCATAGCATTGTGATTTTTTTGTGTGGCAATATTGTGTCATACACAGATGCGTTCTGATTTTTTCATTATATAAATTATTGGTATTGCAAAAACAAAATAATCATCAAACATCAACTGCCTTTTTTCAGTCCAATAGATAGATTTTGCTGAAATATAAATAATTAAAGTGAGATGAACAGACTGAAATGTTTCTTACTAAATGGAACAACTGTTGAATTTTTTTTTTGCAGACATAATCTGCAGTTGAAACACATAATAAATCATAATAGATATTATCACAATAGTCCATATATTTCATGTTATGTGTGAAATTGCAACAATATCATATCGTGACTTAAGAATCGTGAGAATATTGTAACGTGATGCCTCTGGTGATTCCCACCCCTAGTTGGCGGGAAACCCAGCAGGCCAAATTTGAGTATTACATATCTAAACCAACATAATGGAGGGAAATGGATTTTGTTAGTGGTGCTTACAGCTTTTTAAAAAAAAATCTTGAAAAATGAATATAAGCATTTCTGTATAGATTAACTTTACTGTGTTTTTACTGGAACTACTTTCATCTGTAGAATTAGTCCTAAAGATAAATGTTGACCGTATGTGTAGTGCATTATCCATAGACGCATAGACACTGAGAAAATATGCTTTTAGTAATTTGTGTGAAACAACCCTTTAAATGTCTTGTGTGTCAACTGAAGTGCTTTATGTGTGAAGTGTTTGCACACCCAGAAAAGCAAACACCAGGCGCTACTGGATCATTTAGTCATCAAACACACAGATGCAACAGATAACACAAACACATAACTGCTCTCTCTGTCTCAGACACAAGCAGCAGCCACACGTGCCGCATCCCTCGGGAACACTGGCACACAACACACACCCAACCACACACACACATCCTATCCCACCTCTGATTATATCTCTGTGTCTCTAATCACCTCCTGGCATTGGGGACAGGAGTGAGTGCTGGGGGAGACAGGGTGCAGCGGTGGTGGTGTGCTGCTGGGTGAAGGGGAGAGAAGGGGCGAAATCTCATTTAGAGCTTTACGCCTTCCCCTCCCCTCTTACCCAACGCCGGCCATTCAGATTGATTGAATTTAGTGCTCTATTGTCTGACAGAAACCCTGCATACCAGCCGCTTAACCACTCCCACGCAGTAAGTCAGTCATCCCCAAGGCCAAATCCCCCAGTTCCTGTCTCTGATGCCTGCCTGCTCCACTGCACTGGGCCTCACAAATCCCACAGCGCACACACCTGGCCTCAGTCACACAGGAGACACCGCGGACCCCCGTTAAGACTGAGGATGTTGTTTAGCTTTGTTTTGAGGATATGTGGTTTAAAGTCTGTTATATTTAGATGTTGAGTTACTTTCACAGCCCGTCCTCTGCAAGCATGTCTGGCTAAAGGCCAACCTCACAACCAGAGCTGCAATGATTAGTCAATTTATCAATTTGTCAGTCAAAAGTAAATTAATCTCCAACTATTTTGATAACCCATTCATTCTTTCAGTCATGTATTAAAGCAAAACATTCAAACATTTGTTGGTTTTAGCTTCTTAAATGTGAGAATTTGCTGCTTTTCGTTGTTATTTATGACGGTAAATTAAGAGATTTTAGGTTATGGACAATTGGTTGGACAAAAAAAGCAATCTTTTTGGGCTTTGGGAAGTTGTTATGAACATTTTCACAATTTTTTGACATTTTGAAAATAAATAGCAGATTAATCCATGATAAAAAAAAATAACCATAAGTTGCAACCATACTCGCAACCACTGAAATGTTTTTTCTGAGGATTTCCAAAAGTCTTTATACTAAAATTTGGTTATCAATCCTACTTGCAGAAACATGCAACTCAAATCTGAACAAAAAACATCTGTCAGCATCACTAGCAAGCAATCTGTGATGTTTAAGTGCTTAATAGGCTCGATAGACTGTGTGTATCAGTATGATACAAAGAATAACTGAATCAGAGAACTCTAGCGTAGTTTTTCTGTCCCACTGCGACCCGCTACCCTCTAACATCCGCCTTCTCTCCACAAACAGCCAGATCAACTACAACTTCAAACTTCCCCCAGAGTACTTAAACCATTCTGACTCATAATCAGCACTCTTTATTGTTGACTCTGAGATTACACAAACAAAGTTTTGTCTGCCGTTTGTTCTTTAATGAACCTCTGTACTTCCCTTTCTTCAGCTTTTCATCTACACGCTTTATCTCTCCCGGCTCTCTCGTTCCTCCCCTCCCTCTTCCTGCCATCCCCTCATCAGCCCATGATGAATTATGAATAACTCATTACACTTTTATCACTGCTGGGTTATGTATGAGCACATTCATTTACATACTCCTGATTACCACTGCTATGTTTATTCATGAGTCTCCACACTGGGCCACACCCACTTCCTTCCTGATGGCCATGGTGACCCCAAGTGTCCCTGATGTGTGGCCGCCATCCGTCTCCCCGGCAACTAATCAATAGGCCAGCTCATCAGTCTTTCGTCGATGGTCGGACAGGGCTGGCCTGACGGGCGCATGACATGTCCTCACACATATAAAGCACAAGCACACATCTAATGTAGTGTGAGGTTATATAATATGCACAATAAGCTCACATGTGAATGTACACACACATACAACCAACACCTGTATTCAGTCCACACCACAGTGAGAAACACACACACACACACACACACACACACACACACACACACACACACACACACACACACACACACACACACACAAAGGCTATAAACAAACAAATGATGAATGTGGCTCCTATGAACGACGTGACATCAACAGCACCGCATTGCATGCTGGGAAGGTCATAGGCTACTCTGTCATCACATAAGCTGAGGGTACCAAGGGTTTTGTGTGTGTTTCTGTACATCTGTGTGTGTGTTGTGTGCTCACGTGTGTGTCCGGACTGGTGTACTGGCAGATATGTCCTTCATCCATCAGGCTAAACTGGCCACAGTGGTGGAGAACACTCATCTACCTGGCCTGAGCCTCACTGATCAACACCATGGCCACGCCATCCATCACACACACACACACACACACACACACACACACACACACACACACACACACACACACACACACACACACACACACACACACACACACACACACACACACACACACACACACACAGAGCCCTACACAAGCTGTCATCACATCCCCTATAGGACCCCAGTCGACGCTCCCAACATGGCTGAGCTCCACCGAAGTACAAGAAACAATGAGAACTCAAAAATAATTCGGCAGCGGCTTCCAGCAAAGTGTCCGGACAACAAAGCCTCCAGTGTTTATGGGAGTCCTTTTTCAAGGCGGCTGTGAGAATTACAAATGTAGCATTCAAAGCCTCTTCAATCACACACTGATCAGCTCAGTAGCCCAGGGATATTGCTAATCAATCCCGCTTTTGTCGATACACACACAGACACACACACACACACACACACACACACACACACACACACACACACAGATCGAGGTGAGCAATGCAATTAACTCTGTCTGGTTAACAGGTGCTTAGCTGTTTAATATGGAGTGTGTGTGTGTGTGTGTGTGTGTGTGTGTGTGAGAGAGAGAGAGAGAGAGGAAATTGAAATGCAGCAGAGCAGTGAGTGTGACAGTTCCGGCAGGTTATGCATGGATTCGCATGCAATTGCGTCGACATATAGCGGCGAGTGTATGTTTGTGTGTGCACACGAGTGCATAAGAGTTTGTACGTGCCATGTTAATGACTTTCTCCATGCTGGATTCCCTCTCGGGGCATCGTTGCTACTGGAAATCACCAAGGGGAGCATCGTTCTGGGAAACCTGCTGTACCTGCCTCCCTCTGCACGTCTTCATCAACCCCCCCCCAGAAGTACCCCCCGAATCGTAAAGTAATTAAAAAGGGGAGACTCTGGCCGCCTCTTCCCAAGACCGTGCATACTAATCACATACAGCCATTTAGGAGGAAAACCTGCAGGATTCACACATCTCATTTTCATCTCCAAAAGAGCTCTTTTTTCATTGAAATGAAGATGAGGTTTTTAAGCTTGAGTAAGTCTGCCAGGCAGAAGTAAATGGAGAATATATTTCATTAACATAAATCAGAACTGTATGACGTCTCCAGGCCCTGACTGCAGTTACGGTCTGTTGAATAGAATCAAATACAGCATCAAGACCAGTGGTTAACAAAGCCAGACTCGGATCGAGTTGACCTAAGCATTAAATAAGTAGTGATTCACAACTGGGGGGAAAGCTGAGTCTGTTCCAGCACTATCAAGATCTGGGAAATTGCATTTAGATGCTTTGGCCTCTGAAAACACAACCTGTAAGAACTCAGAGTTAAATAACAAGTGTATGAGCCATGTATTGAGCCAACAATTCACAATGTGTGCCTGTGAAACCCTACGGGATGCTTCCCCAATTAATTATTATAGCTGTTCAGATACCATGCTTTCCTTCCTGATACTGACTGCGATACCTGAACTTGCGTATTAATGGATGTGAGTACCAATCTGATTGTGCCGATCCACTGACTAAAAAAAGAAATTTTGCAGCTGTATACTACTAACTCATTTCTGTGTCAAACAACCAAATAGACTTATATCGTATATCTTCAGCTCTGATTTACTGATGCTAGAAGAGGTTGAATGCCATGTTATTCCATTACACCTGTCCTGAGATCAGTGCTGTGACGCAGTCAGCAACACAGCCTTTAATTTGTTGACAAACTCAACTCAGCGCTACACTGGATTACAAAGCCTCCGAAAGAAATTTGATCACACTGAAGCGCTTGTTGGAAAGCTACAACAGTAACAAAGCGGAGGCAGTTTAGAGAACGTTTCTACACTGCAGTGTTGCGAAGATATTCTACAAATAGTAAAATAGTGTACTTTGATGTTGTATACAACATCAACGTCCTCAGAGGTTTTAAGTTTGTTACAAAATGAACTTTCATTGCATCTGTGCAAAGACCAGATCCAGCGTTTTAGGCAGTATCAGAGGGATTTCTGATACTAGTATCAGAGCAACTGTAGTTGCTGATGTGTGTGTGTGTGTGTGTGTGTGTGTGTGTGTGTGTGTGTGTGTGTGTGTGTGTGTGTGTGTGTGTGTGTGTGTGTGTGTGTGTGTGTGTGTGTGTGTGTGTTCAAATTCTGATACCTGATCATCTCTTCCTGGTATAGAGAGCTGACTGCTGCTCCTCCAAAGCCTGTTCTTCTCGTTTCTCCCCGTCTTTCCTGTCAGATACAAGACAGTCACACATTAATGAACAACATCCACCTTAGACACAATAAAAACTAAAATATGACATGTCGATCACTTTTAATAAACTTACTGCTTGTTCAATGATAGCTAGTGTGATACTCTGACCTAGTCTAGTTTGGCTTAGTTCTGCAGCCTGTGTTGCTGTCCTATATGGAGAGAGGCACTGACCTCATTGTTTTGTGTGCTCAGTGCAGTACAAAAGGGTCAGGTTCTTCTATTCACTGAACCTATAGCTTTTAACCTAAAGCCTTTGCAAAGCTAATGCATGATACAGATCAAGTTCAAAATGTGCAGTTTTGAAACAAGCCTCTGTGGCTTCAGACATGACCTCATAGGCAATAAATGTCCAACAATATGCACAAGATCAATATAAAATATATAGCGCCTTAATTTGTGACTCTTGTTAATCTTCTGTGTTTTACATTCAGTTCAGCCAAGACTTTATTACCCGGCCTATTCTTCACTGACCAACGTTGACTAACAAAAGAACCCACACAAATCTGATTTCAGAAAATAGCGAGAGTGGGGGGAGAACATGACAAGCGAAGCAAAACAACTGTGCGTGCACTTTTGGGGACAACCTAATTCACTTCAGAAACTCAGAATATTCGCTGATGCACTGGCCCTGCTCCTCTGCAGTGTAATGTAATATAAAGCCAGTGTCTGCTCAACAATTGAGGCAGGACAGAGGTCAAATTCTGCCCATTATTCCCTCTCCTGCTTCTCTTGTCTATGCACTCCTACTTACACTATTTGACTGTGCTTCCACAAGAATAGCAACTGCCATGCTGTGGCGCTTTGTTAACACTAATACAATCAGCCTCTTTTCAGGGGGGCATTTGTGCATTTGCTGGCCTGTCTGCCGGCCTCTCTGCTGGCATTGTGCAGATGTGAGGGCAGAGTCAGCGTGTATTGCCCCGCAGCAGGGCCGAAGAGAAAAGAACGTGTCAGGATTGGGCATTTGGTTGACAGTGACGCTATTAAAGGGACATAAATATGGGCGGAGAGGAAAGAAGGGGGTGGGGTATGAAAAGAGTGAAGAGGGGAAGATTAATAGAGGAAAAGCAGGTAGCATAAAGGTGGAGAACAAGAGGAAAGTGGAAAACATGCAGCAAGGAAGAGGTGAGGGAGGAACCAGAGGACAAGCAGAAAATGAAAAGAACAGTGCAGTAGGTCACACAGGACACGTAACAGGTCTCTTAAGGCACACATTCTTTGGCTTTTCAGTTCATGCAAAAAAACAAATGAAAACAACCTACTTCCAACTCTCTGAGGCTGTGCTTGTAAAGCATTATGTGACTGTGAATCCATCCCCGTTTGGAGAGTATGCTACACTCGTAGAGGGAATTCACACTCTGTCCCCACTTATGAGAAATAAGGAGCTAAAGAATAAATCAGCGAGTGTTTCTGCTGTGCTCATAGGCTTCTCAGAGGTTTCCCACCTCTGAGGGCAGATAAAATACACAGAGTTGAGACTTGTTTAAGTTTTCTTCTGGTTCTGTCTATCACAAGAGCTGATTATTTCAGATAAAGAAGAGGGAGAGGAAAAGGCATTTTAAGATATTGAATTGGGATCAGGCTAAGACAAGATAAAGGCTTATTTCTCAGGAGTTGAATTTAAGAAGTATGAGAAAATGGTCAAAATCTCATATTAATACTATACTAAGATAAGCTATGTTTAGGAGAAATAGCTGGACAATGAAGATATCTTATTTTGAAATGTCCTTTCCTCTGGGTTAAACTTTCCATGTTAGCAATACCACACAAGCTATGGCAACATAGCACAATACCAATTATTAGTAGTTAATGAGACCGATAACTGATATTTGGAACCATTATGCATTTACAATAAAAATGAAACTCTCTCAATAGTCAGAATTTGGAATAAAATAAACTCCAACACAAACCCTTGTTTAAATGCCTTCAGCAAATGTTTAATCAAAACTTAAACATTCAACATTATATACATCAAGTTCGCAGCCCCTTTGTTATAAAGTCAAGTGAAAAGTATAAAATAAAAAAGTAATAAATAAAAAAAGCTCTCTGAGGCTTTACAAAGTAAAAGTTCCTCACATGCTGACACTTTTGCACTTGCACTTTTTAATTGATTAATTTTATTGGCAATCATTAAAAAAAAAAAAAAAAAAAGATACAGATAATCATCAAAATGCTAAATATCAGTCCCAATAATTGGCCAGGCTGATAATCTGCCAACCCCTAGTTTTAGAGGAAGAAACTTTTGAGAAGGTGGAGCTCTGCTACGTCAGTCATGATGAGGATCTCCCCATTTTTCTGTTCTTTCATTCTCTTTTTTTCTGTCATTTATGGACAGTGTACATTTTAACTGTTCGGCTTTGTACGTATTATAATGTTTTGATTGTCTTAGAACCAATACACAATTAGTTAAAAGATATATAGATAATATAGATATTTATTATCACAGACATAAAAGCTGTAGCCTCACAAACTAGACATATACAGGAACAGGGCACAACGGTTTATTTCTCATTTTCTTTATAGTAAGAAATTTAATCTCATATCAAATCAATATGAAGTTGAGCCCATCAAATGTTGTTTTTTTTAATTTTGAAAATTCCCCCCAACAGAATGGTCCAGTCTTAATCTAAAACAATGCAGACTAAAATCAGAAAACAATTGTTGGTCTAATAGCAACCATCTCAGTTTCAGAAAAAAAAAAAAAAAAAAAATCACGTAAAATCCTCAATGAGTAGACAAAGCAAAACTACTTCAGTCTACCTAGTTTAATGTTTACATTCATTTTCACTTGGATCACGAAGAACAACTTCATATTCCAATAACAGTAAAACTTTGCTCTTTTTACTAAGCAGAGTACAAATTTGTTGTTGTAACTAACTGCCTCTGCTGCTGCCCCAAAGGACAGCCTATCTATGGCAACACAACTCTCCTGACACAGTTGCATGATGTGACACAGGAGCGTGTGGAGATGTAAACAGTCCACTCATATGTCGCCATACACACAGGCACATCTCAGCGGCCAAACTTTGACAGCTTCCTGCATTATTCATATACCAAAATGTCAGCTATTGAGGAAGACAACATAACCTTCTCATGCATTTTTCATGCTACATGTACAGAATAAAAAGCCACTGAAAGGCCAGGGACAAAATGACACAGTGACACTGACCTCTACTGGCAACAAAGCTGTACTGCATCTTAGAGGAGCAGCAATGACATTGGATGTTTCTTTGTCAGTCTTTTTAGCTTTCTGTGGAACCGAGCTGAGTCAGATAGTTATGGTTATTTGAAACACCTCTAAGGGCTCATTTTAATGAACATGAAGGTGTGTGGGATTTGCCATTTTGCAAAATGTTATCCGGAGGGCAGTGTAGAATTTACTAAACTGTAGTAGGAGCTTTTCTCTATTTTGATGATATTGACCTTCATTTCAGTATCCTTACAGGTGACAAACTCCACTGGCACTGATTTGTAAGCAGGACAAAATGAGTGCTGTAAACAAGATATGTCTTTATTTCACCAAGTCTGCAACTGGTTCACCATCTGTGATGGTTACATCATTTACTTCAGTTTTCTGAAACCTCTCTGTTCCTGTCCTTCTGATTCCAACATATTAGGATTCAGAATGATACAGAGTTGCATAGCATAATAGTCCAATAATAATAATAATAATAATAATAATAATAATAATAATGATATAACATATTAATATTTATAATCAAGATAGCTATGGACTTCTTAGAGATGGTTCTTATTACCTTTGTGCAGCCTTCAGGGTCTAACACATTGACACAGGAAATGTACTCCTGCATTGCCTGTTCTGCGTCCATGTCTCCAAGCTGCTTCCAGGCTTGCCTGTAAGGGAACCATGAATGCGATAAAGTGACATTGTGTTTGTGCATTTCTGTTTGTACCATGAGTGGTACCATATTACAAAGTCTCTGTGGGTTAAAACAAAAAACCCCACAAAAATACCCTTTTATTGGGCTTTTAATGCCTTTACTTGATAGGCTAGATATAGTGCGAAAGGGAGAGAGACAGAAAGGGACTGACATGCAGCAAAAGGCTGTGGGTAAGATGATGAGTCAAGGACAGCACCTTTATAAATGGGACACCTGCTTTACCAGGTGGGCTACTGTTCAACCCAGAAACACAAAAGTAACAGGATTTAACAGTCAAGAAACTTAAATATGAGCTGTCACTGAAACATAAACAGATTTTAAGAACATGTTACTTGATATTTTATAATGTATTATAAATAAATTCTGTTTCAGGTGTTTTTGGGGGGTGTTTGTATGTGTCTGTATATATGTTGAGGGGGGACTGGTTTTAGGCCTGGTTTAATTTAAAACAGTTTAAAAAAACACCACCAATCATATTTCATTTTTTTTTTAAGCAAGCAGTTGCCAAGGTTGCAACTATATATCATTTTCACTGTAAACATCACAGTATTACATAATTATTCTTTTTCTCAGTCAGAATGACCCTTAGGGGGACCTGGCGGCTCAGTGATCGAGCGGGCGCCCCATGTACAAAGGCTGTAACCTTGCCTTGGCTGCAGGTTTGATTCTGGCCTTGGCCTTTTACTGCATGTCACCCCCTCTTTCTCTCTCCCTCTTTCATGCTTACACTATCACTACAACCATAATATGGCTGCAACCCTAGCAGGTGCACGTTAACTCATGTGCAATGTGTATAGGAATGCTAGCGCTCTGTCTGTCTCTGTCTCTGTCACACACCCACAACTTCTATCAGGGGTGACATGCATGCCTGTAACGTTTAAACATATATTTAAACTATATTTAGAAGATACATACCATTTTCTCTGTCCTTCAAAGTCAAAGAAGCCAGGCTTTTGTGTATTGCACTTTCCCACCTTGGCCTGAAACCGAAACAAAACAAGTGGGTTATTCAGCTGATCCAGTATCATTTAGATCTACCTAAATCAGTTGACAACAGAGAAGAATCAGAGCCCGCCAACTGCATCTGTCAATAATCAGTGATGACTGACGGATGTGGGGGATTTAATGTCTGTAGCTCTAATGTAAAGCCACTTGGTGCCAGTATTCGAGGGGTTAAATTTGGCCTACACGACCACAGAGACATTCAGTCCGACCCTCACCTGTTTGTAGCGTGCGTACAGGTACAGCAGTTGGTCCCTGCTGGCCGTCTGGACCAGGTCTCGGACGCGATCGGCTGCAGACTCAAACTCCCGCTCCAGCTCTTCTCCCTCCAGCCGGTCCCCCATCTCCATGGCGCTGCAGTCAAACTTACCCAAACCCAGGTCCGAGTCCGAGTCCGAGCCGGCTCCACCGAGGGGCTCCCCTGTGTCGGGCCGGGCTGGGTCTGTACCTGAGCCCGTCGCAGTGTCCGGAGAGGATGACGGCGACCCAGAAGCCATTGTTATTGTTGTTTATAACGTTAGTGTATCGCCAGACACGACGTGCGCCGTAAATCCGTATGAAAATCGTTAAAGACGAACAGACGGTAGCTGCCTTAAATAAATTTTTTACGTATTTAAGCGCCGATTTTGTTTTTTAATCCGTTATCGTTAAGAATCCATGACAGTCGGATTTGTTTCCACAGTTGGTCCGTCTCTGGTACTGTCAACTAAATGCACCGGCCAAACTCGATGCCAACAAGAAAGGTTCCGGTTGCATCCCTGTTGGTGCTCCTTTGGTGAGAAATAATTCGGCAGAACGGTTTATTTCGTTATGTATATGTACAAAAAAACATCTACATGTAAATAAAATCGTTGGGGGTGTTTGTCATGTATTGTGGGTGTAGTAATCATTCGGTTAGCGCGAAAACAACTTCCGTTTATTTGGCTAACTGACGGTCAGTTTACCAGTTAACGTTAACGACGCTGAAGTTAGCTTTCGAGTCGTTGTTCCCGATTCAGCAGGTAAAGAGAAAAATAACTCCCAATGTTTGGCGACCAATCCTCGGCTTTTTGCTCCTCTTACTGTTGTGAGAGCGCCTCAGACATTTAAGGTAAGGCATCGACACTGTCTGAAACCCACTTTCACATTGAAAAAATTATTATTCTCTTTGTGAAAACTCCCAAAAGGAAAATGTCACTGCTTTTTTCACGTTTACCACATTAGACCAGGTTCAGATCAAAAACGACTACACCTAGGCAGATCAAGCCTGGACTAGATTGCCCCAGAGAGGCTCAAGATTAATATAACACAGTTACAGATTTGTGAAAGCTTTACTCACTTTATTTTCTATCCAGATCTGTCCAGTCTGAGTGTAGTGGTGTTGGATCTGGACCTTTTTATACTTTTGAAAAACACAGCTGAATCTTTTTTTTCTTTTCTATTGTGCATTTTTACAAATAATAAATGTTTTCACAAATCTGACACTGTATTGTGATCTTGTTCCTCTCAGGGATATTTTAGTCCAGATTTGACCTGTCAAGGCAGGCCTACAGTGTTTTCTTTCTTATCTGGAACTGGTTCAATGTGGTCTACTTTTGAAAAACGCAGTTAAATCTTCCCTTTACATGATTCTTAAATTGTGTTTTAACTAATTTTGTAGCCTCTTTGGGATAATCTAGTGCAGATTTGATTTTTCTGGGTGCAAATGTTTTTGATCTGGGCCTGGTCCACATAAAAAAGCAGTGACACCTTTGTTTTTTTTTGCGTTTTCACAAATGTAACAAATCTTTTCTTTAGTGTGAAAGTGGGCTTTTCCTTAAATGTCTAACATGCTTTCACAACATCGAAAGGTGCAAAAGTCCGAGGATCACTGAGGCCTCTAAACAATGCTAGTTTCTTTTCCTTAACTTTAGCTCCTGAGTCGGAGGCTACGATTTGGAAACTAACTTCGGCGTGATCGGATTATTTCAGTATGAATGTTTTTTTTTTTAAATAGACAACAAAATAGACGTAAAGAAAATCTTTTAGAGCGTTTTTTATTTATTTATTGTGGGTGTGGGAAACATTCAGTTCACGTGAAAACAACGTTTTCCGTTTATTAAGCTAACTGACTGTCAGTTCACCAAAAAACAGAAAGCCTAGATTGAACATTTGGACCAATAGCTAACTAGTAAATAAGCAAAAGAAGCTTACAGTGAGTCGACTGATTGTTTGGACTGGTCAAAAATGGTTGATTGAAATCTTTTCGAGTATAAACTATTTACACTGAATGCTATTTTCCCGTATGTAAAGTGTACGGCTAACGTTTAGCTTGTTAGCTCACTAACGTTAGCTAACTACATGCTGTTGGGAGATAGGTGGTGATAGCCTCAGTCCATAGCCAGGTAGGTGACATGAATTTGAGCTTTAATCGGCAAACTTTACGTTTAATTACTTTTCTGTGCATATTGAGACCAATTTATCCAACTTCGGGCTAAAGATTGTTTCCCTAGGTTATCTTATATTATAATTAAGTCAACTTATTTCATTTTGGATTTTTTTTGTTTGTTTTGTTTATTGACACCTGTCATGGGAATATGCAGCAGCCTACACGCTCTGGTGGTAAAATGCAGTGGTGCAGTTTGTCCAGCAGATGCTGCTGTTAGTATGGTGATGAATTGTTTTCTACTGGAGACACTGAGTAGTTGTCCTAAACGCGTGGGGAGGAGGGCAACTTCTTTTTGTTTTATTTTCTAAATATATACATATCATGACCCTACCTGGAGCTACAAATATTTTTCGTTGAGCTTCCTGAGTGACTTGGTTGGAATGCATGACACCTCTTCACCATCAATAACTATATTTCACAGTTTCTAGCTGTGAAATAAGGTGCTATTATGATGATTTTTAACGGAAACATATCTTTTAACCCTGCTTGTGGGATGTCCCTTCCTAATGCCAAATCCAAAATCATAATTCCCTCTTTGCGCCACGCCTCCCCTGTTAATAAATAAAGAACAGTGTCTAAATAAAAACTATACATTATACTTTAACACTCAGGACAGCCTGCCCAGCTTGTTTGGTATGCCTTTGTATGCTACACTGTCATTAAAGTTTTTCATTGCATTTGCCATTGCTGTAGGGAACTTTGAAGGATGGACAGCATAATGAGATCCTTTTGAAATATTGTATGACTAATGGTAACCTATTATCCTAAAACTCTGCGTTTCAAGAGCACAAACAAATGCCTCTGTGAGACATCCAAATAGCCTACCTATTATGCACTGTCTCATCTCCAGGTAATATATAGAAATAGGCAGAAGGAGGAAAAGGACAAAAAGTTTGCATGCCCATTACTCGAATGGGATTGTTAATCAGAAATGCTAACACAGGAGAGACATCGAGATAAAGGCAGACAGTCGTGATCTTTAAAAGTATGTTTGCATTCATTATGTTATCCTTAAATTGAGTTTACACTCGGACTGTTTGCTGGTTGGATACAAAACACGGAGTGTAAACTTCAATAATGTATTCGATAATGTATTTCTTCTGTAGAATTGAACATTATTCTCTCTTTTATTGCAGGAGTAATCTGTGTGGAAGGAGAGGGGTTTCCTGACCGCACTGCCAACAACTTTTTACAGGAGGTCCCACCAACACCCGGTGCCAGTGCGCGCTCCTCTGACGCAACCACGTCGCTGTGGCTCAACGCGATGGCGGACCGCAATGTCCCCAGACCTGCCCAGGGAGGGACGGAGCAAAGTCACTGAGCCACTCTCACCGGCTCCGTCAAACTGACCACCTGTTAAAGAGAGCCCGCCGCTGCCATTGCCGTCCCTCCCGTGAAATAGTATGTGGGACGGGATCTGCTCGGAGTGCACTGACCGGGACGATCCAGAAGTGGAGTGAAGAGGAGCGGAGTGCGCCGGGCTGACGCACCGCATGTTGAACCAGCAAGTTGACTGAAATAACAAAAGTCGCGTCGACGGGGAAGGGGACAGCCGCTCTTGGATTTAACGGAGGTTTGAGGGGACAGTTGTTCCGGCAAAATGAAATTCGCGGAGCATCTTTCGTCCCACATCACTCCAGAGTGGAGGAAACAGTACCTTCAGTATGAGGTAAAGTGAAATTTATTTCGGATTAGAAATAAACTCATTATGAATATGGGAATAGCCGAAACTCCCATAAATTCACTCTTTTTAAAAGAAAGTGGGAGACAAGATTTAACATAAACCATGAAAGAATGTCAACGCTTTTTAAATAATTTGTTTTTAGTTTCAATTTAGTCTGCTCCCGAGAGCAATAAACGACGGGAGAGATAAGGGATGTCCTATTGTTTATGGAGGGGAAATTGACTGCGGGTGTTAAGAGCCTTCGGGAGCATTCATTTTTATTTATTATTGCTGTTTGCTGAGTTTTAACACCTAAAAATGAGCAGAATTAATAATTTACTGAACAATGAAATGCATTTCAACAGTTAATTCAACAATTTTGTCATTTTAACAATACACAGTATTAATATTATTAGAATTCTATAAATAATTAATTTCTCAAGCTTCTTTGTGGGTTTTTTGTTTTTGCTTTTTCTTTGCATAGTGATCAGCCATTGATTTCAGCAACATATTGTTTTGTTTCATATCTTGATTTCTTTTATTTAGTTTTTCATCAAATAACAGAGGGGTGTTATTTAAAAAGGGGGAAAAGATGCTTATTGTCAATTAGTTTGATAATTCTGTCCATTAAATTTACATTCTTCATTCATTTCTTTAATTTTTATTATTTTCAACAATCTAAACGAAGGCACAGCGAATCTCCCCCGCACTAATTATGCATCATTGCAAAATTGCAAATATTCTTCTTTAATCATTTCTTGTTTTGGACTACAGTTACATATTATTTTTAGTTTATGAGGATGTAGTTGGTATTCATATTTTGCACAGTTGAATAGGAATCTCCATAAATCACCCTGCAGAACATCATCTCACAGGATATTCAGTCTGGTTTCTGATGTCTGTGGATTTACAGAGACCTTTGTGTGCACACATGGTCTTTGTTGGATGGTGTTCAGTATTTGAGAGCAGTATTTCATATTCACACCCCACTTCTTGCTGGCTTTAAGAGCTTTATTGCAGACATGCAGTGACAGGACATGCTGCTCTGTTCCATTTAGCTCTATGAATTATAGACAAAGACCCTGTTCTCTTCAACCTCAGCAGCCTGCATCCCAGACTCAACAGAAGCAACCTGCACTGGTTTTATTTTGGAAACATGCCCTGAATCTGCTTAGTAAATTGGATGATTGCTACAGCGGACATTTGGATCAGTCCAGCTGGCTGCGAGTGATATGGTGTCATCATTGTTTGATAAAAACATCTTCAGTTACAGTAATTGAAGTTGAAGAAAATTAAAGAGATGTCAGATGTGTAGTAGACACACTTAAAAGACAACTTTACTGATGAATTTAATCTGAACTGATTATGAACATTCATGCACAGCCAGTGTGAGGTATTTGTACAGACTGACGCACAGTGAGCCCAGGGACAGATGCGTGGCCATACCAGCCATTTTACACCTCCAGTCTTCAGCTCGGTACTCACTGACCTGAGATGGATGATAGATTTTCTCTGTCATCCCTGCCTGATGTTTCTATTCATTTATATTAGATGTAATCATCTTGAATTGACATTAACATTTTAATGTTGTAGTAATATTAAGTAATACAGCAATTTTCTTCCAAAAGTTGATTGCAGATGATTGCATTTTTCTTACTGGAATTGTGCACATCTCTTTTTGATATATCAGAGGATATGACATCACTTTATTATGGGAATAACTGGTTTCCACTAGCCTGAAAGATAGTTTGATTTTATCCATCCATATTTAGTACTTGCTATTTCCTTATGATGTAAAATGAAAGTAAAGCAACTGTTATTGATACGTGATTCATATGGAGGGAAGATCTTTGTTTTTCTTTTCTTTTCTAACCATCCCAAAAACCCAGATTATACAAACATATTGTTCTTACATGTGTTGCTATTGTTGATTTATGCAGAACAACAAGGCCGGTCTGCTGTCCATGCAGTCTGCATTCTTCCTCATATCTGAATTATACATAGGGTTTTCAGGAAGGATGGGTTTGCATGTATTTGTGGAACTGCAGCTGCCTTGAGTCTTTGTCTGACCTCTGTAAATGCCGCTACCTCCTGAGTGGGTGGGAAAGAGAGAGATCAGGGAGAGAGCTCACACCCACAGATGATGGACATCTTATTCAAGGCTTTTATAACCCCTGAAATAAGTCAAGGTCAAAAACAAAGTTATCTGCAGCAAGGAAAATCAGTTGACTTTAGGTAAGTGGGTCACTGAGATTAAACAGACTTTGAAATAAATCAATTTTAATGTCATTCTGAAAAATGCAAAGTCTCGATATGCTGCTGTGATGCAACAGAAACAGTGTCAGCCCATGGACTCAGTTCAGGTTAGGGAGCATTACAGATACCTGGAGAAATTCAGATAAACATTCGGTCCTTATACATAGCCGGCAGTCCCTCATGTATTTATTCTGCATTATTTGTAGTGGTGGATACGACAGCCAACACAACTGTTATATTGTTATACAGCTGTCTGTCTATGAAATAAACATACTGACAAATTATTCCAACAACATGGGTCATTTTTACCCACACAGTAAAAGACATTTTATGTGGTACATTCAATATTACAGCTGACCACATCCAGATTAACTGTGGTTTGACGTGATATTCTTGCCTTTGTGTGCCAGTTGGATTAATTAACCTGCTGCCCAGTTTTCACTCTCCTCCTTTTTTTAGAGTGCGCTATTGTGTGGAAAGCTGTGCGCTGTCTACTTAGATTGGTCAGCCAGTTTCTATGCAGATGTGAAGGATGCGGCAAAGTGGATGTTCCAGGAAATGCGGGCTTTAGTTAGATGAACACTTCATTTAAACGTGGAGACATTGACGGGACGATTGAGCGATAGAGTAATTAGGTATCTGCTTCATCCTTTGGGATTGCATATATAAACCTATATGCTAAACAGCTGTTTGGTATGGAGGTGTGCATGTCCTGCCTACTTGACAAAGGGCAGGGGATGCAGGTTTATTGATAGGGAGAGGATTTGCCCTCAAATGTAATAGCTACTAGGTGCAAATATTTATCAAAAAACGTCTTTATGAACTGAGTTTACTGTCTACTTTTCAAGTTCATTTCTCTACATGTCCATGGGTTTTTCAGGCAAACGAGAATGTGCTTGTATTACAACATTTAAGAATTATGCTGTCAATAATTAGGTGTGGCAACTGTTGAATTCAAATGTATATTGATGAACTAATGTGTATTGAAGATTAGAGGTATATAGGAAGACTGAGAGCCAGAGCTGCAGGTTTGTGTGTGGGCGAGAGAACAAGGCCACTTATGCATTTACCTCCGCAGTCTAATCACTCGTGTAAGCTTAGATGAGGAGGAGGAGGAGAGTGCATGTGGAGATTTGCATTTACAATTCAAACCAGCAAAGTGACATTATGTTTACGAAAAGCAGGTGCTTGTCTGATTTCAGTGAGTGATTGCTGTTTGTTCAAAGGTGAAACCTTGTTGTTTGCTAATTAATCGGAGTGATGTCGTTTAAACCTGCCCAGTGAGCTTGGTATTGTCGCACATGTCATGGAAACGGTACTTAAAATATACAGCATTGCTCTCATCATCTGTATTTTGTAAAATGAACGTGTGATTTATCAGCATGTTCAACAATATGAACATTATGTATACAACAGGCATGGCATGGTGACTGCTGAGAACCCCCCTTTCTATACCCCTCCTCCTTCCTCCCATCCTCACCTCATCGTTCCTCCCCCACTGGGAGGACATCTGGTCCCCGACCAGACCTGCCCTCTGCTCCCCCTCCCTCCATTCTCTCCACTCCTCCTTCTACGTGCAGGGATCCACTCAGACACAGAGACAGAGATTCAAGTGATCCCACTGGCTTTCTAGTTGAGCCAGAGATCTCTTCAGACTAATAATGCACTCTGTGTGATATCTGCAAGCACGGGGATGACAAGTGCAAGCATCATAGAGGAAGAATTTGACTATTTAGCACTCAAAATATTTTGCTTAGCGTCCACTCATCACTTCACTGCTATGAAACCACTGAACTCAGAAACTGTACGTGTAGAACAAGCTCAGACCCTGCCTCACCCCTTCTGTTTAAGACATATCTACATGCAATCATTCTCTCAGCAATATCCCAGTTTGGTCCCTTAGCACATAGGAAACCACTGAACCAAAAGCAAACAACAGAACCTACAAGATCCATGGAAACCTCCTCCTTTGGACTCACCACTGCACTGCCCTCTTACAGTGCATGCGCAGTATACGCGAACAATTCGCCTCAGTTTGCATCCGCCCTGCCCCACTGGTCTCTTGTAATCATCGGAATCCCCTATTCTAACACTATTTGATAATAGGACATAGCTGCAGCCACTTGATTTATACAGGTAGATGTTAAGCCTGCTTGACTCTAAGCCTGCTGCACCTCCACCGTTGGAGCACCGTTGCCTGTTCAGTTTGCTGCAGCGTCATCAGCTGGGGGCCACCATTCACTGATGTTTCACCCCTTATCTCAGAACATCTCCTGGTGGTGGAGCAGTGAACGGGGACGTCTCCCTGACACTCCCTGCAGCCAACCTACTTCAGGAGTTATGAGCTCCTCATACCTTGTCCCGCCTCCTAAGCCAGAGCCAAAATCTCGCTTGTTCTGCCTCTTCGGCCACCTCCCTGGTTGCATTGCCCAGAGCTCTTCCATGTAGCCCCAGGTGTTTGAGTAGGCATGTGGTTGGACTCTACAGATTCTCCCTCCCTGAGGAAGTGGATCCTTTGTTGGTTCCCCATTGAACTAGCCTGGCATGCCTCCAGCCTCCCTCTTTCCACCAGCTCTGCCAGTTTCCTCAGCACTTGAGTGTACCGCCACCTGTACCGGCCCTGTGTCAGTGCAGTCTTGCAGCCTACAAGAATGTGTTGGAGGATGGTGTTGTTGGTCCAACAGAGGTCACAGGCCTGCTCTGGGCCCAGCCACTGATGGAGATTGTGGGGGGAGCGAAAAGTGTTGTACGTCGCCCTGATGCGAAAGCTGAGGAGCCTGTGGCGTTCTCCAGAACTCTGCCCAGCTGATTGCCGGGCCTGTGACAACCTCCCATGTTGTCCAGCCCCCTTGCTATGCCTGTGCCATTGCTTTTGCCCTTTACTCCTCCTGCTCCATCCTCCACCACAACAACAACAAGGCCCTTCCTCTCCTTCTTGCTGGCTCTTGACCACAGGCTGGATGGATGGCCCCCTTAAAGGCCTGCCCGCCCTGACTGGACTTTGCCCACAACTTCCTGGTGCTGCAGCCGGCCAATAGCCTTTCTGACTTCTTCCCCTGCTTTCCATTTCCTCCCTGTCATCACTCTGGCATGCATGTCCCTCACTGTGCATCTGAGGAGTCCCTCAGCTCCATGACATGTCTATGAGGCTGCCTATGTTTTGTCATTGTCTCGTCTCTATTGATCATTTCATGTTTTTGTGTTGCCGACAGCAACACAAAATAAAAAATAAAAGAGTTATTGCCCGCTCTATACAGATTTGGCAACAAGTGGGGAAACTAGGTAACTGGGAGATGCATGTCTCAAAATAAACTCCTCCGTTTGGATTAAAAAAAACAATCATGTTTCCTACATTGTCTAATGCTGGCTTTTACACTCTTTCTCTCACGTTATGGATCATGGTGGCCTAAGATCTTTCGAGGATCTTAAAAGCACATATAATTCGTTTAGAAAAAAGAATTAAATAAAAATTCAATTGACAACAACCAGAGTCAGCCATCAAGTCTGGTACTTGTGTTATGAGCATGTTTGGTTTAGTGAGTATGCATCATCATCACCATTTTAATGCATGGTCATTCAAACTGACAGCCCCATTAGGCTTGGCTTAGTTATTGTCCACAGGTTTCACCACTGATTACTGCCAAGCCTGCAGGTTTATCCCAGCTCCCCAAGGAGCCCCCCACCCCCTCTCCCATCACTGCCACATCACCATGGCAATGCCTCCCTGTCTGAATCTGAATGTCTATTTCCCACCTATTAGTCAGGGGGGCCTTTTTGCTCACCAGAGATTAGCCAGGGCCAGGCCCTGCTCCAACGACGTGTTTGTGCACAGTTGGTCTGCTGTGATCTTCATCAGACAAAGTAGAGACAACATGCAACATACAAATAAAATGTTCACCCCACAGATTAAACTCCAGTGTCAGAGTCTCATTGTGTATGTAACTCACAGAGGAACTCAAGCATCAACTACTAATGCACAGCAGTTTCCGAGTGGTTTCTCCACCCACACACAGGATTACTCACACCACTCATTCTCTGTCATGTTACAAAAGCAGAAAGTTATATAGGAATCATGGATAGAGAGAGAGTAGTTTGATATGATGAGTGGTTAAGATGGAAAATATTCATGTGTCAGATTTGGATAACAACATTTTTCCCATTTGGCTGCTCATTTCATTTACTAACATTCTGTGGATTACTACCTGAACTTAATAAAACTTCATTAAGTTAAATAAATTATTATTTTTATTTTGCCGGGTCAGTCACAAAGACAGTCAGGAAACAGGATTCAGTTTCAGGCTTTTCTCTGATTACCACTGATATGTTCAGATGAGCGAGCATGCAATTATCTGTCAGTGTCCATTATCTGCAAGATCAATCTTATTGCGGAGAAACAACCTCATTTAACCACTGCAGCTACCTCTCTCTCTCTCTCTCTCTCTCTCTCTCTCTCTCTCTCTCTCTCTCTCTCTCTCTCTCTCTTTCTTTCTCTTTCTCTCTCTCTTTCTCTTGTATCTGTCAGTTAGTCTGCCTGCCTGTCTCTCTTTCTCTGTTCAATCTGCTTTTATAATTAGACAGATTTACACTGTCTATTAAACTCTTGGTCAAAGAACCATTTAATTAAACCTGTAATATATTTTTCATTTTGAAATTCTGGGCAGTCTTTGTTGTTCATTGTAAAGTGATGTGAAGTCAGGCCATCTCCTTTCCTTATTTGCCTCAGTCTTTTAGATCAACTAAACTAGAGTGACAATACAGCATATGGAGCACTAACACCCAGTTTCCACCAGTATGGAACAGGTTCTCTTCCGTTTACTGTACATAATTTTGACCTGTTCAGAGCATTTTGACCAAAAATAAATTAGTTCAGAACAAGAAACTTTGGTTCCCAGCAGGAACCAAAAGAAAAGCAAGTTTCCCTTGGCCTGAAATTCAAACTGTGATGACATCAGTGGGCATGTCATACAGAGAACCCCAGCAGTGGGTCCTAAAACCCAGAAATGAATTAGCATTTCAGCACTTCCAGTTCCCCCGTCACAAAGTCATTGTTTTTTTGATTGAGTTTTTGGTTATAGATGCCTAAAATAAGGTCTGTGCTGAACACAAGCTTAATAGACTGTTTGTTCTACTACATAAAATACAACAGTATATACCTGACTTGCAAACTTTGAAGCTTTTACTTGTCTTAGAAAAGGCGGCTGCTACACGCGGCTAAATGAGACTACAGAACATCATAACATTGAGCTGCACTGAACACAGCTTTACAGCCTTGTAGCGGTAACAATGTGACCGTAGTGTAGTTTGTTTATGGTTTAACAATAGCTTTTTACCAAACGTCCCTAGAACTACACTGCACAGCAAACCAACGAGCAAAAAACAACCAAACAAGCAGCATGGTTTTAAAAAAACTGAACAGAACCGGTTCAAGAACCTGAGCGACTTTGGTGGAAACAAGAAGTACCACAAACTGGTTGTGGACAAATTGTTGTTGTATATGGCAATCACTCTGTCAAATATGGCAAATTGCCATAATTGACAAAGTATTGCCATATTTGACAGAATGTTCTCAGCTCTGTGAGCTATTGCAAGCTCTAGATGTCTCTGTGTATTAGAATAACTTGGAGTAAATGAGACCATTTAAATGCCAGAGTTTGTGCATTGTTCATTATGTTAACAGCTGTGTGGCGGTTGCTGTAATCTCCATATGGAGAACAAGAGTTTAGTTAATGGCTCTCAAATGGCTTTAGAGGGTTTAAATGCGACTCTAAAAGCAGATGGTGCTAATAAATGTGTAATGCCTCACGGTGTACTGTAAGCTTGTTTTACTTGTGCTAGTGTATGTAACTGTAAATACACTCTCCTCATTTGATCTAATGTGGAACAGACTGATCTTTTTAATGACTCCACAGTCACTCCATGCATGTGAATACTAATCCCCTGTATCTATGAATGCTATAACATCCATGTCAAAGTACATAAAGTACAAATCAGAATGATGTGTTACATGGGTCAGAGTTTGCAGACACTGATTTCGTTTTCTCATTTCCTCATCAGGCGTTCAAGGATATGCTGTATGCTGCCCAGGACCAAGCCCCGTCCATAGAAGGTAAGGAGACCCCCTGTTTAGATAAACAAACACAGACAGACAGACGCACACACAGCCACAGACACTTGCATACCCACTGCCCCCCGCTCAGGGCCTGTTTGGGCATCCCCAGAATAACAGCCCTTCGTCTGCTAAAAATAGGTAGAAATCATTGCTAACATGCTGCCACTCACTCTGGTGGCTGTGACTCAACCAGACTAAAGCCAAGTACCAAATCCTTACCTTCCACCTTACTGTCTTTCTTTTTAACCTGCAGGAATTGGTGGACAGCACAAAAGTTAAAAAAAAACATGCTGTAAAATTACACTTGGTTGAGTGATTAGGGTTTTATGTTGCACACATGCTTTGGTTGAAAAAGATGTTTCTTGAAGTAAGCGCTCAGTGCATTAAAACAACAGTGTATCAGAAGTGGCAGACCAAAGCTGAGATAAATGTCTGGCTGAGTGTTGAGTGTTGCTACACAGCAAAGATAAGGAAAGGCCTCTGGCTATAATTAATCTCTGGCTTTAAACTGCATGTGATGTGTGATGAGGAAAGAATGTTAACCATTTGTTTTTATTTTAGATACCCGTTTGTGGAGGTAAACAACTTTCTTTAGTTGCAGACTTGAGACGTACTTTATGACATGGTGACGTTCTGTCTGTGTGACTGTGGGACTGTATCTGAAGGTCCAGGCTTGTCCTGAAATATAGCTGCACAAAACTGACCCCTGTGATGGGGTCATTGTGTGCCCTCATGTCCAAATGTGTGTATGTGTCTGATAGATTTTACAGTGTTGTGCAACATGCACCCTCACAGAGCTGCAACTCCCAGAGCTCAGTTCCAGCTGAGCGGTCTCGATATGGATGGGAATATGATGAGATTCTATCCATGAACAACTTAAACGTAATAGACAGTCACAGTGTGTAGATGATAAGGCTCTGTCTGTGTGTGTGTGTGTGTGTGTGTGTGTGTGTGTGTGAGTCAGTTTCAGGCACAAAGACAGACATTTGTTGACTTTATTTTGACGGCAGTAGGCATGAAATAAGACCCTCAGGAATTATTACGTAAAATATTTGATGAAATGTGATTTGAATGCTCATTTTTTTGGGTGTATGAAAGCTTTTGTACATGTTTGGTTTCTGTTGGCATTGCATGGTCCTGAGGATTGCAGATTGCAACGAGCTGAAACATCTCCTGGTTAGAAATCCTTCAGTGTTCTTTGTTCGGGTTTTTTTTTTTTTTTACCCGGACCTGTGTTATCCACAGAGTTCTCCTCCTTTCCAAAACAAACGAACAACCTAGGTGATTAAAACTAGTAAAAACACTTAATAAAGAAGTTTTATGTTACAAATCAGTGTTTCTTTGATGCTGTTTGGCATGTCAGAGATGGGCTGCTAGCCTAGCACCTGCTAATGTCTCCACCTTTTTTATCTAATAACTTAAGATCCAGGACATTCAGGAGGCTTTTATCAGGAACTGAATTGTCAGCAGAGGTCTCCTCCTTTCCAAAACAAATGGACCAGGTAACTTAATCTGGAAAAAACACTCAACAGAGCAGTTTCACATTAACAAAAAAAGTATTTCCAACAATCCAGTTGTGGAGGGACGGCTCACTATAGTTGATGCGAAAACACAAATGGCCTTTTCTTGAGCCAGTGTTTGGTTTGTCCGTTTTGAGCTACAGTAGAAAAACGGCACTGCAACACAGCAATATTGGTTCGACAAGGCCCCACTTTCTATGTAGATTTAAACTGCTCATTACAAGGTAACAAAAACACAACAATTCTTATCTTCAGGTGTTTATACACTAAAGCAAACATACCTTTTATATTGTCTCCCATTTCTGCCAGTATATCCCCCTAAGTCTTGCACACTGGACCTTTAACTCTACTATTGAACACACGTCTTGTTCGGTGATAACATACGAGCTGTGCCTCTCCTTTGAGCGCTGTCTCCAGAGGCTGTTAGCCATGCCAGGCGAGCTCAACGTGAATGATAAATCGTTTCCTGTCTCAGGTCTGAGCTGTACCCATGGGTCACTGCTCTGCCTGTCAGCTTGTCGCAAGATAGGTGAGGCTGTTGTATGAATAGAGACTGGATCAATCAATCAGTAGAAAATCCTACTGTGTCATTCATCTGGTATTGTTGTGACGTTCCAACAGGCCCACTCAATCAAATTGATTTGTGTGCTTTTCACACTTTTTTTTCACACACCAAAACACTGTAGCAGGTGAGTGCAAAGACAAGAGTATGAGCCATTGCATTTATTTTGTAAAAGAAAGGAAATCTTTGAATGTATCAGACAGTTGTCTCTTCCTTTTGCTGTTTTATAGGAAAGAGAGATGCTGTAATGGAAACAGCAGTAAAAGCAGAGAAACTGTGTTACTGAGCCCTGTCCAGTACTCTCTCCTGTGGCGGAGAATGTGTTGACTTTTCATAACAGAAACAAGATTAGCAGGTATAAACTTGAAGCTTACTGCAGCATTTTCTCTTCACCTCTGCCAAACCCAATCTGTCAAATCTGATGGAATTTAAACTGGGGCAGAACGATAAAATGGACTGCACCTATAGCATATATAGCATGTATTTATTTATTTTTTTTTTCACCTTTGTGGACAAAGCGCATTACGATTTTCCTACACACACACACACACACACACACACACACACACACACACACACACACACACTCACACACTCACACACTTGCACACAGGGCAGCCAAACTGTGCTGAAGTGCTGAAGAATCAAAAACATTTTTGACTGCAGTTTTTGCTCAAGGACACTTTGACATTTGGACACAAAGAGGAGTATCTAACCAGCAACACTAAGATAAATCAACCACCTCTTTGTGGCCCGCTGTTTTATATCATATTTTAAAAATCATATAAAGAGCATGTTTGTTCGTAGTTTTTCTTTTTTCTTTTTTTTTTTGCTTTTACAGTTCCAAAGTCTATAAATGCTTGTTAACTTTTAAAAAATGTCTAACTTATGTTGCCATTATCGAATAATCTGTCAATACATTTTCTTGAAAAATCACTTCGTTGTTTGGTGGATTAAATTCCAGGAAATGGTGAGAAATGTTGATCAGTTTCCCAAAGCCCAAAATGACATCCTAAAATGTCTTGTTTTGTCCGTAACCCAAAGATATTTGGTGGATTTTCATAGAGGAGAAGAGAAACTAGAAAATATTCACATTTAGGATGGAATCAGACATTTTTTAACTCTTGATCAATTATAAAATTAATCGATCATTAATTTAATAGTTTTGCAAGATTATTCGATCAAAATAATTTTCTATTTATTGTGTCATTGATCAACTGATAGTTGCAGCTCAGGAAACCAGTTACCAAAACTGATTAAAATGCACTGAAAGATAATTTTTATGATATACTGTATTTTATATTTTTTTTGTTATTATTTATTTTTAAATTTTTCAAATACAGAATATAAATGGACTAGTTTTTAGTTTGTGTCACATTCCCATGCATATATTTTGATATTGATGGTGAAACAATGTATTCCAAGCCCAAATTTGAATCTTGATCATGTTATTCAATCAATTCCCTGAGAGGAAGGCTAATAATGAGGATCTGATTCAAGGGTGCTCTCCTCTCCCTCTCTCGCTCCCTCTTGTCTCCTCCCTCATTCATTACAAAAAGCAGCATTTTTGGTATTCAGAGGATGTTTCCCTTGCCTGAGGGAGACAGTTTACTGGGTTATAGCTACTTGCTCACCCACTCTGCTCTCTCACTGAACACCCTGCTGTACCTGATAGAGCTGTGCAGCAGACAGACACATCTCTGAACAGGAAGCACTTCAAAGCCTCTGTTATGGCCTCTGCATGTGTATCGTTGTCAGGTTGTGAGACTGTCACTACACATGGCCAATAATGTAGGAAAAAAATATGTCTGATAGTCATAGTTTGATGTTTCTGTAAGTGTATAATCGTCTCTTATGCAGTGCTATCACGTTTTTTGTTTAAACAGACACATTAGCACCTCCATACTTTAGAGCCTCTGTGAGATAATGCGCTTCTTTCAGCACCTTTTTTAGTCCAATTAATCAGACAGTTTCACCAAGATGAATGTAGAGTAATTAAGAGAGCTTGTTGTAGACAAAAACACATGCACATTGTGGTAGCTCTGCTGCTGCATGTGACCCTTCACCCCTCGTTAAGATCCTTTGTTCGCTTTCCCTCCGTCCCTCTATTGGTCCTTGTGTAATTGTAATTAAAATACGCCTGTCCCCGTACTGTGGAGAGCCAGAGGAGGACAACAGAGAGAACAGCTGGTTGGATCGCTGGTCCTCGCTGTTCCAACTATTAAAATGAGTTATGCCACAGTTTAATTCAATTAGTCAATAGAGTCTGAGAACAATGGCCCTGGATAATGAACATGCAGCTTTAACAGTAATCTCTCTGTGTGTTTGCTTGTTTTACTATTTCCAGCAATGTTCACATGCTGTACATGCCACACATGACTCTATTTATATTATGGAACATTTATCTAATCCTGCTGCAGGGGGGAGGAGGTTTCACACTGCAAGTCATTCAGTCGCTGTGCCATTCAGTCACTCATTCATTCATTCATTGTGTTCTTCATTCTTCTACTCTGTAAATGGTCAGTCAATTACTGTGATGGTATCTCTGCTGGGCTGGAGTGAAGGGGAGCTGTGGAAAGATGGCAGCGATGGCACTG
Source organism: Plectropomus leopardus (assembly GCF_026936395.1). NCBI lineage: Eukaryota > Metazoa > Chordata > Actinopteri > Perciformes > Serranidae > Plectropomus > Plectropomus leopardus. The sequence continues at coordinate 23,135,180 of NC_142180.1, read as the reverse complement.
GAAGTAAGGGTGGGGCTCTGTCACACACACACACACACACACACACACACACACACACACACACACACACACACACACACACACACACACACACACACACACACACACATTGTCCGAGGAGGGGAATGGGGTGCTATGTTATTGACCTACAGCTCAGGGAACCAGAGAATGGATTTTCCTCTGAGTCACAGGGTCTAGATGTCAGAGATGAATGAATCAGACTAAAAAAAAAGCTATGAATGGATGAGTTCTCATCCATCTCAATTATCATTAACTTTTCTATATTATATAGTTAAACTCCTCCAGGAACTGTCCATGAAATGTTCGCTACTGTCTTGTGGCTTGCCTGTCAGTTGCCTTGTCCCTTTAGGGCTTTTCATGTTTTATGCAGTCAAATCAATAACAGTATAAAAGCAGTGGTGTGAAAAGAGGGTGCTTGCAGTATTTCTTTGTGTGTTGATGAATTGTTCTACCATTTCCCTTAAAAAGAAATGTGAAAGTATTCAGTAAATAGTCTAGTAGCCTCATCAGTTGTGGGTTTTACTGCGTTGAAATCCACTTTTATTTAGGAAGTCCAAATCTATCCCTGTAAGGAGTGAGAGGATGTGTGTGAACACCGAAACCTTTAACCTTTAGAGAAGCTTAAACATGATATAGGGTCCTTGATTTCTGAGTGTCTTTTGTCACTATCAGTCATCACAGCCATGTCTCATTTGTTGGAGAGATTGACAGTCTCATTATAAAGCACACTGAAAGGAAAATATGTCGAGACTGTATGAAACTGCTGATATGGCTGTTGAGTATGAATACACTGTGTTTGAATGCACATACGTTTGCATGGCTGTATGCATGTGCATGTGTGCAGGTTTGTCTCTGTGCTATGACGCTGTTGTAGACTTAACATTATACGGATTGTTAATGTGCTTAAATGCATCCTGGTGTGTCAGGCTTGGGGCCGAGCCATTCGCAGGCCAGACCGTGTTTGTGTTTAAGTGGTCCAGGGTTGCTCGGCTGCTATCAGAGTGGGAAGAGAGGACAGTGCATGTCATTTCTTCAAAGAGCAATATGAAACCACCACTCAAACTTTACAGACACGTGATCGAGACAAAACAAAGACAGCAGAATGCCATAAAATAGAGCATGAAGAGTACCTCTCCATGGAGCCAGATGGATGTATGAATGGATGAAATTAATGTTTCACTCTGTTTCTCATTGAGTGAGAACAAGACAGCAACAGAGCCAGATGTTCATTTTTCCATCCCAGACCGCTACACCATCACAGCTGCCTGGTCTCTGCTGCGCAGCCTGTGAGGCTTTCATTCCCACGCTTCCTCTAGACAACATTGGTCTTCCTCTCTTTCGCGTCTTCTTGGCTTTGAGGACAGGATCATAACCAGAACAGGAAACCTGCAGACCAACTGTGACTTTTTTTTTAAGCTCTGCACCGCTCTTACAGCTTCCTAATGAATATTTTTGTCTCTATGCGGGAGCCATCGTACCTAATCTGCTTAATAAAAGCGCACCATGAATCACAACCACTAATTACCTCAACTACACCTTTCCGACAGCACTAATTCTGCTATTTTCTGTTGTCCATGCTGCTTACTCGCCCGCCATTTTGTCTGCTGTTGACGAACATGATGAGAGGTTTTTCAAAGGCTTCTGGCTGTGTAATACAGTGCTGATTGTTATTCTGCTGGCGTATATGATGGAACAGCAGCTGTTATTACTGTTGTTAGTCCCCCTTGGAGTTTGTCCTTGCTCTCCGACGTAGAAAAGCATTCTGATTTCTGTAATTTTCTCGCTTTGGCATGTTTATAATTGATGTTTTTTATTCAGTCTTTTTCTTATTTCAGTATCCTAAATGCTAAATGTTGCTGTTTACCTTGCCTCTTGTCACTAGATTAGTTTGTTGCATTCATGGTGTCCCTTTTTTGATTTATTTGTGTTTTTATAGGTTACATAAACAATAAGAAATATTGTGTCCACACTGGAATACTGTATAAATTATGAACAACCTTGGATGGATCTCTACAGTAGATGAATAAATGAATACCTGCATACATACACTGAGTCCCTGCAGCCACAGCAGCCCAAGCAAACATGCATAACAGACACCCAGGCAATGAGGTTGAGAAACACATACAACTCTGTGTGTGGTTAGAAAGACAGGCAGATGTTGGCAACATGGCAGGAGGTCAGGCAGGAGCTGAGAAGGTGAGATATGGGTGGAAGGGAGACAGATGGAATGGCAGACAGACAGGTAGACAGGCAGGAGGCTTCGACAGGACAGTAGTATGGCAGCCCGGGTCTCCCACCAACCTGCATTATTGATGGGCTCTTTGACAAGCTGCTGCTCCGGCGCACTTCCATGCGCTAATTGTGGGTTTTTGTGGGGGTTGGTACTTTTTTTTGTCCTTAATCTTGGTGCCATCTTGAAAGTAGATTCAGAGAAATTCCAAGCAAGTAAATCAAATTGAGCAACAATGGCTACATTTACACGCGCACTAATATTCCACTATTTTCCTGAAATACTGCAATATTTTAAATTTGATAGGAGTAATGTAAACAGCATATTTTGTGTGGATATGATGAATTAAGCCTTTTTCTGATTAAAGCATTTTCCAGTTGAGATTTGGGATATGCCGTTATTATTCTGGGTTTAGGACATGTGCTTTCAGAATATGTTTGTCAATTGGGGGTTTTTACTGCACTTTGTGACACACCCCCCCTTGCCTGTTTATGACCGGCTCTGTATTTTGTCTCGGATACATTGTAGATAAACAAACCAGCCAACAGTTTGCAAAGCTGTGGTATGTATGCTCAAAAAAAAAAAGCAAAAAAAAAAGCCAATATTTCTGGTCAGAAGGAGGAACACAACTACATTTGAACATTATAAAAGACTTAAATTTGAACACATTTTTTAATATTAGTAAATATCGTGATGCTGACCTTTTCAAGAAGGTGGTTGAGGGAAATAATGAGCGAGGCTGCCACTGATGGAAAACTTAGGGTGAAAAAAAGCTATTTTGATGCAACGCGGCAAAATGGCACAAGCGGATCCAGCTGTTCCACTTTTTTTGAATATTTTGTTGTAACAAATTACATGTTTGGGCATGGTACTTTGAGTATGCATGGCTGCATGTGAACGGGAATATAAGTAGAATATCAATTTTAATTATCCATGTACAGCCTAATAGGAATTTTGTCTTTTCCAGAATAATGCAAAAAACTGAATATTTTGTGGATTTTAATATAGTCAATGAAATATGCCATCTGGAATTGGGCATGAAGGATCTAATGGCCCAATCTTTTAGCGATCCATGAACAAGATAAATTTCATTGTTGCTGCTTTTAGAGAAAACGTTATTTATTGTCTATAAAGAGATAACTGAGACTGTTTTTCAGCACCTGTTTCTCTGCTCCGTTACATCAATATTTTCAGGAGAAGCAAAGACACCTGAGGCTTTTTATCCAGTGTAGATTATTAGTCTACAATAGACTGCCATGAAATGATCTTTTTTTTTAAAAATTATACAGCTAATGATGTTTAAACAGGCAATTTCTTGAGCAGTTACATCCATAATCAAATCAACAGAATGGGTTTCTCCTCACCCAAGCAGGCTTAGCTTCCAGAGTGGATTCAAACCAGCCTTGATCCTACAGAGCAGTGAAGAAGGGAGGTGGTAGTGGACTGGAAGATTGGTCCTTTGATGGGGCTTCTAACGGTATTAGAGTGGAGAGAAGCAGGGGGGTCAGGGTCAATACAAAGCTAGGATCACTATCCCAAGGTCAGGGACTAATCGAACTGAAGTAATGAACGATGGAAAGGGTGATAGGTAATTGGATGAAGACGTGGATGGAGAAAGATGGCCAGCACTCTTTGCTTTTATGTTGGATGTGATAATTCTGTAACAATAAAATGAAGGAAAGTGGTTGGAACACAATTAAAAATTGATTGAATTGGACTGTCAATGACCATTCTGGAGCAGAAAAAGATAGAAACATACAGTGAGAGAGATCCTTCAGGCTGCAGACAGACAAACAGACTGAGTGGGAGGTCCCTGGGCTCATCTCCAATGCATGTTGCCCTGCATTAGCACTACAGCCATCCCACAAGAGAAAGACACAGAGAGAAAGAGAACCTTGATAGATGAAAGTCTTCTATCCATCCGTCCATCCATCCATTATTCATTGGTGAATTAGATCTCGCCTGAATGAAGGAGAGGAAAGAGGAGGAGGAGAGGGGGAGAGAGGGAAAGGTTGGATGGTTTAGGGGAGGAGGCATCTGGATTGCTGTAGCAGTGTTAGGAAAGGGTGAGGAGTTCAGATAAGGATGTGGCTCCAGCAGGGATGGTATTTTTAGATTTGGGGCATTTTACAGTCTGAGTCTGGGAGGATAAGATTTCCACTGGTGCAAATGTGATATTGGCAAAATGGGATGCAGGTTTGAGGTGTAGAGAAAAAGCATAAAGAGGTGGTAGGGGCTGGAGTTCAAGAATGGGAGAAATGATAGTTATGTGTTTGTGTGTTTTGGGGAAGGGATGGATAAGAACCTTTTATAGCTACAGTTGGTAGCTTTTATAAAAATAAAATTTTGTCATATTTACTGAAACTTTCACATATCCACATAGTAGTATTTGAGAATGATTTTTTATTTTTACTTTTTTTGCCAGGAAATATACTGTACACTTTACTTCTGGGACCAGGGGTTTTGTTGTAGAAGGAAAGCTCTTCACTCTCACGCTACTCTTTGGTACAAGCAGTTGCAGACATGCAGGCAGGGGCACAGAGGGGGAGAGAGAAGAAGAATCCACCCCAAAAATACCAAGCCAAAAATAACTAATCAGAGCCAAGGAGCCTCTAACGCAATTTATTCTGGCCAGCGAGAGAGTCTTTGTTTTGGATTGACTGATTTCAACATGGAAGTCTAGTCACAAACTTTATCATTTTACTGTTAAACAGTACACTAAAATGTGTTTCTGAAAACATTTGAGCCGAGAAATCTTTGTAATCTAATCAAAATTTATATTTGATTAGTGATGCTTAGTTTGACAGACTGATTGCAGTTCATGAGTAGTTATTGATGTGATTGACAGCTGTGTCTCTATAGACAGGGCTACTTCAAAAACGCATTAGGCCAAACAGCGCATTGCGCCTGTGGAGTGGGGCTGCCTGCAACACCGCCAATAAAATATAATTAATGAAAAAACACACGAACTAATCTCATGTAATCCTATAATTACATGTGGTCTGTCTGTCTCATGGACAGAAGCCTTCATTAAACAATTATGACATGAGATACAAATTTCCCCTTCCCTCACATACTCTGTAGCTCTCTCATACCAACAGCTTATTAGCCAGCTTGCCTATTTATTGCATTATACTCACCAGAGAGATTCACCCGACGGCTTACACAACTCCATATATGTTATTGCTGAGTAATATTTGAATAATGGGGTGACCTTCTTTGTGATTAATTGCTGCTTATATCAACCTTTGGTCTGCATTAGTCATTGTCCCACATCTACTGGCATCAAAACTTGGTAAATCCTGGCTCGTGCTTGATTTGAAATTTGCCTAGGCCAAGTGTGACAATGACGAACAGCGCAACATGCCAAATTGAGAATATTTTAATGTCTTAAAATGCTAGACAAATGTGACTTGTGGTGCAAGGAGTGCACATTGGGCCCGCTGTACCATAGGAAAACAATGGTTTTACTGGACACGTTCTAGCATCGCCTCTCAGTGTGATTGGGGCCTTAGAGACTCCTCAGCCCTGATTGGTTAGTCTGTTCATGCAAAAAAGCCAATAACTACAGCTTTAAGGGTTATGAATCCTTACATAAACAACTTTTCATTACTGTGTATCCCTGTATGTGTGAGTATTTACACAGTGTGCATGTCTGCTCCAGCCTTGGCAGGAATGTCCTGATTTTTATGCTTTATGAACATGTTTTTACTCGATTGAGAATAGGCATCAGATTAGAACAGGCATCTTCAAAGATGGTAAGAAACTTTGCACTTATGCTTAAGATAAACACCAAGTAGTCTTCTCAGACGCCAACCCTTCACTCCAATCACAATATAATCTTATAAAGGTTAAATAAACAGACAGCATAAATCATATGATCTGGCTGTTTGCCAGGTGCACAATTGAAGATCATATACATAGAGCAACAGCAATCTCAACAATTTCAAGCATGGGAGGCATGTGAACGTAATGAGATCTGACTGTTGATTAGAAATCAGCCGTTGAGGTCTCGGGGGTTTGGATTTGTGTAGCATTAGTAGGCCCTCCAAACCTTAATCTAACCTCTGTTATGAGGCAAGTTATTGTTTTTAATCGGCGATGAGAAGCCTTAGCTTTGGCTGTCTGCCAGCAGATCGGCCAAGCTCTGCTGAGTGTAACCAATCAGTCAGAGCTGACCGCATGGCATTTATTCAGCAAGGATTCACACGAGGCTGCTGTGATGGATTAATTTGAATAGTTTTCTGTATTGAATGAATTGCTTGGCTGAAATTGAAAAAAAAAACCCAACAACTTAGCAGTGAATTGCAATATGCAAATTTGGATGTCATGTGCACTCATATGGCATCTGTCCTGTGTTCAAAGATATCAGAGGATTGAGAAATACAACAGAAAATACATAGAAGGGAGGTGATGATGGATAGATGAAGAGAAGAATAGAGACTTGTGACCTTGTCGCTACTCTGTGTGTTTTGATGTTTTTATCTCTGCACACTACAGTTCAGTGCTGCGCTATCATACAACTGACTGCACGCGCGCACACACACACACACACACACACACACACACACACACACACACACACACACACACACACACACACACACACACACACAGACACTCAAAACAGGCACACACAAGCACATAAGGAGCTGTGTGCTCCAGGGGGTGTGGGTGTGATTGTGAGCTATAGGTGATGACAGCGAGGCCATATGCTGATATATTTCTGTTTTTTGGCACTGCAATTAGAGAGCAGCCAATGAAATCATTACACACTATCCACACTCTGCTGCAACCTTTAATTTTCACATAAATGTTGTGTGGAAATGATGAAACCATTGCTCTACAAAAGCCAGATAGCGTAAAGATTATAAGTGTGTCACTTTCAGCTGATTTTTACCTGTGATATTTAAATTAATTCTCTGCTCTAGGGTTGGGAGGCTCTTAATTGTGTTATTTTTTTAAAGTGAAATGATATATTCGCAATGGATGTTTGTGTAGTTTTTGATTTGCATGTTTGAGTTATACATGGTTGTACGTGGGTGGGTTTGTACTGTACGTATCAGTGGGCAGGGCACTGCAGAAGACACAGTGTCCTTCACTGTACCAGTATGCGGCATCGTCTCTCTGGAGAAACGGCCAGAACCTGGCCCAGATTAGCTCAGAGGCAGAAAAATGTGGTGAAGTGTACCGATCACATGAAGCTCATAAAATACTGTCTCCCCATCTCTATATTGCTGTATTGACTTTCAGCTGATTGTCAACACAGTTACAGGCTTCAGCACTACACCTGGCAGCAGAGGGATCTATTACAGAATTGATATTTGATGGAAACATTTCTCGAGCAGCAGAGACTGTAAATGAGTCTGTCTCCATGGGGGCCAGCGCAAGTGTGCATGATGTGCATGCATGTGTGTGTTTGGATGGTAGGTTACAGAAGTGGCATATATATTTGTGTTTGTTACGTTCACTCCATACGTATACTATACCGCTCTTTCCAAACAAAGGGCAAAATAAGAGTGACACTGTCATAGAAAGATAAAGGGCAAGATAGGGCGTTGAAGGCTAGAAATGACAAGTACAATGAGAGGGGAAGCATGAAAGACAGAAAAAAGAGAGGTGACATTGGTGGTAATTTGAGGAGAGGAAGCAAAAGCCTCAGGGAGCATCCTTTTCCAAACGTTACTATTACACATAAAAGATGTGTGAAAAGAAAAAGAACCGCAGGCAGAAAAGACATGAGAGCCTGGCTGAGGCTCTTTCATTTGCTTATTCAATAAATTTGAATTCAAAGCACATTTTAAGTTCTTGTCAAAGATGGCAGTAATAACTAGCTGTAATTTACGTTTAATACTTTTGAGGTCAGGGCTTTGTTCTTCAGGGGTCAGAAGAATATTGGTCCAGATATAATTTCTCCTTTTATTTACACTATATCGCCGTCTTCTAATCCAGAGACAAGAGGAGAGAGAGATATCAATAATTCAAAGCTATTGTTCCCTCCCGGACAGCCCGTCTGTTTTTATATTAAATGCTGAATTATTAACAGTGTGTGAGATTGGAAATATGGCGAATCTCCCACCTGACACTCATGAGCGCTCGCAAACTGTCCTGTCAGGTATTGGCAACCACAAGAGTGCCCAAAACAGGTAGATCATTAAGCAGAAGGTAAATTAAAGTAACATGAGAGTATTTACTGTTGTAAGGTACATTTAAAACAAGTGGGGAGATTAGATACTGAAAGACAACTCTGCTTTATGATGGTGCAAACCCCTTGACACACTCTAACACGTCTTTAGCGTTCTATCACTTAGTTTAAAGTCACCATGTCAGAATAGTTCAAGCTGATGCATGATAAGGTGCTCAACACTGAAATACAACAGAAGTGATGTAAAATGTGCCTTAACTTTTTTCCTTTTATGCACCTGAAGAATATTGCTATGAGACAGCATCATATTTTGTTTTGCAGTTTGATTAGCTAGTCACAGTATATACATATAGAGAGAGATATATAATAATAACTAGGGATACACAATAATATTGGCATCATTGGTGTTGGCAGATATTGGCTTTTAAATGAAGTATTAGAATTGACCAACATGTTAATTTTTGATGATATCACAAACGGATATAATTTTTTTTTTTATTGACAAAGTGAACACCTAAAAAGCATCCACCCTAAGTTGCAGTATTTTTCATTTTTTGTACAATGAATGAATGAATGTTACATACGTTGAAACTCACTGTATTTTATGTCTCAATCATCCATCATCATCTTGTCACGATAAAAGTATGCATAATATGATGTTAGTTCCACTACAGAAGAGACTTAATGATCACTAAAATTAGGCGGGAGAAAAGCTGATATATTGATACCGGTATCAGTCATCGGCTAAATGAGTTGTTATTTATCAGCATATCAGATACCAGCAAAAAATCCAATATGTGCCTCCTTATTAATAACTAGATACTGGATGACCAGATGGCTCCTACTCATTTAAATGTAGTTGCTCACGTGGTGCATACTCCAGAAAAGTTTCTTGCTTCCGGTTTTACTTCTGCGGTATGTGGCCCACTGACTATGCACAGGAGTGTTTCGTCCCCCTGGCCCCGCCTGCAAGTTCTGCCAGGCTCATTGACTTTAGATTGTGATGGCGTCACAGATTTCCTTTTTCTCTACTCAGAGAAAGTTTTACAAATATTCAACCTCAACTGATAAAAAATCAATGATAGAAAGAGTCAAAACTGACATAGTTTACAGTTCAAGGTGTCTTGTCAAAAGTTTTTGTCTTTACAATGGTGGTCCCTTTTACAGTCCTGTGGGCCTGGCCTCTCTACAACATCTACTAGAGTTTTGTGTATCCCTGCCTGTGCATAAAGAGCATCATAAAGAGCAGGACTCTATTGACCAGATCAACAGAATGGTTTGCGGACATCTGAAAATACTAAAAATGCATATCCTTGTCCCTTTCCCTCAGTTATTAGACCAAAACATATTCACCCTCTAGCTGTCTTATTTGGTTCAATGGACACACTGAGTACGTTTAAGTGCACAAAATAGTCTGGTTTTTGCCTTTATTCTGCAAAAGGCAATATTCTTACAAAGCTGCGGCCATGCGTAGTCCAGTTACCACGCCCTTAATGTGTCATTCAGCCCATCAAAATATGGAAAAGTAGAACAGCTCGAGCTGCTTGTTATTTTTCTTCTTTGCATCAAAAAAGGATTTCTTCAAAGTTTCCTACCATTAGGGGACTTGTTGGACTCTCTCCGTCCTTCCTTTACCTTCTTAAAAAGGTTGGTGCTGCGAAATGTGTGCATCCAAAAACCTGATGATATCAAGTCTTTAATGATATTTAAAAGCAGGAGTGTTTCTCCTGTCTTCTTTTGCTTGCATTTCTACACCAGCCTTGCAAACTGTTGGCGAGTTGGTTTGTGTATAATGTGTCTATGACAACGCACAGAGCCAACAGAAAAGAGGCCGTGTTTCACATACTACAGTAAAACCCCCAGTTGAGACTCATATTCTGAATTGGCTGTACATATGCCCAAATAATGCTCCTAAAACCCGAACAATACTAGCGTATCCTACATGTCTTAAACGGAAAATGCTAAATTCAGAAAACGGCCCAGTTCAGAATATTTAAACAGAATATGCTGTTTACATGGCTCATATCAAATTAAGAATATTGCCGTATTTAGAATAATAGGAGAATACTGATGTGCATATAATTGTAGCCAATGACAACCTCCTTTTCTTGCACTCCTGATGTCTTCTTGGTAGTAAAATCTCCTCCTTTTCATTTAACTCAACGACCTCATCAAATCCCTTAAAATGCAAAAGGATACAAAGTAGAGCAAATTTTCAAAACAAACAGCTGTCAGAAGGATAGCCTACGGATCGAGAGGATTTAACCACCGACACCTTATACGTAAGCAAAAGTTGAAACGTTGTACCGCTGCTTTATTTTTGTCAAGCGACACTCATCAAAAGTGTCTGTCACACTACCATATCAGGCGATGTTTATCTGTCTGAACAATTCCTCTTAACCATCCCTGCTACCATATGATGGCCTCAGGGAATATACATATTTCATATCCTTCTCAACATGTGACTAATGTACTCATGATGTACCTTAATAATAACTGATGACTTCAGTGCTGGCAGGGTTGACTCACTGTTAGGGTTGAGACTTGTGTGTACATTTCATTTTTACAGCATATTTGTGCCCAAAGGTATGATTTCTGACTTTCTGCCATGCCTGCCATCTAGAGAAGTGTCCTCTTGACTTCTACCCAGCTATATTATAACAGAGAGACGCTCCGTAGTGGCTGTTCAGCAGAAACAACAGTTTTTCTGTTTTGCATTTCGTCCTCGGGGCAAACTGCACGGCTTCTTCTTGACAAGTGCCATCTGATAATTAGGCTTCATAATCACCCTATTAGTATGCAGCTCAATTGAGCAGAGAACAGCTTATTGTTCCCCTGGCATGAGCAGCAGCCAGTTTTAAGAGGATTATTGTAAATTTGTTGTTGCAGGTTTTATAAGAATGAATCATATGTGTAATGACTTAAATTGCTGTATTGTTAATCTCAGAGGCATTTATTTTTTATTGTATCCAGAAATCTGGGTAGCAACATTATAGCAGTTGTGATAAACCCTCAATTAGGATGCAAGATATTTTTTTGTGAGCAGAAAGTCAGTGGGATCTGGGGAGTGGCACCACTTTAGGAATGCAACCTTATTTTGTGTACCTTTCTGTGGACACATTTAGCTGAGCTGAACTCTTTTTATCGTAGTTACCATGGCACTGAAGAAAGAGACCAAAATCACTTGAGCCTTGTTTTGTTGTGTGACTTCCAAACACAATAAGGGTAGAACATGAAGAACTAAGAGCTTGGGTGTTAGGTTGAATTTTAATACTGTGCTATGAAAGCATGCTGATACCTCTTGAGAACCCAAACAATTTAGGCAAAGGAAGTAAAATTATTGATGTTTTAAACCACTATGTGCTTTCCAGTGCTCTCCTCCTTGAGGACCTGTTGATAGTGGGATAACACCAGTACTACGTATATACAGTGTGGCAAAGTCAGAATTATTTTTATAAAAATGTGTTTATTAGTGTATACTATTTATACCTGTATTTTTCCTTAATTATCGTCTAGCTAAGTCACAATCTGTTAATTGTGTTTTTTTTTTGTTGCCACTCTAAATACCATAATATTTCACTACATGTCATCAAAATACCAGCAGTAACATGGCGAAATCTTTTGTTTTGTCCCGTACTTTTAATCTCAGTTGTATTTGTTTTAACGCTGGCTTTATTTGGTCATTCAAGGGGTTTACCTCTTAATTTACCCATGTTAAGACAGATCATAGATTTAACAGCATCGTCTGTGCCTGTTTGCAGTGAGCACTTGTCGCATTAAACTTCATAGTTTAAACGCTTACTAAGCAGGATTGTGGGCTTATGTTTGTAAACATGCGCTACAGTGAAAGTGAGAGTAAAAGCCAACCCTAGATTCACTCTCATTTGGCCCTTTGCTTCCCCTTATTTGCATTTTTTGTGTGTCTTTGCTGCTTATAGTTTTGCACCTGGTCACTACCTTTTCATTAATCCCTGACTACAGGCAGAGATCAGTCTCAGCAGAACAGTGTCACATTCTTGTCGTGGTCATAGGTGATGATTGAGAGAGGTTACTTCTGTATGAGTCTATACGTGTTTTTCTTAGTTTATCTTTAACTTCTGATGGTTTTTGTTTAAATGAGTTATTTCTGGGATCAAGTTCTCTATGGTTTTTAACATATTTAACTTACGTTTAATAACATGCTTCAAATGGCACAACATTTTCTGTGATCTGTGGGATCTCAGGCTGCTAGGTGCTACTCTTATGCTGACTCTGTAGGAGCTTTTTAGGGTGCGGAGGCAGGTTGTATCTGAGGTTGCTAAGTGACCATAACCAGCACTGTGTTATAACCTGCTTTCCAGAAAAAAATGCTCTTCCAGATCTTCCAGGTGTTGCATTTATGGGGATGTACTGGGTATAAAATGTTATCAGATGTAACATTTGAGACAGACATAAAACTCTGAGTAGCCCTGCACTATAATGATCAACTTCTTCTCCATATTTATCATAGAGCGATGTTTATGGAACAAAGGTAAGATACCTACTGGCTGTGATTGGTTGTTCCTTGTCGCGTGACATGCAGTGTGCATTGCTGCATTAGAAAAGTTGAACTTTGTCTGTCCCAGCCATCGCGCCCTGAAAAACAGGTGCTTGGTAATGCTTGCGTGCCACAGGAGCGTCACTCTCACTTTTGAGTGTGCTTACCGCGAGTCTACATTGAAAATAATAGATCTGAGTGTGCAAGAAACTCTGCATGTGTACGGGCCCTTGAACACTTAAAATGCCTGTTTGTTGTGCTTTTCATTCTTAGTATGAACTTGTTTTGCCTTGGCTTCACTTCCCTTGTGACTTGAGGAGTGTGTAGTGTGTGTTTGTTTATGTTTGTGTGTACAACCCAGGTTAACAAGGAGCAGAACAGAACTTCAAGGGTCGATTTGTCTGTCCTGAAAAAACACCATCCAGATACTGTTTGCTGCAGGGCTTTCGGAGGCTCAGTCAGTATGGTTCATCCGCTCACACACACACAAACACACACACAAACACACACACAAACATGCACACCACTCTGAAACCACATAAATCTCCAGCTCTGATTTGGTGGTCTATTTGTACTGAGGCTAGATGAAGGGGATGGATGGGAATTCAGAGCCCCAGTGCTCGTTGGTGGTTGACAGACAGTGGCTGCCTCTCCCCTACATGCTGCTCTTTAAACTCATCTAGTATCTACCCCATGCTGCTGAGTGACACACAAAGACTCTCACACATAGCCACACACATCACACAAATGCCACTCACAACAAACGTTCCTCAGTTTGTAAGTCACCATACATATTCTACCCAGCATGCTCGCAAACAAACCATGTGCCCCATATGCTCCCCAAAGAACCCCACAAAACGGTCTATCTCTATACTCTATACTACTTGCACTTTTGATATACATAAGGTGTCAGTTTTTGTTTATCAAAAAAAAGTGCCAGTGGAGGATCCCCAGTACCCCCCAGACAGTGGTCCTAGCTAAGCCCCTAATGTCCTAAAATTCTAGAAACATGCTAAAATCCTAGAAATGTCATAAGATCCTAGAAATATGTATTGGGCTGCTGTGACTGGCCTCCTGTCATTTTGCAAAAGTGCCCCCCAAATAAAGCAAGTTAAGTATCCCTGCTTTAGGTTCTTACTTTAACGTTAACTATCTGTCAAAAGGGATTTTAGCTGCAACAAGGTCAGCTAAGGACATCTTCACTTTACAAAAACTTCTTATGTCCAAGATCTGAGCCCAATAACAAAACATGTCAGCCTAAACTCTTTTACAGTTGTCTGATAACTGTATCCAGGTCTATGGTTGATAATTATCCAGGTGATACATATTACGTTTCAGTAGTTTGAAAGTGATCTGGAATCAAAAAACTGCTCATCAATAATAATTATGATTTATATAAGCCACCAAAATGTAGCTTTTAGCTTTTTTTAAGAATAATGATTATCACCTGAAAGAGTGAATGAATGCTTTTGTACTTCCTGCTCATGTAAATGATTTAAATGATATTACTCTCAGGCACCAAGGTCAGTATGCTCCTAATCTGATTGAGTCAGGAAATTGCTCCTAATCTAATAATATCAAGTATTGGATTCCTTCCTCCTGCCTGGGTGGCAAAGGTAGAATGGGCACTATGATGGGTCATTCATAAGTTAGAGTTACAGTATTGCTATAAGGAAATGGATACAGAAGTAGCAATGGAAAAGTTGAGCTGCAAAATTGCTTATAACTTTAACCTGATTTTAACATTTTTAGTGGAAACATATCAGATGGGTACTTGGTGTACTTGCGACCAATACGCAAGTTTAGAAATTGGAATCGGCATCATCAGGGAAAATACTGGTATCAGAACATCTCTAAAACTAACCACTGCTTACCTACTTCTACTACTAACTACTTTGGTTATGGTTGGGATAAATATTAGGCTCATTTTAGGGCAGCAATGTTGCAATTTCTATAAACTTGTCATGTCAGTTGTACACTGAAGCATTAGTAAACATGTCAAGTACATGTGTGACACTAATGTGCTGATTCATAGAGATGTAGTATGTGGAGTTTAAAAGTCCCAGAAAACGTTTTGATTGTTCAGCAATCTTTCTTTTAATCCTCACTTTCTTTTTTGTTTTTCTTTTTTATCCTCACTCTTTGATTCTCCTGCTAATAAATCCTTTTTGGGCTCTTTGAAGCCTTAAATGCCTTTTCTTCCTTCCTCTTTTATTTGCTTTTTTCTATATTGTACCTTCTCACCTTTTATTCTGTCTGCCACAGCTTCTATTTCATCTTCACTTCTCCTTCATGTGTCTTTTTTTTACTCTTCATCTGCTTCCCCCTTTACTGCAATCCACATACTGTAGAATAAACATGTTATAGAAAGTTATTACACTCAGAGATGTACTGAGTGGATCACTTCTGACATAATATTGGTATGTGCAGTTTAAGGGTGCATTCACTATAATGTCAGCTCTGTCTGACTGCAGTTTCCAGACACTGCAAAATGTATTCTCCTTCTCTGAGGAAAATGCCTTGTTTCATGTCTGCTAATCTGCTAGCTTGTGAATATCTGCCATATTACAGAAATATTTGTGTGTGTGTGCATGTGTGACTGTGTCAGTGCGTTTTTCAAAATGTTTTCCTCCTTACATTTCAGCTCATTTTGTCCTCAAAGTGAAGCTGTTTAGTGTGACTCTTATCGAGAGGCTGCAGCTGCTGTTGTGAGAATACCACGGCAGCCTGGAGGGACACCTTCACACAATTGCACGCACGCACACACACCTTGGTTTACCAACACAAAGCTGACTAAGGCACACACCCCTAAACAAGCATGAATAATAGCATGTTGTTATATTTACCTGCATGATGATATGACTGAGGGATTCTCGTGAGAATGAAAGAGCATCTCATTAATTGTTCCCAAATTAGGTTGCTGCTGAAAGCATGTTCTGTGAACGTGTGCTATTCACACAGTTCTTTTAAATATGCCATTTAATCATTGCTCATGAAAATTAACAATGTTATGTAGTGATCAATATTGTTTATGCAGGATTTGAATGTGAGGCAGCAGCAGATGTTTAAGTGCTGCATATGAATTTGAGATGGGGAGCTGTAGGATACTGCATATTATTAGCTTGCTAAATAGAATATTGCACAAGTCTTGATATATGATGACGTATCGCGGCCGACATACTTGCTCTCATGTGTGATGATGTATTTCTGAATATGGCCACCATGCTGTTGGTGTGGTGGATATAATGTTACCTCTCTGACCCCCTCTGTTAATGGCGTAGCCACCCTGTAGGTTAATGGATGCTGAATCTCCTCCATGTCTACAGCGTGGCCTCGCTGCGTCTGCCATGGTTACAGTAGTGGAGCCTGGACTCTTATTCTGCTTAGATTAATGGTCTCAGCTTGGACTATTGACACAACACTTATCTTGTTTTTATGAGTGCAGCGGCTTCTATCTATAAACCTTAGAGCCACACGTGTGCACAAACACACACATGAATGCACACAGAGACACCAACCTTGTTGTGGCTCATACACATACAGTTCAATTACAGCTATAAATGCTGTTTACTCATTGCATCACAATTGATATTTCCAGCTCAGTAATGGCTCTGAGCTTAAGATGATGTTTAGGACTGAACTGGCCTTTTACACATTGCACCCAGCACTCTATCCGAGGAACAGGGAGGCAGACAATAATATTTGATGCTCTGGAGATTGGATTACATAAAAGTATAGAAGAAAGGCTGGTCGGGCCAGGTAAGGTAAAGTGGTGAAATATTCAGAATATATTATATAATTAAACTTGAAGAAAGGGTAGTAGACCCACTCAGGTTTTATTATCACTAAACAGTGTAAATAAAATTATTGAATATTTGTATAGCATTCATTTTTATTAGGTTGTCTCAGTCAACGAGAAGATCTTCTTTAGCCGCCTGTGTGGCCCTAATGTAATTATAACAGGATATTTACCCTCAGTAACAAATGTGTTGCAGTTAGGAAGCAGTAGCTCCTGCTTATGGAGAGTGAAGCATTGCATTCCTTGATTTTTAAGCCCATGTTACGTAGAAAGATGTTTCAGTATATTTCTGGTGTTTTCACTAGGAGTGTGCCATATTATATCGTTCAAGATAATACTGGTATCATTTTTTATATGATGAAAAAAAATTAATATTGTGATATTAGCAAGATTTTGACATAATGACATCATAATGTTATGCACCGCAACTACAACAAGCATGGCTATAAGCAAAACTGCTTCCTTAAATGTACATTTGAGATACACTTAATTAAAATCATTTACTGATTAATTAGTTTGTATGTAAGTGGTGGTTGATTTCTTTTTGTTGTACTTTTTATGTTTCACAGAGAATCTAAGCTTGCTGCTGTCATTTTACAAACTAAAGAAATGAGAAATAATTTTTATTTATTTTTACTGAATATTTGTAGGCAAACTGTTACATTTATATTGACATATGCAGCTTTAACACTTATTTTGGGGCAGTTTTTGTTTATGAAATTATAAGTTCAGTATGTTGTCACTTTGTCAAGAATATTGTTATTGCAAAAGTACCCTGTGCATACATAGTGGTATAATTGTTTCTAAATGAGCAGTTCCAATTATATAATTATTTATTACCTGTGCACCATTTTTTTTCAAGGACCACTGAACAGCTTAACTGTATCACAACTACAAAATACAATTATATAGGAAGAAAATTTACTTTTGAATGTTTTATTAAATCTTTTTTTGGAATCTAAGCAGTATGTGGACTCCCATTTCTACTTCTCGTTTTTCTTCTTCCTCAAACCGAAGTAGCGGGCTTCTTTCCAGAAAGACGGCCTCCTCTTTTTCTCTGGCACTTTCTCCTCAGAAACTTGGGCCTCTGTCAGGAGTTCAGGTGCCTGTAAACCAGTATAGGACTCCTCTTCATCGCCCTCCCGCGTAAGAAGGAATTCCTCCTCAGCGTCCTCTTGCTGGCAGACCTCATACTTCAACTCATCCATGAGTTGTGGTATTTCTGTGTGGGGGACAAAAGGCAGTAATAAACTTGGTGCTGAACAGAACAAAAGTAGATACAAAAATACAAAAATGGGATCTGCACACTAGATGATTCTCCCATGAACATTTATTACCTCCACGTGTTTGTGTTTCTGTGTGGAGGGCCTCTTTTTCAATGTTTGTTGAGGTCTGTTCCTGGAGTTTGACTTTCAGGTCCTCCAGTTCCCTTTGGAAGGGCTTCTCCCTCTCAGAAGCATCTTGTCGCAGGAGATTGATCTGCCGCTCCATCTTCTGTTGGAGGTTGTCCTTTTCAGCTGTCAGCCTCCTGATCTGCTCCTGGTACTCTGACTCCTTCTTAGCATGAAATTTAATTGCTCTCTCAAGTTGCTGCTGAATGGTGTCACGCTTGTATTTTTCAACTCTGAGCTCAGTTTCATATCTCTGGTGGATCTCCTGACATGAAACTCTCAGTATCTCAATCTCCCTCTTACTTTCCCTCATCAGCAGCTCTTCCTGGTTCTTTTGATGAGCCAACTGTGATTTTGTTTTTTCGAGTTCCTGGCCAAGTGTGATCCTCAGTGTTTGCTCCTCTTTGCAGAAGAGTTTGCACTGTTGCTTTGACCATGTCTTTGCTCTGTGGAGCTCGTTGGTCAAATATGTTACCTGTCTCCAGAGAGACCGGTTTTCAGTCGCTGCTGACTTCAGCTTTGTGGTGAGCTCTGTGATATTTTGCTTCAGAAGAACAAGCTGTGACGAGGTGGGCTCTTGTGTCCTTTTGTCTTCAGCCTGCTGCTCCTCTGTTTTAGGAAGATCCTCATTTTCTTCCCTGCTGAAAAGGCAGGAGAATAGCTGCCTGGCACAGTTAAAGGTGCCCACAGCTGCTAGAGTCAGGTTTAAAGTCATATTGCTTCTGAAGATGCACTCACAACAGCAGGCCTGTGTCTCCCAGAAAGGTCCAAAATAAAATAAACCAACTCTGGATTATTATTTTTTGACAGTTTGATTGTGTTGATATTCCGCAGTTGCTTAGTTACAGTTTTTTTGGCATGTTTACATTTAATTTACACAAACCTTCCCTCAAGTCTCAGCAGAGATCAGATATGCAATCCCCACTGGGAAATGCGTTGAACTTTGTGGCCAAATTAGGTGTGGCCAAACCACATAAGTACCACATTCAATTCCTTCACATGATGCCATTCAGCCCAAAAATAGTTTCCCCCAGATGTCTGTAAATCAGTAGAGTTTAAGTTTAAAGTTTAAGAGAGCACCAAGATTAAATGATTTTATCCCCATTCATGTTAGCGGACAGCTAATCTGAAAGGTAGCCACTCGACCGGTGGGAGTCTCTTGTGTGTTTGCTCTGTGGGCCCAGTGATGCAGAAGATCTGTGTAACTTTACCCCTTGGAAGTTTAACTTTTTTGGCTTCATGCGCCAATGAGCAACTTTCATAGGAATGAACGGGGTCCTGCCTTTAATGCTGTATCCAGTTCTGTTTATACATCCATTAGATAACTTTACATTAACTTTACCTAACCTTGATAACGTTACGTTAAGTGAAGATGCCATTCTTTTGGTGCTAATTCGTTAGATATCATACAAGCCATTGTATGAAGATACAATATGATGCCAGCTATCTCTTTCTTTACTTTGTGTTTAGCACTATACAGCAAATTCTTAGCATATTTTTGAAAGCTTGTCTCAGATGTGCTTTTAAATGTCTGAAAAAAGCAAATCTCGAGAAAGACACAGGCTTGTTAAATACAGTTACAGAGAAGGTTCACCAAGCCCTGTGTATTGGTAATGTTTGTATTGTTATGCAGCTTTGCAGCAGATCAGAGGGAATGAGGATGAGCGGATGAGATGTCCCTGTAGGTTTCGCTTCCTCTGTACCTGGAGGATCAAACACAAAGAGTGAACCAAACATCACAGGAGCCGTCAGCCACAGTTAGGCTAACAGATTGCCTTGCCCAAACTTATGTCTGTCAAAGTCATGTGGGTGATGTGGGTGATGTGTGTTTGTTTCGGAGAGAAAGAGAGAGATAGCGATAGAGGAGAGGAATCAGTGCGATGCAAACTATTACACCTACGCCACATGCAACCTAGCTCAGTCCATGCTGCAGCGCCTCTGTTGGCTTGTGTATTCTGAGACACACATACCCACACACACACACACACACTTGCACTGGGTCTGACCAGCAAATATGTTGGGCAATAATATGCTCCAATAGAGCTGTGTTTTCATCTGTCAGCTTCAGATAGCTTACGATGCAAGCTGCTGAGTCCCACCAGACCAAAGTGGAAATATTCCAATATCTTGCTGTGTTTTTTAAAATTGAATATGTTCGATATCATGCAGTTTTACACTTCACAGCTTAAAGACCATGTTTCTCTGCTGGGATAGGTTAGTTTAAATGACATTTGTGTACAGTTTTAGAGAGAAATTGTGAAATGTAGATTGAGGCAGATAAGAAGAGCAGAAAAAGTCATCTGGATGCTACAAAGTGAGAAAAATGAAGTTTGGGGGTATAGTAATAAGCTCTCTATAAACTGCTGCAACAGAAATGATTGGATTTAGGAAAAGCAGTAATTGCTTTATAGAGTAGCTTATTGAGCTCCAAATAAACGAGACAGAAAACAAAGTTCACCAGCTGCATTTCTGTGGCATGTAGTTTAGATGTTGAAATTACTGGCCCAGAGCTGTTACTCAAACAGCAGTATGATGACACTATTATGTATAGTTCTGCCTCATCTATAGCAAATGTGGTTAAGAAGCTGCAATCTGCTTTTAATGTTGTTCAGAGGAATCTTTGTAAATTGAGATTTTCACTAAATCCTGACAAAATCAACTATGTTCTTTTCAAAATCGAAGCAGACGGCTGATAGTGCACATCAGATTGTTACTGTAGGTAATAAGGTGATTGAACAAGTCTGAGCTTACAAATACCTCTATTTTTTCTTAGAAGACCATCTGTCTTTAAAAACGTCATCTATTATAGAAATTATAGAAACAAATGCTGTTTCTCTTTTAGTGCAAGGAAAAAACTGGTTCAAGCAATACTTTTGTCTGCAGCTGATTATGGTGACATTTTGTATGTGCATACTAATTCATCTTGCTTGAGAATGTTGGATTCATTATACCACGCTGCACTGCGATTTGTTACTGACTCAGGTTTCCATACACATTAGTGCAGTTTGCATGTTTGGCAGGTTGTAACTGCCTCTTTATTTATGTTCTCTACTGAGTCCTAGAACTGTCAGTAGCGCCAATCTTCAGTCATGTGGACTACTTATGTATGTCATTCCTCAAACCTGCACTATCTTTATTGAAAGAGCTTTTAAAGTTTTTGCTCCGTCATACTGGTGTCAGCTGCAGAGTCACCTTAAACTAGACACTATTTTAAGCCTGGGAGATTTTAAAAACAGGATTAGGGACCTTTTGACACTGAATGCACATGTCCAGTTTCTAAACGCTGCCAATTGTTTGTTTTAAGGTTGTTGTTTGCTTCTTGTGTGTGGATTTTGTTTGTTTTAGCTTTTGCTTTTGTGTTTTTAGTCTGTTTGTTCTTTTATGTGAAATTCTCCAAGTTGCTGTCATTGCCGGGAGTCCCATGAAAAATAGATTTTGAATCTCAATGGGACTATTCCTGGATAAATAAAGGATAAATAAAATATATTTTTTTAAGAAATTAAACAAGTGTACACATACTCCCTCAGCTCAGGTAGATAATATAATGTAAAGTGCTGTAGGATATCAAATGGGTTTTAACTTCTTTGATCCACAGATGGTACCTGGACATTTGGGCATTCACTGAGCTGGTTGGCCGTGATAATAGCTCCCCGCTGAACAGCAGCTGCTTGACATCAGTCATGATTGGCTAAGGTGGGAGTTGATGCTGGTGATTGGTTGATGGTGGTTAGATACAGACTGCTGATGCTAGCCGCCTGGTTGCCTGGATACAGCCATCCCTCACTGTGTTAGTGGCCTTGGCAAAGTGACGGACAGCATAAGTGCTCTGCAGAGGAATTTGTCAATCTGTTGATTCTGCTGAGAATCTCTTTATCTGTCTCTGTAATGGATCTGTATCGTTTTCTGTGCGACTGTACCTCTTCATCTCTTTTCCACATTCTTTTTCTAATGGATAATGCTGTGTTCACGTCATTTTATCACTCTAATCCAGAGCAGCATATCTTTGTCAAATTTCCTCTTACCTGTGTCCCACCCTCTTTTCAAAATTCAGTTTTATGTTCCTTTTTGGATCACAAAAATCTAACTAAATACACTATTGTATAGCAACTGTCAGACTCTGGCTGAGAATATAAAGTGAGCAGCTTATTTTGCTTGAATACACTCCAAAAAAAAAAACTGCAGAGGAGTACCATATTTAGCATCTTTAGTACTATTTTAGAAAAAAAAATGAACATCTTAATTATCTCCAAGATTTAGTTTTGGTTACCGTAGTAGAAATGTATACAGAAATGCCCTTGGTGCTGTTCATCAGTCTTGATTGTCCTGGTGTGAGTTGCTGAGTGTTGAAGATATCATCTGTAGAGATGTCTGCCTTCTCTTGAATATGATGCATCAAGATGGCACTCATTAATGGTGTCATGGTCAACATTTATTGTGTTCTCCTCGGCTGAGCTGTAATGTGAACTAGCTCAGATGAGCTAAGAGTATTGAGCTATTTCTTAGAATATTATTGTTGCTATTTTTAAATCTCATGCAGTCACAGGCACAACCCTCTTGTCCATACGTGGATGCACGCTTCCTTCTGCATGGTGATGCACCTTGTGGGTATAGTTCAGTAGCAAGAAAATAGTTCCTATGAAACTGCTCACAACAAGGCCAAGTTATTATCTTAAGTAACTGGATCATGATTTCTGAAAATAGACTTTTTCAAATCACAAGTTATTATAATTTTGTATTTTTCATTTGATTTGAAGTTTTTCAAGTAGTTTCTAGTGCATTTTACTTTAATTTTTATTGTTTGAAAATATGTAGTATTAGTTTAGTTTTTATTGTTTTAGTTTATCCAATTATCTGTCTGTCTTTCTACATATAGATATTTTTAAACCTAGTGTTAATTTTTTGTTTAGTTTTTGTTCACTCTAATAACCTTGGTTTCACATAATTCCACTGCAATCAAGAGAAGGCAGATTTCAACAGCAGATAACTCCAACACTCAGCAACTCACACCAAAACAATCTAGATAGATAAATATCACTACAGGTAAGGGGAGAAAATATGCACTTTGATTTTGGAGTGAACTTTCTCTCAAAGTTTTTGTCCCCTCTATGACCTTTGTGCCGCAGTCAGGTTGGATTTCAATTACATGTGCTGTGGACATTCATGTTCTCGGGAGATTTGGCTTATATTGCAGCAATGACCAAGTCACTATATATATAATCACATATGTGTAATGCATTATCATTCTTTCACTCCCATTTGTTAAGACCAAAGGCAGTAAGGTAGAAAGACTATACTCCTGTTGGGCCGGCAGCCACGAACTGCACTATGTGGTTACTTCGTCAGTACTGCATGCACTGGCCATTCTCCAGACTCAGTAGACCGCCTGCTAATTTGTTTCTCTTGGGGGTCAGACAGAGGACTCCAGGACTGCACATTCTCCTCGACACTTGGGATCTCAGTGTGTGTCTGTGTGTGAGTGTGTTTGTGCGTGCAATAGTATGGACAGTTCATCAGAGGTGGTTCGTTTTCGTCTCCCATGGAGCTTGGCCACAGACTGCTGCCATCCTGTGAATGTCTTCTGCTGTTGATTCATATTTCTGGCACGGTGTTAATCGTGCACACACATACATATGCACAAAAATACACACTGCATTTTGCTTTGAGAAACATAAGATAGCCTTTTAACCTTTGCAGTCATGTCTATTACTAAGAGAGAAGTGCAAAGGCGGGAGGAGAATGTGAAAGTGAGATAAAGACATGAGAGGAGAGAATACAGAGAGGTAGACATTTGAGAATAGAAGCAGTGAACAGAGAGAGAAAGAGAGATTTATGTCAGAGCTCTGCAGTCATTTATCTGTGGACACACAAAGTAAATTAACTCATTAAACTTAATGTGCTCAGTGGTCAGTTTAGTGGTCAGCGGAGCATAAACAGACCTACAGATGGTTCTCCACAACTGAACTGTAGTTAAATAGGGCCATTATGATGTCCCTTAACCTCGTTTATCACCTGCTGTGAGGCAGACATGTGTAGTTCACAGCAGCAGAAGCATCAGGGATCTATGTGTATTTCTGTCTGAGATTTTTTTTAACTGACCTCACCAATACACTCTGTGCAGACATGACTAAATGACTTTCCGTCAGCTCCCTGTGTTTACGCCACCTCAGGTACCTCAGCCCCTCCCTCCCTGATTATCTCTCAAGGCCAGTGACATGCTCCCGTTGAACCCTCGCCTCAGTTGCCTTGACAACTGTTCTCGCACTGGGCGGGGTACCTCTCACTTTCCCACTGATGGCGCGATAAGTGCTACAATTATGCAAATTCTGCACAACCAAAGTGTTTTTGCAGATTAAACATAGCTAGCTGAAAAGCTCTTGTCCCGATGCTTTCAGCTCTTAAGTTCTGTAGTTAAAAATGCATCCTGCATTGTTGCATCACTGCACCCCTCTGATTCTATCTTTTGTTCATCCTGGAAACAGGTAAACTATCCATCTAAAAGCAGATAAGCGGATAGATACAGTATTAGATATACAGATAGGTCAACGTTTCCATA
This sequence comes from Plectropomus leopardus, assembly GCF_026936395.1. Lineage (NCBI taxonomy): Eukaryota > Metazoa > Chordata > Actinopteri > Perciformes > Serranidae > Plectropomus > Plectropomus leopardus. Next base: position 23,110,525 of record NC_142180.1, on the reverse strand, counting down.
TGGAGAGACGTATGTAAAGGAAGAAGATATAGCCCATAGCTGCGAACAGATGTCTCCCATCATCATTTACTGTCATCACTGACAGGTGTATATTTAAGGAAATGCCACTGACACTACTTTGTACTCCACTGGGGATTTTTAAGGACATTATTAAGGACACCATAGAATGCATTTACTGTATTTCACACTGAGAATTAGGACACTCAAATAACATGGCAAGGGCAAACACGGTGCACTAGGTAGATAATTGGGAATAATTGTGAAGACAGCCCATATTAGCTATATTTGGCTAGCTATTTTGAAGAGTACAGTCATAATTTTAAGCTGCATTTTTTTTTCAAAAGACTGATTTGAAAATACTTGTTTAAATGTATTTTGTTTTAATGTCCTTAAAATCTGTATTGCTGCAATGTCTTGTTTTGGAAAGCAGAATGTCCTGTCTGCACAATAGATTGACCCTTAGGAAACCTTGAACCTTGAACATTGATTATGTTCCAGCCCATAAAACTAATCTGGCTACTACTGTATGTTAAGCAATTTGTGTTTATGTTTTGTCTTGCAGATTTAGCTTAGATATGGAACATTTCTTCTATCGACTTTCTTAAGTCACACAAAACTTAAGGTGTACTTGCAACATATTGCCTAATCCTTGTTGGAGTGACAAATTATTTGAAGTTATTCATGCATGTTTGTTATTCTCCAGTCACCCTCTGCTCCATCATCTGTTTACAACCAAACTGTGTTGTTTAAACAATCCTGTTAGTGATGCTCTAGTCATGGCTTTCCGTGCATGTGCTGTGTGCATTTTGAGAGAGCTCTTGTTCTCACTTTCAATAACAACCCCGTCCCTAAGAGACAGACTCTCAGGGGCTGCAGCATTGTAGCAGCAGAGTTTGTCTTTGGCTCGAGCTCTACTGCTGTAACGGGACACAAAGTGTCTCCCCTGGGAGCTAAGGCTTGGATCCTGGCATGTCAATGTGTTGCCATTCTTCTCCCTGTTGTCTCTGCAGCTTCATGATTTTCTGAATCAAAACCAAATCTAACTGTATGTAATGTATAGCGTAAGGCCCTGTGCACACGTACTGATATTTTTGAAAACTGATATTTCTCCCCCTTGGATTGAAAATAAAAATTCTTTTCACATGACCTTTGCTATACAAAATATCTCCACCGCAAACATATTAACATGGTGTTAGCTGTCCTCTGCCGTCTCCCCTTGTCACAAAGGTTGTAAAATGTACAGATCACTTTTTCCAAAACACCTACTGGAGATGTCATCACTGTTGACTCCCTTTTGATAAAAGGACGAAGGATACAAGTGATGCACTGGATATGTTCAAGTTCATCTTCCACTTTCAAAATTGTGCCATCATCTGCTGGTTTCACTGGACCAAGCAATGCTTAAAAAACTTAAACAAGTCGGTAGACCGCCTTTGCTGTTACTGTTGCGGATACAGCAACAATGGGCGTATGGGCACTGATCTCCATTTTAGAGACCTAAAACTCGACAAGAGGCCAAAACGCTGAGTAAAATATCAGTTTTCAAAAATCTGGGATTAAAACAGAATAGTACTATACGTTGAGAACTTTGTTATCACTGAAGAGAGGAGAAGTCATGTTTTAGAATTGCATCTCCATGGTGAATTATAATATAGTTTATAGAGAAAGAGTTTGTGTGTATAGATATATGTATGTGAGTGTGTATATACTTGCAAAAGCAGATACTACTTGTGTAGATGAAATGAACTGGGGAATGTACATTAGAGATGATTGTTCTCCACAGGGAGCAAAGCTGCAGCTAAGACCAGAAAGCCGATGCCACATGTGGAGCTCTGCTACTTCAGCAGTGGTGTTTTCAAAGAGAGACAATGCTTTAATATCAGAGTTAAGAAATGACTCAGCAGCTTTCTGGCAAACTGGTCTGAAGGCCAGTTTCATTCTCCAATTGTGATTGCTGTTTTTGCTGATCACTAATGCCCTTGCTTGTAACATAACTACCATGTAGGCTGTGTGTGAACAATTGTATGTAATTAATGGATGACAAATGCACTTCAAATATTGAATTGACCCACATCTAAATTACAGAGTTGAAGAATGCTTAAGTCCTGCTCTCAGCCAAAGTGCACAGGTGATATTTGCTTTTATCTGTTTGTGTAGGAGCATGTCTCTGTGCATTAATGTGTGTATTCGTGTGTGTGTGTTTGTTTTTGTGTGTGTGTGTGTGTGTGTGTGTGTGTGTGTGTGTGCGCGCATGCGTGCCATGTTGAGAAGATGTCTATAGAGTCTTCAAGAGCCCTTGGACAGGAAAACCATCATTGAGCCTGTTGCCATTGAGTCAAAGTGTCCCCTCATTACTCAATACAGAGGGATAATGATTGCGACCATTCATAAATACACACACACACATACTCAGTTCAGTGTTACTGTAGATCTCAGATTTATTGCACAACTAAACCCACAAACAATATGTGAAAATTCATTTCTACAAGTGGATAGAAGACGATTCAGGAACTATGTTTATTGTTGTATGCGTGTGGGTTTTTTTAAGCACATAGTAGATGCTTGGTTGAAAGGTTTTTTTGAACTTTGGGGCAGCATGGGTCCTTTGCTGTCTATCTGTCAGTCCCCCCGTCTCTCTACACCCCCTGTCACTCACCCAGCATCCACCCATCCTCTCCTGCCTCATCTCCCATCCTCCAACCACAGCTACAGGCTCTTTCATCTACCCTCTGTTGGATGAGGAAGAATTGAGTGAGTGTGTGTGTGTATGTGTGTGTGTGTGTGTGTGTGTGTGTGTGTGTGTGTGTGTGTGTGTGTGTGTGTGTGTGTGTGTCCACAGTAGGTGTACAACGGCACAAATACGAACATTTCATCAGTAGCAATTTGACCTTTCACCCTGTGTGTTGTTGCCATTCATTGTGTGACTGGCCCATCATGCTCAAATAAGCAGTCTGAACACCGGAGATGAGCGCTGCTGCTGCTGTTGCTGCCTGTAGATTGGAGATACATGTGCGCGCGCACACACACACACACACACACACACACACACACACACACACACACACACACACACACACACACACACACACACACACACACACCATGACATGCTCTATGCAGAGTAAGATCAATTTTGCCCCTGGTGTCCTTCTAACTGGCTTTAGAATGGCATTAGAATGCTAATAACCACGATATCAGCCGCAGAGGTCCCAGCTGATAAAGGTCACGATGGACACTGAGGGAGCTCTGTTTGTGTCACACAGTGTGTGCCATTCACTAATTTGAGAAGAAATGGTCTCACTTTATGCACAAAATAAGTGCAGGCAAAAATACTGTCTGATTTATTAAACATGTTCTCCGGCCAATTTTTTTCCTATCACAGTGCGCATGTTGGTGAGTCAGAGTCATCCATTAAATTGACAAGCACGTGCCTGTTATTTGCGATCAGCATGTCGCCACGCCCCCATTTATGTACGAAAATTAATTTTTTTAGTAGAAATGTATCATGGAGAAAGCGCGAGCTGCAATATCTTCCAGCAAGGCTAGATGTCTTAACACTTGGAGGTAAATCTGAATCTTTACAGTTCAGTATAAACATATTGGTGGTATGACAATGTTTGATGATGATGATGAAAATGTATCCATTTTATCATTTTTTGAATATATTTGGACAATGCGTGGCCAGTAAATTAATGGTTATATGCAAGCCTTTTTTTTAATAAATGCAGCATATGCCATCCATTTAATTAAAATGTGTGTTTTCATGTTATATAACACCTGGGCCCTAATAATTTGTGCATACACATAGTCTGAGGTGGTTCAAAGTGAAGAAAGCAGATTTTGTGTGAAGAAAGAATTTCTAGTTGATTAATGGAGTTGAGCAGCTGAAAAATGATTGGCAACTCTTTTGAGAAAGTGTTTAAGTAATTTATCAGGCTAAAAAATGCCAAGCATTGGCTGGTTCTATAGCTTCTTAAAGAGAGGTTTTTTCTGCTCTGTTTAATATGACTGGAAATTAAACACAATGCTATTTAACTATTGATTGGACAAAATTAGTATTTTGAAGGTCTCACCTTGGGCTCTGAATACCAATGTTTGGCATTTTTCACTTTTTCTAAATGTAAACTATTCTATCGATAAAAATCACCACATAAATTGATAATGGAAATATTTGTCCACAGCCATCCTACAATGCTGACTAGTTGGATCCAATGCTGAACATTCATAAATTACCGAGATGAATGAGAGGATTTTACTTTTTCTTCATCTTCCGGTTATGCACGTAATTAGACATGAAAATTTCCTTGTTACGGATTTTCCAGAGGGACAAACAGGACATAATAGGATTCTCTGCATTGACATCCAAATGTATCCATGGTAATGCAATGAGGCGCCCATTACAGGGTCAATGCATTCAGTAATGTACACGCACATACGTACCACACACAAAAGACACATGTAACACACACACACACACGCACACACACACACACACACACACACACACACACACACACACACACACACACACACACAGACAGAGAGCCTCATTAGGAGTTGCAAAGGGAGGGGCTAAACCCTCCTCCTCTACCAGTTTAGTAGAGGGAGATGCAAGAAGAACATGTCACTTCAGCAACAAATCTTTGTAGGAATTGCTGTGATTGCACATGAAAGAGATGCTTTTAGTAGTAAATATACGTTGAAGGAGTTTGTGTAGATACTTAGTGTCACAGCTAATAATGCATTCCTTAATTGTAGAATGTCATAGGTCATTTAAGCGAAAAATGATCCTCATCCAACCCTTTTAGTAGGTTTACAAATGGAATTGACTCTCCAGGTTTTTTTTTTCTCTCTTCGCGCTGTATCGTCCTTCTCTCAGCAGACGCATTGTTTATCACTTGCTCTGTTTTCTGGCCTCTATCCATCTCCTGCTGGCCTCGAGACCAAAGTCCACTCAGCTGTAATCACTCCTCTTTAGCCTGCCTGCCCACACAAGACCTTTGTACTGTCATTGCCACTGTTGATACAGAGGAAGGACCGCATTAGTTTAGGCTTCCTTGTAGGATGGATCATAGGCAGAATAGACAGACAGCTGGGGAAAGTGTTATGTAGGAAATGTCTGGTAAGGAGACTAATGTAATTCAGAATAAACTTGCCCTCAGATAAAGTTACAAGTGCTTATTGCCTGAAGTCTGTGTTTGCCTGAAGCACCATGCAGGCAAAGATGTTGAATTGGATTAAAGTTTCCCGTCTGTGACACCAGAGCTGGGTGTGTGAACATTTATCACAGAATAACTGTGGTCTGCGCGTGTATGAGGACTGTCATTTTGACAAAACAGAGTAATTTTGGTGTTTCTTCAAAGTCCTATTCATCACGTTGGGTGACTGGAAGAGCCTTCATAGAACTGCTGTGTAAAATACACTCAGGAGCTGCAGGTGTACAGACAGGCTCAGATATGCACAACATGTTTCACAATCAACACCTGATAACTGACTGAAAGCAAATGAAGCACTAGCAGGGACCACTGTAGATTTTCTCTGTAAAATATTAACAGACATTTTCCCTGAAATTCTTTCTACTAGTGTGCAAAGTTAAAGATAACATAAGATAATAAACTTGATAAATCTCACACCGGGGAAATTAAGTCGTTATAGCAGCTCAGGAGTCAAAGCAAGAGAAAGTGAAATGAAATGAAACAAGATTTTTTTTAAAAAGCGTGACAAAAACAAGATAAAATAAAAATGTAATAATTTAAAAGCTATATACACCTTTCACATACAGATATATCCATCCAGAGGAACATGCTATCTGCTCCAGTGCACCATTCAGTCTGAGCTTCACAGCGGTCAACAGCAGATACATTTTGGCATCAGGTTTTATTTAAATAACTTTGTCACTTGTTTCTGAAATTCGCATCATTTCTGTTAATCAATGGTAAAAATGTTTCCTGAGCAAATCTGAAAAAATAAAAACGATATCGTATGATCAGTGTGCAGATCCCTAGATGAGATTAAATGAATCTGATTTCACACCTCAGACTTGGGACCTTATCATAATTGCTTTGATGATTGTCTTAGGCCCTTTACACATGCAGCATTTTTTGTACGCTCAAATCAATTGTTTCCAATGTCAATGCGCTGAAGGTGCATTTCGAAGCAAGACCAACGCCATCACAACGTGCAAGTGTTCCTGAGCACCTATTTTCAGTGCTCAAAAGATTAATTGACAACAACACTTAAAGCCCCCAGAGGTAGCACTAAACCAGGGAGATCTGCTTTTAGCTTCCAGGACCCCAAAACATGGAGTGCCCTACAGTGCCATTTAAAATTCAGATAATTTGTATTCCATTTGGTTAGATTAAAACCCTAATATCATGTTTTATATTTGTTATGTGCAGTAGGCCTGTATTCTTCATCTTTATTAAAGAGAGTTTTCTCTCAATGACTTACCAAGATTAAATAAAGATTGTATAAAAATCCATCATCGCTAGTCATGAAAATATTTCAAAATAAAGAGGTTACAATTAATGTTCAGATATGTACTGTTAAATTACATAAGTTAAAGTGCAAGGCAGTAAAGGACAAGCAGTATTTTGTGTATTTAGAATATGTTTCAGTGACTTCAACTACAGTATGGTGGGTAGAACACAGCTCTAATACTAATTTACAGTACACTTACTGTAGAAACTATGTGCTAACTGCGTAATTAATAAAGTGTAATTAATTGCCTCCACTTTTGTGTAAAATCAACAGCTTAAAAGCTAATCTTACAAAGGTCAGATTCTGTGCAGGAGGGTTAATACCTGTAGATCCAGTACATCCATCACAATAAAGGTGTTTATGTTGAGCACAGCTCTGCTCTGTGGCATTTTAGGGTCCTCAAAGGACAGTTGAAGCCTGCTGTAATGAATAAGCCATCAGCTAGACTGGGGCTCCCAGCCGCCACAAGGGCCTTCCCTGTCACATCCATCATCTGCTGGGGGGCTGCTCTGTACAAAGGGAGGACAGCTCAGCCAAACGACTGGGGTACAGGTGTGTGTTCACAAAGGGGGATGGTTTGTTTGAGGGTCTTGTATTTTGCTATCAGGACCAGTGGTACTAATGAGCTTTGTTGATGGGAACAAGGTTTTGAGCTTTTTTTGCTACTTGCTAATAATACATTTAGGTACAACATGTGAAAAAGACAGAAGTGAGGAAGAGGTGAGGGAAATATGGGAGTAGGAATGTCAGTAGGGTGTGGGGAGATGGTGGTGTGGGTGTGAGAGGGAGAGGTTGTCCTGGTCCACAGGGGTTTGAGAGACACAAAGAGCTGCAACTCTCAGGGGACTCTCCTCCATCAGCCCACCCTGCTTTTATTACTGGCCTGATTAAACTCAGCCGCCCGCCAGTAATGTAGCTATAATATATGTTTTTTCTCCCCCACCCACACACACACACACAAGCTTCTCACAGGTATTCTTAGATCCGCATGGACACACCCCTGTGGTTTGTCACATGACTAGCTTCCATGGTAACATGAGACAAAGACTTATTAGCATACTTGATAAGTATTGTATATTTGTCTCTTTATCTGTTCTGAAAAAAATGTGCCCTGGTGTGTTTTTCACCTGTGGCGCTGAAAAAGAATCTCTCACCACATACAAGCTGTATTCTTATAGTATCCAGTCAATATTTGTGAGCATCAACTCTAAACATAGAGACCCCTGAGTCTGATGTGTTGAGTCTTCAGAAGACATTCTGTGGTGTAGCTCAATGTTAAGTCAGCTGATGCAAACACAATTATATACTGTGTATCTTTCTCCCACGTCTGTGATATTTCCTAAAATACTGCCAGAGATTCAGGCACACTAGGAAAGCAGGGAGTTTTTTAGACACACATGCTTCCAGTGGGGCCTTCAGTATAAAAGGGTTTTCATGTTACTGTGCCAATGAGTGCCTGGAGTGTTGACTCCGCTACGTAAAGGGCTGGTGTCAGTGTAAAGGTTAGAAGATTGCCAAATCCATTTGTCTGTAGGTGTCTAGATGGGATAAGTGAGTCCTCTGTCAGCTGATTCTGAGGTGTTTTTTAGCAAAGAATTTCATTTCCCCAACTTGGCTGTATCAGCAGCCCAGTTGCCGGAGGAAAATGTTGGCATTGTACGTTTCTGCACACCAAGAATACATCACATTTGCAAGTTTCGTATGTATTGTATCCACATTTCTAAAGTCACATAGTACAAAACTGGTAGTGTTTTTGAAGAGTCATTGCATGACAGCTCCCCAAAAGTAAAGCCAAAACCTTTGATTGTCCCCTGATGACTGTCTGCAGTAGCCTTTAGGTCATAAACCCTATCCCCTTGATGTTAGCAGATGGGACATGGGTAAAATTAAAAACACTAAAGACTATTTTCTATTTGATCATATGAGGGGGTTTGACATCATGACTAATAGCTGAGTGCTTATAAAAAATGGTGCTTCTTGTGATTAGTCGGACAGGTGTCCAAATGATGTCACCAACGCAACATTGCCACGGCCTTGACCAGGAAATTTAGGCTTAATTTTTATACAGTGGGAGTAAGTACAGCCATAAGTTATCAGTGTTTGCAGAAACATACAATGCCAACATTTTTTTTGCCGATTAGGTTGATACGAGAGACCACAGAGCTACAAATGTATGTAACTCCATTATGAAGACACATCATACATGCTCAAGTGCTGCTTATCTTAGGAAATAACAATTTGTCTACACAGAGAGCAGCTCTGCTGACTTTTCTCGTTAGGTGCTTTGAACTGGATGTAAACATAATGTTCCATCTACAACTAAAACGCTCTCCTCTGATGCCTTTATGTACATTCAGCGTAATTTGTGTTCTGGGAAACTAGGCCTGCACTATCGTTTTATTTGCCCATCTGTCATGGACTGGTGCTTTTTCAGTCTCATTTCCCAGTCAGTTGGTGTGTACTGCTCTTTTCCTCTGCTCAGTGAGATGTGCAGCGCAGTCTAATCAGAGATCAGTGTATTGATTTCTAGGCACACAGAAAAAAGGGCTGTTGCTTGCCATGCAATACAAAGGTACTGAGTAGGCCTAATCAACACCCATTGATTATTTTACGCTGACCGCTTCCTTCTGGCGTGCAGTTTTCTGTTCAGCATGTCTGGTATGAAATGTGTGTGAGTGTTTCCTTCTGTTCTGTCGCTGTAGAGATAAAAAGCTGTCACTGAACATTTGTCTTAACACAGAAATAAATTGGGAATAAATGAGTAACAGTGAGGCTGCATTTGATCAAATAATCATCACAGATGCACTCAATCATGTTGTTATCATAGAGCCACATCCAGACATGGACGCATGTCACATACACACAAATGCAAAAGAACACCTGCTCATTCGCATGAATGCACACAGTGTCACACAGTGATGTGAAAGCAATTGGCTGCAGCAGAGGAGAGGCCAACTCCCGGAGTTGGTTGCTAATGGCTACAGGATCCAGGGGAGCGTGGAGAGATGTCGATAATGACAATGTCACTCCCAGCCAACCAGGACTCAAAAATGGGACAGGACACACACACTTACACGAACACATGCCAGTCTATTGGTGCATTTATGGTGCATGCAGGCACACACATACAAGCGCACACACCCCTAGACGCTGAAATGGAAGAGCAATTTTCTTCGAACCAGGTGGCTGTGTTATTATAGCCGTCAAAAAGCTACTCTCCTCCAGAGGGCCATTTTGGCTTCAGGTACAATGTTTGAATAAAGGATTTTCTTTTCTATTTTACACTGCAGTGCAGGTATAATCAGCATATGATTTCCCTAAATATTCATTTAAACTTCAAGGTCAACTTGCAGTTACCCTCTTTTTTGACTAAACACTAAACTGGCCAAATTCTCTTTTCATTTTGTCAGTTTTTTGTTTTTCTATTTAGCCATTTTTCCTATTGAGGCCATCTTTTATCAGTTGTATTGTATTTGTGGGGAGAGTCCGCCTTTTTCATTAGTTCTGCCCTGGTCCTCCAATGTATTATGGGTGCTTTAGTTGTGAGACAGTTAATTTCCTTCTTCAATCCATCAAGTGCTCCAAGTTTCAAAGTAAGGCAAAGGCAGCAAGCATTTAGATCTGTTTCTTTTTGTCTTTCAACAATCTTGTCACCTTAAAGGAGCGGTGCTATGATTTAAGAGGGTTTAATGGCATCTAAGGGAGCTGAATTATCCAAGGAGGTCTCCTCTTCTCCAAAACAAACAGACCAGGTTAAACTGCTTAAAACACTGAAAAAGCAGTTTCACTTTAAATAAATCTGTTTTTCCGACACTGCTCATGACAGGGGCTGCTAACAATGATGGCTGACGGGAAAACACAAATGGTCCTATCTGGATCCAGTCTTTGGTTTGTCTTTTCTGGGCTACTGAAGAAACACGGCAGTGCGTCAGAGGTCGCTGTGGACAAGGACCTGCTCCCATATGTAGATGTAAACAGCTTATTCTAAAGTAATGAAAACACAATGATTCATATTGTCAAGCAATACACTAAAGAAACTATACTTATTATATTTTATTCAATTTCTGTCAATATATCCATAAATCCTTCGCACTGGACCTTTCAATGCAAGTGTCTCACTCCGTTGTTCAGTTCTTTAAATGTTATTACCAGTCTTTTTGTAGAACATTTTATTATTTAGATTGGCCAGAGAGCTCCTCTGTGTTACAGCATATTGTGTGTTTCCAGTGTAACAGCAGGCCAATGGAGCAGGCCAAGATTACAATGGAGCTGATGGAGATGATGTAAGATCTTGCAAAACCTACAGGACAGCGACTCTGCTCTGCTGTTCAGATTGTTTACTTGTTCAGGCTTTAATATTGAATGCCAGTTATCACCAAGTGAGCAACACATAAACCAGAGAAATAAAGATAAGTGAAATATTAATATATGTTGAAATGTAAAGTGCCTGTATTGCCCCATCATCTTTGCCAGGCGCTGAAGAGCAAATCAGAACTTGGTCACCAAGACAAAGAAAAAATTTGGGACACAGTAGGACACAATTTTAAGTTTTCCAGCCACCCCGTCTGACAGTAAATTGCTGTGCAGTGCAGCTGCAAAGGACCCTGATGGTTCCTCTGTGGCCTCCCTGTACAGACGTGGCCCTGACATTTTCCGTATGAATGCAGTGAGTCTAGGATGCCGCCTTTATTCCTTCCACTTGGTTGCATGTGGATCAACTGAGCAAGCTCATTGGAGAGGAAAGATGTGAAGGGAGAAGGGTGAGAGAGAGAGTAAACATGCATTCTGCCCCCAAAAAGAGCAGAGGAGGAAGTGATAAAGAGGCAATAAAAGTGGCAAAAGGAAAATTGATCATAGGGTCCAGTCGCCCCTCTCCAGCAGAGTGGTGAAAAGAGACATCAGCAGCACAGAAAAGCCTTCCTGATGCTCTATTTTCTCCACAGACTACATGATGATAAATATCAATCATGTTTACGTAACGCTGAGAGCAGAACATAAGCCTTATTGTTATCTAAATGAGCCATGACCATGTAGACCAGCCCTGACTAATGGGGTTAAGCTGTTAGCTGATGATCCCGAGAGGAGATTGGAGACTCTCTGCTGTATCTATTCACAGGGTTCACACTAATTTATTCAGTTTTCTCTGCTTTAATAGGAAGCTATATTTTTAATGGATAAACTCTCCTCATCTGTATTCTTTGCTCATTTGGCCCCATGTAGGAAGTGATAAACAAACTAATCTCCTCATATTTTTGTTTGTTTTTTTTGTTAGTACCCATTGATCTCTGGGATTCATCAAAATTTTCCCATTTTTTCTTCTGTAATAGAAAATTTAATGACTGTTTAAAGAGCGCTCTTACCAGGATGAGAAAAAAAGTTTTCACAGTCCACGCGTTGTCTAATGCAAGGAACCATATGTTTTTAAGTTTGAGAGACATAAAAGAGGCATGGATATCATATAATCAAAATCATATGATTATATGTTTTAGAGATATCTTAATTATTAGATTTTTACATTTGTGTGATTAAGAAATACTAATGGTCACTGGATCCTCATTAAGACTTTAAAAACCATCAGGCGTTCTTTTGGTTCCATTTTCACGCTTTTTTTCTTTTAATGTCAGTTTCTTTGCATCCTTCCGCTGACACAACATACACAGCATCACAAAGGTTTTACCATTGCTATATTTTTCTATTTTCCTGTAATGCCAGTACTGACACTCTGAAAAATCAAATGATAACCTTTTTTATATTTATATTATTTATATTTACTGCGGAGGTTCTCCTTAAAGCCTTTTTTTGGTAGCATCTTTCCAATTTTTGGACATGTTGCAAAGTATTTGCATGCAGCACAACACATGTCCTTATATAGTGTTTAAGGAGCATTGCCTTTGCTAATGACAAGCACTTGGCCACGTGGCTCAAATAGATTTTAAAGGATGGAAAGGAATTCATCATTCAGGGAAGATTTTGTGCATCTGCAGTTGACTTCTCAAATTTTTCTATTAACAGAAGACTCTTAGAGGATATAAGAGAAATTTAAGAGAATGTTAACACATGAGGCCTTGAAAGTCATAGATGATAGCTGTTTTCAAAAAGGCATACTATGCACTACATACTCAGCAGTATACGTTTTCAGACGCACTGAGCTATAAGAACCATGTCACCTCCTGAGAGCCTTCTTGTCAGTTGGATACATGTAATCCTTGCCAACCTCAACTCTACCGACAATTTAAGAGTAATTTTAATAATAAATGACATTTAGAAAAGTGAGATCTTACACTTGCACTTAAATTGAAGCATTATTAATGTTACAGAGCTGTCTCAGTTGCTGTATGCCATTTTCCGTTATGAACATTTTGTTTCTTTTCTACCCATTTGATTTAGCAATATTTATGACAGGGCAGTGTCCAGTGTTTGCACTCTAATTTTTCACCAGAAGTTGTCTCTAATTCACACACTATTGCTTTTCAGACCCACTAACAAATCTCACATTCTGTTTTAGTGTACTAAATATGTTAGTGTGGAATTTTGGATACAGCAAAGGACTTGTGTGTTACAGCTCACTTAACACTGGAATAAAATATTTTACAAAACCACACAATACAGTAGAAGATGCATGCATCCAAAAACACTCTCACGCATAAACACACACAAACGGACAATTTTCCCTCAGGCACTGGACATATGCTATGAATTCACACTATGCTAATGAGACCTGGTGTCCTTCACCCCTCGCCCCACCAGCCTCCCTCTGGTCTCCCTCATCCTCTTTCTCTGGTACTCCTCCTCTCCTTCCTACACTCTGGTGTTCCTGTTGCACACCCTAATTTCTTAATAAGGTTTTGCTTCGTGTAACTTAATTTTTTCCAGTTCAGTGAATCACTGAATAATTTTCCAAGAGCTGCCTGGTATGATGACTCCGTGAGCTCTGTGCTGCCATACTGTCCAGTCACAGTCACAGCAGGTTCATACATATGCAAACCTGTGCACTATGAAGTTAATGCAGTGACACTCTACTGTATGTAGGAATATCTCTAACCTCTGAAATGTGAAAAACCAAGAAAAATCCACAATTATCTCGCTTCACTCTGCTTTCCAAGACTTTAAGAAAGTTTCTGATGTCAGAGCAGAAGTTTTCATATGCATGCAGTCTTTGGAGCCACTTGATTAATGCTCTCTGTTCAGACAGATGTGCATTATCTGAGTATTACCGTAGATGTCTTATTCATTCAGTCATTTTTCTCAACCTTATCGACAGGCATCCTTAAGTGCAGGCAGGAGATGTTTCACAGGAGATGGCTATCAAACTGGCGACAGCCTCTAATCCATAAACACATGGATGTACTTCATGTACTGCACTTGAGGCTTCATGTAACCACAGTATTGTCAGATAATGGAGGAAATTCAAGTAAAAACACACGCACTTGCACAAACACATACACAATTTGTGGTTGTACAGTATATTGTGGTAGGAAGTACTACAATGGCCTGCTGCACCTGATGTATTCATGTGTTTCTCTGTCATGCTGCTTTCTCTGCTTGAAATTTATACTAAAACTATTTTGATGTGTTAGAGTGTAGATATGTCTTTGGTATTACATGGATATAGCACATGGGCAAAATATTCTATTTTTTGCCCTCAATCCGAAAAGCACAATAATACCCTCTATGCATTTTTCATGGCTTATGAAAATGAATTTTCCTCTAATAGTTCTGTTTACATGCAGCCTTGCATACTTTTAACATGCCCTAACATATTGTAAGGTCAAAATATGGACTAGTGGAACAGCTGGAGCCACTTGTCAGCTTGCTTCTTGGTGTCAAAATAGTATTTTTTTCCAAAGTTTTACAATGGTGACAGACTTGCTGTAATACACAAACACAGCCTCCATTTTTCATTTCTTCAACAGCCTTCCTGAAAAGGTCTACATTTTGATATTTGTATCACATCTGATAATATCCAAGTCTTTCATAATGTTAAAAGTTAATGTGTTGCTCTTTCCGACCAGAAATGTGGGCTTCTCTTTTGGGTATGCATTTCACAGCCCCACAGCCATTAAAACAGTTTATTTGTGTGCAATGCATCCATAAAAACACTCAGAACTGAAACAGACAAAAGGCCAAAGAATGCTCTTAAAAGTCGAATAATACCAGTATATCCCTGATTTTAATGTGATCTTTTCAAACAACAGGAGAATAATAGTACACACTAAACTGTATTCAGATTAGCCAGCATGTTTTGTTGAAATGTATAACTCTGCATTGGAGACTCTGAGTAGAGTCATCTTAAACTCACCTTACAGGCTCCACAGTGACTGTTCTCCATGATCCTCCATGAAATCAGACCTTATCTCTTAAGATTAGATTTGCTTCAATTAATGCTTAATACGGGATCTGTGCAGTGCGTGAGTTTGCATACTGAGACATTGATACTCGTCCGCATCCCCCATTGGTCTACAGCCACAAGAATAAAGTCTGGATTATCCAAGCCATAGTAGAGTGTGAATAGAAATATGATATTGGCAATAAATATCACATTAAAAATGTAGCATTAATGTAGCTTGGAATGGGAAATATAATGCTAATCAAAGTATTGTTTGTTCACACTAGACGGTGCAGCTCAGAACAGGGTTTATAATACAATATACTTCATTTTAGTTTATAATATTCCCAGAGAGGACGTCACTGACAGATTCAAAATATTCTCAAAGGATTTAAGATGTCTGACAAAGTTTGAGAGACGTGACTGAAGCTGAAAAGTTCAGGCGAGCATTTCCTCCGATGAGATGAATCAGACAGCTTTTAATTCACGCTGTTATCAGCTTGCCTTTTCCTCCGGGCTCTATCTACCTATAGAGACACGCAGGGAGTCAGCGAGACTCTCACAGAGACTATCGTGATCTTCAAGGCCCTGTGTGGTGCTGGGAGGAAAGAAAGAGAGAGAGGTCTGAGCGAAACTTTCCCTCACTCTGACTGTCAGAGATAACACTTCACAGCAGCAGCTTTGTAAAATAAGAAGAGGCTGGAAAGAAGGGAGGGAGAAATACTGCCCTCTGAAGAATCAGGAGTGGGAGTGATTAACTTTCCCATCAGCCCCCTGGTCAATAATACTGTTTTCTGTAGACTTCATGTTTGCCTGATTGGAAGAATTTGTGGCCTACTTCTCCTTCCTGTCCAGTTCCACCTCATCTAACTTCTTAACTCACCTCCCTTTTTCCTATTTAACCTCCTCTGTGCTTTTGACCATGCCCATTTAGCCCTCCACTTAACTCCGCAATGGTTTTTGTTCCTATGGTGTGCTGACCAAATGTGTGTGTGTGTGTGTGTCTCTGTTCTGCAGGCAGCTGAGGTGTATATATGGGCTTATAGAGAATACATGAACTGTCTGGGATTTAATGCAAACATGCTAAAAAAAGGTAAAGGTAACTGACAGGGCAGACTTTTTACATAAAAAGGCCTCATACATTTTTAAGCAGTTTAGTAGGTATGCACACATCCACAAACACACAATGTTGGTTTTTTTCTGTTTTATGGGAATTACTTAAGGACACAACAATAAGCCTGTGGAATAACAAACCTGACCCACTTCATGTGGTTCCCAGAAACTTTGCCTGTTAGTGCAGACAATTTCCATCAGCCAGCTGACTCAACCTCTACGTCTTGTCTCGGGACTCACTTTGGTAATTACTACATAGTGAATTTTTTTCCTTGTCTTTTACATTCATCATTGTGTCCTACATTTATATGAAAGTAATTTTCTGTTTCTGAGCAACAAAGCTGAAACAAATTTTGTTTAGATGCAAACACACTGACATGAGACTCATACTGACTGATATCAAATAAACCAGCCATATTTTTTTCTTTTTACAGTGCAGGTGTTCATATCCCAGCAAGTCATGACAGTGAAACAACAGCCAGGATGCTAAAACTGAGCGGATGAATGGAATTCAGTCATTACACTCTCTAATGTTTACTCATGGACATGTCAAAAAAAAATTGGAAGAAGGCCTATTGCAGCTCATTTGTTATGTGATTTTAATCCAGTTGCCAGGAAAAATGTTGGCACTGTAAATTTCTGAAAACCCCAGATATGTAACATTTGAGCACTGTCATGCAACCAATATGTTTAAACTTAACATTTAACCAACTCTGTAGATAACGTGGTTGGGTTAAGGGAAAAAAAAACCCAAAACACTTTGTGTGTGGAAATGCAGTGACGTCTCTGTAAAATACAACTCCTTCTTCCTCTTTTTCTTTCTATGACTTTCTTTATGTACCATTCTCCAGTATTTTTGGCATTGTGTGTTTTTCATCTGGTCCCTGGGACCATCTCACACCCCATCTGGCCTCTTGATTTTACTTTTTTCTTTTCATAATATATTGACTTGGCTGCCCATCCCATGTGCCTCACACTCTCTTTCCCTTACACACACACACACACACACAAAAGACCACAGGACAGAGATATTAACACTTCTCAGAATGTGTTGAATTTTTTATTCTCTCCATCACATCATTTTCACCACTCTGCGCCGGTGTAGTTTGTCTTTTTGGAGCTGCTTAGCTTGCAGTCTGGCGGTATAAATAGTACACAATGGATTGGGAGCTACAGTAGTTCCTCATCCTGCCTCCGGTTGTCCCTGTTTGGCAGTCTAGCCCAGTGAGTGTGCATTCTTAATGCTCCCCTGGCCTCGATGAGAGAGATGATTGGTAGAATTAATTGTGGCTGGAGGGCCGAATGGGAATAAGTGGAAAAAAAAGGCGAGATGGAGGGATGGAGGGGGGGTTATCTGGCTGGTTTTAGTGTTGTGTTTCCTTCCTTAAAGCCTGGCACTGGAAGTGTAGGCGCTGTTTTTATGTACTCACACACTTTTGTCTCTCTAGATTAATATTAGCTCAATCCTATTCTCTTTTATAGCTCAGTTTGTCTCTCTTCTTTTGTGATTTACACCTGTGTGCTTGGGGGAAAGAGATAAGCGGGGCTAATGCAGCCACAATCATAATGTAACGGTCTTCTCAGCTCCCCCGACTGCAATGCTACCCGAACATAGCTTATATCCCGCAGTGAGGTGTCATTAAATGAGGTAAATGGAGCTTGAAAATGGGGACATACAATTTGTGTGTGCCTCTGAGTGTGTGGGCTTGTTTCTACTTGTGTGAGCCTGTTTGTTTTGGAGGATATTGAAGAGATACACACGGTGTCCTATCCCCTCTCTCCAAGCCCCAGTTTAATGACGGATCATAACTGAGCTTATACCTAATACAGATGTAACCATTGCTGTTCTTCCTCTTAGCAGGTGCCATTTCACTTTTCTTGACTCTTCTAACTTGACAGCAACAGATTATCAGCATGAAACAGGTGGAATAATACAAAAACCAAAAGCAATTTGTAGTTGTGACGGAAATGATACAGAGTGTGTTTGTGTTAGTTGTTGTTCTCTCTCACCGTCAGCAGACTGGAGGGTCTCCATGAAGGATTTATGTGCTGGCTTTATGGGGTCGCGTCATAGAATGCCTGTATGGGAATATAAGAAGTTGGGGGTGGGGTTTGTGTGCATGTGTGTGCGTGTGTGCGTGTGTGCGTGTGTGTGTGTGTGTGTGTGTGTGTGTGTGTGTGTGTGTGTGTGTGTGTGTGTGCGTGTGTGTGTGTGTGTGTGTGTGTGTGTGCGAGAGAGAGAGAGAGGGGTTTCGGGGGGTTAGAGTAGTAGGGTTCTGGGGAAGCTGTCTCATCATTTATTTATACAATCTACAGAAGAAGGGGTTAGCGGAGAGAGGGGGGCTGCCTGCTACAAGCCGCCCTGGGAATACTGTAGGTCAAGAGTTGTTTTTCTAGCTACCAGCACAATTCTTTGTCTGAAAAACTGAACCCAATGAATGAGTGCACTACACTGCACTGGATCTACTCTTCTTATAGCATGTTGTACTCAAGTATCCCTCATTATCTTGAATACAAAAAATCCCTTGGTACCCTTGGTACACTACTGTTGAGGCTCCTGCATCTCCTGCTTGTTAAGACAGTCAGGAGACAGTGATAGTTAAAATTAAGAAAAATGGCTTGGAGTTGATCGATGGATAGATTGACACAAATTTTATTATCAACTCTTAATCTATTTAGAGAAGGTGCCAAACATCAGCTGGATTTAAAAAGGGTTCATTAGGTCATTGTAAATTCAATCCTCAGTTTTTCATTTATTTTAGGGTTTTGTTTGTCATTATTTAGTAGTCTGTCAGTTATTAAACGAAGTATATTTGACCTATAAATTTAAGACAATATTATGTTATTTTGTGTGATAAACAGTCAACAAGCACGAAGAGAATTAGCAATTTTATGAAATTGAGAAAATCCGTAAATTCTTGTTTATTTTTAAAGCTAAAGCTGAGAAGACTAAATGTAGGCCTCACCTCTGCTGTCTCTCACTTGGTTATAAATACACTGTACTTGACTTGGCCACACCACAGACTGTATGGGTTGTAGCTGCCGCAGCAGTGAGCCAAAATATGTTGAATTAAATGAAAGAATGCCTGCAGTGATTAGTTGCAAGACAAAACCATGCAAATAGTATTTTACTCTGAGTACTTAAAAGGATTAAATGCAGGTATCATTTTGATTGGAAAGTTTTGGTACTACAACCCAATAGGTTGGTTCATTTTGTTCCTGAAAGTTATTGAGCCCCAATTTTGAAGTCATTAAATGTTCCTAAGTCTAATTAAACCACATATTGATTTTTCTGTTGCTTTAAATAAATTAGATCCTAGATGCATAGTATTTATGTCACCTTCAGCAAAGTGCAGTTTTTCAGCTGCAGTCAACGCTCAGCACTGGTTGGTCAAGTGCATAAGCACTGTAAACTCATGTCTGTTTAGTTCTTTGAAGGCAAAAGGGAATAGTGTCTATTGTGGACACTCTAAAACGCACAGTTTAAACACACACACACACACACACACACACACACACACACACACAGGCATACACACACACAAAGCAGAGGCATATGTCACTGCACAGCCCTACAGGGACAGAACCATTATTCCATACCAAGGTGCTCCATCATCATCTCTTTGGCCCGGCCACACACACACTCACACACACACACACACACACACACACACACACACACACACAACTCTGTTTAAGGTCCAGAGTTTATTTGCCGATGAAGCAAGCGTTATTGCTTCCCTTATCCTGGATGCCAGAGCAACTAGGACTGGGGGAAACCTTTGAACTTGTCTGGAGGAAATGGTGGACTTGTCCTCTGTGTGTCCTGGTGCCTGTACGTTACCATAGAGGCAACATTAGTCCAGGACCTGGAGGAGGTAACTGACAGTGGAGTTGCTTACAGAAAGAAATTTAACATCTTGAAATGAGATTTCATCAGTTAAAAGGTCATGTTGAATTGTCAAACAAGTGTAAGACAGTTGTCAAAATCATCATTTTTGACATATGTTTTTTACCTTTGCATGTGCATTCTGAACATATTCTTAGGACAGTTCTCAAGTTTTCCATCCTGTCACTGTTAAGCTCTTGTTTCCCATGAAGTTCAAGCTCACATCCACCTTGATATCCCTCAGGTGAACGCTGTTGGACTCTAGAAAGCCATCTCTATAATCATCCACCCAGACGTGTGATAATGAGAACCCACACTGTGTAGCTGAAAGAGGGGCTGTCAGATTTACATGAACACTGACACCCCAGATTTAATTAAAGATATGAATGGATGCCATAGTAGCTGCGTGAATTCAGAATGGTTTTGTAATAAGGTTTCAGTGCATTTACACTGAAGAACAGTTGATGTTAGGAGGCAGATAAAGCGTTGAGACAATTTAATTATGAGATGCAAATGATGCTCATTTGTGTTGATGCTGGTTGAAGGTAGAGCATGTGGCAGGTTGAGGGGAAACAGATGACAGAAGCGTTTCAGCGTCGATGATAGCAGAGAGCCTCAGCAAAACACAGCTGTGAGGATGAACCGGCTCTGACTGTGGCCTTTGTTCCTACACTTCACATGCCTCACACACTTATATGCACAACCAAAAAGAGAAGTGTGCATGTGCTGATATGTGGAAATACACATGCACGCCTCCGACGATGTGCTCAGTAGTGCATGAGGTCAGCAGGAAACAAAGAGACGGGGGAGCAAGGTCATTTTATCACCCCCTCTATACCTGCAAAGCAACCTCACATCTACACTTTGATCCACCAACACACTCACTCTGTTCGTCAGCATCCAAGTGGCAGAGAAGGTCATTCCACCCAAAATGTACACATGTGTTTTTCTGAAACACCTCTGTAAATATGATTTACACTCTGGAAGTCTGCAATTATTTTTAAAACAGTTAAAACATAAGTGCTCACTAATAGAATTTAAGTTTTTACACTATAAAATTACAAGTAATTTTGTTAACATTTCACTGTTCTCCCCACAAGGCTGCAACTAATAATTGTTTTTATTATTTATTAATTTGTCAGTTATTTTCTTGATCAGTTGATTAATTGTTCTGTTAGTGCAATGTCAGAAAATAGTAAAAAAAAAAAATCCCTGTGTAATTCTTTAAACACGTTTCTAAATGGTGTTTTATCTGACCAACAGTCCAAAAATCCACAGCTATTTAGTTTATTATCATGTATAACAAATAAAGCATCAAATTAAGAAGCCTTAAAAAACTGGAAAATGTTTGGCATTTTATGCTTAAAAATTTACTACAATGATTATTTGATTATTAAGATAGTTGCCATTTATTTTTTTGTAGATCATCCTAAGCTCCACATGGACACCTGGGATCAAATTCCATTAACTATTTTTATCGGACAATCAATGGTCCCTGAAACATTGCACTAATATTATTAATTATAATTGTTACTTTAGGACCATTTAATGCCACAGATATAGTAATATGATAAAATAATAATGCAAGTAAAAAATTTCGAAGAGCAACAAACTTTTAATCTGACCAGAAATGTTAGCAAAATGTGTCTGAGCATAGTTATTTTTTATTTTATTTTTTTTGTATTTTGTTAATTCAGCTTAGGCACTGTGAAAAAATGCTAAGGCACTGCATCCGAGTCTTATAATGGTTGGGAAAAACTCTGCTGTTTGTTCTGGCTACATTTTGACCAGAATATTGGGGACACTTGTGTGTCAGCAAAGATGCTTGTAAACACGGGAGTAACACTGTACTGTAGATACATTTTAATGTTATGTTTGGTTTATAAGAAAATGTCCCATAAATGTTAAATGATCTACTCTTCATATTTTCCCTGCTGTTGTTCTGCGTCTCTAATCCTTCAGTGCTCTTTCATACAAAGTGTTCATTAGCTGTGTAACCTTTTACTTTGAGTTACAGTACAGCTCAGTCTGCTGCTTGCCTGCAGCTCTAACTAAAGGAGCATGTTGGACCATTAGTCATCCTGTCATGACACACTGACCGTCCAGGCTCTCAGTCAGTTAACTAACCTGCTCGCTGGCCGATTGGTCAGCAATTCAAGCATGCATCCCTCCATCCAAACAGCAATCCATCCACTCGTCTGCAGCAGCCAGTCTGTCAGCTGGCAGCTCTGCATCGTTGCAGGGCTGAAAGAGTTGTGACTGCAGATGAACTGTGCAATTGTGTGGAAGTGCGAGGCAGATTGGAGACCATCTGTTTCCTTTTCTGTCTCTCTTCTTATTGTTACTTTCTCGTTTGGCAGCCTAATCTTCTTGTCCGTCTTCCATCTCTTAACCTTGGCTTCTCTTGCCCTCTTTATTAAGTGGGTTTGTCAGGAGCTCTGATATGCAAATTCCCCATTCAGCCAGGTACAGCAATATCTATGTAGGATAGATTTTCTATCTCTTTTCCATCTCCTCACTGGATCTATATCATTATCAGTGGGCTGCAAGAACTTTGTTCCCTGTCTCTCAGTCTCGGTAAAAAAGTCACTGTTAATGCCAAGTGGAAGTTTGTTCTTGTTTTTAAACTACTACTGTTATGCTGTTCCATTTTTCAGTCGTTGTCATTATCATAATGATCTTGTTTTGGATGTTTAATGAGCACTCCTTTGATACACTTGTAGAAGTTGGCTAAGGTTATTATGCAGAAGGTCTCTACATCTGCTGCAGGAAGTTTTCCACTCTTATGATTAGGGTTTGTCCTTCTACAGTGCAGTAGTATACTGTAGGCTGTACAGTGTTTTCCCCTGCAGATCACATTTTAATTAACTTATAATTGATTATCTTATCGAGTGTGGAGGCAGTTTCTCATTTATTTTCCTTGTAAAGCTGTTGGACTTTAAAGCTGCATTTTTTCACCTTTTCATCACAAGCTTATACACCCCTGCTGCAAACATGCGTGAGTGCTTGTGTGTGAATAGAGCAGTAACATTGACAGGCTTCTGCCCGGGGCGTCTCTTTTCTATTACTGTGTTGAATAGAAAGCCTCTCCATTTACCAGTTGCAGCCAAGGCTCATTTTATATAATAGCAAATGTTTATGATGCAGTGTCTCTGTTGGATCTGATGCTGTATCTGCATTATCCAGTAAAACCCTTACTTCTGCTCAGAATGAACATCTTTGTTTGACATTTAGATACCAATAACACACCAGGTCTGACTTATGACCTGGTTAGCTGTTTATGGAAAGAACACGTGAGACAAACTGTAGATGAATTATTGTGTGATATTTGATAAATGAGTGATGGGAATCTATTAGACCTGGTTGTCACATTATGTTGTTGCTTTGGCCCAATGTAAGTTTAAAATCCTTAACTGCAACTCTGTGTGTGTGCGTGAATATGACATCGAGAAACAATGTGTGTGCGTGTGTGTGTGCGCAGTATGTGTGCTTGGCAGTTAACTCGATGCAGAGTTGCCAGAACAAAATGTTGGCTTTGTACGTTTGTGCAAACCACAAACATGTTGCATTTTCACATTTCATACATATCATATCAACATCGCTAAAGTGACATTATATATAAACTGACTTTGTCCTAAGGAGGTGAAAGGGATGGTGGATGGCTTGGCCATCCAGGATAGTGGCACGAAAATGCTTGCTTTTTACCATGACATCGCTGTTTTTCTGGCCGGGATTGTGCCCTCCCAAACAGGTTATTTTAAGCCAAAAATGATCTTTTCATAAATAGAACCAAGTGGTTATTGTGCCTAAACATACCCATGATATAAGGTGCAAATGTGAGTGCCAATGGGTTGTAACTGGCTAAAGACCTCATATTAAAGTCTGTCAGGTTTCAGATAGCCTGCTGTGAATGATGCAGAGGATTACACTAGACAGAGCATCAATGCTGATTGAATTGGCTGGTTCCGAAAAAGACATCCAGGGTTTTGTCAGACTGAAGAGAGACGGAAGGAAGTTGCTGATTGAATTGTAATACCACACTAATGTCTCGGTTCAGACAAACCTACAGGAACACACCTACAGGGATATGTTTCAGTAAGGACTGGCTGAGTTGGACACTTAGCAAGTCACAAAAACATTGACACCAAAATAAGCAACTGTGTATCCTTCAAGCTTACTCTAATTTATTTTACTCATTTATTCTTATTTAATCTTTATCTAACCAGGTTGGTCCCATTGAGATTAAGAAACTATTTTCCAAGGGAGACCTGGCCAAGACAGTCAGCAGTGAGAGCGCAAAGTTGCAGACAGAGACACAAGGAGCGACAAAATACAATTCACAAGCATTCAAATTTGCATTAAAAGAAAACAATCTATGAGCCAAAATAGAACTTTCTGGTGGTCAATTGTACAACCAGGCAGGCTAAAAGCATTGACATCTATAGAAGACTTAGACTTAGAAGTCTTTCATTTTAGATTTAAAAACATTTAATGACACCAGCTCCCTGAGTTTTAAGTCATTCTGCAACAAATTCCTGGCTGAAGGTGCAGAGTACCCAAAAGCCTTTTTCCCTATTTCTGTTCTAGCGTTTAGGACCAAGAGCTTCTGAGAATGCGAGTACTAATAATAATAATAATAATTGCTGACACTGTGTAAACTGATAGGCAACATCAATAAAGTTATGAGATTCTATTTTTGGTTGTGAAAGTTGAACTTTGAATGACTTTTTTCATTCAAAGATCAACTTAACTAAATTATTGCAGTTATTTAAGAGTGAGGCGAAGATTTTGACTCACAAAATTCTGCAGTGAGCTTATAGGAAAATCTACCCAGATGATGTTTCCTTGACAGTAAGCCAGCATTTTGAATGTGAGCCAACATTATCAATTTCACTGAAACTGATAATTGCATTTATTAATGTATTTTAGTGTTCTGTGCTGCATTTTAACTGGAGGTTGTGCTTGTTCTTTGTAATGTGTGATAGTTGTATTTGTCTGCTTACATTTATTGTTATAACAGTGTATTAAACTGGGATTTTTGATCTTAGTGCGAATTTTACCTAGTTAAATAAAGGATATATATAAGACAAACCCAAAACCATAAAAATAACAAGTGAACAGACACAGGACAATCCTCACCTATCACTGTCTGTTATAAAGGAGAAACCATAGCTGTTAATTGCAGCTGAAGGAATATTTCATGAAGCTATTTCCACCTCCCCTGTATTGAGATGAGGTCTCACTTGTTAGCACTTGATATGTACGCATGGACAGATCTGTGGGGTACATGTGGGTAGTTTTTGTGGTGTTTCTAATCTCATTACTTGTGCTTTGGTCCTCCAGTGTTGTACAGTATGTTCAATCTTTTTATTATCGTCCTTTAGAGAATGTTTTGACATGGCTTCATCTTTCAGTGCTTCTCACCACAATATAAACTGTGCTTTTTTTGTTGCTTTTCAGCTATGTAACATAACTGTGTAAATAGGAATGAAAAAAAGAGCTACATAATCAAAGACCCCTCTGTGGGTCATTATTCTAAAAGTGCAACAGTGTTCTATATATTTACATACGTGTGCCCTTCAGCAAGCAGCTAATCACAGTCTGTTTGTCTTTTTGTTTTTTCTCCAGTCACAGATGAAGACACAGTAAAGAGATACTACGCTAAGTTTGAGGAGAGGTTTTTCCAGACCTGCGAGAAGGAGCTCCTGAAAATCAACACATTCTACTCAGGTATTTATTCCCTTCAGTTTTATTAATGACTGATGCTGACTGCGAACTCAAACTTAAATAAGAAAAACAGCTTTAGATCAACCAACTCCAACAGTAAAAGTGTGATTATTGGGCTGATAGTCAGAGAAATTCTTTAACTGATAAAAGTATCTATATTAAACTGTTTTAAATTGATTTAATTTTAATAAAAAAAGAAAAAAGTTGGATCTCATGTTATATTAACTTTACTTATTACTAACTTAACAATTTTACGTATGTTATTTAATCATATTTTGTACAAACCATAATAAAAGATTGTTAAAAGTATCAGCTGCTACTATTAATCATCATTTTAGATGTTGCAAATGTTTTCTGCTCATTTGATTTACTCTGTACAAAGCTGCCAGTTTCAGTGCTAAATGACACTGTGTCTAGTCTTGGTCATTTGATTGAAGTAGCCAGTGGTTGTCATGTTAAGGCGAGCAGGCCTGAGTGTATTTCAGGGAGTTAAGAAGTATGTGTGTGTGCTGTGTAACATGAGATGGCAGCCATAATATATTCTGGTATTCTGGTACCATAAGTGTGCCTTCTGGTCTCGAACTCAGGGGATAGTGGGAGGTATCTGCAGATGAGTGCTTCCTCTAGAGGCTGTTTGAAAAATTACGGGTCAGCTGAGGGCCAAGGTTGACTGGCAAGATTGTTCCAGCTCATAATGATGGGACATAACTGGCAGATTGATGGCAAGAGCAGCAAACAAACAAGATTTATATCTTTGCCGATCTTGTTATCAGGAGGTTGATTTACTGACATACTGAAGAAACTTTGATCCTCAAGTTTATTTCTCTCTAACAACAGTGCCCTGATTACTGACATATGTCAGAAGCTTCCTGTTGCTGCTGTAGAGGCCACGTCTTGTCAACTCGTCTTTTATATTCCTGATCCTTTATCTGCTGCAGATAATGAAAACATAGTTCTGCTGCTCAAGACAAAATAGTCTGTGGGTAACTATTTAGCGCTATATTTTGTGGTAGGTAAATACTAAATAAATGATCTATAATAACACACTTTCATGTAGTTGCAAACATTGAATGTGTTTATTAATGTACAGTGTTTTTCAGCAATTAAAACTCCCCCCTCAAAGACAGATTTTTCTGGTAATAATTATCTTTTGCTGCGTATGTTGTTATTCATTATCTGCATATACAGCAGCTTCAGCTTCTAAGTGCCCACAGGAGGAATCATAGTTGTTGATAAATACAGTAATAAGCATACTTTATATCTGCTTATAGCTGAGGGTGTAGCCATCCATCCATCAATGCAAAGTGAAAACATAAATACATATCATCTTTAAGATCATCTTTATTTTGAAATTCCCATGGCACGTATGTGCCACCATTTTTGTCCAAGCACACCTCCATCCTAAACATTCAAACAGGTCAGCGGTCTAGCACCAGGCACATAATGGCAAGCAGCCAGAAAAAAGACAATAAGGATATTTACTGCCCTCTCAGGAATTAAGCAGCAGCATGCAAATATTTTGGATTTCAGAGAAAAGACAGGTCAGCAGACAAAGCAAATACCATATGCAAATGATGCCATGTGCGAGATTCTATAATAAGCAAACTGGCCTTGTGAAGAATCACAACATTGAATGCTGTGTTAGTGCAAGCATTAACGTGTCAGATGTGGGCACTATAGCGAGCAACAGGAGGTTAATTTTTATTGATTTGATTAAAAAAAAATATTACTTTCATGTAAGTCTCTGGAAGGGCTTAGTAATACAATTGTCAAATCATATTTTTGCTGTTTTTTGTTAGTGTTAGGTCATATGATATTATCTCAATTATCTAAAATAAAGCACAGAAGAAAAAAATCTGAAAAGAAAATCTGAAACATAAAATCTGATTTGCAATCAAATGCCTTGGGAAACATGTGGGTCTTTAGCATAGCACTTATTGAAAATGTTTAACTTTTCCAAAGCTATTACAATAAAACTTGTGATTTACAATCCCCACCATTGTATATGGGGAGATGAAAGTCCGGTAAAAGGCTTAAATAGCCATTTTCCCTATTTAATCATTAAAATAGTCCTCAAAGTTGTGAGATGCTTGAGTTTTAAATCAAAAGTTTCTTTCTATATGAATAAAAACAAAATAAGGAACAGTACAAAACCATCACTTGGTTGTCATTTCTGATGTTGTCAGTGCTACATGTGATTTGTGTAAGTCTGTTGACAGCAGAGTTGCATCATATCAGTATCACAGTCAGTGAGTCACCATTTCCTCAGCAGTCCTAGGCTGCGAGGTTGGTTAAATGTTGTGTATGAAAACATCATCTTCTCCTTCCTGCTCTCGGGCACCTTGTTTATCCGCCACACACAGGAGGAAATTTGTGTCCGACAGGCAGCGTTATCTGATGCCAGTTACTGGGTGTATAGTGTGTAGTAGTTTGAAAAAGCTGGATAGGTTGTGAGAGACACAGCGTGGGTCGGATGGAGATAAATCGTGTGCTGACTTTACATAAGACACTTGCCTCCACAGAGCTCTCTCTCTGTCTCTGCCTCTGAAAGGGGTCCTTGACCTCTCAAAGCCATTCTGCTGCATTGCACTGAAATGCAGCCTGTTGAGGAAACTTTCATCTTGATGGATTAAACACACAAAAAAGACATTTTTGCAGGCTTCTTTTTTAATAGAATATCCGTTCATCCTGAGGTATGAGGAAGAACAACAGGCTCTTTAAATTTCTCTGCTAGCCCCACACCAGGGGAATCCTAAACCATCAACACCTGTCTATTTACGGTCCATTAGCTCCACACACATGAACTGTCTAGCCATGTCCTCTGTTGCGAAGTGCACTGCAATCCTCAGATATAATCTAAAGCTACTTGTGGCAGTCAGTCAGGGTCTTGACTTTCTCACGCCTCCTACTGTTGTCATGTGTTCATCCCAGCATTGCTGTGACAGCCTGTATGCGTCGAGTAGAGGGATTACTGTGAATTTAGATCTCAAAGAAGCATTCCTGTGAGGAAGGTGGTGTGATATCTGGAGAATGTGTGGGTGTGTTGAAGCAACAAAGCGTGAAAGTCACCAGTGAGCCCTCCACATCATCACTGCTGCTTTTTCCCAGTTTAGAACAGAGGAGCAGCTTTTGGAGCCTCGGCTCCCCAGACTGTCGGGCTGCCAGTATGCTTCAAACCAAATCAGATTTGCTGTGTTATCAGACTGCTGTCACAAACAGCACGGCAAGGAGATATCAGTGTTGTTATTGTGAATCCAGGTCTGTTCATTTAATGGTTTCCACATCAGCTGGAAGAACTTGCAAGTCACTGAAGGAGCAGACATGACTTGCAAATTTCTTAAAGCAAGAGGAAGAACAACAACTAGCTTTACACTAAAGATAGTTAAAAAGGTACCTTTGCCAATTTTAACAGGCATAACAATATGAGTAGTATGTCTAAATGAACTCTGGTAAACTCTTTTCCATCTTACCAGTGTCTGGATCTCTCTGCACCTCTTTCAGCTCAAATTGAGCTGATTTTCACTGGCTCTGGTGATGTTGCTGCAGATTGTGTTTCAATTTTTTATATGCCCACAACCACAGACACAAAGAGCATAAAAGTGGATAAAGAGACAAAGACCCGCCTCTTTGTCTCTCAAACTCAGATCAAATGATAGAATTAGTGCTGATCAAATAAAAACCAAGACTCTGTTACTGTATTGTCTGTTTACTGCCTAAAATGTCTTGTGAAATATGTTAACGCACTGTTTGGCTGCAATACGAGAATTAGTGAACAGAAAAACGTTGGCATGATGGTTCCTGTATTGTAAAAATGGTAAAGCTAAGCAGTGCCGATCAGTGCTGATATGAATCAATATTCTGTTAATTCATTGCCTATTCCTTGCTTCAGGTGTTTTTAAAACATTTTTAGCTTAATTTCAATTCAAGATCATTTGTTACCAGCCGTTTACCATATCGTGTCCTGTGTAAAAACATACATGCGCATTGTGTTACCCACCAGCTGAAACATTGGTGTGACGCAGTGCATTCTGGTATGTTTTCTACCTCTTGAGAAAAAGCAAATGCCACAGCCCTTTTCATCTCTTTTCTTTGGTCATGGAGCACCAATTTTAAGACAGACAGCCCAGTTTTATGAAAATATCATATTTTCAGCAGTGCAATACTTCTTTAATTAGTATATCTGTGACCTAAAAATACATCAACAAATGTTGACATTGGCCTGGTGGTGTATCGAGGTGACTCGAGGTAAGTCCACCGACTGATGACCTAATAACATCAGCAACTCCATGGTGGTTCTTCTTTGGAATTAATGAAAACTGCCGACAAGTACCTCTGTTTTTAGCATAAGAATAGAATATAGAGGAGAATAGGTGTAGGAGAAAGTAAAGGGGCAATAAGGATGTGAGCTTCATTGTTCAGTGACTGAACATGTTATGACTTTTAATTGGTTTAAAAAAAGAAGCAGCAGTAGTAGAATGAGGGCTAATCTGTGTTAGAAAAGCAGGTAGAAGTACAAGAGAAGTTAATGAAATGCAGGTTACTGCCCAGGCCCTGTGTGATTCCTCCCCCCTCTCTCCCTCTCTCTCTGGGTATATTAACCCATCTCTGACCCGGATAATGATTCCTCCCTCTGCAGCATTTACATGTCAGCTCAACCTAATAGTCTCCATGCTTCTGCTTCCTGGAACAGACAGCAGGAGATGGAGGAGAGCAGACGAGACAGGGTGTATAAAAGGTTTTTTTAGTTGTCACTTCTTCTGTAATTGCTCATTATTGAGATCTGTCCTCTACTGAAATTGCTGGGGTCAAGCTGAAGTAGTGACTTGACGTTCCTTACCAGCAGATACACAGGGAAAAGCCAAACTGAAGAGCCTTCTCTCTTGTCTCCCTTTGGAATAATAATTTGATAATCTAAACATTACCAACAAAGTGAAGAACTGTTTTCTTAATAGAATTAATTTGTAATTTGCAATTTGTGGGACATTTCTTGCCAAGTTGCTCATTGCCTTTTTTCCTGAATTTTTTGCAAGAAATCACACCAGTTTTCTCAAGGTTCAAAGGTTTAAAATAAATACTTGTGAAAGGCTTCTGAAAGAAGTACAAGAAAAGTGACATTGCTTCAGGTTTCAAAGGGTTAAAAGCCCTTCCCACGCAGTTATAGTTACTTGAATTAAATTAATCAAAACCAGCAATACAATAACAACAAAAAACACTGAGTAAGAATAGTGGGTTCACTTTATTCTGCACACCTTGTAAGTGTGGTTATGTGCATTACAAATATGTCTTGTGAGCAGCACCACAATAATAAGCAATAAAACAACCTAAAACTTCCTTTAAATACTTTTTTCAATTATTGTCTCCCTCTTGTAGAAAAGCTTGCTGAAGCCCAGAGACGTTCTGCCACGCTGCAGAATGAGCTCCAGTCTTCACTGGATGCTCAGCGTGAGAGCAACGCTCCGCCTGGCCTGCGAAGACGCAAGACAATGTTCCACCTGTCGCAGGAGGAGCGCTGCAAACACCACAACATCAAGGACCTGAAGCTAGCCTTCAGCGAGTTCTACCTCAGCCTCATCCTGCTCCAGAACTACCAGGTATCACTACGCACACTCAAACATTCACAGACACTCCTACAATGGATTTATGTTGAGAAGTTCTGTAATATAAACAAGGAAGGAGGAAATCTTAAGAATAATGATCAGTAACATTTTAATACAAATAAATGTGTCATCAAGTTTCCTGCAGCAGATAATTTGAAATAAATGAGCCTTTCAGTCTGTTTGTCTGGTATGTAACAGTTGTTTCCTTGTTGCCGTCCACAGAATCTGAACTTCACTGGCTTCCGTAAAATCCTGAAGAAACATGACAAGATCCTGGATACATCTCGTGGGGCTGATTGGCGTGTGGCTCACGTGGAGGTGGCACCTTTCTACACCTGCAAGAAGATCACACAACTCATCTCTGAGACAGAGGTGCCTGCTGACATATGCACAAACACACATAACACACTATAATATTATGAAAAAATCGTAATTTCTTTGTTGTTTGTGTTTATAGACCATTGTCACCACAGAGCTGGAGGGAGGAGATCGTCAGAAGGCCATGAAGAGGTTGAGAGTTCCTCCACTGGGGGCAGCTCAGGTCAGAAATACAGCTGGTTACACTGGAAATCAATTATCGATCAAAGCATAATTTGTGCCTCTCAAACCTTATAACCTCTTAAACAAACCAGTACTTTCTTGCAAGTGTAGAAGAGGGAGAGTTCAATAATATCAACCATTTTCCTCTTCAGTTTGTGTCATTTGATTTATTGCTATAAACTTGGAGGCTATAAATTAAATAAAATAACTAAATCAAAATACACAATGACAACCAAAAAAGTGCACTCAGTAAAGTGCACATCTCTGCCAGGCGGGCCGCCTTGACTGATTGCAGCCACTCTTGACAATTATTGTAATTTGAGCAGAGACACTGCAGCGTGTTTCAGAAGCTAAAAAAAATGCACGCCCTGTCTATTTTTGACAGAGCTGCAGTGCACAGAGTGCGTTGTGCAGTGCAAATTGAGCTTCTCTGCTAACATTGTATGTGAAATATGGTACAATATGATGATAAGGGTGAATGTATTTATAATAATTGAAACACAGCCACAAATCTTTGACCCATGTCATTTATAACTAGAATTTAAACTGTATGAACTTTGTCTTTAGGCTAAAAAGTAGGAAATGAAAACAATATACACAATAAAGACAGACAAAAAAGAAACCTTTTAAGCACATTTTTTATGTACTCACTTATGTTTGAGAGATACATATCATAGAGCAATGACCAAATAAACAAAATCTGCAAGTCCACACAATTGGATAGGAAAAATGATCCACTTTTGATATGATCCCAGTGTGTTATAATGCAATGCAGAGGACACAAAAAAAGGGTTACAGCTGCATCCGGTGGCATTGTCCCTCACTTAG
This sequence comes from Plectropomus leopardus, assembly GCF_026936395.1. NCBI lineage: Eukaryota > Metazoa > Chordata > Actinopteri > Perciformes > Serranidae > Plectropomus > Plectropomus leopardus. The sequence goes on along the minus strand of NC_142180.1, from coordinate 23,078,025 downwards.
TTACAGTTAAGATAGCGTGCAGATAACAAAAATGGGGACTACGTCATCTCTTATCATGCCTAACTTTAGTGGATCACAGCATATCAGGTATGCAATTAATGTGGATGCACAAATGAGACAAAACTTTTCTATGGATGTAAGGCTTGTTCTTTTTACCTGAGCTAATTTCCACAAAACATGTAATACCCTACCAGTTGGTTGGAGTCAGCAAGTCAGCAGGAATGGAGTCCTTTGGGCATACAATCTTTAATGTGCACACAAAATATTAGGCTCATTGGTCCAGTAGTTTGCAAGATTAGCTGTGGATAGACAGATACACACACACGCACACACACACACACACATAACCAAACACATGACCAGACACATGATCCCCTCCAGACTCAAGCCTGGCGGAAATAATAAATATGTGTCACATTTTTCAGTCTCACAAGGCATCTTCCCCTCTACAGTATTAAATTACCTGAATACAAATGTGTTGTCCGTGCCCAGCAAGAATAATCTTTGCATGCATCTTACTGTAATTTTGGTTTAAATGTGTTTTGCTGCTGTTGAATAAAGGTTAAAAACAAAAGGTGAGAGGTTTGTTTGAGAGAAATGGAGAGAGGGAGGAGGATGGGAAGAGACAAAGACAGAGAAACCATGAGAGCCTTTAGTATTGATTTTATAAGTGCCTTTCCATTGTTGAACAGGATATCTTTCAGAAATAATCGAGGCTAGTGGCACTTTGCCCTCCTATGTTGCATCTACTGTTATTAATGCATTAATTAATGTTTGACTTGAATTGTGATATGTGACTATTGATCTCTCCATTTCCCCTGCAAACATATATATAATAAATACATATTCAAGCAGATAAAAGAGTTAGAGCTTTATATAGAGACATATTCAATTCAGAAGTTGTAGATTTGTAGTTGTAGAATTGTAGAAGTTGTACAGTGTATTTGAGCTTGTTTATATGTCTAGTTGAGGGGTTATGTGTCTCATTAATTAATATTATAAAAATGTTGTGTTAATATTGTTTTTCTGTATTCCTCTCTGCCGGGTTCAGCCTGCTTTGGCCTGGACAACCTTTCGTGTGGGGCTCTACTGCGGCTTCTTTATCATTCTTGCCATCGCCTTCATTCTCTCTGGTAAATCAAACGAGCATCCAGATTCTTATATTTTTCATATCCTGTTGAGTTCTGCACAATCTGTTAAGTGTCACTGTACGATAACTGGCAGATTTGGTAGATTTTTAAGATTAATAAGTAGCATGATTGTCAGGTTTTTATTGCTGTTGTTCCCTCAGGTGTGTTATCAAACAGACATGCAGAGTTTTTTTTATCTTTGAAAAGCTGAAAATCTGTTGTGCTTTTATCAGGTGCTGTGTTCATCCGCTTTGAGAACATCTGGCCACTGGTGCGGATCTATCGAGGCGGTTTCCTTTTGATCCAGTTCCTCTTCCTGTTGGGCATTAACACATATGGATGGAGGCAGGCAGGAGTCAACCACGTCCTCATTTTCGAGATCAACCCCCGAAACAACCTCTCACACCAACACCTGTTTGAGGTCAGAATGGGAAAACCAATTTATTCTGTAACTGGAGGAAGTAGAAAATAACTTTTTTTCCCTGGAATGAAGAAAAACAACTTTATCGTCAGATTGATATGAGTGATCATGGAAAATGTAGAAGGAATGATTTGGGTTGTTTATTCTTCAGGGTAATCCACATTCAAAGAATACATCACTGTTTATTTCATTCAGCAGAAACAGTACATACCTAATGCCCACAGGGTTTCATTTATACTCTGGAGTTATGCAACACAACATGATTTGCACTGAATTATTCAGTTTGCTTTGTTAATTGTGATTATGTGTCAAAATTGCTTTGTGTTAATGCCAGTCTCTTCTGTTTCTCCCCTGTGTGCTGCAGATTGCTGGTTTCCTGGGTGTGTTGTGGTGTCTCAGCATCCTCTCCTGTCTCTACTCAGAGTACACATACGTCCCCATGCAGATCAACCCGCTAATCCTTTATGGCTTCATGGTGCTCTTTCTCATCAACCCCTTCAAGACCTGCTACTACAAATCACGTTTCTGGCTCCTTAAGCTGTTGGTAAGTCAGTTTCTTTTATCACTTTTGCCACTTTATTTCCAGAGAATTGCATTGGTGACATTTGAACTGGCACCGATCATACTCACTCTGAGCATCTGCAAAGTCGAGCTGGATGAATGAGCCCAACAGTCAAGGTTCCTGTATACACAAAGACGAATGTTGATTAAAGTGAGCCCGCAGTGGGTAAAGCTTTAGAGGACTGCCATAACAAAATGTGTGCTAACAAGATGAGAATATGTGAGATACCTGCTCGGTATATGGGCTGAGGATTAAATATGGTATTGCAAACATGTCTTCAATGCAGCATAATTGCTGCCTGGATTATGTCAAAGACAATTTTTCTATTAGGTAACGAAAATCTAAAGTCATGTACTGCAGAGGCTTCTGACGGAAGTGTATTGGATGCATGACAGATGTACAAAGTGCAGAACTGTGACACCAGAGCCCCAGGTTTGTGTCCAGACTCCTGTCTTAGATTTAGGCAACAGCACTTTGCTTCAGGTTAGGAGAAGATTGTGATTTTGATGAAATGTTGATCAAAATAATAATAATAATAATAATAAAATGCTGCAAAAAGTTTAAAGTACCAATTTCGATGGAAAACAATTGAATTATGCTATTGTTAATCATTGTGCTGATACGTTAAGTGTAAAAAAAATTGCGACTTGATATGTTTGTTAATTAGTAACATTTCCTCATTATGTTAATAGAAAGCACAATTTGTTCTGCAAAACCTTCTTGCTGTTTGAAATGAGTTATATGGAAACATAATTTTTAGGAGATAACCAGCTCTTTTACTTTAAGCTTAACAAAAATTATATTTATATATAAACTTTAAACCCCAAAACAGAGACATAAAACTTAACCAAATAAATGTATGAGACACTGAAAAAAAGCAAAAAGTAAAATTTTGTACTCTATAACACAAAAAGTGATGGCGATATATATAATTTTTGGAACACTAATGTAAGTCTCTATATTTATATAATTATGTAGCTCACTGTATGTCTATCAAGCAAGTGAGGAGTCATAAGAAAATCATAGTTATCTCAGAAAGACTGGAGTTTTTTTTGACTATATCCTTAATGACAGAATGAGTTTGATTTTTTTCTGTTGTGGTTTGTAAACACAATATTCAAAGTTGCCCCTCCTCCTCCAGCCCAAACTCCTTTTGGATGCATGCATACGATCTGGCAGCTGGTCACTATATTTTCATATAGTCTCGCGCTCACACCCTTCGTGTTGGCTGAGCGCCTCACACCGCTGCTGAAAGGTTGATGCCCAGAAACATCCTGAACACAGCAAAATAAGAAAATAGAGGAATAGAGGCATAGGGCAGTCTTTACCACACAGGTCTAGAGGGTCATAAGTGATATTCACAAGAGATTATTTTTGTATGAGTCTGTACATTGTGTTTTTATGAAAATCTTACTTTAATATGTGGCATGACAGGTCACTGAAACCTGGTAACTGAGGCCTGAAGAAAACAATTAAAAATGGGTTTGTCTCCTATTGCTAATTGGGAGCTGCAGTATTGTGCGGCTGACTCAATTTGAATATGTGTGTGTGTGTGTGTGTGTGTGTGTGTATGAATGTATCTCTTTCTCACACAGTGAATGCATGTACAACTCAGATATCCATCTCAAGCCTCATGTTTACAAAACCCTCCGATGTGACTCTGTTCTTTGTCTAAGCTGAGCTACAGGGCTGCAGGAGTGAGGGTGGAGTGTGTGTGTCTGCGTTTGCTTGTGTGCATGTGTGTGTGTGTGTGTGTGTGTGTGTGTGTGTGTGTGTGTGCGTTTAGAGGGGGGTGTAGTGAGACAGAGGGCAGAGGGTGGAGGGATAATAGAATGCAGCCTCGTCCCAGGGGAGGTGGAGGTTGTGACTGCGCAATCATTACAGGCATAGATCTATCAGTATGCTGATGCCCTGAGCTCCTCTGTCCCTCCTCCTCATTCTCCTCTTCCTCCTCCCTCCTTCCCTCTACCCCAGCAGCAGCAGCAGCAGCAACAGACCCCCTCCCCATATTCTTGTCCTTTCCTTCACAGCTCCCCACAGTCCTCAGCAACACTCCCTCAGCCCTCCTCCACAGCCTCAGTCTTGATTGGTCCCTAGTAATCGTAACAACCCATAAGTAATTAGATATGAGATGTTTTTCATGGCTGTCATACATGTTGCCTCTTTGAATAGCCAATAGGTAATTAGGGATGTTTAAGGAGAAATTGTAGTTTTATTGGAACAAACAGTCTGATGTTTCTATGCCGGATGTTTTAATTTCCGTGGCAACAGCAGACAGGACAAATATTTCATTACAGGACAAACTGCAGAGATAGCACCTGGATTACAAGTGTTTGCTCAAGAAATGAAAACCTAACCACATCACTGCAGAGGGCTTAGCCTTGAGACGTCCACATGTATAGAGTGGATATAGGTGAGATGGCCATTCAATCAATACAGACTTTGATTGACAGATTAAGAGAAATATGTAATGAGCTGATATGTGTAAAAAATAAAAAATCAATATTCTTTGACATTTTCAGCGGAGGGAGAGTGTATGTGTGGGGTTTGTCTGAAAGTGTACATGGAGAGAAGCGTACAGTCGCTCCTGAATGTCAGATGTGGCCTGGGGGGGTAAATGGAAAGAGTCGAGCAGAGTTGGATCATTTTACAAAGCACGGTCAATAACTGAACTCCTGCCAAAAGTCATATCCCAAATAACATGCCCATGGAAACCAGAGCACGCTACAAAACGCTGCCAGCTGCTTCATGTGTTTGTGTCGCACACCAGTAAGAAGTGACACACAAATAAACAGATACACGCATACGGACACAAAGTGTGACTCATTAGGTTGTCCTGTGGTGTGCTGATAAGGTAGTCTGGAGGCTCAATCTCTTTTTGTGTTACAGATCATTAATAGAGGTTGCTCCCCGCTTTGCACTTCTCTACTGATGAAGTGCAACAATTGCACGCTAATTAATTGTTGACTAATTCAGTCCCAGTGTTGAAAGCACATAAACACAGTCAGAATTTACTGTAGCAGTGAGCTCAGACAAGGTGCTCTCTGAAATGCATCAAGCATTTTTCTATAAATGAGGAAGGTGTATGTTTTTCTTACATGATTTTATACTTTTCTCAGTGGATGTTAGACTTCATGAGAATAGAATAAATACAAAATAAGTGCTTCATTTTAACAAGTCTTTTTCACCGTCTCTCTCCCCTCTCTTGTGTGTTTTCCAGTTTCGTGTCTTCACAGCACCTTTTCACCGGGTAGAGTTCGCAGACTTTTGGCTGGCAGATCAGCTCAACTCTTTGGTGTTTGTTCTGATGGATCTGGAGTATCTCATCTGTTACTACATCTTTGAGCTGCAGTGGGGCAACAGCAAGGGCCTACTGCCCAAGTTTAAAGGTGAGACATCAATCCATGTCCAGAATGGCTTTATAGCTCTGTCTACTCTGTGTGTGAATACACCCTGAAGGACGGGAAGGTTAATGATAAAAAATATATCCAAAAATACAAAGCTTTAGTAAAAGAGCTAAACAAATGTGATTTCTGAGCCTACTTTGCATTTCATGAAACATTAAAGAGAATGTTTTGGTAGCAGCCCCTAATCTTCAAAGAGAGGGCCTGTCTCTCTAAACTCACTGTTTCCCCTTCTTCCCTAAAGACTATTTGTATAAAATATATGTTTGTAGTCTTGAGTAAATGTTTTGTTTTGTTTTTTTTACTGTACTGGAAAATTGAGTTTGCTGTGTTCACATACTGTATATGAAGAAACATCATCTATATGCTGAGTTGATACCTGTTTTCAGGGCGTTACTGAAATGAAATTTAGGAAACTTAAAGGAAAACACACCAAATGAAGTAAATGTACGAGGCCTTTGGAAAGTGGGAACACCAAATATTCAGTGAAATCAGACTGTCATAATAACTGTTTTTGGTGGACTACATATTATCCCAGAAATAATTGTGATAAATGTAATCATTGCAATTTGAAGACCATTTTATGCATGTTAATGCACCCTTTCAAATAGAAATGTAATTTTTATTATTAAGAATAGTCAGATCAGATAATTGGGTTATGGAAAAAAATATTTAAATAAATATTTAAAATAGAAATAAATGTGTTTTTGTGGAGGAGCTGAGCCCTGCTCAGGGTAAACTTGTAAATGTTTTGGACTAAGTTGACTCTGTGCCAGACAGTCGAGATGTCCCGTCAGGAGATGTGATGTGAATAAGGTTTTAATTGCTGTCTGTCCACTCCACCAACAGTGACACTTCGGCCTCCATGCAGCCAATTAACATGGAGCTAATGGATCGTAAATGTTTGGCCACACAGAGGTCGCCATGTGACTCTCATAGTGATGAGTCTCTAAGTGAAGGGGAACATTATGCTGGAGAAAAGAGCAGGAGATTAAAATAATTATGCGCTGTTTTTATTCTACTCCAGATCCTGATGACCACGTATGCCACAGTTACTCGTACGGTTTGCGTGCCATCATCCAGTGTCTGCCTGCCTGGTTCCGCTTCATCCAATGCCTGAGGCGTTACCGTGACACCAAGAGGGCCTTCCCTCACCTGGTGAATGCTGGGAAATATTCCACCACCTTCTTTGTTGTCACCTTCGCTGCGCTCTACGCCACACACAGAGGTATGTTACAAATATATACACTCAGAGCTCTATCTTTTGTGTCATACAGCGCAGGTTTGATCTGAGCTGAGTAAACATGGTGATGTAAAAATGCATCGGCTGTCAATTACGATGCTGTAAAATCCAGCTCAGAATCAGAGAGGAGCCCAGAGGAGCAGTTATATTTGTGTGTTGCTGTTAGAGGAGCATGTCAACAACACACAGGCTTTTCTGAGCCTTTGAATTGAGTCGTGTGTGCTGAGAAAGCAGAGGTGACCTTGAGTGCACATACTAGAAGTTGGCCTTGGTTTCCCTGTCAGTGCCTGGAGCTTTATAATGGAAATGGGAAAGGTTTGTCAAACACAGCCATGGATAAACAAGGTTCTGCTCTCACAATATGGCATTCAGTATGTGAGCATGAGGCCAGAGAAAGAGGAGGCAGAGTGGAGGAAAGGAGATGTAGCAAAATAGAAAAATAGAGAGCAAGAAAGAAATACTAGAAAAAGATCTGAAGGCAAAAAGAGAGGAAAAGAGAGAGCGGTTATTATTAAAAGTCAAGTCACTCTCCCTCTGACAGCTTCACAATTAGCTTGCAATTATTCTCATTCGGAAGCCATATCACAAAGGAGTTCATGTTCAAAGACACAGCACCCAGGCAATAAAGGCGTCCCTTCAGCTTGCATCCTTTGTAATTCAGTCCTCCATCACAGATATTTGTCTACGCAGTTCGTTTGAAAGCAGGTTATATATTTATATCCATCAGCAAAATGCCAACTATGAAACCTCATCTTCAACCTTTCAAACCGCTAAATGTTATTTCCCAGCTTGACTTTATTCTCTTCTGATATAAATTCAAATCAATTCGCTTGCTTCCTAAACTGACCGCCAGTGATCTGATATTGAATGAACCAGACAGAGACAGACAGACAGACAGAAAGATCTCTTTTTTTCTTCTCCAACTCGGTAGGAGAAGGATCCATTAAACCATATCCTCCTTCCTCCTCTGGTCTGAAGCCTGTAGACTAATGGCCTCTCTTCATGTGTTATTCTGTATGAAGCTGTCTTTCATCCTGCACGATAATGGAGGCTGAGACCAATCGCTGGTTAAGCGAAGGAGCAGTGTGGGAGCACATTGATATAGTGAACGGATGGTTGAGGAAATTGCCTGTTGTGGAAATTTTTGATGTATCCGCTGCAGAAGTTATTGTTCTGGTACATTTTTAAGCCTTTGATTAACAAAACAGGCATCAGTGTCAGAATGTCCTGCATCCACACATGGAGATTATGAGTAAATAAAACAATAAAATTACAAAGAACAGGTATGAGAAGAGCCTGATTCTCTCTGTGGTCTTAATGTAGGCTAGACAGATGCTGCTCAGTTGTCCTCCATTACCCAGCATCTGCTAGCACAGACAGCAGGGTGATGTCGTGTTCACTCTGCTGGGTCCAGCTGTAAAAGGTGGCTGGAGTGTCAGTTGCTATCTGGCAGGGCTCCCAATGTCTGTACGGTGGATGTGTCACCTTCATTTCTAACCTGATCACAGTCCTGATGGTGACTGGGTGACCTCACCACTACATGGCCTCACTCATTCCTGGAACTGCACACATTCAGCTCCGGGAAAGAAAAATACTTAAATTGTAAATGCAGCAAATAAATCTTGAGCTTCCCTGTCAAGGACTGAGAGGTAGTCAGTATCTTGTTCTGCCATTTATAACCCTGTAAAATGATGAGGTACAGTCATGGGCTGGTAGTAATGCATTACAAGTGATGCACTTAAGTTAAAAAAAAGTAAAAAAAAAAAATTTTTAAGGAACCAGTCCTTTAATGTTCCTTTTATTAAAATTGTACTTTTACTCTTAAATGAAATATAATTTTGAGCCAGCAATGGATTGAGTACTACATATGCTGTTTATACATTTGGTACTTCTCCACTGTAAATACAGTGATTGAGTGTAGGGGGGGAGGAGTGCGAAAGGTGCACTTTTAATGCAGATTTCAAGTTTCCAGTTGCCTGGAAGAGAAAGAAGCACCACCTGTGTTTTGACCACAATACGATGATGATGGAACAAAACCTAGACAGAAGGTAGCTTCTAGCGACAATCACTGGCCACACTTTTTATACCAAAATCTATAAAAGACAACAGTTACATGATGAAGTGCTGCTGTGGTTCCCAAAAGAGATCTCCACTTTGAAAATCTCCTCTTCTGACTTTCGCTAGGACATTGTTAGTTCAAGTAAGTTGTATACGTAGGTGAAAATGTAGTTAGTTAACATAAGCTATGTTAATTTATCATGATTAATGACACCAAGTACTTTTTGTCATTATTTTGCACTGGCCCACACACCCTAAAGGAAGTACCTTTAATTTGAGTAAATTATTAACTGCTTTACTTTTGACTTTTTACTTGAAAAAACAGAACGAAAAAGAGCCAGCTTACATTATGCATGGTGTAGTAGTCTTTTGAAACAGTCACAGGCCCTCTTGTATCAGGGAGAAAAAGTAAGGAATGGAAAGAAAAGTAACAAAAATGACAACATGTTTCAACACAGTGGCCTTTGTCAAGGCGTGGAGATCCAGGTGTGCTGAGATTATAAACAGAAGTAAATATTTCTTTGTTGAATGTCATGTGATGTGGTAATATTTTGGCTTTAGGAGTAGTGTGACTAGTGCAAAAATAGTAAAATAATTGAAAAAACATGGTAATTTTTTTACTTTTCAATACTCTATCCACATTGGGGCACAGTCTCCTCTCTGGTGTCTTGTGGCAAACTGTGATAAAGCTTTTAGTGAGAAACTTTTTTCTTTTCATGGGATTGAAGTTTGGATAATTTTTGATATGGTGCAGCGAACGAAGCAGATTTCTCCCTCAGAGGAACGTTGGTGTGACAAAGTGATTGGCCACTGTCATGAAACTGTAATCTCAGCGGATGCTCAGAGGCCTGTAACCAGAGATGATGGAGGACTTCCTGGCTGGTTCAGGCAGAATTCCCAAATCCTGTAAGAGACCATATGAGGCCTGATGATTAAGCAGATACTTTGCCCAGGATCAATACAGGCTCAGCTTTATGTACATTGGCTTGAGACTTATGGCTGCTTTAGATGCTGTGGAGTTACAGGCCTAATGTTAATTTAAACCCGTGGGATTTATCTCCTGGACAGGCAAAGGAAGAGGAACAGGATGTTGCATGGTGGGCAAGAATAGCCTCTGATAGACAGGAATGCTGTTTGGAAGGGGGGAATTACAAGATGCACCGGGTTAATTACAAAATGAGAGATCATTGATGAAGGTAGGAGGGAAGGAGTTCAGGGGTCTCGGGGTCTTGTTCAGGAGTGACGGTAAAATGGAGCATTAGATGGACAGGAGGTTTGGTGCAGCATCAGCAGTGATGCAAGTGTTTAATCAGACTACTGGTGAAGAGTGGGCTGAGCCTGAAGCAAAGCTCTCAATTTACTGGTCCATCTTTGTTCCCACTTTCACCTATGGTCATGAGCTTTAGGTACTGACCAAAATGAGTTTCCTCTATAGGGTAGAGATAGGGTGATGAGCTCAGACATTTGGAGGAAGCTCAGAGAAGAGCTGCTGCTCCTTCATTTTGTAAGGAGCCCTTTGAGGTGCTTCGGGCATCTGATTGGGATATCTTCTGGACGCCTCCTGTTAGAGGTTTTCTGTGTGAGTCCAAATGGTAGGAGGCCATGGGGCAGACCTAGGAGTGCCTCAGGATCCCATAGGAGGAGCTGGAATGCATTGACAGGGAGAGGGACTTCTGGAGTACCTCACTTAGCCTCTTGTCTCTGTGATCCCATCCCCGGATAAGCTGATGAAAACAAATGGATAGAAAGAATAAATGAGACAAAATGCAGAGGTGTTTGTCCTGTCAGTGCACAGTTGGTTTAAAAGACATCCATCGATCTGTTACATCAACATCAAAACTCCCCAAACCAGCTAATGCAACCAGGACCAAAGAGGAACGTTAGTCCTGCTGGTCTCTGTGAGAGGCTGACCGTGGGAGTGAGGGGCAGAAATAAATCGAGTCAGGCTGCAGGGAAGGATCAGAAAGTTTAGAGCTGATAGAGCACAGAGGGGGAGGTACATATGAAAGGTTAGCTGGAGAGTGGAAAGAAGTAAAAGAGAAAACAGGAGAGGTAGGAAAAATCAACATGAAAGGGATGGTGAGTCACAGATTTAATAGATATCAAAGCATGAATAACGATACTGATGAGAGGAGAGGAGAGGAGAGAGGAGGAGGGGAGGGGAGAGGAGAGGAGAGAGGAAAGGAGAGGAGAGGAGAGAGGAAAGGAGAGGAGAGAGGAGGAGAGAAGAGGAGAGAGGAGGAGAGGAGAGGAGAGTGTGTAATTACCAGCCTGCGGCTGAACACATGTCTGCTGGACTCTGCAGGAATAGCGATGAGCCCTGAGCTGACAGCTTTTATAACTTCATTTCATGTTCTGACCCCTCATTCATTATCAGGAGAGGAATTGCTGCACACACACACTCAGTCAAACACACACGTTAACCAATGAAGATAAAAGGCACAGCTCTGAGTCAGATTTCTCACTTTGGCTGCTTGAACTCTAATTCACCCCTGCTGTGGCCAAACAGACTCCTGCCACAGTTAATATATTTACATCAGTAGCAAGAGCCTTATGCAAGTTTTTTTTTTGTATTCTTATCCTAAAACTATTTTAGTTTTCTCTGTGAGATTTGCTCATACCTGTGTGGTTTTATTGTCCAAGTCAGATTCACCAAACTCCCTTAGCTGCACCAGATTGTCGTACAGCCGTTGTTTCAGTCTGTTAAACGCCACCTTTTCATGTGGAGGAGAGCGTAGTGACCTGTTATGTAAACTTTGTTTTAAACTGTGCTACCTTTACAGGGATTTGCTTCTTGATTTGCTTCTTGACTGTCCAAATCACCACACCACAGTGACTGATTCTTTTGCATTCACTTATTATCACTTAAAATAAATTAAACAAAACACTTTCAAGTCTGGCTGCAAGGTCATAGACTGTACCGATACCCTATTTGACATATTTCTCACGCGATTGCTAAAGAGAAAGAGAAAAAAAATCAGAATCCAAAAATAGTTACATAGAATATTAAGTTGTCATCCATTTATAACTTAAAGAAAATGTTAACATTACATTAAATAAATTAGAATAATGTGAGAATCAAATTTTCAATTAACTCAAACAAAAAAAAGGCTCTAATGTTTGAGATTTGATCATTGGCATAATCTACCTCCCTAACATTTATTATATAAAGCTACCTGGTTGCTCCATTTTGTGCAATTATATTCACCAATGTGTTACCAACTAGAAAAAAGACAAACGTCTGTGTGGAACTTTCTCCTGCTGTTGAAAATCCTCACAATTAGTGGAGTCAACTCAGTAGTGGTACTTTTTGTGTACCAGAATAATTTAGAAAATATGGTTACACTTTACTAAAAGTCCCCCCATCAATTATTAATTTTGCTTTCAATTTGTCTAAGTTATATATTTCATTTGATTTTTTTATGTAGTACATTTAAATAAATAATAAATTAATTTCAATTGAGGGATTATAGGTCTAAAAGGTATACTGTGCCTTTAGTTATCCTGATCATCACTTACAGTTTAATACATAAAAAGTGTGTGATGGTGTATTTCCCTGCAGGCACTCTGACCTCTGTCTGTATATTCTTATTTTCTTGTGTTAATCAAAGGCTCTTAGTGCTCAGTTGAGGTTAGGTCTTTTTAAAAAGGTAGTGAACAGGTGCCAAGACAGTAAGCAACAGGCAACCAAGTGCCGAAAAAAGGCAAAACGCCAAATGTGAGCGAATCGGCTTTTACGCCAACTTTCACTGGTGATTGTGTTTACAAACAGTAACCGACAGTCCTGCATAGTATACCTTTAAGTCAAGCAAGTGTTTTTTGACGTGCAGAAAGAATCAGAGAGACTGTGTATGACTGGTGTGACACGTCTGGACCACTTGAGAAATTTGTTTATTTTTGTTCAATTAGTGAAAACAGCAAGTGATGCTACTTAAGAACAAATCTGTTTGTACGAGACGTTTCCTGCACGAGACCCAGTTTCTCTTTACATTTCAAAGATGAAAATCTATGATTAAAGAGTGCCGGATTTCATACATGTATATTTGTTTGAATTAGGTCTGTTGTTGAGTGATCTCCAGGTGTAGGATTTTTTATTACCTCGTTAATGTGTTGGGTCGTCTTGGCAAACAGATGAGAAATCAGTCTTAACAGCAGGGACTGATTGTGAATTTGTTTTCATCGGTGGGATCTGTGCCTATTGCAAAAAATGAACCTGTGGACAACCGTGTGTGTGTGTGTGGGTGTCTGTGTGTCTGTCTATCTGTCTGTGTGCGTTACAGGGTACTAGCAACTGAGTGTGTGTGACAAGAGCCAGTGACCACCTTTAGTCCTTACTGAGCATTGAATCGATGTCCATCCCACCATGCTTAACCTTTTAATGGTCCAGTGGCTAACCAGCCTGGTGGGAAGCACATCAGCCCTAACAGAAACTGAAGGGTTAAATACTTCAACACTTTACAAGCTGAAATCACATCAGTGGATATTCTCCAGTGAAAAGAGTCTATTGTCCAGGACTGAGTTTAATCTACGGCTGGGAAATCTCAGTGTGGCCGTAGGGACTATACTTCCACCCCATCGCTCAGCCGAAGGAGCAAACAGCACAATGGACGCGGCAGTTAACAGAGCAGTGCAGCAGTAACTCTCTGTTTAAAATGTCCCTGCTCTGCTCCCTGGCGTCTCTTTGGCGGATAGCGGGAAGAAGCAATGACGATGACAAATGGGAGCGAGTTTGGTTTCTGTCTGGTGGCTGCTGTCTCTGTCTGTGTGAGTCACTGCGTTAGGCCACTGGGTGCTGATTTATGTATCAACGCCTACTGAGGAACAAGCAGATCACATCCAGTTATTCTGCATGCACACACACACACACACACACACACACACACACACACAAACACAAACTGCTGAACACCGCTAATCACACACTGACGTTACACAGTACATCATGCACTGTGCACAGTCTGCCACTGTAATATTTTGTCAACAAATGATTAAACCTTTTGATGCTGACATGCAGCAAATGTGATGCTGGATTAAACAGTCTAATGGTGTTAAAAGTTACTTTATCTAGAAACCAGAAGACCTTTGAAGATGTAGTTGGTAATGTTCATGAAAATAACTTTTTGGGGCAACCTCTGGCTCACCTGGTGAAGACTATGGCCAATGTGGGCTGGGGCCTTTGCAGTGGCCGGAGTTCAGTTCTGGCACATGGCCCTTTGCTGCGTGTCATTTCCCTCGGTCTCCCACATATCCTGTTTAACGGAAGCTGTCCTGTCAATAATGGCAAAGAATGCTCCCCCAAAAAATCTTTAACAAAAAAAGAGAAAACTTGATTTAGCTTTGCTAAAACTGTCACTTTTTTCACCCACAGCACTAAATGAAATGAAAAATGATCTGTAAAAAATCATCGTATTCCTCAGCATACTCTTTTGCCTTGTAGCGTTTCCAATGGCCTCATTGCATCTGAACCAAAACAGAGTGGAATAATGTCTAACACAGCTGTCAATCACTGCCCGTGAGCTGCGGTCAAACTGTCAAACTAGGCAGTGCTGATCAAATATGAATCAAGATTCTTTCTTCCTGTTTCTCATCTCAAAGGTTTTCAGAAACAAATTTAAGTCTACTCTTTAGCTGTACAATGAGAAAGTTGGTCCGGCTGGTGGGCTGTGCTTCGTGGCTGCGTCATAAACGTTCTCATTTTACATCTAAACAGTACACTACAATGTGTTTCTGAAAACATTTGTGATGAGAAATAGGCCGTGCAGTAACAAAATATTGATTCATATAAGATCAGTACTGCTTAGTTTGACAGCCTGCGTTTGTCTCTTCAACTCTGACTGGTTATTTTTGGTGCACCGCTGTCGATTCTAGCAAAAATCCAGCAGACAGATTTTTTTTTTTAATTTGATTTGTTTTCTAACATCATCTGTCTCATTTACTTCTTTCAGAATATAATAACTGTTCCAGCAAATATAACAATATGTTGTCATAAAAAATACCATCTTTATGTTTCATCAGTTGAAAAATTATTTAGGATTTGCTAAACAGATAAACACATATGTGAAATGTGAAAAATAAATCTTATGCAGCTGCAGTTGCATGACATGCGGTTGTTTGCCTGATAAAGGTCTAGTACCAAAAAGTTGCAAATAAAGTGATAATGCAAGTTAGACAGTGTGCGGGAGTCCTTTTGCAGCTTTTTGGTCGATCTGTGCCTCTCCACCACACCTGTCCATCTGATAGATGTGCAAAGTTTTATCTTGTCTATGAAGCTGCAGTAAAATAAAGTTGGTAGATATAAGACAAACATTTACTCAGCCATTAATGAACTGAGTCTTTGTAGAGTCTCAGTACATTTAACACAGGCTAAAGCATATAAATAGTCATTGAAACAAATGATAAATTATACTGTAGATTGATGTAATGCATATTACCACAGTCTTTCCTTTAATGATGGTTTGCACCAACTAGGACACATATATGTGCAAACACAGTAGGCTATAGTAGATGCACAGTTTAATACAAAATGGCTTAACCTCAGGAGAAAACATACTTGTCATTTTATTGAACACTGAGAATTTATTAGATCAAATCTACATGAAAGAATTGAATGACACATGATTTTGTAACTGTATGTAACTGCAAAAATAGCCTCTTCTCCATAAAGAGGGAGCAGTAGTAGTATTTGTAAAGAACCCCTTTATAATGCCAAAAAAGTCTGTGTTTTATTATTCAGCAAATGAGCACACTAACACTGTGTAATTTAATGTTTGGTCACCTTCCATACGCTGGTGTTATGATGTAGGTGCAAATTAACTCTGAACTCAAAAGTGTCCGCAGGGCAGCTATTAATCATTGCAAGTGTATTCATGACAGGAGGGCTCCCTCTAGTG
Source organism: Plectropomus leopardus (assembly GCF_026936395.1). Lineage (NCBI taxonomy): Eukaryota > Metazoa > Chordata > Actinopteri > Perciformes > Serranidae > Plectropomus > Plectropomus leopardus. The sequence goes on along the minus strand of NC_142180.1, from coordinate 23,062,317 downwards.
GTCAAAGTATTGTTGCAAATGTTGACTCACTTAAGTGAGGTCATAGACTCTGTGAACCTTCATTAAAAAAGAAGTGCAGTTCCTTCATGTCAGATCTTTGAACAGATTTTTAAAAGAAGTTTAAAATTAAAACCATGTTAATTCAGTTGTGTTTGTGTGTTTTTTCCAGAGCAAGGACACACCGATGCCGACATGTTCTTCTACCTGCTGATCGTGTTCTCCACCATCAGCTCGTTGTACACACTGATCTGGGATCTGCGTATGGACTGGGGTCTGTTTGACCGCGGAGCTGGAGAAAACACCTTCCTAAGAGAAGAAATCGTTTACCCACACAAGGTAGAGACTGAAAGGAATCTCATGTCCGTTTCTCTCTCTCTCTCTCTCTCTGACACACACACACACACACACACATATCCTAACCCTGTCTCATCTGTGTCCAGGCCTACTACTACTGTGCCATTATAGAAGATGTGATCCTACGTTTTGCATGGACGATCCAAATCTCTCTGACCACGATGACCAAGATCCACTCTGTGGGCGACATCGTAGCCACGGTGCTGGCTCCCCTCGAGGTCTTCAGGTGGGTCTAAGTTACAGTAAAAAAAAATTTTAAACACATAAACTTAAAGTCACATGTTGCTCTTCAAGCCACTCATCTCGTTTAGTCCCCACACTGATTCCTGAAACAGTTTCACCTCTTGTGTCATGTTCGTCCCACTCACTCTCTTACTCACCCACTCTCTCTGCAGGCGTTTCGTGTGGAACTTTTTCCGTCTGGAGAACGAGCACCTGAATAACTGTGGTGAGTTTCGAGCTGTGAGGGATATCTCTGTGGCGCCGCTCAATGCTGATGACCAGACACTGCTGGAGCAGATGATGGACCAGGAGGACGGCGTCCGGAATCGCTCAGGCAAGAAGACCTGGAAGAGGTCCTACAGCCTGTCGCTCCGACGCCCCCTACTGTCCTCTTCACAGTAAGACTTAACAACTGGCTCATGCACTCATACATTTTTATTTCACTGTGATCTATCAACACTGAGGAGCTGAAAAAAAAAGCACAAACAACTGTAGACAAAAAAATCTACTGATGTTATACAATCAGATATCATGAAGAGACTTTACATTTCTTATGATTTTTGTTATCAGATCCTTGAAAAAAACAACAGGGTACTAAAAATACTACTTACTTATTACTAACAACTATTATAGTATTCATGTTAGTTTTTTTGACATCACAATAGTTTTAATGAAATTCAATATATTAGACTTTGGGATAGATTTAGGGAGTCTTGGGCTTATTTCCATTGTTCCTGGTGTTTTGTCAGTCCAGAACCCATTTACAAACATGAAGACAAATATTAAAAGTCTGTCTTCAAGAAATATAGAAAACAGGAACTAACAAACTAGAATAGTGTATCCTACAACAACCCAGGGTATCTACAAGTCCTTAAAACATTTTTAAATGTCTTAAATTCATTTGTATAAAAAGTAATCCTTACATGAATAATCTTAACTATGAACTTGGAGGCTTGATTGCCACACATATTTCATCTAATTTAGTTAATCCATATTTTAAATTATTTTTGTCAAAATAAGCTGGTGGGAAAGAGGTTGGCTTAACTTGATATGTTCCACCATGATCTAGCCTTGATAATAAAGCTTTTTATCATAAGAAGAGTGCTTCAGTTTAGCCCTGCCTACATATATCCTACTTAACTTTATACCTACCCACAATGCTTGAATAACAAAACAATGATTTGTCCCAAAAAGTTGTCTTAAAATTGGTTAATAATGATCTTTAAAAGGTCTTAAAAAGCATTAAATCATGTGTGTCAGATGCATGTGACTGTGTGACAATGCTCTTTCCGTTGTTGACAAAAGTTAGGAAACACACACACACCTATGCACTATAGTATGTGCGCATGCAGCACAATAGATGCAGTTTATTACAAAATAGTCTTACCTCAACAGAATACACTCATACTTCAAATGTCTTTTTGTTGAACGCTGAAAAATTATGTCGTCAAATTGATATGAAAGAATAACATGCATATGATTTTAGTGCATGTAACTATAGTAATAGCCTCTCCTCCATAAACACCACTTAACTTTATACCTACCTGCAGTGCTTAAATTACAAAACAATGATTTGTCCAAAAATCATTTTTAAAATTGGTTAACAATATCTTGAAAAAGTCTTCAAAAGCATTAAATATATGTCTGATACCTGTAGACACCCTGCAAACAACAATGTGGGAATTTTGTAGCTGTATTACTGGTGTTGCACCACTTATAAAATGAAAGGTATCATTAGCACCTAAATTACATCTCACCACTAAAGGTTGTGTGACCTCAGTAAAACAGACAACAACAATAATGCATCTGTTTTAATGATCATGTGAAAAAAAGGCTAGGTTTTAATAAAAAATAATTTTTTCAATCCTCTTCCAGATCGAAAAAGGACACAAAGGTGCTTATTGAAGACACGGATGATGAAGCCTTCAGCTGAATCCACAATGTCAGTATGTACAAACACAAACACACACACAGACATACTATACTTAGAGGGACCTCATTTACTAACACTCAACCTCAACCCTTCTCCCTTGTAGTGATAAGAGTAGTGACCTTCACCCTCAGTCTAAACCTCTAAAGCAGTGTGGACCTCAGACTGTCCTCACTTTGGACAATTTACCTCATCTTTACGTTCCTGTGAGTATATTTGGTCTTTATAAGTATAGAAAAACACACACTGTAACGCAGAAACACACATAAAGATAAACCTGCTGAAGCACAAACATAGTGTAATATTGCTACAGTTGATGAGAGAGCTAACACAGACAGACAGATGGACAGACGTCACGGGAAATCTTCTGCACATAAGAGGAAACACAGACCACACTGCCCTGGGATTATTCTCTTCCCCTTTAAAGGACTTTTTTTTAGTATGTGTTGTTTACTTTGAGATGTTTGCGTTTATTTAGATCTGTCTTTATTTTTCCTGGATTTATTTTGGAGACGCTGCAGAGACGACTGTTTACACGCCTTTTTAACTACACTAGGATCAACAGGGAGAAGACAAGCCAATCAAAAGACTAGTTATTAATCAATAGAAACCTGAGGAAGGACTCAACACACACAACAGCATATCAAAACAAATCAACTGGTTTCAACTTGTTGATTCTTTTTATACTCCATCTTTTTTTCTTTCTGGTTGAGTTGTAATAACGTCCGCGTACAATCACAACCTGGAGGCACTTGCAGGAAAAGTGCATTTAATATACAAAACACAAAAAAAACAAATTATAAACAAAAAGGGATGTTATGATTCAAACATTTCTAATCTGTGAAGTTGCTTTGTAATATATTTAATATATTTTGATGTGCATTATTACTCTATTGTAGTTGTTAAGTACTTCTACATGTGTTGTTTATACTAGTGAGACTAGTTTGAGCATCCACTTGATGATTGTTAATGTATTTTATAATGTTTGGAATGTTTTTATTGGTTAGACTTGTGCCATGTTTTTAATAAGCTCATAGTTCGATTTGTCACCGACCTCAAATTAGTGCAAAACTGACCTGCGAACCATCGTGTCATGACTTCTTAAAGTGCCCTATTAGATACAGTACACGTGTGCATTGCTATTCTTTGCATTAACTACCAAAGCTTAATTTTTCTGAATGTGTCAATCCACTTTATTTTAAGATTGGAGTGATCTTTAACAAAAGTTCATAACTGTTTTAGCAGGTAGGATCCGTCTTGTTGGAGTGTGTCAAGAGTGATGTGATGTACCGCTTTAAATGGTCAGTTGAATTGTCAGTGAGTCAAAGTGTGTCAGTGGTTCTCAAACTGGTAGAGGGATCGGGTGACTTTTTAAAATCATATTGAACAAGAGAGCTCTGATGCTAACAAGACTTTCAAGATCCAGGTCATCGAGGTTTATTCAGACGGAAAAATGTCATGTAAAGTACAGGATGGACCGTTTTTTGACAGGAAAGAAAATCAAATACATTGCAATAGACTAACAGAAAAACAATGTCTCTTTACACTAACTTGGTACTATAACTCGGTAGAAAACCTCCACGTCACATACATAAAATAAAACAGTCCTGAGCAAAGGCTTGCTCAATCAGTTAATAAGAGCCCCCCGCCCAAAAAAAAACCCATTATCAGTTAAAGTGTACACTACATTTAGAATATTTGTATCACTTTATCTTTCCATCTATAATTTTACTTTGCGGAACACAGGAGTTCCTGGTCTACTTAGTGCGTAAGGTAAAGGGATGAAAATATTTCAAATATGGTGTAAACTTAATCTGATTTTGATTTTTCTAACAAGTTTGCTGATTTTACATATTTCTGCAATTGAAATAAGATGCCAAGAAACCTATAAATAATATTTTATATCTCCCTTGGTTGTCTACCCGGACGATATTGTTGTTTTTATAGTGATGTCACTGTGATTCGGTCTATAGCCTCACACACGCATCCACGCATTTATGCAGCTGTTTGTGGAGTCATCTCTCCAAGTCTGTGAATCCATTTGGAAGTTATGTGCCTTTTCTGCAATAGGCCACTCCCATTGCCACGCCCTCTTCAAGCCAATTGGCTTGAAAACAAATACAAAGTTTTAAGGAATAAGGAAGTTTGAGAACCACTGGTACATTGCAAAACACTTTATATGGTCAACAGACACTAACAAAAGCTCAGTGTTGCCAGATGGAGCAGTTTGCACAGAATTGAGCTACTTCTGTGTAATTGTGCAGAAAAAGTGTACAATTTAGGTGGTTTCCTCCAACATAAAGTAATGCTTTAACCAAAAAAGGCAACTTCTTTACTCTATATATTATTCCCATATTATAAAACAGAATGAACATGGATGCGCACCTCATCCAGCATCTGTAACAAAAAAAGTTTAATTTTATGACAAGTAGGCAACTTCGAGACTCATCGGTGGCAATCAAATCTGGCAACACTGCAAAATCTCTCTCACCACATCATACCTGTCAGCAGATACATGTTTGTTTGTTTCTTGTGTTCAGTGTTGACTTGCTCATTTTAGCACTTTCAAAAAAAAATTGATTTCAAGTGTTGTGATTTGTTAGATCAAATGTAATATGCTAATCTTTGCTAAGGAAAGTTAGTAACCACCAGGAAAAAATGTGCTGTACATCTGACATCCACTTCTGCCCCTTTCTGTGTTGTTGCTGCTGTTAAAGGCCCCCTGGCTTTCAAAAGGATGTTAATTTAAATGCTGGTTTGTACGTTTCACTTTCTCTTCCTGTTTGACCCTGTCACTCTGCTCCGCTGTTCCTCCCTGTGGCTTCACAGCAGCTAGTCATGAGACTAAGCCCAGTGAGCCTCAAGTTACAGAAAGTCGTGTTTCTTTTTCTTCCGTTTTTCCCGTAGTGGCTAAAAGACTGAAAGCTTCTATGTGCAATGAGCTTAATGCGAAAACTAGAAAGCTAGAAAAAAAAGTTAAAATGTAGAAGATGGGTAGCTTCCCGATCCATTTTAATACACTAGACACCATGACTGCATACAGGCGTAAAACATGACACACACACACACACACACACACACACACACACAGCCCACATTGCCTCTCTTGTGTCGGAGAGCACAACTCTACAGCAGATAGTTTTGTAAAAAGGCTCTGTTGTCTTGCCTGCATGCTGCTTTAGTTTTACATTGTACATAGGTCTTAATTTATTTGACATGATGTGTATATTAGCAATCATTGTAGCTCATGTGACAATGATTGATTTCATACGTTGCCATTTTTGCTCCAAGACAAGCAGTATTTTTTAGGCGATGAGGAGCTCTTTTTTCAATTGTTCACGGTCCTGCACTTCATGTGTAAATCTGTTGACAATGTGTTTGTATAAAAATAGAAATCCATAGAACTGGAGAATGTGATTGGTCGTATCTTGTTGGTGATTCCTTCTTATTTCATTCGAGGCTTTGCGTCCAGGGCTTGTGGAGGAGGCGTGAGGGGCAGATGTCCTGAAGCTGTAATACTGTTTGTACATTTGTGAATGTGCATGAAAATATTGTGGATCTGTTGTTGTGAACTGCCCGGCTGACAGAAGCACTTTGACATACTGTAGGGCACAGGAACAGAGAGGACCCACACCATGACAAGATACTGTTAAACTGATCCCAGATCTGCCCGAGCTCCTCTTGAATTCGCTCTTAAACAGATCCAGGATTTTTATTCGAAGCATTTCTGACATGCTTCTCTGCGAGAAAAACAAATGTTTCGGTGACCAGTGTCTGTTCACAGTATGTGTAACCCGCTGACAAAAACAGAAAAAAGGGTTATTTTGTACAGTTTGTGTCTGATGAAATGATCCTCAGCCCTTACATCCCATTTTTCTCATGGGTGATTTTGCTTCCACTGCTCGCTGAAACCCCCATGATGTTAAAGTGCTTGATATGTGTCCGCCCCTCCCTGCCACTCTCTTGATGTTGTTCGTACCCTTTCTCTAATCTAGCTGAACGTGATAGTACCTGTAGTTTGGTAGATGGATGTTCTACTTTGATAAGATACAAAAAAAAGATAATAGAATAAATACATTGTGGCTAAATGTGATTTTAAGAGACATAAAGAGAGAAAATGTCTTACAGTCTGAACCATCTCCCACCCGAGTCCCTTTTACAGAGTAGTTTGTACATGTCAAGTGTATAACGCCATTCTATGATGGTTTTCCTGATGGTATTTGTATTTCTGTATACACTTTGGTGATCCTGTCATATCTGGGTTTTATAAACCACGATTATTTTTAAAACTTGCTCTGCCTCTTGCCTCTTCTTTTTTTTCTCTTTCACTATTGAATCCTTAAGTTTACAAAGTTTTAGTGGTGGACAAGAATGTGAACGTGAGGGGCCACATGGTCACTGAAAACTGAACAAGAGATCAAACAAATACCAATGTTAGTGTGTCCACACACTCATTTAATTCATCTTCGTTTCTCTGTTCAGTTCAATACTCACCCTCTGCTTTCCAGAGACGCCCTGTGCAAGATTTGGCCTGGCTCTATCAGGACTTTCAAAACCACCTTGAAAAGATGGTTAAAAGCTGCTCAGGTCTGCACTCACTGACCTTGAACTCTGGATTTTTCAACTTGTGTAGTTTCATGTTGCGTCTTTTTTTTTGTATCACTTTACCTTATGTGCTATGTGTGTATTATTTGTCCTGCGTGTTTTTTTTTTTTTTTGTTTGTTTGTTTTTGCCTTTTTTCTTCCTGTACAACTTTGTATTGTCATGTCATCGTGCTGTATATTTGTTCTGACCTGCCGAGGGACTGCAGATGCAAATTAGCTCTAAGCTATAATCTGGTACGATGCGTCAAATGGTAACATTTACATTTTAAACTGTTCATGGTCCCTTTTAAATAATTAAATACATAAAATAAATAAATACTCCCATCAGAGACTGATTGCTCACACCTGCACTAAAGAGGGCTCAGGTGAAGGGCACAAGGTGAAAACACACCTGTTGTGCTAAAACAGACTGTAGTGATCACCACTGGGATCTTGTTTCCAATCCAAAAGAATGTTAAATGTAAAAGTTAAATGTTGAAAAAAGGGGAAGAATACCAACTAAAGTCAGAAAATTAATTTAAAAAAACAAACTGTTGTTTTATGCCAAGTAGTGGGAGTATAGGAGGGGCTTAACTTCTGACCATCTGCAGAGCCACTGCTGTGGCCAAACTGAGGAGCCAATTAAAGCCCGCTTTCAAGGTGATGTAACATCTGCTCTACTTTATAATCATGATTGATATTCATAGTTTGTTTATAGTTAAGTTGAATTGGAATTTATCGTTCATTTATTTAGTTGTGTTAGTAATACACTGTTGTTTGGTATTTTAACTTAACTTTTAACTTTGTATTGCTGTCTCCATCACAGGCAAACAAGGGACCGCCCCTTTAAATTGCCTTTTTTTGGTTTTGAGAGAATAAATCATCCTAATCTGGTACATCTGTGTCCTTGCCAGCCTTCCCATTTGTTTGGGAGGTCTAATCCAGTGTTTATTGGTACACTACCTTCACCTCAGCTACACGCGTGACAAAGGACTTTTGCTGAGTGAGTATCTCCCCTTTAATTGGGGCTTTGATTAAGCTCTGGGAATATAAGTACATGCACATTAACGTGTATTGTTGGTTGTTGTTGTCATGGTGTTTCTGTTTTCTCCTCTGACTGCATCACTTTTATTTTTAATGTCTTTGCAGTATTTAGTAGTGCACTTTGAAGTAGATTAGTCATTCACCCCGTTAACCTTCAGGACTTTTCAAACTTTTGATGACTTAGTGGATTTAGGGAGATAGGATATGATTGAGAGCCACACAGGAAGAATGCACATATTGAGATATCCTCTCTATCTCACTTACAAATTAAACTATTTTATCAAAATTGTTAACTTCAGGTAACACTCACGAGGTGTCAGAAGTTACCATGCAACAATCATTGTCCACTAAATTGTCGATCCAAATCTATTAGACGCGTCTAACGAGTGTAGAGTATTAAATGTAAGCTATTCAAAGTGAATGTGATGAAATGGACCACAGATAATTAAACTATAGTGCAATCATGTTGTGTCACAGTAACTCAGCGGCCACATAAAATGATTCTGAGTACTGCCACTGGCCCACAGGCCACAATATGAGAAACTTTTAAATATAAGAACTTTTTTGTTTTGTTTTTGTTTTTGTTTTTTTACTTATTACAAAAAGCCATTTTTTTTACATACTACACGCTACAGTTTTTTTTTAAATAGTTTTTGTTTGACACTTTATGACTTTTCCAGTATTTTATGATAAACTATAGTAGGACTTTTTCTGTCTTTTTTAAACATTTTTAATTAATACTGTACTATGACATTTTAAACAACTTATTATACAACTTTTTTTGTATGGTTGTTATGACATACTATACTATGACTTTTTTTTCTCTTTTTTATTACTTATACTAATGTCTTGTTTTTATGACATACTATGACTTTCACTCTTATGCTAAACTATATTAGGATTTTAAATGTACATATACTTTATTTATGTAATACTATACAATGATTTTTTACAGTTTAGTTTTTACAGATACAGATCAGGACAGTATTCTGTTTTATTACAGGTTTTCTGACATACTGTACTAAAACATTCTTAATTTTACAATTTGTAGCACAGACCTGCACAGGGATTAAAGCCTGACCCCTGAACTGAAAAAGCTTCTTGGATGAGAGCCAAAACGTGTTCAAGAGACTAACTTGTCCAGTTGCCAATGAAACAGCACTTATGGATACCATGACCTGGATGGCATTTTTTCATGATTTTTGATGACCTTCTATACTATGAAGTGACGACACAGCCTCTATATATGGGACGCCTGCTCTGACCAGTGAGCCACCAGGCACCCTTTTTGATGACGCACCAACCTATGACCTTTTTACATGGTTTTTGGATAACATACCATATGTGATGTTTTTTCATGATTTGTGACACCATACTATACCATGACGTTTTATGATTTTTGACAAGATACTATACTATGATGTTTTTTCCTTGATTTTGGACGACATACTTTACTATGACGTTTTTTTCATGATTTTTGATGACACAATATGACAATATACTATATAATAGGACCATTTTTTATGATTCTGGACAACATACTATACTTTTTGGGGGAAGTTTTGACATACACTATGATGTTTTTTCATGTTTTTTTGATAACATACAATACTACAACTTTTTTGTGATTTCGGATGACATTCGTTACGATGATGTTTTTCATGACTTTTATTTCATGATTTCTATGAAGTTTTTACGTGATTTTTGACCACATAGTATACTATGTTTATTGCTCATTTTTGACAACGTACTATATTGTGACGTTTTTTCATGATTCTTGACGGCATATTATACTGTGATGTTTTTGCATGATTTTTGATGACTTAGTGTACTATGATATATTTTAGTGATTTTTGACAACATATATGATGGATTTTTTCTTGATTTTTAACAATATAATATACTATGATGTTTATTCTTGAGCTTTGCCGACAATCTACACTGTGACTTCTTTCGTAAGTTTTGATGACATACTATACTGGGACATTTTTTCATGATTTTTAAGGACATACTGTACTATGATGTTTTTTGGTGATTTTGAACGACATGGTATACTATAAAGCTATTCATGATTTTGGACGACATACTATACTATGAAATTTTTTTCATGATTTTGGATGACAAACTATACTATGACATTTCTTTGTAAGTTTTGGACAACATACTATACCAAGACATTTTCATCTGATTTTTGACACCAGACTATACTATGACGTTTTGTCATGTTTTTGACTGTCCTATACTATGTTGTTTTTCTTTTTTCATGATATATGATGATGTATGATGCTTTGTCATGATTTTTGGGAACAAACTATTTTTTACTATTTTTTGTGAGTTTCTGATAACACACTATACTGTGACATTTTTCATGATTTCTGACAACATACTGTACTATGTTTTTGTTTATTTTGGACGGCATACTGTACTATGACTTTTTATGTGATTTTAAAACAACATACTTTACTATGACTTTTTTTTAATGATTTTTGACGACATACTATACCATGATATTTTTTCATGATTTTTGATGGTGTACTATAATGTAATGTTTTATTGTGATTTTTTCATGACCTACTATACTGGGATGGTTTTCTTGGGTTTTGGCAACATAAGGCACTATAAAGTTTTTATGTGATTTTGGATGACAAACTATACTATGACATTCTTTCATCACTTTGTGACGAAATTCTATACTATGACTTTTTTCATTACTTTTTAGAAAATACTATACTATGACGTCTTTTCATGATTTTTGACGACATGATTTTGGATGATACACCATACTTTTTTCATTGTTTTGGTGGGCATACTATGCAATGGTGTTTTTTGTGATTCTGAATGATATAATATACTATGACGTTCTTTCATTAGTTTTGGCAACATAAAATACTATGACTTTTTTTATGATTTTTGACAACATATAGTGCTATGAAGTTTTTTCGTGGGGTCGTGGATTTCATCTAACATATTATACTACGTTATACGACGTTTTTTCCTGATTTTTGAAGACATTCTGTACTATGAAGTTTTTGTTTTTTTTAAAATTTTGGACGACATACTACACGATCAAGTTTTTTTGCCATTTTAGAGGAAAATTATACATTTCATTTTTTGGACGTGCTAATTTCTGTTGTTTTAGACAGTTTTTGCAACTGTTTACAACTGTTTTTGGGATGTGTCAAATTTTGACATTTTTGCATTAGTATAGCCTTGCATTTTCAGTCATTTTTATGACATGCTATTTTTTGTTGTTTGAGGACATTTTAGCAAATTTTTATGCTATGGCGCATTTCGGCACGTTATTCTAGATGTTTTTCAAGTGTTTTCAGCTGTTTTTGGGATGTGTCAAATTTTGACATTTTTGCCATACTATAGCCTTGCATTTTTGGTCATTTTTTGGACATGCTAATTTATGTTGTTTTAGGACGTTTCTGCACATTTCTATGCTATGGCGCATTTCGGCACGTTATTCTAGATGTTTTTCAAGTGTTTTCAGCTGTTTTTGGGATGTGTCAAATTTTGACATTTTTGCCATACTATAGCCTTGCATTTTTGTTCATTTTTTGGACATGCTAATTTATGTTGTTTTAGGACGTTTCTGCACATTTCTATGCTATGGCGCATTTCGGCACGCTATTCTAGATGTTTTTCAAGTGTTTTCAGCTGTTTTTGGGACGTGTCAAATTTTGACATTTTTGCCATACTATAGCCTTGCATTTTTGTTCATTTTTTGGACATGCTAATTTATGTTGTTTTAGGACGTTTTTGCAAATTTCTATGCTATGGCGCGTTTCGGCACGCTATTCTAGATGTTTTTCAAGTGTTTTCAGCTGTTTTTGGGATGTGTCAAATTTTGACATTTTTGCCATACTATAGCCTTGCATTTTTGTTCATTTTTTGGACATGCTAATTTATGTTGTTTTAGGACGTTTCTGCAAATTTCTATGCTATGGCGGCGTTTGACACGCTATTCTAGATGTTTTTCAAGTGTTTTCAGCTGTTTTTGGGATGTGTCAAATTTTGACATTTTTGCCATACTATAGCCTTGCATTTTTGGTCATTGTTTGGACATGCTAATTTATGTTGTTTTAGGACGTTTTTGCAAATTTCTATGCTATGGCACGTTTCGGCACGCTATTCTAGATGTTTTTCAAGTGTTTTCAGCTGTTTTTGGGATGTGTCAAATTTTGACATTTTTGCCATACTATAGCCTTGCATTTTTGTTCATTTTTTGGACATGCTAATTTATGTTGTTTTAGGACGTTTCTGCAAATTTCTATGCTATGGCGGCGTTTGACACGCTATTCTATATGTTTTTCAAGTGTTTTCAGCTGTTTTTGGGACGTGTCAAATTTTGACATTTTTGCCATACTATAGCCTTGCATTTTTGTTCATTTTTTGGACATGCTAATTTATGTTGTTTTAGGACGTTTTTGCAAATTTCTATGCTATGGCGCGTTTCGGCACGCTATTCTAGATGTTTTTCAAGTGTTTTCAGCTGTTTTTGGGATGTGTCAATTTTGACATTTTTGCCATACTATAGCCTTGCATTTTTGTTCATTTTTGGACATGCTAATTTATGTTGTTTTAGGACGTTTTGCAAATTTCTATGCTATGGCATGTTTCGGCACGCTATTCTAGATGTTTTTCAAGTGTTTTCAGCTGTTTTTGGGACGTGTCAAATTTTGACATTTTTGCCATACTATAGCCTTGCATTTTTGTTCATTTTTTGGACATGCTAATTTATGTTGTTTTAGGATGTTTCTGCAAATTTCTATGCTATGGCGGCGTTTGACACGCTATTCTAGATGTTTTTCAAGTGTTTTCAGCTGTTTTTTGGGACGTGTCAAATTTTGACATTTTTGCCATACTATAGCCTTGCATTTTTGTTCATTTTTTGGACATGCTAATTTATGTTGTTTTAGGACGTTTCTGCAAATTTCTATGCTATGGCGCGTTTCGGCACGCTATTCTAGATGTTTTTCAAGTGTTTTCAGCTGTTTTTGGGATGTGTCAAATTTTGACATTTTTGCCATACTATAGCCTTGCATGTTTGTTCATTTTTTGGACATGCTAATTTATGTTGTTTTAGGATGTTTCTGCAAATTTCTATGCTATGGCGCGTTTCGGCACGCTATTCTAGATGTTTTTCAAGTGTTTTCAGCTGTTTTTGGGACGTGTCAAATTTTGACATTTTTGCCATACTATAGCCTTGCATTTTGTTCATTTTTTGGACATGCTAATTTATGTTGTTTTAGGGCGTTTCTGCAAATTTCTATGCTATGCTGCGTTTCGCACGCTATTCTAGATGTTTTTCAAGTGTTTTCAGCTGTTTTTGGGACGTGTCAAATTTTGACATTTTGCCATACTATAGCCTTGCATTTTTGGTCATTTTTTGGACATGCTAATTTATGTTGTTTTAGGACGTTTTTGCAAATTTCTATGCTATGGCGCGTTTCGGCACGCTATTCTAGATGTTTTTCAAGTGTTTTCAGCTGTTTTTGGGATGTGTCAATTTTGACATTTTTGCCATACTATAGCCTTGCATTTTTGTTCATTTTTTGGACATGCTAATTTATGTTGTTTTAGGACGTTTTTGCAAATTTCTATGCTATGGCATGTTTCGGCACGCTATTCTAGATGTTTTTCAAGTGTTTTCAGCTGTTTTTGGGACGTGTCAAATTTTGACATTTTTGCCATACTATAGCCTTGCATTTTTGTTCATTTTTTGGACATGCTAATTTATGTTGTTTTAGGATGTTTCTGCAAATTTCTATGCTATGGCGCGTTTCGGCACGCTATTCTAGATGTTTTTCAAGTGTTTTCAGCTGTTTTTGGGACGTGTCAAATTTTGACATTTTGCCATACTATAGCCTTGCATTTTGTTCATTTTTTGGACATGCTAATTTATGTTGTTTTAGGACATTTCTGCAAATTTCTATGCTATGGCGGCGTTTGACACGCTATTCTAGATGTTTTTCAAGTGTTTTCAGCTGTTTTTGGGATGTGTCAAATTTTGACATTTTTGCCATACTATAGCCTTGCATGTTTGTTCATTTTTTGGACATGCTAATTTATGTTGTTTTAGGATGTTTCTGCAAATTTCTATGCTATGGCGCGTTTCGGCACGCTATTCTAGATGTTTTTCAAGTGTTTTCAGCTGTTTTTGGGACGTGTCAAATTTTGACATTTTTGCCATACTATAGCCTTGCATTTTTGGTCATTTTTTGGACATGCTAATTTATGTTGTTTTAGGACGTTTCTGCAAATTTCTATGCTATGGCGCATTTCGGCACCCTATTCTAGATGTTTTTCAAGTGTTTTCAGCTGTTTTTGGGATGTGTCAAATTTTGACATTTTTGCCATACTATAGCCTTGCATTTTGGTCATTTTTTGGACATGCTAATTTATGTTGTTTTAGGGGCGTTTCTGCACATTTCTATGCTATGGCGGCGTTTGACACGCTATTCTAGATATTTTTCAAGTGTTTTCAGCTGTTTTTGGGACGTGTCAAATTTTGACATTTTTGCCATACTATAGCCTTGTATTTTTGGTCATTTTTTGGACATGCTAATTTATGTTGTTTTAGGACGTTTTTGCAAATTTCTATGCTATGGCGGCGTTTGACACGCTATTCTAGATGTTTTTCAAGTGTTTTCAGCTGTTTTGGGGATGTTTCAATTTTGACATTTTTGCCATACTATAGCCTTGCATTTTTATTCATTTTTTGGACATGCTAATTTATGTTGTTTTAGGACGTTTCTGCAAATTTCTATGCTATGGCGCGTTTGACACGCTATTCTAGATATTTTTCAAGTGTTTTCAGCTGTTTTTGGGATGTGTCCAATTTTGACATTTTTGCCATACTATAGCCTTGCATTTTTGGTCATTTTTTGGACATGCTAATTTATGTTGTTTTAGGACGTTTTTGCAAATTTCTATGCTATGGCACGCGTTTGACACGCTATTCTAGATGTTTTTCAAGTGTTTTCAGCTGTTTTTGGGATGTGTCAAATTTTGACATTTTTGCCATACTATAGCCTTGCATTTTTGGTCATTTTTTGGACATGCTAATTTATGTTGTTTTAGGACGTTTCTGCAAATTTCTGTGCTATGGCGGCGTTTGACACGCTATTCTAGCTGTTTTTCAAGTGTTTTCAGCTGTTTTTGGGACGTGTCAAATTTTGACATTTTTGCCATACTATAGCCTTGCATTTTTGTTCATTTTTTGGACATGCTAATTTATGTTGTTTTAGGACGTTTCTGCACATTTCTCTGCTATGGCGCGTTTTGCACCGCTATTCTAGATGTTTTCAAGTGTTTTCAGCTGTTTTTGGGATGTGTCAAATTTTGACATTTTTGCCATACTATAGCCTTGCATTTTGTTCATTTTTTGGACATGCTAATTTATGTTGTTTTAGGACGTTTCTGCAAATTCCTATGCTATGGCGCGTTTCGGCACGCTATTCTAGATGTTTTTCAAGTGTTTTCAGCTGTTTTTGGGACGTGTCAAATTTTGACATTTTTGCCATACTATAGCCTTGCATTTTTGTTCATTTTTTGGACATGCTAATTTATGTTGTGTTAGGACGTTTCTGCAAATTTCTATGCTATGGCGCGTTTCAGCACGCTATTCTAGATATTTTTCAAGTGTTTTCAGCTGTTTTTGGGACGTGTCAAATTTTGACATTTTTGCCATACTATAGCCTTGCATTTTTGGTCATTTTTTGGACATGCTAATTTATGTTGTTTTAGGGCGTTTCTGCAAATTTCTATGCTATGGCGGCGTTTGACACGCTATTCTAGATATTTTTCAAGTGTTTTCAGCTGTTTTTGGGACGTGTCAAATTTTGACATTTTGCCATACTATAGCCTTGTATTTTGTTCATTTTTTGGACATGCTAATTTATGTTGTTTTAGGACGTTTTGCAAATTTCTATGCTATGGCTGCGTTTGACACGCTATTCTAGATGTTTTTCAAGTGTTTTCAGCTGTTTTTGGGATGTGTAAATTTTGACATTTTTGCCATACTATAGCCTTGCATTTTTGTTCATTTTTTGGACATGCTAATTTATGTTGTTTTAGGACGTTTCTGCAAATTTCTATGCTATGGCGCGTTTTGTACGCTATTCTAGATGTTGTTCAAGTGTTTTCAGCTGTTTTTGGGATGTGTCAAATTTTGACATTTTTGCCATACTATAGCCTTGCATTTTTGTTCATTTTTTGGACATGCTAATTTATGTTGTGTTAGGACGTTTCTGCAAATTTCTATGCTATGGCGCGTTTCGGCACGCTATTCTAGATATTTTTCAAGTGTTTTCAGCTGTTTTTGGGACGTGTCAAATTTTGACATTTTTGCCATACTATAGCCTTGCATTTTTGTTCATTTTTTGGACATGCTAATTTATGTTGTTTTAGGACGTTTCTGCAAATTTCTATGCTATGGCGCGTTTCGGCACGCTATTCTAGATATTTTTCAAGTGTTTTCAGCTGTTTTTTGGGACGTGTCAAATTTTGACATTTTTGCCATACTATAGCCTTGTATTTTTGTTCATTTTTTGGACATGCTAATTTATGTTGTTTTAGGACGTTTTGCAAATTTCTATGCTATGGCGGCGTTTGACACGCTATTCTAGATGTTTTTCAAGTGTTTTCAGCTGTTTTTTGGGATGTGTCAATTTTGACATTTTGCCATACTATAGCCTTGCATTTTTGTTCATTTTTTGGACATGCTAATTTATGTTGTTTTAGGGCGTTTCTGCAAATTTCTATGCTATGGCGCTGCTTGACACGCTATTCTAGATGTTGTTCAAGTGTTTTCAGCTGTTTTTGGGATGTGTCAAATTTTGACATTTTTGCCATACTATAGCCTTGCATTTTTGGTCATTTTTTGGACATGCTAATTTATGTTGTTTTAGGACGTTTCTGCAAATTTCTATGCTATGGCGCGTTTCGGCACGCTATTCTAGATATTTTTCAAGTGTTTTCAGCTGTTTTTGGGACGTGTCAAATTTTGACATTTTTGCCATACTATAGCCTTGCATTTTTGTTCATTTTTTGGACATGCTAATTTATGTTGTTTTAGGACGTTTCTGCAAATTTCTATGCTATGGCGCTGCTTCGCACGCTATTCTAGATGTTTTTCAAGTGTTTTCAGCTGTTTTTTGGGATGTGTCAATTTTGACATTTTGCCATACTATAGCCTTGCATTTTTGTTCATTTTTGGACATGCTAATTTATGTTGTTTTAGGACGTTTTTGCAAATTTCTATGCTATGGCGCGTTTCGGCACGCTATTCTAGATGTTTTTCAAGTGTTTTCAGCTGTTTTTGGGATGTGTCAAATTTTGACATTTTTGCCATACTATAGCCTTGCATTTTTGTTCATTTTTTGGACATGCTAATTTATGTTGTTTTAGGAGGTTTTTGCAAATTTCTATGCTATGGCGTTTTTGACACGCTATTCTAGATTTTTTTCAAGTGTTTTCAGCTGTTTTTGGGATGTGTCCAATTTTGACATTTTTGCCATACTATAGCCTTGCATTTTTGGTCATTTTTTGGACATGCTAATTTATGTTGTTTTAGGACGTTTTTGCAAATTTCTATGCTATGGCACGTTTCGGCACGCTATTCTAGATGTTTTTCAAGTGTTTTCAGCTGTTTTTGGGATGTGTCAAATTTTGACATTTTTGCCATACTATAGCCTTGCATTTTTGTTCATTTTTTGGACATGCTAATTTATGTTGTTTTAGGATGTTTCTGCAAATTTCTATGCTATGGCGCGTTTTGCCACGCTATTCTAGATGTTTTTCAAGTGTTTTCAGCTGTTTTTGGGACGTGTCAAATTTTGACATTTTTGCCATACTATAGCCTTGCATTTTTGTTCATTTTTTGGACATGCTAATTTATGTTATTTTAGGACGTTTCTGCACATTTCTCTGCTATGGCGCGTTTCGGCACGCTATTCTAGATGTTTTTCAAGTGTTTTCAGCTGTTTTTGGGATGTGTCAAATTTTGACATTTTTGCCATACTATAGCCTTGCATTTTTGTTCATTTTTGGACATGCTAATTTATGTTGTTTTAGGATCGTTTCTGCAAATTCCTATGCTATGGCGGCGTTTGACACGCTTATTCTAGATGTTTTTCAAGTGTTTTCAGCTGTTTTTGGGACGTGTCAAATTTTGACATTTTTGCCATACTATAGCCTTGCATTTTTGTTCATTTTTTGGACATGCTAATTTATGTTGTTTTAGGACGTTTCTGCAAATTTCTATGCTATGGCGGCGTTTGACACGCTATTCTAGATGTTTTTCAAGTGTTTTCAGCTGTTTTTGGGACGTGTCAAATTTTGACATTTTGCCATACTATAGCCTTGCATTTTTGTTCATTTTTTGGACATGCTAATTTATGTTGTTTTAGGACATTTCTGCAAATTTCTATGATAGGCGGCGTTTGACGCTATTCTAGATGTTTTTCAAGTGTTTTCAGCTGTTTTTGGGATGTGTCAAATTTTGACATTTTTGCCATACTATAGCCTTGCATGTTTGTTCATTTTTTGGACATGCTAATTTATGTTGTTTTAGGACGTTTCTGCAAATTTCTATGCTATGGCGGCGTTTTCACGCTATTCTAGATATTTTTCAAGTGTTTTCAGCTGTTTTTGGGATGTGTCAAATTTTGACATTTTTGCCATACTATAGCCTTGCATTTTTGTTCATTTTTTGGACATGCTAATTTATGTTGTTTTAGGACTTTTTTGCAAATTTCTATGCTATGGCACGTTTCGGCACGCTATTCTAGATGTTTTTCAAGTGTTTTCAGCTGTTTTTGGGATGTGTCAAATTTTGACATTTTTGCCATACTATCGCCTTGCATGTTTGTTCATTTTTTGGACATGCTAATTTATGTTGTTTTAGGATGTTTCTGCAAATTTCTATGCTATGGCGCGTTTCGGCACGCTATTCTAGATGTTTTTCAAGTGTTTTCAGCTGTTTTTGGGACGTGTCAAATTTTGACATTTTTGCCATACTATAGCCTTGCATTTTTGTTCATTTTTTGGACATGCTAATTTATGTTGTTTTAGGACGTTTCTGCAAATTCCTATGCTATGGCGCGTTTCGGCACGCTATTCTAGATGTTTTTCAAGTGTTTTCAGCTGTTTTTGGGACGTGTCAAATTTTGACATTTTTGCCATACTATAGCCTTGCATTTTTGTTCATTTTTTGGACATGCTAATTTATGTTGTGTTAGGACGTTTCTGCAAATTTCTATGCTATGGCGGCGTTTGACACGCTATTCTAGATATTTTTCAAGTGTTTTCAGCTGTTTTTGGGACGTGTCAAATTTTGACATTTTTGCCATACTATAGCCTTGCATTTTTGTTCATTTTTTGGACATGCTAATTTATGTTGTTTTAGGACGTTTCTGCAAATTTCTATGCTATGGCGCGTTTCGGCACGCTATTCTAGATATTTTTCAAGTGTTTTCAGCTGTTTTTGGGACGTGTCAAATTTTGACATTTTTGCCATACTATAGCCTTGTATTTTTGTTCATTTTTTGGACATGCTAATTTATGTTGTTTTAGGACGTTTTTGCAAATTTCTATGCTATGGCGCGTTTCAGCACGCTATTCTAGATGTTTTTCAAGTGTTTTCAGCTGTTTTTGGGATGTGTCAAATTTTGACATTTTTGCCATACTATAGCCTTGCATTTTTGTTCATTTTTTGGACATGCTAATTTATGTTGTTTTAGGACGTTTTTGAAAAATTTCTATGCTATGGCGCGTTTCGGCACGCTATTCTAGATGTTTTTCAAGTGTTTTCAGCTGTTTTTGGGATGTGTCAATTTTGACATTTTTGCCATACTATAGCCTTGCATTTTTGTTCATTTTTTGGACATGCTAATTTATGTTGTTTTAGGACGTTTCTGCAAATTTCTATGCTATAGCGTGTTTAAACGCTATTCTAGATGTTGTTCAAGTGTTTTCAGCTGTTTTTGGGACGTGTCAAATTTTGACATTTTTGCCATACTATAGCCTTGCATTTTTGGTCATTTTTTTGGACATGCTAATTTATGTTGTTTTAGGACGTTTTTGCAAATTTCTATGCTATGGCACGTTTCGGCACGCTATTCTAGATGTTTTTCAAGTGTTTTCAGCTGTTTTTGGGATGTGTCAAATTTTGACATTTTTGCCATACTATAGCCTTGCATTTTTGGTCATTTTTTGGACATGCTAATTTATGTTGTTTTAGGACGTTTCTGCAAATTTCTATGCTATGGCGCGTTTCGGCACGCTATTCTAGATGTTTTTCAAGTGTTTTCAGCTGTTTTTGGGACGTGTCAAATTTTGACATTTTTGCCATACTATAGCCTTGCATTTTTGGTCATTTTTTGGACATGCTAATTTATGTTGTTTTAGGAGGTTTCTGCAAATTTCTATGCCATGGCGCGTTTCGGCACGCTATTCTAGATGTTTTTCAAGTGTTTTCAGCTGTTTTTGGGACATGTCAAATTTTGACATTTTTGCCATACTATAGCCTTGCATTTTTGTTCATTTTTTGGACATGCTAATTTATGTTGTTTTAGGACGTTTCTGCAAATTTCTATGCTATGGCGAGTTTCGGCACGCTATTCTAGATATTTTTCAAGTGTTTTCAGCTGTTTTTGGGACGTGTCAAATTTTGACATTTTTGCCATACTATAGCCTTGCATTTTTGGTCATTTTTTGGACATGCTAATTTATGTTGTTTTAGGACGTTTCTGCAAATTTCTATGCTATGGCGCGTTTCGGCACGCTATTCTAGATGTTTTTCAAGTGTTTTCAGCTGTTTTTGGGATGTGTCAATTTTGACATTTTTGCCATACTATAGCCTTGCATTTTTGGTCATTTTTTGGACATGCTAATTTATGTTGTTTTAGGACGTTTTTGCAAATTTCTATGCTATGGCACGTTTCGGCACGCTATTCTAGATGTTTTTCAAGTGTTTTCAGCTGTTTTTGGGACGTGTCAAATTTTGACATTTTTGCCATACTATAGCCTTGCATTTTTGTTCATTTTTTGGACATGCTAATTTATGTTGTTTTAGGATGTTTCTGCAAATTTCTATGCTATGGCGCGTTTCGGCACGCTATTCTAGATGTTTTTCAAGTGTTTTCAGCTGTTTTTGGGACGTGTCAAATTTTGACATTTTTGCCATACTATAGCCTTGCATTTTTGTTCATTTTTTGGACATGCTAATTTATGTTGTTTTAGGACGTTTCTGCAAATTTCTATGCTATGGCGCGTTTCGGCACGCTATTCTAGATGTTTTTCAAGTGTTTTCAGCTGTTTTTGGGACGTGTCAAATTTTGACATTTTTGCCATGCTATAGCCTTGCATGTTTGTTCATTTTTTGGACATGCTAATTTATGTTTTTTTAGGACGTTTCTGCAAACTTCTATCCTATGGCGCGTTTCAGCACGCTATTCTAGATGTTTTTCAAGTGTTTTCAGCAGTTTTTGGGACGTGTCAAATTTTGACATTTTTGCCATACTATAGCCTTGCATGTTTGGTCATTTTTTGGACATGCTAATTTATGTTGTTTTAGGACGTTTCTGCAAATTTCTATAACACGGCGCATTTCGGCACCCTATTCTAGATGTTTTTCAAGTGTTTTCAGCTGTTTTTGGGACGTGTCAAATTTTGACATTTTTGCCATACTATAGCCTTGCATTTTTGTTCATTTTTTGGACATGCTAATTTATGTTGTTTTAGGACGTTTCTGCAAATTTCTATGCTATGGCGCGTTTCGGCACGCTATTCTAGATGTTGTTCAAGTGTTTTCAGCTGTTTTTGGGACGTGTCAAATTTTGACATTTTTGCCATACTATAGCCTTGCATTTTTGTTCATTTTTTGGACATGCTAATTTATGTTATTTTAGGACGTTTCTGCACATTTCTATGCTATGGCGCATTTCGGCACCCTATTCTAGATGTTTTTCAAGTGTTTTCAGCTGTTTTTGGGATGTGTCAAATTTTGACATTTTTGCCATACTATAGCCTTGCATTTTTGTTCATTTTTTGGACATGCTAATTTATGTTGTTTTAGGACGTTTCTGCAAATTTCTATGCTATGGCGCGTTTCGGCACGCTATTCTAGATGTTTTTCAAGTGTTTTCAGCTGTTTTTGGGACGTGTCAAATTTTGACATTTTTGCCATACTATAGCCTTGCATTTTTGTTCATTTTTTGGACATGCTAATTTATGTTGTTTTAGGGCGTTTCTGCAAATTTCTATGCCATGGCGCTTCGCACGCTATTCTAGATGTTTTTCAAGTGTTTTCAGCTGTTTTTGGGACGTGTCAAATTTTGACATTTTGCCATACTATAGCCTTGCATTTTTGTTCATTTTTGGACATGCTAATTTATGTTGTTTTAGGACGTTTCTGCAAATTTCTATGCTATGGCGCGTTTCGGCACGCTATTCTAGATATTTTTCAAGTGTTTTCAGCTGTTTTTGGGACGTGTCAAATTTTGACATTTTTGCCATACTATAGCCTTGCATGTTTGTTCATTTTTTGGACATGCTAATTTATGTTGTTTTAGGACGTTTTTGCAAATTTCTATGCTATGGCACGTTTCGGCACGCTATTCTAGATGTTTTTCAAGTGTTTTCAGCTGTTTTTGGGATGTGTCAAATTTTGACATTTTTGCCATACTATAGCCTTGCATTTTTGGTCATTTTTTGGACATGCTAATTTATGTTGTTCTAGGACGTTTCTGCAAACTTCTATCCTATGGCGCGTTTCAGCACGCTATTCTAGATGTTTTTCAAGTGTTTTCAGCAGTTTTTGGGACGTGTCAAATTTTGACATTTTTGCCATACTATAGCCTTGCATTTTTGTTAATTTTTGGACATGCTAATTTATGTTGTTTTAGGACGTTTCTGCAAATTTCTATGCTATGGCGCGTTTCGCACCTATTCTAGATGTTTTTCAAGTGTTTTCAGCTGTTTTTGGGACGTGTCAAATTTTGACATTTTTGCCATACTATAGCCTTGCATTTTGTTCATTTTTTGGACATGCTAATTTATGTTGTTTTAGGACGTTTCTGCAAATTTCTATGCTATGGCGGCGTTTGACACGCTATTCTAGATGTTGTTCAAGTGTTTTCAGCTGTTTTTGGGGACGTCAAATTTTGACATTTTGCCATACTATAGCCTTGCATTTTTGTTCATTTTTTGGACATGCTAATTTATGTTATTTTAGGACGTTTCTGCACATTTCTATGCTATGGCGCATTTCGGCACCCTATTCTAGATGTTTTTCAAGTGTTTTCAGCTGTTTTTGGGATGTGTCAAATTTTGACATTTTTGCCATACTATAGCCTTGCATTTTTGTTCATTTTTTGGACATGCTAATTTATGTTGTTTTAGGACGTTTCTGCAAATTTCTATGCTATGGCGCGTTTCGGCACGCTATTCTAGATGTTTTTCAAGTGTTTTCAGCTGTTTTTGGGACGTGTCAAATTTTGACATTTTTGCCATACTATAGCCTTGCATTTTTGTTCATTTTTTGGACATGCTAATTTATGTTGTTTTAGGACGTTTCTGCAAATTTCTATGCCATGGCTGCGTTTGACACGCTATTCTAGATGTTTTTCAAGTGTTTTCAGCTGTTTTTTGGGACGTGTCAAATTTTGACATTTTTGCCATACTATAGCCTTGCATTTTTGTTCATTTTTGGACATGCTAATTTATGTTGTTTTAGGATCGTTTCTGCAAATTTCTATGCTATGGCGGCGTTTGACACGCTATTCTAGATGTTTTTCAAGTGTTTTCAGCTGTTTTTGGGACGTGTCAAATTTTGACATTTTTGCCATACTATAGCCTTGCATGTTTGTTCATTTTTTGGACATGCTAATTTATGTTGTTTTAGGACGTTTTTGCAAATTTCTATGCTATGGCACGTTTCGGCACGCTATTCTAGATGTTTTTCAAGTGTTTTCAGCTGTTTTTGGGATGTGTCAAATTTTGACATTTTTGCCATACTATAGCCTTGCATTTTTGGTCATTTTTTGGACATGCTAATTTATGTTGTTCTAGGACGTTTCTGCAAACTTCTATCCTATGGCGCGTTTCGGCACCCTATTCTAGATGTTTTTCAAGTGTTTTCAGCTGTTTTTGGGATGTGTCAAATTTTGACATTTTTGCCATACTATAGCCTTGCATTTTTGTTCATTTTTTGGACATGCTAATTTATGTTGTTTTAGGACGTTTCTGCAAATTTCTATGCTATGGCTGCGTTTTGCACGCTATTCTAGATGTTTTTCAAGTGTTTTCAGCTGTTTTTGGGACGTGTCAAATTTTGACATTTTTGCCATACTATAGCCTTGCATGTTTGGTCATTTTTTGGACATGCTAATTTATGTTGTTTTAGGACGTTTCTGCAAATTTCTATAACACGGCGCATTTCGGCACCCTATTCTAGATGTTTTTCAAGTGTTTTCAGCTGTTTTTGGGACGTGTCAAATTTTGACATTTTTGCCATACTATAGCCTTGCATTTTTGTTCATTTTTTGGACATGCTAATTTATGTTGTTTTAGGACGTTTCTGCAAATTTCTATGCTATGGCGCGTTTCGGCACGCTATTCTAGATGTTGTTCAAGTGTTTTCAGCTGTTTTTGGGACGTGTCAAATTTTGACATTTTTGCCATACTATAGCCTTGCATTTTTGTTCATTTTTTGGACATGCTAATTTATGTTGTTTTAGGACGTTTCTGCAAATTTCTATGCTATGGCGCGTTTCGGCACGCTATTCTAGATGTTGTTCAAGTGTTTTCAGCAGTTTTTGGGACGTGTCAAATTTTGACATTTTTGCCATACTATAGCCTTGCATTTTTGTTCATTTTTTGGACATGCTAATTTATGTTATTTTAGGACGTTTCTGCACATTTCTATGCTATGGCGCATTTCGGCACCCTATTCTAGATGTTTTTCAAGTGTTTTCAGCTGTTTTTGGGACGTGTCAAATTTTGACATTTTTGCCATACTATAGCCTTGCATTTTTGTTCATTTTTTGGACATGCTAATTTATGTTGTTTTAGGACGTTTCTGCAAATTTCTATGCTATGGCGCGTTTCGGCACGCTATTCTAGATATTTTTCAAGTGTTTTCAGCTGTTTTTGGGACGTGTCAAATTTTGACATTTTTGCCATACTATAGCCTTGCATGTTTGTTCATTTTTTGGACATGCTAATTTATGTTGTTTTAGGACGTTTCTGCAAATTTCTATGCTATGGCGGCGTTTGACACGCTATTCTAGATGTTTTTCAAGTGTTTTCAGCTGTTTTTGGGATGTGTCAAATTTTGACATTTTTGCCATACTATAGCCTTGCATTTTTGTTCATTTTTTGGACATGCTAATTTATGTTGTTTTAGGACGTTTCTGCAAACTTCTATCCTATGGCGCGTTTCAGCACGCTATTCTAGATGTTTTTCAAGTGTTTTCAGCAGTTTTTGGGACGTGTCAAATTTTGACATTTTTGCCATACTATAGCCTTGCATTTTTGTTAATTTTTTGGACATGCTAATTTATGTTGTTTTAGGATGTTTCTGCAAATTTCTATGCTATGGCGCGTTTCGGCACGCTATTCTAGATGTTTTTCAAGTGTTTTCAGCTGTTTTTGGGACGTGTCAAATTTTGACATTTTTGCCATACTATAGCCTTGCATGTTTGTTCATTTTTTGGACATGCTAATTTATGTTGTTTTAGGACGTTTCTGCAAATTTCTATGCTATGGCGCGTTTCGGCACGCTATTCTAGATGTTTTTCAAGTGTTTTCAGCTGTTTTTGGGACGTGTCAAATTTTGACATTTTTGCCATACTATAGCCTTGCATTTTTGGTCATTTTTTGGACATGCTAATTTATGTTGTTTTAGGACGTTTCTGCACATTTCTATGCTATGGCGCGTTTCGGCACCCTATTCTAGATGTTTTTCAAGTGTTTTCAGCTGTTTTTGGGATGTGTCAAATTTTGACATTTTTGCCATACTATAGCCTTGCATTTTTGTTCATTTTTTGGACATGCTAATTTATGTTGTTTTAGGACGTTTCTGCAAATTTCTATGCTATGGCGCGTTTCGGCACGCTATTCTAGATGTTTTTCAAGTGTTTTCAGCTGTTTTTGGGACGTGTCAAATTTTGACATTTTTGCCATACTATAGCCTTGCATGTTTGGTCATTTTTTGGACATGCTAATTTATGTTGTTTTAGGATCGCTTTCTGCAAATTTCTATAACTGGCGCGTTTCGGCACGCTATTCTAGATGTTTTTCAAGTGTTTTCAGCTGTTTTTGGGACGTGTCAAATTTTGACATTTTTGCCATACTATAGCCTTGCATTTTTGTTCATTTTTTGGACATGCTAATTTATGTTGTTTTAGGACGTTTCTGCAAATTTCTATGCTATGGCGCGTTTCGGCACGCTATTCTAGATGTTTTTCAAGTGTTTTCAGCTGTTTTTGGGACGTGTCAAATTTTGACATTTTTGCCATACTATAGCCTTGCATTTTGTTCATTTTTGGACATGCTAATTTATGTTATTTTAGGACGTTTCTGCACATTTCTATGCTATGGCGCATTTCGGCACCCTATTCTAGATGTTTTTCAAGTGTTTTCAGCTGTTTTTGGGATGTGTCAAATTTTGACATTTTTGCCATACTATAGCCTTGCATTTTTGTGCATTTTTTGGACATGCTAATTTATGTTGTTTTAGGACGTTTCTGCAAATTTCTATAACACGGCGCATTTCGGCACCCTATTCTAGATGTTTTTCAAGTGTTTTCAGCTGTTTTTGGGACGTGTCAAATTTTGACATTTTTGCCATACTATAGCCTTGCATGTTTGTTCATTTTTTGGACATGCTAATTTATGTTGTTTTAGGACGTTTCTGCAAATTTCTATGCTATGGCGCGTTTCGGCACGCTATTCTAGATGTTGTTCAAGTGTTTTCAGCTGTTTTTGGGACGTGTCAAATTTTGACATTTTTGCCATACTATAGCCTTGCATTTTTGTTCATTTTTTGGACATGCTAATTTATGTTGTTTTAGGATGTTTCTGCAAATTTCTATGCTATGGCGCGTTTCGGCACGCTATTCTAGATGTTTTTCAAGTGTTTTCAGCTGTTTTTGGGACGTGTCAAATTTTGACATTTTTGCCATACTATAGCCTTGCATGTTTGTTCATTTTTTGGACATGCTAATTTATGTTGTTTTAGGACGTTTCTGCAAATTTCTATGCTATGGCGCGTTTCGGCACGCTATTCTAGATGTTTTTCAAGTGTTTTCAGCTGTTTTTGGGACGTGTCAAATTTTGACATTTTTGCCATACTATAGCCTTGCATTTTTGGTCATTTTTTGGACATGCTAATTTATGTTGTTTTAGGACGTTTCTGCACATTTCTATGCTATGGCGCGTTTCGGCACCCTATTCTAGATGTTTTTCAAGTGTTTTCAGCTGTTTTTGGGATGTGTCAAATTTTGACATTTTTGCCATACTATAGCCTTGCATTTTTGTTCATTTTTTGGACATGCTAATTTATGTTGTTTTAGGACGTTTCTGCAAATTTCTATGCTATGGCGGCGTTTGACACGCTATTCTAGATGTTTTTCAAGTGTTTTCAGCAGTTTTTGGGACGTGTCAAATTTTGACATTTTTGCCATACTATAGCCTTGCATGTTTGGTCATTTTTTGGACATGCTAATTTATGTTGTTTTAGGACGTTTCTGCAAATTTCTATAACACGGCATTTCAGCACGCTATTCTAGATGTTTTTCAAGTGTTTTCAGCTGTTTTTGGGACGTGTCAAATTTTGACATTTTTGCCATACTATAGCCTTGCATTTTTGTTCATTTTTTGGACATGCTAATTTATGTTGTTTTAGGACGTTTCTGCAAATTTCTATGCTATGGCGCGTTTCGGCACGCTATTCTAGATGTTGTTCAAGTGTTTTCAGCTGTTTTTGGGACGTGTCAAATTTTGACATTTTTGCCATACTATAGCCTTGCATTTTTGTTCATTTTTTGGACATGCTAATTTATGTTATTTTAGGACGTTTCTGCACATTTCTATGCTATGGCGCGTTTCGGCACCCTATTCTAGATGTTTTTCAAGTGTTTTTCAGCTGTTTTTGGGATGTGTCAAATTTTGACATTTTTGCCATACTATAGCCTTGCATTTTTGTTCATTTTTTGGACATGCTAATTTATGTTGTTTTAGGACGTTTCTGCACATTTCTATGCTATGGCGCATTTCGGCACGCTATTCTAGATGTTTTTCAAGTGTTTTCAGCTGTTTTTTGGGACGTGTCAAATTTTGACATTTTGCCATACTATAGCCTTGCATTTTTGTTCATTTTTGGACATGCTAATTTATGTTGTTTTAGGATCGTTTCTGCAAATTTCTATGCTATGGCGCGTTTCGGCACGCTATTCTAGATGTTGTTCAAGTGTTTTCAGCTGTTTT
The DNA here is from genome assembly GCF_026936395.1 of Plectropomus leopardus. NCBI lineage: Eukaryota > Metazoa > Chordata > Actinopteri > Perciformes > Serranidae > Plectropomus > Plectropomus leopardus. Next base: position 23,033,684 of record NC_142180.1, on the reverse strand, counting down.
TGGGACGTGTCAAATTTTGACATTTTTGCCATACTATAGCCTTGCATTTTTGTTCATTTTTTGGACATGCTAATTTATGTTGTTTTAGGACGTTTCTGCAAATTTCTATGCTATGGCGCGTTTCGGCACGCTATTCTAGATGTTTTTCAAGTGTTTTCAGCTGTTTTTGGGATGTGTCAAATTTTGACATTTTTGCCATACTATAGCCTTGCATTTTTGTTCATTTTTTGGACATGCTAATTTATGTTGTTTTAGGATGTTTCTGCAAATTTCTATGCTATGGCGCGTTTCGGCACGCTATTCTAGATGTTTTTCAAGTGTTTTCAGCTGTTTTTGGGATGTGTCAAATTTTGACATTTTGCCATACTATAGCCTTGCATTTTTGTTCATTTTTTGGACATGCTAATTTATGTTGTTTTAGGACGTTTTTGCAAATTTCTATGCTATGGCGCGTTTCGGCACGCTATTCTAGATGTTTTTCAAGTGTTTTCAGCTGTTTTTGGGATGTGTCAATTTTGACATTTTTGCCATACTATAGCCTTGCATTTTTGTTCATTTTTTGGACATGCTAATTTATGTTGTTTTAGGACGTTTCTGCAAATTTCTATGCTATGGCGCGTTTCGGCACGCTATTCTAGATGTTTTTCAAGTGTTTTCAGCTGTTTTTGGGACGTGTCAAATTTTGACATTTTGCCATACTATAGCCTTGCATGTTTGTTAATTTTTTGGACATGCTAATTTATGTTGTTTTAGGATGTTTCTGCAAATTTCTATGCTATGGCGCGTTTCGGCACGCTATTCTAGATGTTTTTCAAGTGTTTTCAGCTGTTTTTGGGACGTGTCAAATTTTGACATTTTTGCCATACTATAGCCTTGCATGTTTGTTCATTTTTTGGACATGCTAATTTATGTTGTTTTAGGACGTTTCTGCAAATTTCTATGCTATGGCGCGTTTCGGCACGCTATTCTAGATGTTTTTCAAGTGTTTTCAGCTGTTTTTGGGATGTGTCAAATTTTGACATTTTTGCCATACTATAGCCTTGCATGTTTGGTCATTTTTTGGACATGCTAATTTATGTTGTTTTAGGACGTTTCTGCAAATTTCTATCCTATGGCGTGTTTCAGCACGCTATTCTAGATGTTTTTCAAGTGTTTTCAGCAGTTTTTGGGACGTGTCAAATTTTGACATTTTTGCCATACTATAGCCTTGCATTTTTGTTAATTTTTTGGACATGCTAATTTATGTTGTTTTAGGATGTTTCTGCAAATTTCTATGCTATGGCGCGTTTCGGCACGCTATTCTAGATGTTTTTCAAGTGTTTTCAGCTGTTTTTGGGACGTGTCAAATTTTGACATTTTTGCCATACTATAGCCTTGCATGTTTGTTCATTTTTTGGACATGCTAATTTATGTTGTTTTAGGACGTTTCTGCAAATTTCTATGCTATGGCGCGTTTCGGCACGCTATTCTAGATGTTTTTCAAGTGTTTTCAGCTGTTTTTGGGACGTGTCAAATTTTGACATTTTTGCCATACTATAGCCTTGCATTTTTGGTCATTTTTTGGACATGCTAATTTATGTTGTTTTAGGACGTTTCTGCACATTTCTATGCTATGGCGCGTTTCGGCACCCTATTCTAGATGTTTTTCAAGTGTTTTCAGCTGTTTTTGGGATGTGTCAAATTTTGACATTTTTGCCATACTATAGCCTTGCATTTTTGTTCATTTTTTGGACATGCTAATTTATGTTGTTTTAGGACGTTTCTGCAAATTTCTATGCTATGGCGCGTTTGACACGCTATTCTAGATGTTTTTCAAGTGTTTTCAGCTGTTTTTGGGACGTGTCAAATTTTGACATTTTTGCCATACTATAGCCTTGCATGTTTGTTCATTTTTTGGACATGCTAATTTATGTTGTTTTAGGACGTTTCTGCAAATTTCTATGCTATGGCGCGTTTCGGCACGCTATTCTAGATGTTTTTCAAGTGTTTTCAGCTGTTTTTGGGATGTGTCAAATTTTGACATTTTTGCCATACTATAGCCTTGCATTTTTGTTCATTTTTTGGACATGCTAATTTATGTTGTTTTAGGACGTTTCTGCAAACTTCTATCCTATGGCGCGTTTCAGCACGCTATTCTAGATGTTTTTCAAGTGTTTTCAGCAGTTTTTGGGACGTGTCAAATTTTGACATTTTTGCCATACTATAGCCTTGCATTTTTGTTAATTTTTTGGACATGCTAATTTATGTTGTTTTAGGATGTTTCTGCAAATTTCTATGCTATGGCTGCGTTTGCACGCTATTCTAGATGTTTTCAAGTGTTTTCAGCTGTTTTTGGGACGTGTCAAATTTTGACATTTTTGCCATACTATAGCCTTGCATGTTTGTTCATTTTTTGGACATGCTAATTTATGTTGTTTTAGGACGTTTCTGCAAATTTCTATGCTATGGCGCGTTTCGGCACGCTATTCTAGATGTTTTTCAAGTGTTTTCAGCTGTTTTTGGGATGTGTCAAATTTTGACATTTTTGCCATACTATAGCCTTGAATTTTGTTCATTTTTTGGACATGCTAATTTATGTTGTTTTAGGACGTTTCTGCAAATTTCTATGCTATGGCGCGTTTCGGCACGCTATTCTAGATGTTTTTCAAGTGTTTTCAGCTGTTTTTGGGATGTGTCAAATTTTGACATTTTTGCCATACTATAGCCTTGCATTTTTGTTCATTTTTTGGACATGCTAATTTATGTTGTTTTAGGACGTTTCTGCAAACTTCTATCCTATGGCGCGTTTCAGCACGCTATTCTAGATGTTTTTCAAGTGTTTTCAGCAGTTTTTGGGACGTGTCAAATTTTGACATTTTTGCCATACTATAGCCTTGCATTTTTGTTAATTTTTTGGACATGCTAATTTATGTTGTTTTAGGATGTTTCTGCAGATTTCTATGCTATGGCTGCGTTTAAACGCTATTCTAGATGTTTTTCAAGTGTTTTCAGCTGTTTTTGGGACGTGTCAAATTTTGACATTTTGCCATACTATAGCCTTGCATGTTTGTTCATTTTTTGGACATGCTAATTTATGTTGTTTTAGGACGTTTCTGCAAATTTCTATGCTATGGCGCGTTTCGGCACGCTATTCTAGATGTTTTTCAAGTGTTTTCAGCTGTTTTTGGGACGTGTCAAATTTTGACATTTTTGCCATACTATAGCCTTGCATTTTTGGTCATTTTTTGGACATGCTAATTTATGTTGTTTTAGGACGTTTCTGCACATTTCTATGCTATGGCGCGTTTCGGCACCCTATTCTAGATGTTTTTCAAGTGTTTTCAGCTGTTTTTGGGACGTGTCAAATTTTGACATTTTTGCCATACTATAGCCTTGCATTTTTGTTCATTTTTTGGACATGCTAATTTATGTTGTTTTAGGACGTTTCTGCAAATTTCTATGCTATGGCACGTTTCGGCACGCTCTTCTAGATGTTTTTCAAGTGTTTTCAGCTGTTTTTGGGACGTGTCAAATTTTGACATTTTTGCCATACTATAGCCTTGCATTTTTGGTCATTTTTTGGACATGCTAATTTATGTTGTTTTAGGACGTTTCTGCAAATTTCTATGCTATGGCACGTTTCGGCACGCTCTTCTAGATGTTTTTCAAGTGTTTTCAGCTGTTTTTGGGACGTGTCAAATTTTGACATTTTTGCCATACTATAGCCTTGCATTTTTGTTCATTTTTTGGACATGCTAATTTATGTTGTTTTAGGACGTTTCTGCAAACTTCTATCCTATGGCGCGTTTCAGCACGCTATTCTAGATGTTTTTCAAGTGTTTTCAGCAGTTTTTGGGACGTGTCAAATTTTGACATTTTTGCCATACTATAGCCTTGCATTTTTGTTAATTTTTTGGACATGCTAATTTATGTTGTTTTAGGATGTTTCTGCAAATTTCTATGCTATGGCGCGTTTCGGCACGCTATTCTAGATGTTTTTCAAGTGTTTTCAGCTGTTTTTGGGACGTGTCAAATTTTGACATTTTTGCCATACTATAGCCTTGCATGTTTGTTCATTTTTTGGACATGCTAATTTATGTTGTTTTAGGACGTTTCTGCAAATTTCTATGCTATGGCGCATTTCGGCACGCTATTCTAGATGTTTTTCAAGTGTTTTCAGCTGTTTTTGGGATGTGTCAAATTTTGACATTTTTGCCATACTATAGCCTTGCATTTTTGTTCATTTTTTGGACATGCTAATTTATGTTGTTTTAGGACGTTTCTGCAAACTTCTATCCTATGGCGCGTTTCAGCACGCTATTCTAGATGTTTTTCAAGTGTTTTCAGCTGTTTTTGGGATGTGTCAAATTTTGACATTTTTGCCATACTATAGCCTTGCATTTTTGTTCATTTTTTGGACATGCTAATTTATGTTGTTTTAGGATGTTTCTGCAAATTTCTATGCTATGGCGCGTTTCGGCACGCTATTCTAGATGTTTTTCAAGTGTTTTCAGCTGTTTTTGGGACGTGTCAAATTTTGACATTTTTGCCATACTATAGCCTTGCATGTTTGTTCATTTTTTGGACATGCTAATTTATGTTGTTTTAGGACGTTTCTGCAAATTTCTATGCTATGGCTGCGTTTGACACGCTATTCTAGATGTTTTTCAAGTGTTTTCAGCTGTTTTTGGGACGTGTCAAATTTTGACATTTTTGCCATACTATAGCCTTGCATTTTTGTTCATTTTTTGGACATGCTAATTTATGTTGTTTTAGGACGTTTCTGCAAATTTCTATGCTATGGCGTTTGACACGCTATTCTAGATGTTTTTCAAGTGTTTTCAGCTGTTTTTGGGACGTGTCAAATTTTGACATTTTGCCATACTATAGCCTTGCATTTTTGGTCATTTTTGGACATGCTAATTTATGTTGTTTTAGGACGTTTCTGCACATTTCTATGCTATGGCGCGTTTCGGCACGCTATTCTAGATGTTTTTCAAGTGTTTTCAGCTGTTTTTGGGATGTGTCAAATTTTGACATTTTTGCCATACTATAGCCTTGCATTTTTGGTCATTTTTTGGACATGCTAATTTATGTTGTTTTAGGACGTTTCTGCAAATTTCTATGCTATGGCACGTTTCGGCACGCTCTTCTAGATGTTTTTCAAGTGTTTTCAGCTGTTTTTGGGACGTGTCAAATTTTGACATTTTTGCCATACTATAGCCTTGCATTTTTGGTCATTTTTTGGACATGCTAATTTATGTTGTTTTAGGACGTTTCTGCAAATTTCTATGCTATGGCGCGTTTCGGCACGCTATTCTAGATGTTTTTCAAGTGTTTTCAGCTGTTTTTGGGATGTGTCAAATTTTGACATTTTTGCCATACTATAGCCTTGCATTTTTGGTCATTTTTTGGACATGCTAATTTATGTTGTTTTAGGATGTTTCTGCAAATTTCTATGCTATGGCGCGTTTCGGCACGCTATTCTAGATGTTTTTCAAGTGTTTTCAGCTGTTTTTGGGACGTGTCAAATTTTGACATTTTTGCCATACTATAGCCTTGCATTTTTGTTCATTTTTTGGACATGCTAATTTATGTTATTTTAGGACGTTTCTGCACATTTCTCTGCTATGGCGCGTTTCGGCACGCTATTCTAGATGTTTTTCAAGTGTTTTCAGCTGTTTTTGGGACGTGTCAAATTTTGACATTTTTGCCATACTATAGCCTTGCATTTTTGTTCATTTTTTGGACATGCTAATTTATGTTGTTTTAGGACGTTTCTGCAAATTTCTATGCTATGGCGCGTTTCGGCACGCTATTCTAGATGTTTTTCAAGTGTTTTCAGCTGTTTTTGGGATGTGTCAAATTTTGACATTTTTGCCATACTATAGCCTTGCATTTCAAAACACTGCTGAAAATACCTTAAAATAGCATGCTGAGACCCACATTGCATTGGACGTTTCAAAAACGTCAAAAAACAGCATAAAATAGCCAAAAAAACAACCCAAAACGCAATACTATAGTATCGCAAAAAATGTCAAAATATTACATTTCCAAAGAACAGCTGAAAACCACATAAAACAACTTAAAATACCATGTTGAGACACGCCATAGTAGATAACATTTTAAAAACGTCATCACGTACATCATAAAGCAGTATGTCAACAATGACCTAAAATGCCAGTCAGCGAAAAATGTCAAAATATGACACGTCAAAAAACAGCTGAAAATCACACAAAACCAATTTATATACCCTGACAAGACACACCATAACATAGAATGCTGCAAAATCGGCCTAAACACCAACTATCATGTCAAAAAAACAACTCCAAATGCAATACTATGGTATGGCGAAAAATGTCAAAATTTGACATGTCCGAAAAACTGCTTTTTTGTTTCGATATTCTATACTATGACGTTTCAACATGGTAGGTTTGGCTCAGTGGGTAAATCAGGCAGTTAGCGTGCCTGAGGTTGCTGGCTCAAGTCTTGTGACCTTGTAAGGCTGCTGTCCAAAGCACAGAGCTAAAGGGAATGTGGAAAAATGCAACATGTCAGGAGGTTTGGCTCAGTGAGTAAATCGGGCAGTTAGTGTGCCTGAGGTTGCTGGTTCAAGTCTTATCTGGGACAGGTGAATTTTGAAGACTGCAGTTGGGTTGAGAGACAGAAAGGACAGTCAAAAGACAGGAAGTTGGGGGTAAAACAAGAAGTTAGATTAGAGTAAAAGGTTTGGTTAACAGTAAAGAATTGTGATGTAATAACATATTTTGTCAATTAGAGAGTTTTTGCCAATTCCATTAATTTTCAGTTATGGATTTTGTACTTTGTTTTTCAAAGTTATTCTTTAAGATGTTATAATAAAGTATACTTTTTTATGCGTTTTTTTGATGACATACTACAATAAGATCTTTTTCCACGTTTTATGAAATACCAAGGTATGAGCTTTGTTTTTAAACTTGTAGCACACTATTTTTTCCACCGCTTTTATGATATTTTTCTAACATTTTTTGACATGCTATACATTGTTTTACAGTTTTTTTATAAATCATACTGACTTTTTTAAATTTACGTTATTTTTACAACATACTACACTGGCCCACTGAGAAACAATGCTTTACATAGCTGTGGCCTAGTGGTACAAAAAAAAGTGGTGTTGTTGGCCCTGACAAGATTTAGGGGTTAAAAGCAGCAAATTTGACACATTTCTGCTTAAAAAAATAAATGAAAATTATATTATCAACATAATATAATATTTCTGACGATTAACTAATCAATTATTCACCTCAGCTTTAATTCCGTTTTTTTTTCCTTTTTCTTTTTTTCTTCTCTCAAACAAACAACCTGCCAGTCAACATCTAAGAAGGTCACAACTAGGTTGTTTATTTTATGATAACTGATACAGGATAAATGTTATACATTCTATTTTAACACTGATATTTTGCTTTTATTTTCAATGTCAGTATGCAAAAAAAAGACAATACAAAGTAAACATTTAGTATCATGAATATGATACATAATTTGACTGCTTCCTCCATATTAAACCAATTAATTTTAAGGACACCTTGTTGCCTTGGTGATAACTTGTTTAGCTACAACACAAAAAAGGGAAAAAATACAAAAAACAAAATGCAAAACATCAAGAGTTGGCTGACAGCAAACACTGTAAAGAACCACGTGATCTTAAGATGTATCAATCAACTCGCGTAGATGCATATATAAAAATACAGGATCCCTGTTATATATATATATATGCACATACAGTAATAATGCAATTACTAGAGTTGTAGAGCCTGTACTGGGCATACAAACAGACAAAATGAAGAGCAGGATACACATACATACACACGTTTACCTTTATCTCTCCATATAAACACGCATAAACCAACCAACCAACCAACAAACAGAAGGCTCTCTGGCTTTAGAAGCTAAAAACTACACTTGACTTAAAAAAAAAAGAAAAAGAAACAGACATTCACATTTCTGAAACAAATTTCATGATCTCATAACTTCTCACCTGATCGATCTTCTCCATGTCCATTTACTGCCATGAGAGAAGCTAGAATGATGATTCTGAGGATGATGAGCTCCATTTGTGCCATCGTGTCCGACTCGTCCCCCAATCAGGACCGAGTTCATTCTCATTGATTACTTCACTGTCTGTGTTGGTCCTTTTTCTCCACGTCATCACTCCTCTCACTGCGCACTCATTCACTGACTCACTGTCCACCGCTTTAAAGAGTCTAGAGTCTGCACTGTGGTACTTCACCCATCAGTGGAAGTGAAAGAGTGAACATGTTGTGGAGGAAGGTGGAGAAATGGGACTGCAGCTGTTCATGTCTGTGATTAGTGTATGAATGTCCTGTACGTCCATGCATTAACCTGTGTGTGTGTGTGTGTGTGTGTGTGTGTGTGTGTGTGTGTGTGTTGTTTGTGTGTGTGTGTGTGTGTGTGTGTGTGTACACTGTGTGTTAAACTCTATTCACGCCTCTAGGGGGAGGCTGGCGCTTTGCTACCGCTGTAATGAACTTGGTATCTGTTCACTGCTTGCCCTTTCACCTCAGTTGACAGGCAGGTGGTCTTGCAGGGGATCATGTCCTCTGCTTCCTCGCCCATTAGCCAGTTCTGCACTGAGCGTTCAGCCAAGGCCGTAACATGATTGGCCAACCAGCCCTGGTGCCACTTGTCAAAGCGTTCGTGCTGGCTCGCTGCCACTCTGTGCTGCGACTGAGGAGTAGGAGGAAAAACTGTCAGACACCAAACAGGATTTAACAGGCAGAAAATGTACAAGCAAGGTTTGATTTTCCTGACACACATTGTCACCCAGATTTTCCACATCGCATCTCCAACTCTAAAAACCCACCAACACAGGAAACTATCGCCTGAAATTAAAAACAGACTCTAGCCTACCTTCCTGGCTTTGACCAGCGCTCCTCTGCGGTACATGTAATCCTCAGAGTTCATGACAAACACCATCTTGTGAGTGTTGAGTTTAAATCGACAGTCCAGACTCCCGGCGTTCTCCACGCCTAGCTGGCGGTGCCACTCTCTCCTGCAGCGCATTGCCTCGACCTGCCGCACCTGCCAGCGACGGAAGCGACGCAGGTTTCTGTAAGAGGAGACCAATTTAGTAAGACTTTAACATGCTGATTGGATTATGACATGTTTTGACTGAATGACATATTAATTAGACCCCATTAATTTTTACCTCCACCAAGGAAGTTGTTTTTGATTCAGTTTGTTTATCAGCAGAATTAAAGAAAAACAACTGTCCTGATTTTCACAAAACCTGATAGAGAGGGAGATTATACAATTCTGGAGCAGATACACAAATTAGTTTTTCAGTTTCATTAACATTGTAAGATATGGCAGAAGGCCTGGATGCATAAATACCATACATCTTAAAATCCAGTAGATTGTGTTAAATTTCAGAAGTGACAAAATATGGCCTTCTGTGGAAATAGGAAGAGTCCAAATCTATGACTTCATACAGAAAGCAGTCAATAAGTAGCACTAGGGGGAGGTGTTTCATAGGAGAGCCGCCACAACTGTAAAACAACAACGCCTTTTCTCAAACCGTGGAACCATAAACCCACACATCATAAAACAAATTCTATGTATCACACGATCCTCATACCCAAATGTGAATTTTCTGCAAACAGCTCCACCAGAAACATTCAGGAAAAGTTAAACATATCCAATTCAAAAGTACATGATAAATACACAGCTGAGCTGATGAGGCTTTTTACAGGTACAACCATATTTTGAAATATTTCTAATAGTTTTGGAAGTATATCCAGACATGCAGTATGAAGTGGTAGCATGTGCAGCTTTGCATATTATAGTAGATTGGACTATAGGCATTAAAAAAGGTCTGGGCTCTCCTAGTTACAAAAACAATATCACATGAAATTCAGATTTAAGTTTAAATAGAAATCTTACTCTTCTAGAATTTCACACTTTTAACAGGATTTTCCCAACATTTTAAACTCAGTACAACAACTTCATATATTGGCATGTTCTATACAGAAGTGTAAGGTCACTCTACCTGAGGAAGATACTCTGACCGCACTGTAAACAGAAGCTCTTCATTATTATTTTTTTTTAAGTTTCATTTCCAAGTTAATGTAGGTGAACAGTAAATACTATAAATGTTTTTTAACAGACCATGTCCTCTGTTGTGAAAACTCAAGCAGATGTTTTTTTCCAGCACAAGAGGACTCGTATAATCTACTCTCATCAATCAAACACATCAGCATGTTTTGTCCCGCAGGTTACTTTTTGCATTGTTTGTCTGTGAGAATGTGTCAGAAATATGTGGATTTATCTTCATGGTCTTCATGGTGTTTTACTGAGTGATCACAAGCTGATCTGGCTGGATTGTTTATCCTAGATAAGTGGCTATGAGATTTGTATCTGCATAGCTAAAATGATAAGGTGAAGTCTACATCTACAAAGACGTTGAACTGTTATACCTGGGCAGAAATACAGGTTTGAAGAAGTAGCCCTCTGCTTGAGAACAAAGACTGGACTCAGTTCCTACAAACTGCTCCATGTAGCTCGACAGGCACTGAGAGAGAAGACAGCAACGACAGGAATAATAGCAAAGCATGATCCATTAAGATTAACAAATGTGTAACTATTTATTTCAAAGTGTATCGGTCTGTTTGTCAGTATTTTTACCTGTACATCTAACGGGTCGTCAGCCTGCGCCTCCTCAGTGTCCAGCAGCTCAATGGTCATCGTCACATGACCTTTGTTTTGAAGAAACATCACCTGATGGTACAAAGAAACATCAGTAAGTCACCTCAAATTAACATACAACAGCTGAATAGTTTGTTGCAGGAATTAAGTTTTTGTAGGCAGACCTGGAAGTTAGTCCTGGGAAGTTGCCCTTGTCACAGAGCCTATGGGACTTTGCGACTGGATTTTGGATTATTGCAGATTATAAACTCTGTGTTAAACAAAGGTCCATGACACTTTCATGATTTCTTCAGCAAGATAATTTTTACAAATGAAAACCACTTTTATGATTTTTGAAGCATAAATGCAATTCTCAGGAATTAAAAGTTAACGTTAGGCTATGAAAGAATTACACCGTCACATGACTTAATGTCGCCACCATGACGAGGCTGTAAAGCCATGCTTGGCGTGATGACATTGTGTAGTCTGAATTAGCCACTTGTTTGAGACCATCTTTTTTTAAGACACATAAAAGCTTCAGAGTTTATTTACTATTTACTGACATTTAATGCTGCAGGACAAAATGTGAAAGTCTCTTAAGCTTGTGTTAACCGCAGACCTTATTTCAGGCATCTAACCAAAAACCCATTTAAAAAACACATTAACTTTTAGATGAAGGAACCGGGTGTACAAAAAAATGCCAACTCATTTCCGTGTTTTAGGACTCACTCCTGCAGGACTCTATAAAACCAGGAGATTAAAGCTGTTAAAATCTCTAAAGAAGGATTTTGGTACTAAAGAGAGTGCACCAATTATATGTAATTTAATTTAAAGTAACGGTTTATTTTGTTTAAGGACAGCTGGCTGTATATAAGCACTTCTCACGTCTATTCCCAAATAAATGGTAATATTGTAATTCAATTCTAGGCTTTAAAATGTCTAGGCTGTGATGGGAAACTTTGGCCAATCACAGATCATTTCATAGAGCATTCCTATTGGCTCTTCTACAAATGCAGATATTCGTGCATGTCCCTTCAGTTGGTGAAAGTCTGATTCAATGGCAGAATATCCTGCAAAAAAACTTGTTATTCCAGTATAGGCAACAACTGTCTATACCGCAGAGCTAGGTATGTAACGATTCACTCAACTCACAATTCACGATTCACTGGGTTCACAATACAATTTTCCCACTTTTTAAAAAAACAAAAACAAAATTAGATTTAAAAAAAAAAATCATGAAAAAAATCAAAGTTTACTTTTGCTTGAAGGGAAAGCAGAGAAGGCAAAGTAGTATCAAGTACAAAGTATCAAGTTGGCCATTTCCCACTCTTGAGTGGTAAATTGGACACTCTTTGGCTCTTGTATTTTTTTGGGCAAGCGGGGTTGCAGATGCGCTATGGTTTGGTCTTGTAGTTGTTGTTAAGGAGGAACGTGTGTAGGCGGAGCTGACCGTAGCTTTGGCTCGCATGCTGCATCATGTTAGTTGTACTAGTTATGTAGTTCAACACCATATTGCAATATTTACAAACTGTTTCTGTCTTTTCTGTTATCTTCTCGCCTTTATTACTTTCTGACTGGAGGAAGCTCAAATGCTGCCACACTTCCGAGTTATAACTGGAGGGTGCATCAATATTGCCTGCCGCGGAGCCTTTGCTACGTCTTATTTACATTGACTAGCTGTCTCTAGTCTCAGGCGTGTTGTGGGATGTTGAGCACATAATGACGTAGCACATCGTGCAAGGAAGAGAAAAGTAGATTACGCCCTCTGCTGTTCAAAAAGAGCATGGCGGTTCATTTTTCATCTCACCGATTTGAATCATATTTTGTTTCCATTTTTAACTGCCCCGCAATGCATTATTACATCTCTTTGCAGAGTCATTCCAAAAAGGAAAGATGGACTTATCACAAAGTCTAAGAGAGTCTGAAAGTAGAACACGAATCAATATCAGAAAAATGTTTCACATTTGGAGAGAAAATATTGCATATAGTTATGCCTTTAATTAACCAGAGCCAAATGCTGCATACACACTATGAGCGACAATAAAGCAGCGTTACCAGCTACAGTTGCCAATGAAGTGTTGCTCAAGCAACAGATGACTGATTGTCATCTAGTTAACTAAGCTAAATAACAACGTGATTGGTTGTCGCTTCACCACGTAATTGAAGCACTGAAGAAAGTTGAAACCAGCTCAACTTTCAACACCCATCAGCAGTGACAAGTGTCGGGCAACGGTTTGTCGCTTCATGTCACTGGCTTCCATTGAAAATGACTTGTATCCTGTTGCCGTGTCGCTTGTAATATGAATGCAGCAAAATACTCACAGCTGTGACTAATTCAAGTTTATGTTTATGTAGCTAATGTTAGTTAAAGTCTCAAATCACAGTGCGTCATCTCAAAGGGCTTTACAGGCCCACAAGTTGCAGAGAAAACAGGGCGGTATTTCTCACAGATTTGCTGCTGCAGCATGAGGATCATAGTCATGATCAGGACGATTGTAACGAATGACTGGAGCTTAGTCAAGTTACTGTATGAAGCATGTACATATATCTGTGCACATCTGGTGGGAGAGGTTTAGGATAAAGAGGGAGGGAGAGAGGGAGAGAAGCTGCAGGAGGAGGGTGTTTCTTTAAACTTTGGTTTTGCCTTTTCTATAAAATTGCCTACCCCAGCTAAATACATGAGATGAATAGGCAAAGTTAGTTCTAAAATTTTAGAAAAGCAGGCAGCAGCTCTTTCTGATCAAAACACCCCATTGTGAAAATAACTATAAGTGATGTGCTTGGCTTTTCTGGGAACATGTTACTGTTGTGAGATTTTTTTTACCGTCTGCTAAAATTACTGTACAAGTATAAACAGCATATTTCCACTGCAGCCAGAATAAAGGTTGATAATAGGAAATAGTTTCTCTGCCCCAAGAAGCAGAAAAATGTCAGAGCCAAATATGTAATCCAGTTCTTCATTCTTCAGGACTGTGCTCACCTTGAAGCAGTTCTCCTCAGCCATGACCCTCTCAGCTTTCCACTGGTAGCTAGTCTCCCAGGCTGCTCTAACACACTGCGAGGACAGGTTTCCCCCCGCTGCCCCTCTCTTCCTCTCAGCCAGGTACAGATCAACCACCTGCAGACACACCTCGTCGCTCACAAGATGCTGCAGCTGCAGTCAAAGAAAAGTGGGGATAAGAATATGACACTGTTCAACGATGGAAAAATCGTAATTGTCTAATAAGAGCACACAGAGTGTAGGAGGCGGGGAGGGGGTTCTTAGATGAATTGCGATTCTCTCTTAAAAGATTATGTCTTGATGCAGAAAAAACAATATGCAAATTAAAACCTACTTTTTGACATTATGATTGCCTATAATAATTTTGTTAAAATGGGCTGTAAGTTTCTTAAAGGTGCATTATGTAAGATCTGGACACAATTTTTGTTTAAAACATTCAAAAAAATGAACTAACCCTATCAACAGAGCGTGAAGAACTTTGAACTTATGTCCAAGAAATCCATGTGTTGTATTGCATAGATACCACTGCTTAACAGCCAGACAGGGCCATCCCTTCTGTAATAATACATCCTGGCCTGAGAGGTGATAATGAGTCACTGTGGCCTCTAGTGTGCCACAGGAAAAGATGAAGGTGAGCTGGCCAGTTTTGTATCGAAATGTGTTTCCCTGTCAGACAGTGTTTCCCCCATGTTATATTGTTAATGTGTAGTGGACTGGGTGGCTGGATCTTACAAAATGCACCTTTAATGCTTAACAAACTGGACGGTGAAACAAAATACACCTAAACATGTGTATTGTGTTTGCGTTCTAGGCTTGTCTGCTGTTGTGTCAGAAACTCCATTGCAACATGCTCAGCACGTGAAAATATGTGATTTTTTTTTGTTTGTCTGAAACCCTAGTATAAAACCAAGAATGTAAACTGTGTACTATTTTCTGAGTAATATTACTGTTTTCAAACACTAGGCATAGCACTGGCATAAATATTCCACTATGCAATGCATTAGGACAATGTTCAAATCACTCAACAGTGGACACTGACCAAGACTGCTCTTAAATGTCAATAACACTTCCAAGCTGAGGTGAAAAAGATGGCAATTGCTATTCAAGGAGATAACGTTACAGGACAGGTTAAAAAAAAAAAAAAGAAGCCTTCTGAATCAGAAACCCCATATGAAGTGGCTAGAGACTCCCAGTCCAGTCAACATGAGGGTAAACTTTTCTTACCTGTCGAATAATGTTGTGGATGACCTTGTCAATGGTGAAGCCAATGTAGGCGTGGATAGTGAACATCTCTCTCAGTGTGTCTTCATACTGTGTGGAGTCGAGGTTACCATCCAGCAGGCTACGCACCATATCCAGGAAGGCCGGGTAGTATTCCTCTAACTCCACCTCACCTGTGGAGATATGTCACATTTGTAACAACAGCACTTTAACATTACAACGTTATGAAGTCATTTCTGCTGAGGTGAGAGTGGATCTGTTCTAACAGGAAGGCTTGGACAGGATTTAGATGCCCTCTCTTCACCTCTGACATGAATAAAATAAGAAAGTTCAAGCACAGTTTTCAACCAAAAGCAGAATTTAAAATTTTTTGTGCTCTCTGCCTTTTCTGTCAGCTGGCGTGTGCTGTTTTGTTTGCGTCCGTGCGACGTCACAGACAGGAAGGAGAACAGGTAAACAGTAGAAAGCAGCTGGAACAGAGATCTTTTACGACTTTTCAGAGGTTTCTTATCTCTAAATATCTCTTGTTTGTTCAGTCTCTCAGTTTTTCTCAGTTTTAGCATTGTTTCGGGGGATTATCGGTTCTTAGTGACGGCGCGTCATTGCGTCTCGCCAGTTAAAGAGCTGAAATTACCGCGTTCACCCGGGTGTTGCGTTCCCATCAAAGCCGATCAGAGCCGGCGATAAAAAAAACCCATGTCTACTGCAGTCATTTGACCCGGGCGTGGATGCTGCTCGTACGCATTACTTTTGCATTTAAAAGCCAGATGTTAGCGAGTGTTAGCGGTGCAAAACGTTTGAGAGTTCCAGCACAGTATAATACATTTATTTTAATGGTTCCCGACCACTGGTCGGACTAAGCAAGACATTTAATGGCAGCAACTTGTGCTCGATAATGTTGTGATGCCATTGTTCACAGTTTTATGATGTTGTATAGACCTCCCTTGAAAGGTTTTACATTAGGAAAAGCATTTGCATTATAAAATAGCCAAATCAGTTGTTGATGATGGCGCTGAATGGGATATAACGAATAAATGTTCCGAAATGGATCAGACCTCATACAGCATGCTAGAGATGAAACGGTGCAATAATCTCTTATCACAACTATAGTGACAGAAATAATCACAGTCATAAGTATTATTACATTATGGTTAAAATTTGCTTAAATTGTCCAAAAAGCACACACACGTAAATAATTTCACAAAGTTTGATGTTGAAAACCACAAATAAAAGCCCTGCTAAAGTTTATAATATAACCTCTGTGATTCTGATAAATCAACGGTGTTTGTGACTGTGTGTGTAAAACTATAACAGTGCCAAAGCCTTATGTAAACATATGAAAACCATTTCAAATGCCCATTGTTTAACATTGAAAATAGCCTGTTTTGTAAACACTTGCTGTGTCTCTGTTGATGAGGCCAAGGGACTGAAAGCATCACTGAGTTTGCCTGCTGTAGGGACAATGTAAACATGGGAATAACAAAACAAACCTACATTGCAAGCTGCACCACCGTATGGAAAACTGTTGCTAAGTTTAGTTGATGCTGGACAGTACTGACTGCAAGTTTTTCAAAGTGGGGTAATCAAACATGGTTTTCATGATAATTACATTTTTAAATGGTAATACTAATCGTATGGAATTTTACTGCAACTTATTGTAAAACTATTAATCATTTCATCCCTACAGCATATAAATGAATCCCTAAAAATGTGGCCGTGAGTGGCCTTGATACTAACCTTGCAAATCAAGACAGGAAACCAAAAACAAATTTTGTGCTCAACTGAGACACACAATATACTACACTAAGCTTATTACCAGGGGTAGCCAAATAAAATCCACTCAACAGTGTATGTTATTATTTTGTTTCTTTTTTTCAAAGTTAAAACTCCACTTCAAATGGCAGGAGGCCAAGGGAAAGAACAGCATCAGTCTTTCAACACATCTGGAACAAGCCTTTCTCTTTTTCATGTAGTGTGATTATGACTCAACACTGTGAAATCCTGGAATAATTTAGGTAAACATTAGAAACAGAATTAAATGCACTTTGTGACTCAGTGCTCATTACCAGTATTTAACTCATCTCCCTAATTAACTTAGCTCTTGATCATAGTTTAAGAATTTAAAACAACACAACCACCTACACTGATCTTTGTCCATTTAAACCAGATATGACTCAAACTAACTCAAATTGCTACTTTTTTCGGACCATTCTAGGATTTGCATTACCAACCAGCAGCTGGACTTACTGGGCTGTTTGAGGCGGAGCTCCATGGCGAGGTCACAGGCCTTTTCTCTCCTTCCCTCAGCCATCAGCAGCCTCTCCCTGCTCTGCTCAGCTCGGTGCTCCAACAGCTGTCGCTCCGCTTGTCGGTAAACCCGCAGCAGTCGAGAACACAGAGTCTGGTGCAGTCGCAAGAAGAAATACCAGTTGTTGTTGACGAAGAAAAGGTTGTAGACACCATCCAGCTCCTTCTGGTGCTCCGCTTCAGGGTCACGCAGGTCCATCTTCTCACCAGCTACGCCTGAACCTGTCTCCACGGGTGTAGATCCAGGGGTGGATGTGGCCGTCCCTGCAGGCTGGCTCATGCTACTGGAGGTGGTGGAGGCCTCTGTGTCTGCAGGTTGGGATGGGCTGCAGCGCCTCCGCCTGGACTCACCGTTGAGCTGCTGCTGGGGTTGGGACTGGGTCTGGGGCTGGGGCTGTGACTGGGCAGGTTGGGGGTGAGACTGACTAACTGTGGCGGCTGCTGCTGCTCCTGATGCATTATTAGAATTACCATTTCCTCCTCCTCCTCCTGCTGCTGCTGCTGCTGCTGCTGCTACTGCTGCTGCCGCCGCCGCTGCTGCTGCTGCTCCACCTCCTACTCCCCTCTCTCCTCCCTCCTCAGGCTCAACCTCCTCATCCGTCCAGTCTTCAGTATCACTGAGCTCGCCACGGCGGGAGAAGAACAGGTCAGGGACAAAGTGCTGGATGATGCGCTTGATGTGGTCCTTGTCGTCTTTGTGGATGGTGGGCTGACGTTTGACATGGTAGATGATGAGTGAGGCAGCATCTTCAAGGATCTGTTTGTCCTCGTATGTAAACACCATGTGAGGCTCACTGGCTGAGGCCGCACCAGAGCCATTACGGTTCTGCTGGCCAACTCCGCCCTCTTCTGTGCTCTGCTCCTGACGCTGAGAGACACAGAGAAACAAAGAGATGATAGAAGCAAATTCAGAAAGACACACTTTACAAGTAATGAGTTTATCAATCTTAGAGAAATGAATCCCTCTTTATAAAATTTAAGAAAATATAATCAATACCCTTTCAGCTACAGTTTTCATCTAAGAGCAGAACTACACAAGAATGAAAAGAAAACAAAGAAATGACAACAATTTCAACTCAAGCTTTATTTACTTGCTTGTTGTGGACCTTGACTGCATCACACAATCATCATTAGGTGATTGCGGATGACCATAAATGGATTTATTGTTGTGAATGAATCTTGAGTTCAGATTGTTATGGCAACTGTTTCCAGAATCGAGACTAAGCTGTAAAGCTTAACTGTACAAATGAAACCATAATTAAAGAAAAAATACTTATAACCTTAAGTGAATGCAGAGGTTGAATATTTTTGAATATTTTTTTAAACTGAAGGAGTTACCTAAAATGTAAACTGTAACCTCTTTCACAATAAACTACAGTTAAGTTCCACATGGTTATTATTACCATTTCAAAATTTAATTATAAAAATGCAGTTATCATTAAAAACGGCAGATTACCACGTTGAAAAACTCACGGTAAATCCTGTCTAGCATCATTCAAATTCAGCAAAGGCACTTTTGAAGAGTGTTCCGTGACAGAAATTAAAGAGCAGTGCAACGTTTTAAATTTATGCTTTGGCAAAAGGTTTTAGTCAACTCGATGGTAACCTTTGTTTTTTATGCTACAAGTCTATTTCTGTCAGGTTTAGTGAACCGTATTCTGCAAAGAAAGCTGTTTATATCAGCTGTATATGTGTTTGTAACTTATTATTCGTATATTAATTAGCCCCCAGTCTGTCTGTGAGAGGCAGATTCCCCTCACCCGCTACAGTGGACTGATCATAAAAACTGCTGTATCAATGAATACAAACACTGTTGATTTCTTCCTGTGGAGCTGACATGAAAACTATTTTTGTTCAGTAAATATCTGCCATCAGTCAGAATGGTGAAGGCAATGTGAACAGCCGCTGTCGTCTCAGCTTCGCAGGAGCTGCTGCTGACAGACGGCTGCTTCTGTGGACAGATACACTGACTGCAGGTCGAAGTCTGTGTGGACTGAAAACCATCACATTGTGTGACAAAATATGATGTTGCACGGTACATGACAAAACTCTCCTGGTGCGCAACACGAGTACAAAGAGTCGCGTGACACTTTTTTCTGTTGAAAACATGTCATTTCAAAAAGGTACACATAAATGTTAGTTGACACATTTGCACCTGATTATCTTTTATATCTCTTATGAGAGCTCTAGTGTGGCTGACAGAAATAAAGCTTTTACCTCGTCATAAACACTCTCAATCTCGTTGAGAAGACTCTTTGAACGCAGGGCCTTCATATCATTCTGTTTGAAGTTGACCCCTTGGTGATCGAGGGACTTCAGGTAAGCTTTCTCATACTGCTCCCTCCAAATCTTATTGAAACCCTGCTGGGCCTCTCTCCACTCCTCCTCCTTGGCTTTCAACCTGCAGAGGAAGACAAACCTTTAATGTACACAATTTACAAAATACATCCATGTATATAAATATGCTATGTTACTGAAATTGCTTGTGCACAGCAGTGTAGCTGTTAGGGTTTAAGTAGCCGTGGGAGGGAACATAGAACTTTTCAGAATGCATTCTTTATGTGAAAGAATGCCACATGTTAAAAGCACATTTCCATGTGCCTGCGTACAAAATACTGAATACACAGACACTTTTTTAAAACGTCTGGTGCTGGTATCATTCACCTTTGCTGGCAGGACGCACAAAGATCACTGCTTGCCTGTTGATACAAGGATCTTACTCATACTCTGAGCAAATCAACATTTCTATCATTCTGTCACTTAGTTAAACCTCCCTGCTGGCAATGGAAATTAAATGTGCTGTCTAAATGCAAGCAACGATCTCCTTTCCACATTCACAATGTTGATACACAAGAAAATTAGAACATTCTATCAATACGTGCGGTCAACGTTAACAGTAATACATGCAAATCAAGATCGTAAACACAAGGACACAGCCACTGAATTTCTTCCATTAAACATTTTACAAGTGAAGAAATGTGAAAAAAAGACAGCCCTGACCTCTTGAGCACCACAGGCACAGCGGTAGCAGGACTCCTCTTCAGTCCCTCGATGATCTCAGGGGCTTTGTCGCCATAGATGCGATACACGGCACGACGCTGGATGACCTCAGAGGTGCCGCCAAGGCAGTCGTCTAATCTGAACCGGTCCTGGTCCTCTGGGGAAAGGCGGGAGAGCTTCTTCTGGACGCTCTCTAGGACCCTGATGGTGGCCAGATTTGTCTCCAGAACCACATCCAACTTTAAGTGTAGAGTTACAGACAAAGAGCTTTGAGAAGGCAGCCACCAACTACTGGTTATTCAGTTCAATTTAACTTTATCACAGACACAAAGGTCTATATCTGTATATAAACAAAATAAACACAAGGACAGCAACACAGAGTGATCACAGAAGTTCACAAATCCACAGTGATTAAACATACAGAAATTTACTCCAGTGTTTCCATAAACAATATAATTTTGTTAATTTGTGTGGGCTCAGTAAATGCCAATATAATCAGCACATAAATTTGCACCTAAAATTCCTTAACACAGCATGAAGGGCAGGAACATTACTAGTCACAAACATGTGACTTGCACTTGTCTATCTTGGGAGCTTGAGCAAGATTCTGAATGTATCATTAAGAAGTATTTTACTGCTGGAAAGCTTTTCATAAAGCTAGGCTGTCTATGCAGTAGAAGGGCGCAAGTACTTTCGAAATTGGTGTTTTAAGACCAGAGAAAACATGCTGCTTGCTTTTATTCGAGAAGCAGAAAACCTACAACTACCAGAATGTACAGCACCCCATCAGACGAATAAATGCTCCCGCTGATGGGTGATGTAATGTGAACTCGTCCATTTGACACAGTGGTAGCTGACTGGTAACAATGTCATATTACAGTTAAACGGTAAGCTAAAACATGTTCAGAAAATATAAAAATATGCAACACAGTAAAAACAATCTTTGATTCAGATCATATTTGATCAGAGCTGATTGGTTTTACTGTTTGATCTCAGTTTTTTCAGCCTCTGTTTTCACTTTGCTGTGAACAGTATGGTGCCCACTTCCTGTTAACAAACTCTTTTTATTACAGATAAACAGTGCACTAAAATACGTTTCGAAAACATTTTAGGCAAAAAAATAGAGGCAGAGTCTCACCAGGAGGGCAGCAGGGAAATCTAGGCACTGGTTAGATGGACAGAAGTTTACCACAGTTCATTTACACAATCCATCCAAACTGTTTTGATTCAAAGCTGGTTGAAAATAGGTAAAGTATTCCTTTAAATGCCACTTGAAGCCTTTTCATTTTTGCTCTCCTCTAACTGCACCACAACTGCGCTGTAGTGAAGTACAGTCCGCTCTAGAAAGGGCTGTTTTAACAAAATTTATACACATATAAAACTTACATGCCAACATATTGGCTTGTGCACAGAGTTTACAACACTGGCGCTGCATATCATCATCATCATCATCATCATCATCATCATCATCACATAGATCATCCCAGATGATGTGACCCAAATATTTTATTTTGTTCACCACATTTAGCACTCAGTCTGCCAAAAGCAATGAAGGACGTTTTTGCTTCTGATCCTCCTTGGTTTTAGCGATCATGACAACACTCTTTCAAGAGTCAAATTTAATTTGTACTGCACACAATTTATGTAGACTCTGAGCAGTCAGAGCACTATCAGGAGACAAGACGTACTTTATGTGTTAACGCTTATTACACAAGAGATAAAAACATACATTGTGCAAGTTGTTTATACAAACCTCCCTGCGCTACAAGAAGTGTAAACAGAATCCTTCATAGGTTGTACGTACCTCAAATCTTTCATCCTCGCAGCGATGCAGCTGCTCCTCATAAGGAGTCTTCTTCGAACTGACGAAGGTGGAGTCCTCTGACCAAGAGGGAAATGACACCCAGGTGTCGTTCAACACCTACACACATACAGACACAAAATCATCAATGGGAAACCGTTTCTATAGGAATATAGTTCACATTGACATACTCAGTATTTCTATCATGTACCACATTTACGCATGAAAACAGCATAAGGTAGAAAAGAAGACGACTGCTATAATGTAAACATGGATGTAAACAATGCAAATGTTAAATGAGGTTGGAAATCCATTAAACAGCCTCTCAGGATACACACAATGCATCTTGGCAAGTAATTTTCACCAAAACAAAAACTTTTTTTTACAAGAAAACTCAGCATGGCACCTTTAAGCAATGCACTAATCTACTGACAGCTCTGTAGGAAAATTAAAGTGGGTGTACCTCCTTGCATAGGGCAGTGCGCCCGCTGCATTTAGGTTGCTGGTAGGTCTTGGGCAGTGCTCTGTAGCTGGACCCCAGGCGCTTGCAGGAGGCATAATCCACCTCCCTGCCCCCTCCCCCCTCCATGTAGCGATCCGACAGCCCTGACACAGCATGAGAGAGCTCTTTGTCCCCCAGAAATGACTTGAACTGTGTGTACAGTTCGGGAAACTTCCTGGAAGGAGATGGATGAAAGTATGAGTGACAGATGAATCCAGAGAAGAACAGCTAAGTGCTCCATCAGTGTAATCCTACCAGTGATAAAAGATAATGTGAATAAAAATCTGAATTATGTCATGTTAGTTTACTTCTTTTGGTAGTTTGGTCCAAAATTCTAAGATCTTATCAGTAACTTAAGAACCATATAGAGCATTCCCACATATTTCAAAACTTTTCCATAGCTTTTCAAGGACCCATAGTAAAACAGGTTTTTCTTGCCCCACCGGCATTTCAAACGTATCAAATTCAAACTCTATTAAAACATAATTTCAGCTAGCTGGCATAGATAGGAGAAGACAGAGCAGGGGCTGAAAATAAGGACACGCACATAAGTGATGGTAAACGAAACGCCACACATCAACGCATATCAGAGCTCTGTTATATCAACAGCCTCAGAAAATAAATTTGCTGTTATGTTACATCACTTGGAAGGTTATTTGCAGAAGATTACAGTGCCAGTTTTATTAGACCCAACAAAATTCCATGACTTTTCTAAAACTTTTTATATTTTTTCACTAATTTCATGACTTTTCCCATACCTGGAGAATGTGATTGGAAAACTCAATGACTTTTCCAGGTTTTTCATGACCATGGGAACCCTGCATGTACCTTTAAACATTCTTTAATGGTCCTAAAAGCTTTATATAAGCCAACATTTTTAACAGTGGTTGCCTTCCTGCAGTAACACCAGTATGCCTCCTCTACAACACTAGACATTAGCATCTACACTTTTTGCTGGCTCCCTGCAGCTAGTGTATCCATTTTTCTGATTGCATCCAGCTATTTCAAACATTTATGCAGCTCAACCATCTTTCCATCCACTCACCCCAGGAAAGGAGTGACGAGCTGTAGCAGCTCCGCTCCCGAAACTACTTCCTGGTTAAACAAGGCGATGCAGCGCAGGAAGTTCTCATACACCTCCTGGCTTTTAAACAGGCGACGAACCTGAATAATAAGTGTGTTGACAGGGAAGTCAGACCAGTTAATAAAAAGACATTAAAAAAACTGTAGCAGTGGGTCAAAAGAACATTATGAACTGAGGAAGAAGGAAAGCCAATACCACTGCCATGGAAACTGATGCCTCACCTTATCAAAGAAGGAGAATTCTCTTAAGACTCCATGTTTGCCAACCGAAGCAAAGGACTGATCTTTGGTACAGGAATACTTCATTTTTTTCTAAATAAAAAAAGAAATGAAAGCTTTATTACTGTTACATTGATTAGTTATCCCAGTTATTCTACTTGAAGCTTTGAACTGTTGCTTTAGGAATGATACAAAGGGTAAAACAAGGACATGTGTACATTGGTGCATTGCCTGAGGCCATTATTCTAAATTGAGAGTTTACCTTGAGCAGTGGGGACATGTGCTGCAGTAGGATGGGCCTGGGCCTCTTTTTGTTCTGTTTGGTTATTGAGTCGTCTTCCTCCGGCCTTTTGAGCTGCTCTTTCCCTCCCGTCAGTGAGCTCCCTGTGAACTACAGGACACAAAGCACACAATTTTCTTTTAAAAAAGTGTCAGAAAATAGTGAAAATGCCCAATCACAATTATTGACAACTTCCCAGAGCCCCAGTTGACATCTTAAAATTTCATGTTTTGTGGCAAGGGTCCTGAGAAAAACACAGCATTCACATTAGTGAAGAAAATAACTTAAAGTTAATAAATTAATTAACAAAAAACTTGTCAATAAATGTTCTGTTGATCAAATAATCCTAACATCGTTTCAGCTTTACTTTGGACTTGCATTTTCAATTTGAAGAATGTTGAGTAAAAAGCACTGATTTGCAGCATACTGGCTACCAAGAATATATGAAAATGATGATAAACGGAGAAATGCCACAGATGCGCAACAACCTTTTTCCTTTTTTTATGCAGTCTGAACTTGCAACATTATTTATCTTCGTCTGCTGCTTTACTAACCAATGATCTCTTAGCATCAGGCAAGAACTGTCCAAACTCCGCCAGCAGATCTTCCTGCCCCTTAAAAAGACTGGCAACTTTAGAAAAGACCTCATCTTCAGTCATTCCACTGCTTCCCCGGCTGCCTCGACTCTCCTTCACCTCCAGCTGCTCCTTCTGAGGGGTGATACATGGAAAATTGTGACCAGAGGTGAGGAACCAAACTTAATTTGAAAAAGATAACATTTTTGGGCCTGGCTGCACATGGTAGTCATAGTCCTGGTATAGGAGACACACTCAAAGGAACTGACTGCTGTAACAATTTGATGCTGGACAAGAAAAACTTTAGCTATGAACTTCATTAACTTGTTCACATCTTTCTTAAAATACCATAAAGCTGGTTAGAAAAGATGCAGCTCCTCAATAGAATAATAGAGCTGATTGCTAAAAACCTTTAGGAACAGTACAATCTTTAAGGTGGAACAAGAGGAATGCAAGAAGCACTGTAACTCAGCTACTGAAGAAAACAAACATTGTTTATATTATGTCACCTAAAGCAACTTAAATCACCACATTTGATCTCTACAGTACCTGATATGTGTGAAGAATCTCGAGGAAGGCTCTGTAGATCTCTGGGTGATCCAAGAAACGGTTTTTAATCTTGTTTACATAGCTGATGGCACTGTCAAACTCTACGGGGCTTGTCTCTGAGGCAGGCGGGGATACAGACGAGGTGGTCGCTTGATTCTGGCCCTCTCTGCTCGTCAAGGGAAGAGAAAGCCTGCTGGGAGGCTCTGGAGGTCCTGCTGGGGTAGAGGAGGAGAGGGACTCTGACGGGGCCACCTTGACTTCACTGGTCTGGGCAGGTCCAGCTTCAATGTTGGCAGCAGAGGCACTACCTGAGGTTGCGGTCACTGCAGAGGTGGTGACACTCTTCCCCTGCTGGCCTGGGGATACCTGGACAGATGAAGAGGGAAAAGGCTTAGCTGCTTGGGTTACTGAAGTTGTTTACTTCATGTAAGATTTGGGAAATAATATCTGTCAGCCAAGATGGTGGTTCAGCAGTATTGATGCTGTGCAGTTTTGAAGCAGAAAAAACTTTTAAAAGCTTTTTTTTTTTTACTTGTCTCTGTAATAATATCACTTTCTTAGTTACTCGTTCACTACTCTCTATATAACACCCTTTTCTAATCCAAATAAACAAAAATGCCCCTTTTTTTAAACCAGAAAAAATGCATTATAAATAGGCAATAGACTGCTTTCCTATTGACAGTAGACTAGAGCAGCTATCCAGACAATAGACAAATATACCTTTTCTGTTTGCTTGTTTTTTGTGTGTCTCGTTCAACACCACAAACAGGCTGGAAAACAGGTTGGTAAACAGTAAAAAGCAGTATGGAGGCCAATAAAAATGTTCATCATCTTTATATCTCTTAGTTATTAAGTTTCTCGCCCAAACTCAGGGCTGATTTTTTTTAATGTCGTTTGAGCACTTCTTGGACGGAGGTGGAAAGTATTTTGTGATAGCCTTTCACTGC
The DNA here is from genome assembly GCF_026936395.1 of Plectropomus leopardus. NCBI lineage: Eukaryota > Metazoa > Chordata > Actinopteri > Perciformes > Serranidae > Plectropomus > Plectropomus leopardus. Next base: position 23,007,540 of record NC_142180.1, on the reverse strand, counting down.
ATTGTGCCAGTACAGAGGCTAAAACCAGCACGTCCATCCTGATGCTGTACTTCCATCACTGCCGATCGGAGCTGAACAGAGCTGGAACCGATAAATACCCTGGTATTTTGTACAATGGGCAAGGGGCTTAATTGACTCTACAGTGAGCAGTAAATTGCACTGACTACATTTTTTGAGGAGACACAGGATGGAAATGAAGAAAAACTACAACTCTCAGTGACCACTTTTATAAATGTTGCAGCAACAAAATGTGGTACAATGCATTATGGGATTGTTAGCAGAAAGTATTGTACATGAGCACATGGGACAAGTTTTCCTAGTAGGCTTTCTCCCAGTAATCTAGTCATTTTACCCAAAACCACAACTTTTTTCCTAATCTTAACCAAGATGATTCTGAACTGGTAGAGAGCTCTGTAGCAACTTCTCCTAACTGCTGTTCATGTCATGGACACTACTTTTTCTACTGAATTATAAGACTTTATTAAGGCACTTTATAGCGCATACATTTGACTCTCAGACTTTAGAAAATGTAATAAAATGGCCAACAGTAAACACAGTGTACTATGTAGTAAATAAAGAGGGAGATAGTAGGTGTTTATCTTGAATCTACAATTAAGAAGCTTCAAGTTATGCGTAACGTTTCTCAGTTTTTAAAATTATGCATCTTTTGTGTCTACTTTACTTAAATAATATCATGTTTATAGAGTGAAATGTATACATTCAAAATCACATGTATGATGACTGCGCTAAGATGTTAAGAGAAAAATCAATACAGGAGTTACCACTTTTTCTGCATAAAAAAACTGGTCTGAACCATGTTCAGAGACGTATTCTGTTATCTACACAGCTGTCAATAATGGCTTCAATGCAAATCTCTAGTAACATTCTGCAAGTGTGTGTGACACACAGCACTGCTGCTCCTCAGGTTGCCCAAACAAATTCCTTAGTCAAACCATCCAAATACAAAAAATCTCTTACTGAAGACTGGCCTTTGGTTCTTTACATTAAAACCAAGATTCTTTCCCTCAGTCAGGAATGCTTTTTAGGCAGCAAAGGAATATTAAAATCTCTCATTTAGTGTGGCATGTTGGTCTGCCTCAGAGTGACTGCAGAGCGGTCTTTTCTGTGACTCTTTTTTCATCATCAAAAGCACCTTAAAGTCCTCTGCACTAACTGCATGTGAAAGTGATGAACCTGAAACTAGTCTCTGCATTCTTTATGATTTTTTTTTCTGTTAGCAAAACTGAAAATACAAAAACTATTTTATCATACCAAATGTGTACTGAATTGAAACTAAAAACCTCATTAGTTTTTAGCCAGTGCACCATGACAAACTTCTTCTGCATCTTTTATATACCGAATTGCACACAATGTAACTATATATCTACCAAACTCTCTACGGGATACGTGATAGATACCCACCGCAATGCATTTTTTATATACATTACATGTGCTCTTTTGCGAGTTCATTAGTTACACCTCACCAAAACAAAGGCAGTCTAATACAACAGTTATGTAAGTTATGATGTTCATTTTTTATTAGAACTGTTTTAAACTGGCCCGTCTTGGCCCTCCTGCCTGGAGTTTGCATGTTCACCATGTAAAGGATTAGTAGTTACCGATAATGGATGTTTTAAATGTGTTGATTCATGTTTATGAGAAATAAACTGGCAAATGAGTGTATGTGTACAATTCAGCATAGCATATTACGGATCTTTCAAAACATACAGATCTTGACTACAATTTAAAATTAGTGCAGCAAATTGAAATTCAGTGCACAAGTAGCAGACCTGTTTCCTCTTAAGAATTTAAAACTTCAACATAACGTACCTTTCAGCACACTGAGTTTGTAAAGATGCACCTGCTTAAAGTTTCATACTTTTGAAGATAAATAAAGCACTAGTTTTAAGACTGTATCATGTTCAGTTGTAGAGCATCTCACCTGTGTGGAGAATGGAGATTGGAGGAAGGCCACTCCATTTTTGGGGACTTCTATCCGATACCCCGGTGGTAAGAAGGCATTGAAGCCCAAGACTAGATCTGGGTGTCCATGGAAGAGCTGCGACACACGGTTTATCACCCCTGGTGTGTCGATGCTATTCAAGAGAATGAGTAGTACGAGACATATTAGTGGTGTGGTCGAGAGAGGCAAGAAAGAGTAGCCTGTTCTCTCATATGCTGCATGATGACAACCAACTGCTTATCAAAAAACAATGGTACAGCTTAATTTAAAAACAAATATAGCAATTTTAGTCACCCTACAGTGAAATTGCAAGAGTATATAAACTGCTGGATAATCAGTGTGGGGTGCTATTTGCAATTTCTTACTGATAAATGCCTTCAAATGTGTGGTTCATCCCTCGGTACTTCAATTTTGCAACGTAATCAAAGTCTACGCATAAGCACTATTCCAAATCTCAAGAGACTGTATAAAGGAATACAGTCATTAAAATGCATCACTAAAACTAACTTACTAAGTAACTTCTTGCATAAATACCTCTGTGACTTGAATTCTTTCATGATGTCGAGAAATTTGTTGTATATGCCAGGATCGTTTGCAAAACGAATTTTGACTTGGTCCAGATATGACAAGGCATCTTCAACCTAAACAGAGAGAAAAAAAATATTTAATGCAACATAAAATACAAACAGTCTTATCTGGACATGTGGAGAATTGTTATAACAAACATCCTGTTTGTGCTGTTGATGAGGAAGGATCTTACAGAGATGTCAATCTAGCTCTTGAACATGTATGCACCAATGGCTTTTTTATTTCAAAGTAGGTAAAGGTGCTATATAAATACTGTGAAAGTATCAAAACGCTCAATCCACAGAGAATTGCACAAAGTCCATATTCAGAGAGTGTGCCTTTAAACAAGCCATTGGGACTTCCCCGAAGTTGTGATTTCACAACTACACTTTGTTAAGGTAAAAAGTGCTGCTACAGTGCCATTAAAGTGATTTTCCTGATACAATGATGGTGCAAAGACGCAGAGAGCGCAGTTGTTGAAGACCCCAAAACACTGACCAATCAGAGCAGAATGGGCTTTTTCAGGAGGGAGTCTTAAAGAGACAGGTGTTAAAACAGAGTGTTTCAGACAGAAGGTGAATACAGGTATATCAAGCCAACCAGTATGAGAAAAATAAAGTATTTTTTTTCACATTAAAGCATGAGAACATGTTCTAGTAGAGACCTAAAATACAAATATGAACCAGAAAATGATAATTGTATGGGACCTTTAATAGGTTTTGATAAATAATACTATTAAATTTATTGGATGCCACTGAAATCTTCATTCTTCAAATGTACATTTTTTCACATGAAGTTAGGTCATGTTTGCTTTCCCAACTGTCTGCTAAACTGCTATATCAACAAATGCACTATTTAGCAATACAATCTGTACAAGTAACCGCTAAATAAATAAATAAATAAATAGCCGAATACAAGAACCACCGAGCAGCTTTTGTTCACTGGACCTCTGCTCTCTTTATTCATAACACCCAAGCTATGTGAGGTTACGATGAAAAATATGTGCTCACACAAAGCGTTGTCACAAACAGTCCACATCTAGAGGGTTGTTTAAGCTAACGTTAGCCAACAGCCAGTCAACTGACGATAATAACTCCACGAACACTTACAACACCTACCCACATACAAATTTATACAATACGTTTAGTCACAGCTGGTCCCTCGCCAACAGTATCGTGTTGGCACAAACAGCATGATAATAATCAACAACTGCGATAACAAAGAAACGTATAATGAAGCTGCTAATCAACTGAAATAGCCGATCTTGGCTAGCCTGGCTGACGTCCTCCACTTTGTTCAGGGTGGCTGAAAAAACGAACAAGGAGGAACTTCCCACAACCGAGGTTTGAGTTAACGTTTGCTCACAGTGGCTGTTATTGACATCGTAAATAAGAAACTACCGCTAACTGTGCCACTCGACTGTCACTCAGACATTCATTAATGAAATACAGCTTCCACGTCTAACCTTAAATGTCAATGTTCGGCTGTTTAGCAATGAATTACTTTTAATAGGCCAGCGAGCTAACTAACGTTAGCCAGCCGTTCCTTTCACTACTCTCGACGTTAGAGGAGACAGAGAAAAGCCTCAAATCCAATGCAATGATCCGACGAACAAAATGGTTCTGACTCTGAGGGACTTTTCCCTTGTCGTGTCCGTTGTCTTCTTACCTTCAGCTTCTGGAAGTGCTGCTGCTGCACTTGCTTTTGTGTTATAACGTAAGGCTTGTCTTGAATTTGGTTTATTTGCTTCGCGGTGCTGTGCGCCTGAATCTTCGCCATTATCCCGGCGACGGGAGGCTTGTGAGCCACTACCACAACTTGAGAGGGAAGCTTCGGTGTTACCTCCAGTTGTTGGCTAGCCGACAAACCTTCCTCTCGGTCGGGAAGCCAGCCTGCCAGCGAGCAACCCTACTTTGCCTAGCTGGACAGTCTCGGCACAGCGCAAAAGGACGGAAAACCCAGCAGAGTGGAGGGTGATGACAGACAAGCTGCTACTAGCTGCGACTTTGATCAAACATCACCACCGAACTAAACAAGCTGAGGCAAGAAGCGTCGGAAAATAAGCAAAGGGACAATGGTTGCCGTTTATCGTATTTAAAATAACTATCGCCTGTCTCTTTAAATTCGGCGGCAGCGGTCTGTCTTGGCGTCCGGAAGCCAGAGTAGGAGTGAAAAATTGAAAAAAAGAGGAGTGAAAAATTGAACTGCGCAGCCGCAACGATGGGAGGAGCTGAGTTCACAAGAATCAGATTGCTCCACTCCCCCTTCACTGCTACAAAGGAACAATGTTACTCCATGCAAAACGATACAGCTACATACTTCTTCACTGTGCACGCAACTACAAAATCAACCGTGGACAAGAGCACCGACTGTGAGACCGATCAATACCGGGCTAATGATAGATATCTGCGGCTCATTCTGTAACGAGCAAAGTGCAGCACTGATCAGCTTGTTCAACACAAGAGCAAGAGGCACCTTTATTTTATTACTGCATATCAAGGAATATAGGACCGGATGTTTGGATTTAAATGTATTTATTAGTGACTGACTTTTACATGGTAAAACATCAAGGGGATTACAAAAAACGTGCACTTTCTAACTATTGTAGCATGGTCATTTTGCAAATGAAAGGTTCTGTAAAGCAGTGGTTCTCAACCTCGTCAGTGTGAAGGACCCCTAAATGATACACTTTTAGTAACACTATTTTATAAGATTTAACTTTAGGGAATTCCATCTGAAAAATGAACTCAAATTCAGCCAACCCCCATGAATTCTGTGACAGCAAAATTTTCTCCTATCAGTGCAACTCCATCACAAATTTTACTATTTAAAAGTGGTAAAATCTCATTACTTTCTTAGAGCAGAATATTGATTCACTCATCCTCCCCCCACATCAATTAAATGGCCCAATTGAGCTATAACCGTAATTCAACTTAACTGAGCATGTAAACATACTGAGTGACAGAGCCAACTGATAGCTGTTACACGGCTACTGCTACGTCCCAGTTATCAGGTTTAACAACAGAGTCAAGCTGTTTCAGTGGTGGTGTGAATGGCTCGGTGTAGATTGTTACCTGCTGCTGCGGGGCACGCTGCCCAAGTGGCAAAATATGGCAGGTAGGGATGAGATCTTGTTTTGCTTTGTTAGTTCGCGCTTACCGTGCAGAGGGCAGAAGGAGAGCTGTTTACAGAAATGATCCTTCAGGGCTGCTTTGATTTCTTAAAAAAGGTACAGTGAAATCAGGTATTTCAGGCCGCAACAATCCCAAAAACAACCTGCTAAATGCCGACGGGACTGAATAGTTGCCAACTATAGTTGGGGAGATAACCCTCCAAGAAGTGAAACCTATGATCAGAATAATCACCCTTATGTCACTTACTCACAATTAGCTTACTTATATAGCAAATTAGATGGTGAAAATAAACTTATCTCCATTTTTCTGGGGATCACCAGGATCAACCCCTGGTTGAGAACCACTGCTGTAAACAATCTCCTTAATATTGTGAGTATATATATTTATTTTATTAATGATATGGCATCCCTTAAGAGGCTTTGGCAGCAAGTTTCCACCTCTGCAGCCACTGTTGAAAAGTCATTCCTCCTTTACTGACATCAGGCAGGACGTGCTGGGCTGGCCGATCCCACCTAAATGTATGTAAACACAAAACAAAAAGTTCACCAGCAAACCAGACCCTTCAACTCCTGGCTGAAGGTATAAATCTCAAATAACACAATGTATTAAAGTAAATAACAAAATCTATATATGCAATCAAAGCAGCAAATATTTAATCCAGAGTTTACGATTTGTGAACAATGTAGAAAAACAACCCAGTTCTCTTTCTCATAGTGTTGGCGATAACTTTAATCAATCATAAATTTGACTCAGCTTAAGGCTGGGCAAAATGTTTAATTAGAGTACTTTGATGCTGAAGATCTTATAGGCAAAAATAATTGCAAAATCACAAAATAAATTGAGGTTCAATACAATGTACTGTGTTTCCCTGTTCTGCACTGGATCATGACTAAAACTTACCTCAGTTTCAATGTTTAGAATCACAATTTGCCGAGAATCATTTAACAAAATTCAGTAAACGATAACACCATACCTGCATAGTGCATCATCAAAATAGGATTCCTGTCCCACTAAAAAAAAAATACTGAACTTTGATCACCAGCCATAACCTGTCAATAACATTTAAGTAAACTTTCTCTCCATAATGGACTTTGTTATAGCAAAAACACACAAGTACTCAATCAGATAACAAATTTGCAGAGTAACACAGGTATCTAAACCAAAATCAAGGTAAATAAACACATCATCAATCACACTTTAAAACAGTGTCCACACAATCAGTGCAATTACAGTATCAAAGTTAAACCAGGAAGGAGCTCTTGGGAAACTGTGGGATTTTTGATAACCCGTCACATTAACTTTCATTTTCACTTACAGATGAGGTTTTGGTTACATGGTCAGACCGCAGACTTATGTAAAACCTGCTGATTACTCACAATGCTTGCCCTCATCTACTCTAGAGCTGTCAGAGGGGCTCATTCCCCAAAAGAAATGTGATGAAAAAAATAATTCTCTCTTATAAACATCTTAAAAAAGAAACTACACACTATAAAAGGGATTATTGCAGTGCATCGATTGTCTTACAATAGGTTATCTACTTCAGAAATGTTTCTCACCAGTAAGAGATGGCAGTTTTGACTTGGACCCCATAGGAAAGGCCTTGGGCGCTACGCTGGGTGAGGCCTCTGACTCTCGGTATCAGAGCCTCCAGAAGCTTCTGATCCTCCTCCGTGACTCTGGACAGCAGAGCTAAGAGGCATAGTGTAGTGAAAAACAGTACTTTTGTTGTATAATTCTTAAAACTTTTTTTGCCCAGAGCATTAATTCTTCATCCTATACAATTTGTGTACAAACAGTCAAAAGAAGCACTCCTTATCGTGAAATTTAATCATGATCAAAACTTTGTTTCCCTGATTACCTTTTTGATCTGGTGCATGCAGCAACTCTGCTTCCTTCTGTAGTTTCTGCACAGTAGCAGAGTGAAGTTGCAGTAACTGACGGAGAAAACGCAACTCAAGCTGCTGGGAGCGCGCCTGGGAACACAACTCCTCTGGAGCCTGAAGTGTAAAATGAAAAAGAAAATTTAGTTTGAGTCAAAATCAGAACGAGGGGAGAATGAGACGAAATTCCATGAAATAGATCCTATATAAAATTAGAAAACTACACAGTCGGGGCGCCTGGTGGCTCAGTGGATAGATTCGGCGCCCCATGTACAGAGGCTGTGTCCTTGCTGCAGCAGCCGCAAGTTAGATCCCGGCCTTTGTCCTGTGCTGCATGTCACCCCCATCTCTTTCTCCCCCTTTAACACTTGGTCTGTCCTATCAGTTAAAGGCATGGAAAGCCCATAAAAAATAATCTTAAAAAATGCACAGTGAGTGTCTGCAAGACAATAAAATATCATTAAATAGCTGATTCACTATACTGTAAAGTACAATACTGTTGGTATGCCTCTGTGAAGTACAACTGATTTTCATGGATAATATTTTTATCAGATCTGGTGAGAGGACTGGGGTCAAGCCATGGCGTTGACAGCCAGCTCGCTAATCAAAACCACTCCGGGCATGTGGAGTTTAAGGAGCAGTGCAAACTTTAGGTATTGCCAGCAAAACTTTTATAGGAATGCAATGAGTGTCCACAGGCAAGCTTCAGATGCAGAGTTACACATCAATGATCTACCACTTTGACAACACAATTTTAAGGTCTTTTGTGCATTAATTTAAAACTTTTGTAACACTTTTTACCATGTTAAAAATGCATATTAATGATCATCTCTGATCACATGTATCTTATTTTTTTATCATTTAAAAAGAGAAATCATTTTATCCTACATAGTTCAATATTTTAAACAATTGCATTTAGTAGGTACTGAATTGCCTTTTAATACAATCATCAACCATTAAACTGACGTACAAGTACTGACAAGCATATACAGTGTTGCTCTGGGTAAGAAGATGAAAAAGGAACTGTCACTGCAGACTGATGCATCAGATTCCCAGACTCACCCTGTACAGAGGGAATGCCAGGCTCTGACACAAGCTGCTGAAGGTTGGGGACTGTAAACGATGGATGGACAGCCCCGATGTAGGGATTCTTTGTATTCTGGAGAAAAGAAAAAACAAAAAAACCTGTATTGACTGGAGTTCACCACTTCAGGTATCAGGCAACTTATTCTTACCCCTCAACAGTCCTACGGTCCAGGGCAGGAAGTGAAACCGTTCCCAACTGTCTGGCCTCCTTGGAAATGGAGTTCCTTTGACTGCCGGCTGCAGTGGTGACAACTTCAAACTGTGGCACCAGTTTGTCCTGAACAAATTCCTGCAACTGAAAAACAAGACGGAGGGGGATAAATCCTCAAATGTTCAAAAATGTTCTTTTTGTGGAAAATGTGTTTCAGCTCAAAGAGGTCGAACATTTCTCTCTCCACAGACTGAAGCAAATCTTGTAAATAATGTCTCTACTTAAGCATCATAGATGAAGAACATTCTCACCTCTGTGTGCAGATGAATTAGCTCTGTCTTTGCTGTGGAGTTCCCCTTAATCAGACCTCTGATATGCTCCTGTCTGAGAACCTTAAGAGACACAACAAACATGTTTAATGATATGTCGGAGAAATACTGACGCCTCTGTGTTTTAAATTCATGAAGGGTTTGGCAAATCAAGATGTTTATCTACTGACTGCCAACAGCACACACAACTAAATCCTCTAAACCGCATTTTCATACATAATTACTGATATATCTGATATATTTTGAAACATGTAGCAAATGCTTGATCCAAGAGTAACCCTGGCAAAGGTTGTAAGAGATCTTATATTGTCAAATTCACTCACCACTAGTTGTCTGAAGTCAAGGATGCTCTGCCACTGGCTGCGGAGGTCCCTAAGAGCCTCCTGTCGGCTTCTGGCATGCTGGTCAAGTTGGATACATTGGTCTCTGATATGATCCCTAGCTGCTGCCTGCATCACACACTGAAGCTCCAACTCTAGAGCTGACCTAAAGATAAAGTAAATGCTTTTAAAACAAGTTTTTCATTTGCCCAGGTCACATCAGTCTCTTATTTGACAGTTAGCAACATGTTTATTGCAAATGCAAACACAAAAAATGCCAAATACAAGTTTTTGGGTTTGTTTTTTTTAAATAAAGCATCCAAAAATAAGAATGCATTGAGAAAAATATTAAACTAAATTGTTTAATTGTCAATAAAATCCTTGAAAAAAATGAGCTCCAATTACACAAAATAAAATAAAAAAAAACAGTGCTTTCTCCCTGATGTTTATTCTCTGAAACTCTATCACCAAAATATTATTACTAGGACAATACACTGTTTTCATTACTTGTGAGAACCTCGTTAACAACACAACACCAAGTGTGCTTACAGTGCCAAGCTGTCGTTGTGGAGCTCATCTGCAATACCGGACACCTCCTGCTCAGCCTCCTTTTTGCGGGCCTGCAGCTGGTCTTGGAGCTGCTGAACCCTGGAGCGGGTCTGGGCCAGTTCCACCAAACTCTGCGCCACCTCTTCCCAAGCATCCTGAAAAAACAACAAACATGCGATTCCATAAATACATTTTCTTAACCACTTATGCCAGAAAACACATGAGCAATATTTTATTTTACTTTGAACTCTTGTAATATTACATCACAGTGTAGTATTTGCACCTCTAAGAGGCTCTTAACCGATGGCAAGTCATCATCCTCTTCTGCTGACATGTCCAGTAGGTGATTGCTTTCATAGCGAAATCTGCAATTAAAATGCCACATAAGTGCTCTAACATTTAAAGGTTTTTTAAGAAGAGAGAACATTAATTCAATGTTTACCGTAGAGCTGTCACATCCCGTGTCACATCCAGACAGGCAAGTTTCTCCTCTAGCTCCTTCTGCTCTTTGGAAGCTAAATATTCCAATGCTGAGAGGACATGGTTTGGAGGATAATTGCCCAACAGGTTCTGATGACATGACAAACAACATGTTCATTTAAAGTGGAAATTACCACTACATAAGTACCAAAATCTTAAGTGAAATTTAATCAAAATACACCAACCTCCACAGCACTCAGCCAGTACTGAAACACAGCAGTCCTTTGTTCACGACTCATACTAAGAGGAAACAAAAAGAGAAGTGATTAATTCAAGAAAGAAGAAGCTGTCAATATTCTGAAGGACACTTGTATGAATACTTGATTTGTCGAATATCAACTATAGTCCTTACTGTTTGGCTGCTGAGTGCGACATTTTCAGCTCACTCTCTTGTAAAGACTGATAGAAGTGGACCCTGTCGTGACACAGCTCTCTCACATCACGCTAACGGGAGAAAATAACAGAGATGTGATTTCCTTCAATCTACAGGCATCGTGTTCTGCATTACTCACATTTGTGTGAATAAATGCTGATCAACTGGTAAAATTTCTTCCAAAATGTGTAGATGTCCACAGATTTTTTTGAGCAGCTGGCATAAGAACATAAAATCACTTTGTCTCAGCATCTTAAATACTATGAGATTACTGCCAAGAAGGGATAACAAGATACACAATTGAAATTACTGACAATTAAGACTTGCTATCATTTACAGATGTAAAGTCACATAACTGCGGCGCAATGCGTTGAGTGGTTGTGAGCAAAAAGTAGTGTATGTCAGGCCACAGACACTCCTTTTTTCATTCCATTATGTACATTTTTGAGGGCACTATTAAATGAATCCCACACACAATTCAGACACTGAAATAAAATCAGTGATAGTAAATATAGTGCCAAATTTCTGACATAACCGCTGTGTAGCATTTTTGTCTGCTGGCCTGCCTACTCATTATTTTTCTGTCTGAAACATGCACTAATTGATAGCAGCAATATACCAACACTCATGCCAGATAAAGTGCTCTCTAAACCCTACTCAGTGAAATACAGAACTGATTGAGGCAGCTCTTACCAAGACCTGTGCCTCTGCTGCGACTTTAGAGTTGAGGTTGTCACCATCACTGCTGCCAGAGGGCTTATTATCAAACAGCACTTCGATCTCTGCTTTCCTGCAAAACGAAATACAACTCTTACAGACATACTACATGATTAGTACAAGTGTGTAAATAACCCCACTTCATTCATTTTTATTTCAAATCAACTTTTAGTGTTCTTTCTTACTTGGCCATTTGTTCCAGTGCCTGGCAGTGTCCACTAATCCTTTGCTTGTCATCAGAGAGCACCTTGCGGCCCAAGATGCAGTGCTGCCTGAAGGCCTGTAAGAGCAACTCTCTTCGCCGACTGTCCTCCACCTGGGCCCAGGTGCAGCTGATGGACTGCTCTGTTAGTAAAAAAGTAGAAAACACAAGCGTGAGGAATTACTTAAGATATTGTTCAACTATGGTAGCTACTCAAACAGCAGTCATGAACTGGCTTTTTACTTTCCGTAATGTGGTCTGATCAGATACCCAGCTCTTACCGCATGTGACGGACTAACCTTGTGTAGCCAACTGTTCCTCTGTTCCAGTGATCTGAGAGTCCAGGTGACTGATCTCAGCTCGCAGCTGCTCGATCTTCCTCTGAAGCTCTCTCTGCTTTGCAGCCTCACTCTGGCCCTCGGCCTGCTTCAACTGTGAAACACAACAGCAGATATAAGCACAATTCAGTTTATCCTTATCTCTTTTACTGAAATAAAAATTCCATACTGTGCATTATCAGTCAAAATGAATTAAGTACCACATCGAGCAGGTATGAAACGAGGTAGAAACAAATGACAAATGAGTAAAACAAGTTGTAGCCTACCTCTTTGTCTTGAATAACTTTGTACCTTGAAGATCATCATGTCAAGAAAATTATTGGATAAATGCTACACACACAGTGGTCATGGTGGAGGAAATCAACTTGTCTTTTACACATGCCACTGCTGCAAGTCAGTGCTACCAGCCACATACATTTTTTTTTACCAGCATTTGGCTAGAAACTGTTAATAATTAAAAGTATAGGAGGGCACATTTTAAACCATTTTATGATGGGTTTATAAGAAAGTATAATAGACAATTGACAAGACATAGCAAGAGAGAAAGAATAGGTAAAAGCCCTCGCCACTTTTGAAACAAGGATATCCAGGACTCCTTAAAAGAGCATACACTATGTGTATGCCACCCTTATCAATGACAGGAGCACCAAGGTGTTCAAGGAGCAGCAGACAGAGTGTACATTGACCAAACATAAGCATACAAACAGCATCAAGTCTTGAGCAAAATATAGGCTCTCTTCTGCCAGAGTGACCTTTCGCCTATATTTAAGAACACCTAAATGACCAAAATGTACATATGAAATTGCCATGGCCACTGAGGAGATACTACTGTCTTTAAAATCTTCAATCAGAGCCAGAAAGGATACCACTGGAGATTGCCACGTATGATCTTCACATTCCTGGATAAAAAAGAGAAACCATCAGGAGGCTGTGAACCATTATTTGCACATCAGAGTGTACAGAGGGTGAGACTACAGTTTATTTAAGAGACGATCATATGCCATGATGTTGTCGCACCTGACCAGACAAATAGTGACCGAGTGAGCTATGTGATGGCATACAAAAAATTATCCAAAACATCGACAAGTGATCAAGGGGTTGCAGAACAGGAAAGCAGACTAACCTTTGTTGAAACACGTGTTGGATAATATATTTCCATATTGACTTCCCTGACCCAATACAGAGCCTAGAAAACAAATTAACAGCATTGCGTTTGTTCAGTTTTGTAAATTAAGCGACAATTGTGAGGACCTGTATCACGCGTTCAATTAAAGACAAGTTGATACCCACGTTTTAATATAGCTGTCATTTGGCAGGCTGTCCGGGGGCAAACTGAATTCCTCTGTCGCCCAACGTTTCAACTCCCGCACAAGATTTCTGTCCGCCATCCTTACAGACTACAGAAAGTAAACAACTTGTAGCGAGCTAGCTAACGTTAGCTAACACCACCAGCTGACTATCGTTACTATTCTTGTTAGCAATCCTAACGTTAACTTGAGTTGATCAACTTTAGCCAATTATAGTCTTTGAACATACTCGTGTGGAAGACTCGACTTAACTTTAATATACGCACATTAACTTGATAATGTTTTTTTTTCTTTATCTGAACAGCTCAAACTTTCAACTTCCCGCCCGCTCAATGTATTTCCGCTCACGAGATAGGTCCTGCCCTGCTCTCTCTCTGATTGGCTAGTATTCGTTGCTTTCATTGGTTTGATTGGTTGGGTTTTGGTAAGAGTAATACGATTGGTTTAGGGCTGGGGTAAGACTTTTACAGTTAGCCAGTCAGAGGTAGAGTAAGCCGAAGTTGGGCGGGTCGTGCCTTTCCGGTCATGATATCATCGCAGCCCCGCCCCTGGTTGTAGTCGATGGTTGCCATGGACACACAGTATTTATGGGTGTGTTTTTATTAATGGGGAAATCCCATAACATAAAAGAAAATTTTTAATGAACATGCAACTCAGCCGCATAATCAGTAAACAGCCAATATAACTGCACAATATTGAATTAAATTGTAAAATAAACACAATACAAGCATGAAAGATGTTGCTAAATCACCACTCAAAAAGTGGAATTTTTCAGGATTTCAGCGGATGATAAAAAAAAAAGTCTTAAAACGCATTCAGTTCATTCATATATAGATAAGACCTTAATTGGTGTTAAAATCCCATAAGACATTGCTAAGACATTGGAATTAGAATATCATGAAATATTTTTTCTTACATTGCATCACAAAATCTTACAATAATCGGTAATATAAACTTTTAAAATAATTTATTGAATTAAATTTCATACATATTGGGATAGACGGACTGACACTATTCATATATATTAACAACATCCAATCCAATAAAAAAATGAAAACTTTTATGCATACTTTTATGAAACATAGTATGTTCACTGTTTTTCACGTCCCCTTCCAGAAACATTGGGAATTTTCTCGCCATTTGAGGTAGATCATCTTACTTTATATATTGACCAAAAAGCCATGTTTTATGTTGAAGTAAAGATTTGGGAAAAACTGTCCCTAACCCTTAGTGATTGATGTTGATTCGTGTTTTTTTTTCTTTCTTCATTTTGGGTTATTGTACAATTGGTCATAATTTTCATTCCAAGTGGCACTTAAAGTAAATCTATATTTGCCTAAAGCTGTAAAGAACCCTGATATAGATGAGCTGCAAAAACTTAACACAATTATGCTTTTTATATTTTAATGTTCAGATGCAGCCTTACAAAATCTAATCTAACAACAAAAGCGCAAGTAAATAAAGTGCTCCCCAAAAATGATAATTGTATTTGTAAGGCAAAAAAGAAATATACACTGGTTCTTCTGTTCCATCATCTTTTATTTCTTCCTTTACTACAGAGAATCAACTATGTAGTTTATGTCTTGATGCACAGCATTAGACTTTCTGCCCACAGAAGCAAAACTGCATTATTTTCGCCAACCACTCTCAACTGTAGTTCTCCAAGGATCACAGTAAACGTGGTGCACATACTGTAAAGGCCTTAAGTGATAATGTTTAGTTTTTATGTTTTAGTCACAATATGTAAAGGTACTTCCTCCACTGAAGCCATTGCAGCTTTACAAAAAGTTTTTTTCTGCAGTGTTAAATAAATAAGACCTGAGTTAAACAAAAACTAAAAATGCTCTCTCCACTTTCCAGATTTCACGACACAATATTTTAAGTAAGGCCCATGATTTTGTGTCATGAATACAAAATAAATGGAAATCAACTTTAGTTGTTTTTTTTTAACAAAAAAATACTACATTCATAACGAGAGCACAAAATTAAAAAATAATTTCGCACACATTTGTTGGCATGAATAGAAAACGTACTCAGTTGTTCTCACTGCCATTTCCTCTGTGAAAAAAATGTCACACAATGTCTTAGATTGTACTGTATGTCCTTAGCACCACATTGATGAGCTGTCCAGTGATGACGCCAGGATCCACTCAATATAAGTTTAAGACTTTTAATATTTTCTTAAAGTTATCGTATCCTAGTGAAGAGATTTAAAACTGATACGGATTCCTGAAACAAAATATAAAGAAACATGGTTAATGATTTTGCAGATATGCAGGGGTCTGATTACAGGCTGCTGTTCCCAAAAAGTACCCTCTCACCTTAGTTGACCTTGTTTTACTGAATACGTTCCAGAAGCGTAGAGTCTCATCTCCAGCTCCCGTCACAATCGCTTCACCATCCGGGGACATGGCCTAACATTTAAAAGAAACAGTTTATGAACCTGGCCTATGTTCTGTCAAATATGGCCACATTTTGCATAAACATGACATACAGCAAGATCTCAAGAGAAAAAAAATACACACACTGACCAGGTAAAGCACTCTGTAGGAGTGTCCTGTGAGTTTGGCAACCTGAGTGAGAGCTGGATATTTCCACACCAAGATCTGGTTCTGAGAGTAGCCATGAGTGCTCACCTGGAAAAACAGGCAACACTGTATAATCAAGACAGATGGAAGTAACTTTATTAATCCCAAAGGGAAATTCAGGTTTCCAGCAGCTCGGTACCCTCTCACACAGACATAAAAACACGAGAGAACAAAACACAACAAATGCTAAAAGAGATATAAAATATAAAAGAATATAGAAGAATATACATGCAAAAAACACCAAGAATAAAATAGCCATTAAAAGGGTATTCCAGTGCAGAATAAAAAACGTGGTGTTTGCCATAAGATAAATTAATGATGATAAATATATTACTGTTTAACAGTATGTGCAAACCTGAATTAACAGAATAAAGTGCAAATAGAGCCCCTGTACTATTTAAATAAAGAAATAAGTCTGTTTTATGCATCACATGCATTATCAGGCCTCATAGTCTTCCTCCTCACTCCTCCCTCGTCCTATAGGAAGCTTTGTGTGATTAACTATAAATTAGTGATGTAAAAATATATCTATTTATCAATACATATTGACTATGACAATTTGACACAGTTTCAATGCAAATTTTCTGCAGTATCGATACTGCTATTACAGCTGCGCTTTCTTGCTCTCTGTAATTGTTAATGTTTATGACAGTCATTCTGCATCACGGCTACTAACCAAGGAAAGAAAAGTTGTCATTGTTTTAACAACTTTGCCATGTCTATCTTTTAATGAGAATTAGAAATTGTATGCCCACATTATCAGTTTTCCCAGTAATATAAGAAATGGTTTTGAATATATATGTTTAACAACAGCAAAACAATCTGTTTAAAAAGTCAGCGTGAAGCATAATCCAAAAACCCCCAAGTATTCAAATCTGGCTTTGGGGAGAGCATAAATAAGTTTCACTTTCAGTTGAATTTTAAATAGTACGTTTTTTGTTTTTTTTTTAGCAAAGATGCATGTGTTCGAGAAGTGCTGCGCAAACAATTGGAAATATGAGATTATACTGCAGGAAATGGGTGTTTTGATGAAGTTTTACTGTTGTTAAAGGCAGTCCTCAATCAATAAATCGTTACATTTGCCATTTCCTTGGAGGCATGTGAGCAAAACGTTTTATTCATGAATTCAAGGTAACACAGCACAAGCAACTGATTTACAAATGATCATTTTGAGGGTGAAGTATTTACTCAACCCACTTGGACTTGTCTGCAGGTTGAACTGCAGTGGCAGTGGGTTCAGGAATAAGTAGTGTCAGTTAGTAAGGCTGACTAATAAATGGAGACTACTGTCAAAGTGAGAAATCTCTGCAACTGCCAGAAAATTTAAATATAAAGTCCAACGTCTTAGAGGAACTAACTGTCGTGACACTTAAAAATTGGCCATGTCTCAATACAAGTGTGACCTCTATGACAATTGTTTCTTTATCATTTTCACAGTCAGCAAATCAACTGTGCACAGTGTGTGTCTGACGTCACTTACCAGCTCATTAGCATGTTTGGACCAGGCCAGGTTGCAGACCTGAGAGCCGGTGTCCATACACTGCAGCGGCTGAGAGGTCAGGGTGTTCCAAAATCGGATGCAGCGGTCAGCAGTGCCGCCCCCAGAGGCCAGCAGGCCGTGCTGGTGGGGGGACCAGGCGATGGCTTTCACTGCAGCCAGGTGATCTGTGTAGGTTTGAACTGGGCTCACTGAGGAGTGGTTCCAAACCAGCAGCTAAAGGTACAAATAACAACCCCAACAATGAATGCAGTAAGTAAATGCAAAAATATGGAGGCATGTTTAACAACAATGTCATCTGTACCTTGTTGTCGTTGCCACCAGAAGCGAGCAGCTGATGGTCAGTGCTCCATTTTAAGCCACACACTTCCTGTCTGTGTCCCTGCAGCCGTCTCTCAGACTGGAGTGGAGGGGTCCGCACATCTCTCTGAAGAATCATGCGATCACGGCTTCCCGAAGACAACTGGTCTGCGTTCCACGCTAACGCTCCTGCAGACATAAAAAAAGCTTAATTTGTGCCTAATTTACTGCCTGATCTACCCGGTAACAACTGCAAACTTATTTTTAACCTTTATTTTAAATTACTTTTTAATGATCTTTTTATCTTTGCACCTCTTGGCTGAACTTTTGTTACTGTGATTATTTTTATTTAAATAAAATCATTTATTACTTAAGTTTACCTTTAATATCTTTTCTTTGTTATTGTATATCTGTATCCTTTACTATGTTTTACATCTTATTGCTCTGTAAAGCTCTTTGAATTGCCTTGTTATAAGAGATGTGCTTTAGAAATAAAGCTGCCTTGCCTCGTCACACTCTCAACATTTGACTAAACTGCATAATTGCTGTCTGGAGACAATTATCAAGAACTTTAAGCATTAATTCAGCTTTCTAGCTTTTTTGTTTTCCAGTTCATTTGTTTTTACTGTGACCTGAGTGTCCCTGTTAAGTCCCTTCATAACCCATTTTCAGAGTTTAAATACGGCAAATGTACTCACCAACTCTGGCTGTGTGTCCCTCCAGAGCAAAGAGTTTCTTCCCTGCACCAGCGTCCCAGATCTGAACATAGCCTTTGTGCGTCCCCACTGCCACCAGGTTACCCTAAAACATGAAGAATCCTTTCATCAGGAAAAACTTACTACCAAAAGTTCACTTTGACAGTGTCCTGAACGCAGTAAGCTGTGTGTACTTACCCTTTCAGACCACCCAACAGACGTGACTGAGTCTCCCTCCACTGATAAATCACACAGCCTTGTTACCTGAAGAGAGGGCAATCCAACTTTAAAGTCACTTTGGTGTGGAATTGTTATGCATGCTGCCAATAAATACAGATATATTACGCTCTGCAGTACCTGGCTGGTGCAGGCACTCCACAGATAAACACATGTACCCAGCCCTACACTGAGCACATTAAGAGATGACCAGTCCACCAAGTTGAGGTAAAAGTCATCCTGCAGCTCGGGAGCATCGAGGACTTTAAAAGGGATCTTTGAGATCTTCCGCGTCGGCTTTCTTGGTGAACGAAGCAATTTCTGACTGCAATGGGAGAAGTTGGACATTGTGAACCCTTGCTGCCAAAATGTATAGTTTCTTTGTCTCAGTGCTATCAACATTAAGAGGTCTAAATACACTAAATACAAAATTTTGAAAATGGTGCTTCTACCTTTTGTTGCTGACAGGTGATAGGGAGTAGGGGGAAATGTTGGTACCATCTTCTGGTGACGGTCTCTTGGTATTGAGTGAATACTTCAAAGAACGCACAAGCAGAAAAAACATCATATTCTCTGACAGCTTCATTAAAATAACAAAAATCACTGAAGAATAGTGGCGTTCTACTCTTTTATATTGTCCTTCCCAACTCAAGACTAAGAAATCATATTGTATTTGTGTCTGTTCTGACATTGCATGATCATATGCTTTATATTTCAAAACACAAGGAGTGCGAGATGAAATGTTCATACAGTGAAGAGACTTCTCCTCTCTGGGGTTGATGGCTGTAGACGCCTGTCTTCTGTCTGAGGGTCCTGGATCTTCTCTATTCCTGCTCCCAGCAGCTCATTTTTCAGCAAAGCAGAGTAGGCCAGCCCGTCTGCTGCATGACACAAAAATATCATTTAAAACACAAGCACAAAACTATAATCTTGGGCGAACATAAGCAAGTAAAAATAGCAAAATAACATTTAAAACATTTATTTACCTTTGATGTTGTCAGAGGTGGCATCCTTAGTTTTTCTGTTCTGACTTGGTGACTTCTCATTTTCCTAAAAAAAAAAATCACAAAGTTACTGTCATTAATTTGCAATTGAAAAATTTCAAAGACAGAACACTTAAACAGCAATCAACTTCACCTTTAGACTCTGCCTTGTATTACACACATGATTATTACTTTTCACTTGCAAAAGCAGAGACACACTCCTCAACACATGTACCCCCAAACAGGCCATACATTGATTCTGTGGAAGTTGATGCTCCAGTTTGCCCCCGCTCTCGTTGGAATAAACCTGTCTCCAAGCTTACTGGGTGAAGACAACGGGGAGCCGGTGGGTGTCCGACCACGCGGACTCTGTGTCAGTTTCTGCAAAACCAACAAATTATTATACAGCATATAAAAGTATTATAGGAAAATATTATTCTATATCTATTTGTAAATGTATGGGTCGGGTCACTTTTCTAATTCACTTTTTTCAGTATATTTATAATATAACTTAACAATAATACAGGGTTGAAGTTCAAAATCTACATTTTAAGGAACAAAGAAAAATAACTAAGAGAAGGACGACTCACAATAGGGCTCAAGTTGTCATTTTGGATGTTGATTTGGCGGAGAAGGCGATGTTCATATTCTAGATCCATCTTAACCTGAAATCCTGATCCCACAGCCACAGGCTGGGACGTTGAAGACCTGGCAACACACAAAAAATGATCTCAACGTGATCTAAACTGAAATGCTATTTTTTGTTTTGGGTATCACATAGCATAAGGTTAAAAAGTTAAAATAAGTTTATGTGACTATTATCCTGAAAATTACTATTCAAACAGAGTTATCCATGTGTTCCCAAGGCCCTAATCTAGCCTTCAGTTGAGTTTTGAGCATGTGTCTCTGTATATATTTAAAATTGTCAGAGAATGGTCAGGGCAGTTCAAATTGCAAGACAACAAAGAGATTTAAATGATAAAAAATAAATTTAACCAGTGTGGGGATATCAATATCTAAATTGGGGCTGCAACTAACAATTACTATCACTATTTTCTTAATTAACTGATTAGTTGTTTGGTCTACAAAATGTCAGGAAATGGCAGAAACTGTCAATCAGTGTTTCCCAGAGCCCAATATGATTTCCTCAAATGTTTTGTTTTGTTCACGACCCAAAGATATTCAGTTTACTGTCACAGAGGGGTAAGGAAACCAGAAAATAATCATATTTATGATGGAACCAGAGAATTTTTGTCCCTTTCCAAAAAAACAAGTAATCGTTGATCAGATTAGTTGGCGATTGACTTAATAGCTGACAACTAACTAATTAATTGTTGCAGCTCTAGTGTTAAGTGAAAAAAGTCTTGTCTTGCGAGGTCGAGAGCGTGGGCTTCTGGGTGATTTCTACATACTGACCCAGGGAAATACATATTAAACAAATGCACTGACGAGAACATAAAACCCTATGAATGATCTTCTTAATGTGTCACATAAAAAGGATATTCAGATAAGAAGCATAGGGCCCCTCGGACCACAGACATGGCCATTTAAACATGAAAAACTACCAAGATGGCTAGCTTAGGAATTGTACTTCTGTTTTCCATTTTTCACATATATCACAGCACTTTTAAAACATATTCTGGTTCGTAAAATACCCAC
This sequence comes from Plectropomus leopardus, assembly GCF_026936395.1. Lineage (NCBI taxonomy): Eukaryota > Metazoa > Chordata > Actinopteri > Perciformes > Serranidae > Plectropomus > Plectropomus leopardus. The sequence goes on along the minus strand of NC_142180.1, from coordinate 22,986,205 downwards.
TGATTATTACTATCAAGCAAAGAATCATAACAATATGTCATGTATTCAGTGCAAATATATCTGTAAACTCAGCTGATGCTACATTTAGAGAAAGTATAGATTAACTCCGTTAACGTAACACAACAACACAACCAACTTTCAACCAGATGAAGGCAACAAATAGAGCTTTATAGGGCCTTGTTTGAAGGTATTAACATGAAATTGACTTCTTTACAGTCGTGTTTGTACTAAAAAGGGAGAGCTAGGTAATGATAACTAGCATTAGCTAATTTGGCTAACGTTGGTGGTTAATTTGCACATAATATCTGCCACAGAAAACATACATACAGCAGCCAGCCAGTCCCTGCAGATCACCACACAGACGTGACACAGGAACAACGATTCACGGAGGTACCAGATGAACACAAGCGATATATTTTAAGTTTTTCACCCTCAGATGTTAAATGTTGCTCAGTTTAGCTTAGGTGAAGCTTGCGTTGCATTGTGGGAGTTTTGTCACCCCGTGACGTATGACTTTCAAATCAAAACACGGAAATGCGACATTTGTCCACAGCATGGTCCACAGTGGGAGTTTTTTTTCATGACTTCAATAAAACTAAATACAAGTATTTATCCATATATTCTCCAAATGAATGACAATTGCGGCTTCTGTGTCAATATTGTAGAAGCATTAGAACAATTTTTCAATGTGACAAACTTCTGAACTGAATCTCAGTTGGATCTCCAAAGACATTTTGGCCAGGACATTTCACTCAAAGAGCCCGATTTATTAACAATATCCAAACATCTAAATTTCTCCAAGAATGAATAGTATATAATTAATTTGCTCATTATTTTAGATAAATTTTACATTCATAACATTAAAGTTTTACTTTAAAATCAGATATAGATATATTTGTAAAACAATATCAAAATTAAAAAATATGTACTAAAAAAACTAATTAAAACTATTCTTTTATGCAAATCTTACGGTTTTATTATATAAATGATTGGTTGAACCTCTGTGTGTTTCCATACTTCTATCTATTTTATTTTATTTTATTTTAACTGATAATAAAAGTTACAAAAAACAACCTGTAATAACACGTTTTAAGAGCTAACTTCTAAAAGGTATTTAGAGTATTTCAAAACCAAGACAGTAGTACAACAATCTGTTCCAAACTGTACTTTCCTACTTAGGGAGTAATGTCTGTCAGTAAAGTCTTCAGTTACACGGAAAATCACATTGGTGAAACTGTAAACTACAAGCATGTTTACTACTTGTGCAATATTGGGAACCTTTCATGTGAGTTAGATCCAAAAAAGGGGTAAATTACACAAGTTGTGTACCAGTGATTGCTGTCATGTGGCTGAGTTTCTTGTCATGTCCAACTATCAGACATAGAGGGCGTGCTGGTTCTTTAGTCAAACTAAGCCACAGGCTGGAGTGCATTGCTGCAGTCTCTAACCACAGCCTGTTGCCAAGCCCTAAACCAATCTAAAATAAACTTGACCATTTCTGGTTTTTTCTTGTATCCCCAAAATCCCTTGTAGTCTGACTAGCACACATTCATTTTATGCTACAGTCAAAACATGGCCCTGAAAAGGGGGCATAACTGTGTGACTTCAGGAAATCAACAATAGTCCTATCACATAAAATAAATAAATAAACAAGAAGCGATACACTTAATTCATCACATGCAGGGAAATTAGTGTAGTATCAAAATAAGTAACACATATGCAGTGAAGGAATATAACTAAGACGTAAATTTACTCAAGTACTTTACTTTGGAATTTTGACATGCTCGTACTTTACCTGAGTAGCCTATTTACATGTTATAGCCTTCTTCTTTCTTTTTATACTTGCACAACATTTTAGAGGGAAATGAAAAAAAAAAATATGGTGGCCTTTACTACTACTGAGATGAAGTTGCACGCCTAATATAATAAGAATCTTCCCAGCAGATTACAGAGAATTGAAAATTGCCCTCATATTGATAAATCACATTAAAAAAATGCTCTTATGTGTATTTATTAGTGATTAAAGAAAAAGTAATAACACTATGAAAGGATCCATTCTGCATTAAAAAATACTTTAACTTTTGATACAACATTCTGAATTCAAGAGTTTTAAGGGGTATTTTACTCTGTTATATTTCTACTTTTACTTTAGTAAAGGGTGGAAGTAATTCTTTCAGTACTGCTAACATGATACGATGCCCAAAAGAGATTCTCATTGTACTTTGTAAGACCAGTACTGGACATGTTTAGTGTAATGCAGTTCAAGTGTCATGTAATGCCTTGCTTAAGGACACTTTAAAAAACCGGATGCCTCCTGTCTGTAGGATTAAATATTACCTCTACTCAACAGTTTTGTGCTCATTATTTGTCCAAAATCCCGAGAACAGTGAAAACATGACTGTTCTGAGAAAAAAACCTGCAGATGCAGACAGTGATGAAATATTTGTTAATCTAATCAGACGTGAAGCCGGGGTGTAGTTCATGACAATTCAGATGTATTTTTAGATCCGAAGGCTTGTGTGCCCTTCTTCCTATTTCAGATTATACTGTAACAGGATTATACCTTCAGTGTGTATTTTTTTGCCTGTAATAAATGTTAAGAGTTTGTTTACATGTTTAGTTCTCATCCAAAAACACTGAATGTCCTCTTCTGTCACCACCTGTTTCTATACAATAACATTGTTTCTGCAATGCGCTGCTAATGAGCATGTAGTTACAACAAAAGACTGAGCACTGTGTCTTTAATGCTGACAAGTGTAGTGATAATAATCACACACAGAGGGCCCCCTGTGAACTTCACTGTGTGTTTTCTGGTGAGTGAGCCTATAGAAATGTACCACATCAGACACACAACATAGTTCCACAAGTGTGAAGGAAGCGCCCCCTCCTTCTCGCTCCCTGTCTGTCTATCTGTCTCTCTCACAGACACACCCACACAACACTGGCGCCAACAAGCAAATCCCCCCTTCCACCCCTTAACTGACCTCTAATTATGTCATGCGAAAAAGCTGTGTCCCATTGAAAAGCTCTCTTAATCAAACCCAATTAATTCCGCTATTTTCCCTTATTGTCCTTTGCGAGGAACGCGTCTCTCCAATAAGACTGTTAACTCCAGCCGTGGCCCTTTCAGATCTACTGGGGTGCAGGAGCGAAATAATAGACTGTACAATTAATCAATTAGTCATTAGGGACTCTGTTGTTGTTAATGAACACAGTAACTGTGTAGTCGAGGTGAGGTAGAGCTTCCTCAACATCACCTGTCTTCCTGTTTACAGTTTAGTTAACCTTTAATTTTTTTGTGACATCTTAATTTCTGTGACATTAACAGTTAGATTACAAAGGAAAACATGAAAGTGTGCAAATTCTAAAATGGATTACCTTTATGCTGATAATACCGGGAAACATATATTTTATTACTCTGCTCCTATAATCACCAGGCAACACATATTTCTTTCATTTATATGCAGAGTTTTTTGGGTTTTGGGGGCTACTGTAGTCCAAAGTAAGTCTAAAGTTTTTAAAAGCAAACTGCAAGACAATTTGATAATTCTCAGAGTAATAGAGTTAGCTAACTAAAACATGTATTAAATTCACATTCAAATTACCTTCAAATATGAGTTGACCTTCGCTGCTTGATGCACTGCACATTGATTATTAAAACTGTGCAGCATTTGAATAAAACATGGATAGTAGTGTTTTGTTTTTTTTCTCAACTCGAGTCACATGATTTGGACTTGAGTCAGACCCAGTTCACAAATTGATAGCTTAACACTTGACAAAATCAGAATACATTTGCAACTCAACTTGGAATTTAACAACAATGACTTGTGACTGCACAGCATCCGATCAAGTTGCATGAGAGAATCACAAAGGCCTAATGTTACTTTACTGAGTGGCAAATGGGAAAAAAATACCAAAAGATCATTTTGTTTGTGCACAAAAGGTACGTAGTGGTCACCAAAATTGAAATGCAGTGTGCAAAACATACTAAATTCCAGAGACGCAACAGCTTCCATCCAAGTTATTTTAACAAATAAATACAATATTTAAAAAGCAATCATGATTTTTGTAAATTTGATAAGTTATTAGTTGTCGTTAAAATGTCATTACATTTGTTGAAGAGTGCATTATGACTTGTTTAGGACTCGAAACTCAAACTTAGGGACCTGGGACTTGCCTGTCTTGGACTGATACTTGGGACTTGAGCACACAGACCTGGGACACTTATTTGTGAATTGCAAAACAGTGACTTGGTCCCACCTCTGCTGACACCTAGTCCTTTAAATAAAGCTATGCCATATATGTTTTTATTAACATTTTTTGTTAATTTGCCTGTTTTTGTTCAAAGTTTTTAATTCTCATGTCTCTTGTCAAGTCTTTGCTGAAGGTGATGGAACACAGTCAAAAGCTGCAGGAACAGCTGAGTCAACTTTACAATAAATATATTTACCACATAAAGCGTGTGTCTCCAAGGTCAAGGACTACAACTTATCTCCATGCTGAATCACAAGTTTACATTGTGCGAAAATAAGTCTGATGTCTCTGCTTCTATATATTTGTGTGCTTCTACTTGCAGATGATTACCTTCTGACAGGTAGAGGTTTCGTTATTTGTAATGTTTCATCAGTAAACGCTTCATGGTTGTGTGAAGAGACAGACTGACGTTCAGATTGATTGTCCAGCATCGGGTCGGGAGGATTAAAGGCTGTTTTCTTGTGTCTTAACACCACAAGACTCGGGATTTTTGCATCTTGTGATTTATTTATTTATTGTTTAACATCAATCTGTATGTGGACAGATTGATTTTCAGTACAATCCAGATGTCCAGATTAGATTATGTTTTGGATGTGATGCTGTTATAAGATGCATCAGCAAGGAACACTGAGCTGAGACAATGTTAACATATGGTAGTCTCTCTCAGATGTTCACACATATTTTACTCTCTAAATGTTCAATAATTTTAGATAATAAACACAGTAGCCTACTGCGCAAAGTCTTAGGCCACCTTAAACTTTGGTATTTTAGCAAGGCTATAATGACCATACATATTTATTTCTTGGTAGTATTAAAATACAACCAGAACATTCAGGAAATATGTATAAAGTATTAAAATTGCAAATGTTTCAGAATAAAACAACTTCAGCAGGCTGAAGTTGCAAGTGTATTTACACTAGCTTGCATTCAAGACATGTCCAAAGCTCGATATTGATTATTCGAGCTACCTGTTGTTATTTTTCATACTAAATATTGACTTCAGTCTGAAGAAGCCATGTTGTTCTGACTTGGTGTTTTAATCCATTGCACATGTTCTCTATATTCTTTGTTTGTATCTTAATAAAGAGACTGAGAAATAAATATATATGTGTCCTCATTATAAATTTGCTAAAACAACAAATCTATGGTGGCCTAAGACTTTTGCACAATACTGTATATTTTTTGAAAAGTTCAGGGAATTATTAAGAGGAAAAATGAAGAGTAACTTACAAAAACAGCAGAAAAAAAATCTTATTTGGCTCACATTTGAATAATTTGGGGATCTTTGCAGCTTGGAGAATAACTCCACGATTACTTTTTTTCTCCATGTTGATCTGCCGCTGCTCTTTTTCCCATGCTTTTCTTTGAGCCACTCACTCCGGTTCAACGCATGCCTACCCCGGGCCCCTAACTGTGGCTACAGCCCCGACCCGGCCCCAGCTGAGCAGTGCCAAGCTGTCCCGCAGTTAGTTAGTGTCTGTTCAGGCCCGGCTCGGCTCGGCCCGGCCCGGGTACTAATCCTCGGGCTGTCAGAGGACCCCGCTCTGAACTCATCCTGCAACACAGGAAAACGCTCTAATTGGGGGATTTTCTACATCATTAACTCTGATGAGCAGCCATCCCTCCCTCCCTCCTCCTCTTCCTCTCCACTCTTACTCCCTCTGTCTCCCTCTTGCTTTTCACTCCCACACTTTTCTCCTGCTTAATCTCTTTCTTAATGTTTCTCTTTTCCCTTTCTCCCACTCTGACTTCCTCACATTCTCTGTCTCTCTCCTTTCATCCTTTCTTTCCCTTTTTTAATCCATTCAGCGTAATGTTTGTTCATGAGATGTGATCTGCTAAAAAAAAAAAAACATGGAAGTAGTGAAAGTGCAACAAGTCTCTCAAACTTTTTTCCCCTTGTGAACTTGTTAAAATTTATACAGAGTGGAATTCAATTAATGCAATCCCTGAAATCTGAGCTAAAACATGAGTTTTCTTTTGTGTCTAATTTAAGTTCTGTCACATGATTCTAAAGTGAGTCCACTTTTGCTCAATACCAACTAATGGCCACAGTTTGTGCTGCTCATGTATTACCATTACATTTGAGTCGTAGAGCCAAGCATCTTATTTTCTGAAAAATACCTGACTATCATTGAAAAGCCCTTAAGCTCATTTAACAAAACTTACTGAAGTTCTGGACGTATGCATGAATAATAATAAACTTTATTTGTATAAAATGAATACTCTAAGCAAAATAAAAATAATATTCTGTTCGCTATACACAATAAAAAAAAGATTTCAAATCAGTTTCCCAAGTTGCAACATTTTTTTTCCTAAATGTTAGAAATGACATATGACCTTGCTTTTGCCACACAGAAAGTATTAACATATTCTTTTATATTAAATAATAAAATACTGAAAAAGCAAACTCTAAAGGAGCAGTGTGTAAGATTTAGGGGGATTCAGTGGCATCTAGCTGTGAAGATTGCAGATTGCAGTTAGCTGAAACTTTCCCAGTTAGAATTCCTTCAGTATGAATTACATGAAATGTGAATTACGAGGTCTCCTCTTTTCCATAACATATCAGGTAATTAAAACCGTTTTTAGAAAAAAGTAAAAATTAAAAAAAAATAAAATTCTGTGTTTTTCCAAAGCCCACGTTTCAGAGGGGCTGCTAACCATGGTGGCCTCTGCAAAAATGTGTAAGGGCTGTACGTGTGCTAACTTCTATTGTTTTGAATGAAGACGCGTGGCAGATGTGCTCATAAACCATGCTGATGCTGTCGCGATGCGTTCATGAGCTCCTATTTTTCAGGTTGCTGCACCATAAGATAAACAAAATTCAACTTTTGGAACGCAGCACTGCACACCACATGTCATCTGACAAGAAAGAACCAATAAAAAAAAAAAAACTTTCCTGTCTTAGGCAAATCTCAGTCTCTGAGAAGTATTAATGCAGGCCTGGACAACATTTTAGGCCCAAAGGGCAATGATACGGTGCTTGTTATGGTTGCTTAGCAACCTCAGATGCAACTTGGCACAGAGTAGACACCCAGTGCCCGACCTTCCAGGCGGTTGAGATGCAGCATGTGTACGGCCCCTTAGGCCCTATCTATAACCACTGTTTGGTTTGTCAGTTCTAAGCTTCTGTAGGATAGATCGATATGATATATATATATAATATGAAAACCCAAAAATCCTCATTTTTAAGGTGATAATACACTAAAGAAAACATACTTATTATATTTCATGTCAGCCCATATAGCCCCCTAAATCCTACACACTGGACCTTTAACCCTTTGAAACCAGAACAAATTAGTTTGATGTCTTTGGATAAAAAACATGAGGAAAAATGAACAACTTGGCAAGAAATGCCCTACAATTTGCAAGAAATTAGTAAAGGTGACAAGAAAATTAACTGGAAATTAGGGTTGTTTTTTTGTTTTTTGTTTTTTTTAAAAAGGGGGGAGGTTATTCGAAAACTATCAAAAAAAGAGAAAAAAAATTCAAAAATTCTATTTTTAATTATTATAATTTTATATATAAATTGTTTTACAAAAAATGCTTGTTTTCAGGTAATTGTTTTGTAACTTTTTTCTAACTTCTTGCTAATTTTGGGCCATGTGTTGTTAATTTGCTCATTGCCTTTTAACCATGTTTTTGAAAGAAATCAAACCAATTTGCTCAGATATCAAAGGATGAAATAAATGAAGTAATTTTTTTTATTATTGTACAACAGACATTATTTTTAATCCAGGTGGGGAGAGTTTTTGAGGATTCTGTACATGACTTCAGAACAGTGGTAGGTATTGTTAAATGTTTTTCTGGCTTTATAAAAGATCAACCTTTTCTGAAATTCAACTGCTCAGCTATGAAACTTAAATGTATTTGTAATTCATAAGTGGGGTTGACCAACAAGACACTTCAGGACATCTGAAAACATCTCTCTGTTACATCCTCTGGCCTACCCATATGGCCCTGGTAGTGAGGTCTATCCATCTGTCAAAGAAAGTAATTCACACGCTGAGGAGGCCAGCTAGCACAGCGGCGCTGGTCTCTCTGTGAACATGTGTTGCAGCGGCTGAGCCTGTCGGCCTGCTTGCTTGCCTGGGGGCAATTAGGGAGTCGGGTCCTGCAGCCAGAGGCCCCCCTGGGAAGCCCTGATTGATTGGAGTCTCATCTTCCTAACAGGCTGGCACCCTGCCACCGAACCATGGAACAGCGGAGAGGATTGGGAGGGGTAAAAAAAAAGAGAGAGAGAGAAAGAGCTCTTATATGACACACAGAGACGTGTTAGAAGAAGTGTTAGAAGAAAGGAAAGAAAAATGTCTCTGCCCATGTATGTCAGATGATAACGATTATACTGTAGTAATCTTGGAGTGCTCTTTAGACTTACTGGGGTAAAAAAAAAAAAAACAGTGTGGGAATGAGTGCACAGGTCAACATGAAAGCACCGCAGTGAGAAAGTGGAAATATTCTATCAAACTATATTTATTTTCTTCATTCTTTCCAGAAAATGGACATCAATGAAATCAAAAAGAAAGAAAACAATGATATCACTAAGGACAGATATTACTAAAACATGTAAGAAACAAAACAGCCATACAGAAAAATATCCTGAACATTTTCACATAAAAAAAAAAACCCTAAAACTGTCAAATTTCTAGTGCATTTTTGCCTGTTATCTAACCTTTGGCTTGTTCTTGGTCCAAAATCACATTTACCTAAAAATGCTCTTGATGTGCAAGGTAATCCTCATTTCTTCTATGGTGTGAGGTCCTGGCATCGTCCAATAGGGAGTCTAAACATCACTAACATTAAAAAATAACATGAGAACAAATGACGAGCAGCAGATGAATAACTGTTTTTCCCTCGCTGAGCAGTAACAACAGGCTATAAAATGAAATTACTCTAAAACTTGCTGTTCTTGCTGCTGTAGGCGGTATAGATGTATGACTTGCTGTCAGCACAACTTTCACATATGAAAGTGAAATATTAAAACCATAAAATAGGTAGTCTGGGGGGAAATTTGTCTGTTTAAAAAATATATATATAAAAAGTAAAAAGGAGTCTGAAATTGCACTTTAAGACGAAGGATTTTCTCTCCCTCTTATTCCATAGTAAAGTCAAAAAAGTTACCAAATAGCTCTCCTGCCTGTTGCTAAAATGTACTAAAGACAAATATACTTAGCTCTACTGTTCATTGTGGTTAGGCATCTCTACATTTAAGACAATCAGACAACTCTGTAACAGATGGAAAGGACCAATATTGTGTCTCTAATGACCATAGCAGCTACGATCCATGTTTCTCCTCCTTTGATTGAGAAAGAAAAAAAAACTTCCATGACAAAGTGGTTACAAGGGCCTATTTAGTGCAGCCTGAATCCGTCCCCCCCGCCCCTTCAATTTCAGACAAAGAGGATACACTTGGATCAATTGTGCCGAACAAAGACTAAACTATGTGGGGTGACGCATCACACAGGGTTCTTTCTGCTGCCCTGCACGTACACGCAGCCACCCAACACTGAGCTGCCAACAGGTTTTCTCCTCCAACAGCCACTCAAGCAAAAACAGGGTTACTCCGCTCTCTAGTCTGTATCTCTTTCCTTTATACGTCCTTCAGTCTTTAAAGCATCTCAGCAGAAATCTGAAAAAAAGTGTGCAGAATATTTTTTTGGTATATTTTCAGCCATGGTCCGCTTAGAAGGTGCCATCACATCTCTGATTCTAGTCCAACCAAATGATTATATATTTTACAGCATATATACTGAAAACCACAACATCAGGCCTCATCTTTCTCCAGTCAAACCAGGCTATCTATAAGCTACAGGGTAAAATATCTAAACTAGGCAGCTGGTAAGTAGCAACATATTAACCACACTATTATTGGGAGTTTAGCTGAAAGCCAGTTACACAACTTTTAATAAGTCGACAGATTAGTGAGACATGCGTTTAAGAGTCACAGTCAGTGACGCTGCCCAGATTTTTAAAAGCTGCTCTCACATTAAACGGAGACTTTCATTCACAAAGTCCTCTGAGACTCTGATTAGCTGACCCATGAAAATGTGACAATTGGATTAATTAGTAAAAACATAAACTTGGAGGAAAAAAATGGGGAAAAGGAAAGAATGATCAGCTGAGTGTAGGATGTTTTCTGCGACTCAGTTTTTTAACAATTTGCAGAAATTACAGAAAAGTGATGAGAACAATAATGATCCTCATATTTGGGTGATTTTCACATTAGCTTATTTCCCTGTTCATGAACAGCTGTCCTCTGACACGAGCAATTACAAGAGACATTATATGTTCAATGGACGTTTGCCAGAGTTCCTATAAAGTATGAAAAAGTGTGGAATTCGATTTTAGTAATTTCCAGGTCTGGACAGGTATGGAAAAAAGGGAGTATTGAAGAAAATTTGCATCTCCAAACTATTGCCCCTATTCTGTTTTTTAAAATATAAAATTCTGAATTTCTAAAAAAATAAAAATTAAATTGTTTATACAAGCAGTGTGTTTTTTTTAAGGAGCAGCCGAAATACTCACCACTGTGTGTGAGAGTGCAGCCAGAGGGAGCTTGATGTCATTGAAAAGAAGGCAAGAACTGGCCTCCATCTGAACTGCACATGTTTAGAGCTGTCTCTATGCCTGTACGTCACAGCCTGCAAAACAGCTTTAATCCAAGTGCAAAGATGGATTTTAAAACCATTTGAAGGTCCAGTGTGTAGGATTTAGGGTGAAATGTTTTAAGAAATTGAGTATAATAAGTATGTAATCTTAAGTGTACAATCACCTAAAAATAAGAATCATTGTGTTTTTGTTTCCTTGAAATTACACTGCCTCTAGATAGGGCCATTTGTGATTTTGGCGTTAGCCACCATAGTTGGCAGCTCCTCTGTGATGTGAGTGTCAGAATAACACAGTTTTTTGTGTGTGTGTGTGTGTTTTTTTACTGGTTAAAATCACCGGCCCATTTAAAAAAAAAAAAAACAGACCTCTCTGGATAATTCAGCTCCCAGTAAAAACCTCTTGAATGTCTGGATCTTAAGTTATCAGAAAAAAAAGGTGAGCACACATTAGCAGGTGCTGGGCTTGTGGCCCTTCACTAATATGCCTAATGGCAACGTAAATCACTGATTTATAACATGAAAAAGCTTTATTTAGTGGTTTTACCAATTTACATCACCTGGTCCGTTTGTTTTGGGGTGGAAGAGACCTCTGTGTATAATTTGGCTCCTAGTAAAAATCTCCTCAAAAGTAAACACTGAAGGAATTCTAACCAGGAGACTTTTCAGGTGGTTGCAATCTGCAATCCTAATTGCTACATGCCATTAAATCGTATACACTGGACCTTTAAATACGTAACAAACAGCTAGCATTTGTGCGCAAATGTCAAATATGGTCTGAAAAATCCAGCGAGACAGCTGGAATTTTAAGTCCGGAAAAGTGTGGAATTTTTAAACAGAAAATATGAAGGAACCCTGGTTTGTGATGTATGAAAAACTGCCTGCATCACTAGACAAGCTGCTGATAAATATGGATAAAACTATAAATTCATCAAAAGGCAGTGCCTGTAAAGATGCCTGTAAAGATGTTATAAAAAGTGATTGTCAAGGAAAAAAAATGGTCACCAAGAAGACATTTGCTTTAACAGCTCCCATAAACAACGCTAAACACTTTTAGATTGGAGGGAGAGCAGATGTCTGGTAATTGGTGCTTTAAAATTAACATTTTAAGAAGACTGTAAAGTTCTCCTGTCTGTTTCATGTCCTTGAGATGAGGAAAAAATAAAAAAGAGTCCAAAGAAAATACTAAAATCCTCAGTTTTCACAGTTCAAATCCATTTCCTTTGCTCTGTGGGTATCTGACGAGTCACTGCCATATTCTCCAACATTTTACTCGGTGCCTGAACCCCAAGAAACAACTTTAACGTCTCCCTTTCCCAGTGTCGTTCACATGGACTGACAGGTGCGTTAGTCACATGGGTTGCCAGGTCTTGTCCATAGACTGGATGTGTTCCTTAGCTTTCATTCTCAGTGCAGCAATACTCGAGCTGCGCTGGTCTACGTCCTCCAGAGGGTATTTATCAGGGTACGGCGCCGTGCACTGGTAAGGAGGAGGAGCCATAGTCTGCATCCCCTGGCCCATGGATGGATGAGGATGAGAGTGAGGATGAGGAGGGTGAGGAGTGGAGTTGAGGAAGCTGTGGCTGGGGTAGCTGGGCTGCAAGCCTTGAGCTGGACCCATGAAGCCCGGGATGCTGTGGACCGGCGTGGCGCTGGACAGAGGAGAGGACAGCCAGGGGTCCAAGGGGAGGGAATTGGTCATCGGACCCATGCTGGAGTGAACTGGTGCTGGGCGGTTGAAGGAAAGCATGGGCGAGTCGTGGAGCTTCATGGTGCTGGCATCCATTTTTTCCTGTCGACGCCATTTAGCTCTGCGGTTCTGGAACCAGACCTGAGGGAGAAAATCAAGTTATTAGTTATAAGTGCCTGAATATGGAGGACATAAAACACATTTTCAGGGATCTGACTGTGATTAAAACATGCATTTAAAAGAATTTGTTGTACAGGGATCAGAGTGTACATGTTTCCCGTTTCATCTATTTTTTTCTCTATTAGGTAATGTTAACTAGATGATGTCCATATAATTTTACTCCTTCAAGTATGTGGAAAAATAAATATGTATTCCCATATTATGCTCATTTTCAGGTTTGTACTTGTGTTTGGAGATTCTGCTAGAACATGAAAAATACCTTTGGGTCAGTTGCTTCTCAAATGGGTTAATAAAAATAAAAAAAGAAATATCACAAACAAATAAGACAAATGCAACTGTTTCATTTTCCAGTGAAAATGTACTAAAAAATAAACAAACTCGGGGGCACCCCATATAGCTGAGGCTTCTGCGGCGGCCTGGGTTAGAGTCCGGCCTGTGTCATTCTCCTTTCTCTCTCCCACCTTTCCTGTCCATTTTACGCTGTCCGGTCAATAAAGGGAAAAATACTCCCAAAAATAATCTTAAAAAAAAAACAAAAAAAAACGAACTCTCCCCCGCTCCTGAAAGCGGCAGCCCTCGCTGTCAATTTTTTTGCTGTGTCCATGCATGCCATGTAGCAGAAGAAGTGTCTGCTGCTTGTTACCAGTTGATTTGCTCGTTGTCATCTGTTTACAAAAACACATTAGTTCTGCCTACGTAGTCCCGACTTGGTGTCTACAGGGAAAAAATGTGAACTACTAATTTTGTGTGGAATTATAGTTTATTTTGAAAGTCAAGCTGAAGGCTGTTTAAAATTGGTCCACGGGCCAGATTTTGGACATGTCTGTACTAGAAAATTTTAACATGCTTTAAAGTTCAAAAACTCATTAGTTTTCTCGTACTGGAATGTACTTGTGAGGCCCCCAGGGAGTGAATGAGTACACCCTGCTTCCAGGCAAATTTTCATAGTGGCCAAACAGTGTAACTACACCTTTTACACTGATACACGATGCCTTTGGGCCCACGTGGACTTTTTTCCATTGACTTACACTGTGAAAGAGACATTATAAATCAGTTGATAAAATTACTTGAGTGTCGCAACCATCCTGAAATGACTTGTTACACTATCAGGATTTGATCTATTCAGTCCAAAAACTGAGAAGCCACACAATTTTATTTCCATTTTCAAGTTAGCTGAGTGCTAAACCAGAAGTAGTCAGCTCAGCTGGCGGAAGTCCCTGGGGTACTTGCTCTATGGGTCACAGTGTGGAAACAGCGCTGATCTTCCAGGTAAGTTTGTAAGTGGCTTCACAGAGGTCCCGGTAACTTGTTCATGGTCACAGTTTCTGAATAGGGACTGTGTACATTTCTCTGTGAATTAAGTGCTTTAAAACTTTTACAGTATTTATATAACACCTATACCTGCTTTATATTATAAAAAGACATGGAGTCTGACTTTTTACAATATGAGACCTTTAAAGTTCAACACACAGAACCACTGTTCAAAGAAAAGTTATTTCTACCTAAAGTCCTACATATTCTACACTGCAGGTCTGATGTGAAGGTGTCACATTAAACAAACATTTCTTGAGATGTTCAGCTTTACTGTTCATTATTTATCATTTCATGATATGTCCACTCGTTGGAAATGTCCCAACAACTTGTTCTCACATATTAGAAACTACATATTTAGGTCAAATGATAACAGTTTTTAGTTCTCCAAGAAAACGGAGCAAACTTTAAGCACTGATGAAGACTGTGAGATTCAGATGCTCCTGAAATACCCAGTATTCTGCTTTTGTGCTAAGAGAAATGTATTGCTCTGATTTGCAGTTAATTTAAACCTTCTACTGCTGAACCTGGTTACGTCTCCCAACCTTTAATGTGTAATTTTATAACTGTTTATCAATTAATCAATTAATCTTAAGCCCTCTTGTTTCTCTAAAGAAGCCATCATCCTATTTAATAACAACTCTGTGTGACGTAGACATGTGTGTGTGCGGAAATACTCACCCTGCTTGCGTAACTATCTAGTACAAGCTCCTCACCTGAATACTTGACAAGCCAAATCCCTAAAAGCTTGGCGTGTTTCTGCTGTCCTCAAGAGCACCTCAGCATTTGGAAACACACCAATTTAACTCTTTAGGTTACCCCATGAGCTTGTGGTGCTAATGTTTGATTATTCAACTACAGTGATATAGAAAAACTTAAAAAATACCCTGAACACTTGTTTGTGACAATGGACAAAATATCGTTGGCTTTATCATCGAGAAAAGTGAACATTTTTTTTATGACAAACGATTAATAAACTCATGTGGTGATGTTCTTGTTCCTATTACCTGAACTCGGACTTCCGGGAGGTTCACCTTCATGGCGAGCTCCTCTCGGCTGTACACGTCCGGGTAGTGGGACTTCTCAAAGGCACGCTCTAGCTCGTGCAGCTGGTAGGTGGTGAAGGTGGTGCGGTTGCGCCTGTGCTTCTTCTTGGGCTGATCGTCCTTGCAGGGCTCTGGAGACTTGCCTTCATCACTCTCTACACTCTTCCTCAGTTCACTGAGCTCCTCGTCACACTTGTTTGTGAATAAGCCCGTGTCTGTTTAGCACATGAGAAAAAATGAATTAGGAGTTATGAAATTTGTGATTATCAAAGCAATATAAGAACTAAAATTCTGAGGAAAAACAAAAGCAGAGTGGTAAGCTGAAATGAAGAATGTCGTGCCCACTTTCCAGTAGAGCAGACATTAATTTGACACTTGCAACAATAGGCTACTGTAGGTCAGTGAAGCAAGCAATCCCCTGAACTTCAATGAAGCTCAAAAACATTCCTAATCGGATTTAGAAAAGTTGTTTCCAGTGTTGATCTTCTCCAAAGGTAAACTGTCCTCAAAAAGATGTTTGGAAACAAGACTGTTCCCTTTCTTTTTATGGACTGAACTGTGGACCTCACTGTTGTTTCCACTGCATCACATAACAGTATTTACTGTTGACAGTGGACTGCAAAACCTCCAGTTTTGTTAATTCCCACTGAATAGTTGATTTGGATTAAATCAGAAGCCACAAAAAAAATGAACACGTCCTGTCAACATTTGTTCGCATCATCCAGTGATAAGCTACTGTTTACAGACACTACAAGGATTTAACTGCAACTGTCTCTCCTCATAATGCTTGAGGACAAACATCCCATTTAGTCCCTCCTCTCCTTCATTCCTAAGCTCCCATTATATTTTTGAGTATCACTTTAAACAGAGAGAGAGACAGAAAACATCGCACTCAGAGGACTGTATAAAGTCTTTAACCCAGTCAAGAGGAGACTATCAGTCTAACCAGAAAGTAATTGAATTAAACACAGTACAAAGATGATGATCTGGCAATCAGATCAGTTGCTCTTGTGAAACAGCTCCAGACCTCAATCAGGTACCTACATCATTCTGCATGTCTTACATAAGATTTCAATTACACAAAGTAGATTAAATTGACTTTCTCTCTCGATAGTAAAAGTTGGCAAATTTGGTACCAAAGTGGAAAGAATCAATTGCGGGGCACCCAGTTATAGCTGCCTTAATTTGCAGTTTATTAACATAAAATAAGTTTCTGGAGTCAAGAATCAACTTTGACATTAAACTTCTTTAATATTAATCATCCTGATTTTAGTTTGTGTTTTTGAGGTTTTCTCAGCATCGTTGTTGGATACATGTTGACATCTTTCTCGTCCACCTGTCATTGCTTCAGTAAATCAACTGACAGTATACAAATTTAAATGTGAGCATGTGTCTGTGACTGAGATGTGTTGATGGAGATAAAGGATGTGGGGGTCATTGTGGTCTTTCAACTGGCAGACAGGAGCAGAGGCAAAGCAGGATTTTTAGGGACTTCATTTATCCACCTCTCATTAAGCAGCTATGACAAAGGCCAGGCTCTGACAAAGGCAGAGGTCAGGTCTGGTTCAGTGACCAGCTCTTGGCTTGTCAGCCCATCACAGCCACTGGTCTGAAGGCTGCCCACTGTTTATCAGCCAGCAGAACATCTCAGCTCAAAGAGGAGGGGGCGACTGACACCAGACACAGAAAAGTTGCTCATTCAGGGGGAACTGGGCTGACTTCACAGGATAGTTACATACAAAAGAGTGATGTCACTGGTGTTGACATACGTTAATCAAGAAAAACGAGGGTCCGTCTGGACCTAGAGACTGATTTTGGACAAGATATATCCACCTCGAGTTCATGGAAATTACTTTTTTTTTTTTAATGTCAAAATCACCAACCACCTGCCAGATCCTGCATATGAAAATAGCTTCAGATTAAATGTGATGAATTTTATTCTGAGACAGAATGATAACAATAACACCCGAATGAACGACTGTACAATCTAATCTGCACAGAAGAGAAGATTAGGGGAATTCCACAAGGGGATGGGATTGGGTTTGGGGACATAAACCCCCTACACCATCTTGTCCTGTGATTTATCTCTCAATCTCAGTCCACACAGTTCACACAGTTAATGCAACAGGCTCTGCATGGCAACAGTGATTCTGAATCTGCATGTAAGCGCTTTATAATGAAAGCAAAGAAATGCTGCACCGACACATTCAGTCCAGTGGTACCTAACCTTTATTTAAATGGGTCAGATTTGTAATTGTCAGCTGCCTTTGTCTGTCAAACAGGATATTATATCAAAATGATGCTCCATTTATTGTTTAATTACATTTTGTCATTGCCATTGCAGTTAGTGATACCTCCTTTTACGTGTCTATTTGCATAGAAGAATTGGATCTGATTGATCTATTTTGCATTTTAACAGGAGGTTGTGCTCGCTCTTTGTTTTGTGTGATAGTTGTATTTGTTTGTCTGAATTTATTGTTGTAGCCATGTTTTATGCTGCCCTCTTGGCCAGGTCACTCTTGGAAAAGAGATTTTAAATCTCAATGAGTCTTTTACCTGGTTAAATAAAGCATATATATATAATTACTGAATGGGCACTGGCACAAGGGCCCAAAGTATGAGTTGGGGCCCCTAGCCCTCACCTGCCAAATGTTACTGAAATTAACACAAGTACTGAACAGGAAGAGATTTTAAATGACCACAAAAAGATGCAATACAAACTGCAGAGGCACAACCTAACCAAAAAAGCAGCAAAACAACCACAAAGACACAAAATGACCCAAAGGCCACTAAATAAGTTCAGAGACACAAAATGAGCAAAAAAATACACTAAAGAGATGCTCAGAGACACAAAATGAGCAAAAAAAAGGCACTTAATAACCCCAAACACACACAAAACATCCAAAAGGACACTAAATAACTAAGAGATACAAAAAAGACACTAAACAAGCTCAAACAGACACATGATGAACAAAAAAGACACTAAATAAGAACAAAGGGACACAAAATAACCAAAAAGACAAAAAATAAGCTCGATAAGACACAAAATGACCAAAAAAGAGACCCTAAATATGCTCAATGAGACACAAACGATTACAAAAACAGTTTAAACAACCACAAAGAGACACAACATGAAGAAAAAAGACATGAAAGTAGCCCAATAAGACACTAACTGACAAAAAATTACAAACAGATTCATTACAGCTACAAAAAGATGAAAACAACACACAAAACGAGGCAAAACAGTTAAGTGTGAAATCAAGTGTGAATGTCTTGCTGTCATGTAGGAGAGATGGGGGGCCTTTTGCATATCTATGCCCAGGGGCCCATTGTTTGATAAACCACCCCTGGATATTTGTGTCTGAAATTGTTTTTAAGCTGTACGTTTTAGTCATATGTCTTTTTAGAGTATGCTCTGTGTGTTACACATGCTGTTTGATATGCTCCTTCCTTATCTTATAATAATTTTCAATGTTAACAGCATGAACTCACATTTATGATCTGAAGTTTTTCGTGAGTTCACAAGTTGATTCTGGCTCTTGAATAAACCATGAAAGTCTGATTCTGTGTTGGCGGTGTCCAGTAAACTTTAGAGTCAGTTATTATGTTTGCTCGCAGGCATCAATACTCCAACTTGAGTGCAGCACAATCAATTAAATCTAATCCAAGTCAAATCTCAGTAACACTGAAGTCAGTGCTCATACGTATCCAGCCTTCCCCAAGCAGAGGTGCTGCTGATTGATCAATAATCTAAACCATCTCATATGTTTTGAGGCAAAAGATCAGATGATTCACCGACTTTTTCCTCAATAACAAACTTTGAAGCAAGAGCTGCATTGAAGGAAAGTTAAAAACAGGTGGTGTGAAAATCTTAAAGGTGATGTTACTGCAGAAAACATGACTGAGATCATCAGCAGTAGCCTGACTCACCATGGTACTGCTGCTGCTGCTCTGTGCTGCTGTTCCTCAGAGAGGAAAGGTGCCCGCTGTAGGTTGGGTGTGACGTGGACTCCTGCTGCCGCCCAGGCTCTGCCAGGCCATCAATGTCCACTTTATGGGGTCGTGGGGCCCCAGCAGGACTGAGCAGGGGGTCCTGGTCTTTACTGAAGCCCAGGATGACATCAATGCTGTGGACGCGGCCCCCCACAGCGACGCCGCCACCTTTCCCCATTTCATGGAAGTTGCTGGGCGAGAGGCAGCTGTCTTCCACCATGCTCATGGTATCCAGTGATAAATGCATTCGAGCGTCTGGGCACTGCAATCAGAGGAAAACGGTTTAAGTGAAGGAGTAAAGATACAGGAGTGATACGGGAGTGGGTCAGAGATCACCTGGTTACCTTAGACGACTCTGTGCATCCATCTAAAACCGCTTATCCTCTGCAGGATCACAGGGGGTCCAGAGTCTAATTCTGAGACTCTGAGAGCTACACAACAGAGTACTGATGACACAAGTTCCTTAATCCATACTTTTTATCACTAATACTGAATCATCAGGACCAATGACCCTACAGTGTTGTTTGTGAATAGAATAGAATTAACCGCATTAAAAAAACACAAAATTTCCCTTTTTATATAAAACTAGTATTTCTCACCAAAACTAAACCAGGATTTACTACTGTGTGTACTGGTGGAATGTAATTAAGTACATGTACTCAAATAATTCACTTAAGTACAATTAATGTATTTTACTTGAGAATTTCCAATTTTTGCTGGAGATTTAGGTTATTAATACAAATAAATTATGATGTATTAAATGAATAAAGATAACACTTTTGATTCCTTGGTCAAATTCACAAGCAGCCTGGTAGTAAAACATTAAGCCCACCTTTACTAGACTGAGAATTAGAGCGGTGTTCATCAATATTATAATTCAATAATACAATAGCCCATATAATAGTCTGAAACGGCCCATTCTGCATTATTAGTACTTTTCCTTTTTGTTCTGTTGAATATATCTCAATTATAATGATTTTTTTTTAACTTAATTTGAATACAGGACTTTTACTTGCAAAAAAGTATTTCAAACTGTTGTATTACTACCTTTTCCAAAGTAAAATTTCTGAATACTTCTTCCACTTCTGACTGTGTGTAAATGAAAGTCTCTCTCTATTGAAATAAAAACACAACTTTTTTTTTTACATATTTAGACTTCAGTAACACATATCTCAACATTAAACTCATTATTTAGTAGTGCACATCACTTGACAGTCTAAATAGTGTTGATATTATGTTTGGTGAGTATCGATTGTAACTGTAGCAAAGGTTCCAAATCTTTGGAGCAACAAATGTTCATCCAGGAACAACAAGTGTGATGTCTGCAGATACTGTTTCTATGAAGCAGTCCATTTACATGGTATCAGTGTTAATGCATGTTGCTGTAGGATAAAAGAGGTTTATGTCCTGGAAAAGATGATGGAAGATGAAAAAGAGCCTTGTAGCCAAATGTGGGACATCACATTGTGGTTAATATACACTTCAGTGATTGTAATTGAAGTATTGTACGCAAAATTGATTCTGCATTCTCTCATCTATTGTTTGTTTTCTGCTATGACATAGAAATAAATCTACAGACATGTGAAGAGCAGATATCAGTCACGCACACATAGAGGAGTATGATAGAAGAGTAGCAGTGTGTGTTTGCTCAGTGCATCCTGAGATTTACCTTCTCAGCACACCGCTATCTTTATACACTCACACTTCTCCTGTTGTATGACCAGTGACACAGCTGAAGTTCAGTAACAGTGAAAAGTATGACAACCATAAAGCAAGACGGTGGTGGAGCTTACCTTTGGGAAGTAATTACGCTGAACTGTTAAAGTTGCTGATGCCAGTGCCACCTGTTCCTCTCTCCTTCAACTTCACTCTTCCCAGATCCGCAATGTGCACCGCTTGCAGTCACTCAGCCGGCTCTGCTTACCTCGCATCTCTCTGAATAATTTTTCTGTGTGAGAAACAGTCCTGACAGAAACACTCCAGTAAAATGCAACTGAATAAAGCCGCAAAAAAGTGCAAAGAGCGTTCAGCAGCTGAGTTCAGACGCCATGCGCTCCAGCCCAGAGAGGAGAGTGCAGGAGGAGAAAGACAGAGAGGGAGACAAAGCTAAGGGGGCGTAGGAGGTGAAACGAGGGGATTAGGAGAGGGTTATTAATTGGAATCCTTCCCCTATAAGAGTGATTGGCAGCTGGTTTCTGCTCAAGTAATTGTTTTAAATGTCATTTTCATTCACCCCAACAGCAGGAGGTTCAGGCTAATGAAGCCTGGACAAGACTTTCTTTCATAAATTTATTGTTTTAAAAACAAAAGAGCCACTGAAAGTTTTCACTGAGCACAACCAGCAACTACATGAAAAGAAGAAACTTTGAAATGATAACACACAAGGTAGAAACTAGACTAGCTTCATGTTGATGTGGACCTATTCATTTATAATAAAACTTTTTTAAAAAGTATAATCCCAAACATAGCTTTAATTTAGTAAACATCAAATTATTTAAGTTTGTGCACATTATGAGCAAAACACTATATGAGATTAATTATTTTAATTCTGCAGTAATTTACAAAACTCAACAGTCATGTCTCTTTTTCAGGAATCATGACCCTGTTACTCAAGATAATCTACAGACCTTATGTGAGCAGCACTACTTTGTCAATTACATCTGCCAACCAGATCACCACACAGAAGGAAGCGTGCATCTACTCATGGACAAAGGCTCATGCTCGCAGCAGCACAAGATGTACTGTGATATACTGTGTTACGGTTGACAGTTGTAGTTCAGATGAAAGGAAGGTAATTCCTATGATAGTGTTCACAACAAAGTCTGGGGAATATTTTTTTTGTTATTATTTATTTTTAAAAAAAGAGATATTAATGTTGAGTTTTTGCGAAGGTTTTTGTCTCGGGTGGGTGGCACTTTAAAGGTCACTATACAACTGGTTCCATTAAGTTCAAGAGAAGGCAGACATCTCTACGGCCAATATCTCCATCACACAGCAAACTCACACCAACACAAGAGTGATAAATAGCACTACAGGTAAAAGCCTTGTAATGTTGCTGTTATCTGCTTTTGACAATGATGATATGATGATAATAAACAGACTCCTCAAGGTTGTGATGCTTTGTGTTAATGGGAAACAAAACCTTGCTGCTGCTTCATTAGCTTCACATACTTTGAAGTTGCTTCTTTATGTACTGGAGCCCAAAAGTGTTTGCTAGCAGCCTTAGAGCAGTGCCATTGACCCCAGCTTAATGTCACAGAAATCAGCCGCGACTCTAAAGTCCTAAAGAGATTACCCATGACCTCAAACATATCTAAAGATAAGTTAGAAAAACATCGATTTAACAGCTGATTCAGTTTCAGTCTTTTCTATCAGGAGAATGAGTACATAACAAAATCTAAATGTGGTCTGCTGAGACACAAAACAAATAAAAAAAGATAATTTTTTAAAAAGTTTGGATTTCATGGGTAAAGTAGAAATTTAATATAATAAATTCTCAGAAATGAAATGTAAAGTGTGTTCTTCAGATCAGACAATCTGTGATTTCAGAATGTCTTTATCTTGTTTTTCTATCTCTGCTCAGTTAAATTCACCCCCTTAATGTGCTTTACATGTCAACCTCAGCGTTTACCATGAACTACATTACATGTAAGACCTCCAACACATCAAGAAACCTCAGTTTAATGTTAACTGGTACTAACTTAAAACATGTGCCAACTGGTAGAAAACTTGTTAACGCAACCCTGTCTTCTAGCACTTATGTTTGTAAATCACTTAACCTTTTTCATAATTAAGTTGCATTGAGAACATAATCAACAACTTGATTGTGTTCAAAGACTACATTTCCTTGAGTCATTGAAAAGGTGCCCACGGTGGATGGCGGATATACGAAGTGCAGGACTGTGAAACCAGAATTCCACATTTGTGTTCAGATCAGGGTTCCTGCAGACTATTTAAGACTTTTTAAATGCCTTTCTGACTTAAATTTAGGACTAATTTCACAATAACCAAAATAACAAAACAAAGTAACACACAAAAATGGGGGTTTTGGCCAATTTTGGCCAAATGTTTAATGTAATTTAAAACATGATTTTTGTTGGTTCCACTACCCTGATAAATTAATTAATACAAGTGGCATTTGTTTTTTAAAAAAATAGATTTTAGAGATATAAAGAGATATGTGTTACTGATCATTTTGATTTTTTTAAAGTGCAACCTTAGAAATCAAAAGATTAATAGAAACTTTCCTTCCACGGCCCAAAGATTTTTTAAGAATTCTGAAAGATTGATTTAAGACATTTTAATACTAATTAAGGCCTTACTTTTAGATTAATGAATTCAATGCCTTTTAAGCCTATTTAAGGATCTGCAGGAATCCTGGTCCAGATTCCTGTCTGTGGCAGCCCAGTAACCAAAAGAAAATGTTGACATTGTACGTCTCTGCAAACCACCAATATGTTACATCTGCACATTTCATATGTATTATATCATTTCTTGAGTGGCGTTGTGGAGGGGCTGACTTTGACTTTGGATGAGGTGGATGGTGTGATATCTAGGTGAGACAGCTGACAAGATGCAGACCACTGTTTAAGACCAATTACCACAACAATGCTGTTTTTTGGCTAGATATTGGCAGCATTTTCAGTGGTGATTGTGCCATCAAAACCTGGTACTTCCTAATGCGACATCAGCAGCATTTCCAGCTACTATTGTTGCAACAATAACAAGAATTTTAAACTAAAACATGATCTTCTTCTAACCATAACCAAGTGTTTTTTTGTGCCTAAACCTAACCACATGTTCACCACAGCATCATTGAAACATAAAGGAATGTAAAGTTGCCAACATTTATTCTGGCAATAGGGCTGTCTGTGGCTAGATTTAGGCAACAAAAGCATTTTAGATAACATTTGGAAAACATTGTGATTTTAGATATAAAAAAGGATGTTGTCCATGTCTTCAGTTTTAACGGTGATTTCAATATCTATGAAGTGAAACAAAATTGCAATCTGGGTGGTAAGAAATCAAGATAATCTGGCTGTTCTTTTCTAGTGTCTTCTGATGCATATAGATTGTCATGAAGGTACTGCATGCTTGCTGAATACTAATAGCTCTTCGATACCACTGTTCTGCAAGCAGGACACTCATTACAAACTGAAGCAAAAATCTATCTTAAATTCTGGTGGAAATCTCAAAGTTTACAAAGATATCAGATTTATCAACCTGAATTTTAGGAGAAAACATCCAAAAAATGATGCACAGGATAGCTGGAATACTTTCTACCTGGTGGGACGGTGCATTCCTAAATAAGACATTGAGTCTACAAAGTGACAGTTCATTGGAATAACTCAAACTGGAGAAGAGAGGGTGGCAGAGAGTAGATGACTATAAAATCAAGTCTTCCTATAGGTCAAACTGTGGCTGCAGCAGAGAAGAAAAGCTTAACATAATTTAAGATTTCAAAAGTAGCAATGGAAGATTATTAGGCCTCAACAATCCTTCGTTCCCATTATCAACAGTCTGTTTGCAAAATGACTCTCACTGCCAACAAGCTTACAGAGTAATGATAGTCTAAGGTGCTCGTTTATCCCCTCATGATTTCGTTAATACATTTTTGTCCTTCCACTGTTTCTCTGTTATCCTAATTGTGCATAAATTGGTTAAGAAGGAGCAGTGCAGTTATCAAGCTGCTTAGTTTTATCAGATGACAATGTAAGTCCCCCTGATCCTATTAGAGGTAAAAGCAGCTAACGTGTAAATGCGCAGTGTCAGCTTACTGGGGGAAGTGGAGAGAGACGATGGGGGGTGGGAGAGGGGTAGGAAGGGGGAGAGAAAGGGTGGTGTAAGGGGGAAGGTGAATTCATGTGATTCTCCGGTTCTGTCATGCAAAAGCACACAGTGGAGTCTGACTGTAGCCGAAGCAGCACATAGATCAATGGTTTATGCCCAGACCGCATTAATAACTGAACTGTATTGCTTTATTATCCTGTTTGTGAAATCAGCGGTTCTGCATTTGGTTTAAGTGTGATTTAACTCACTTTTTGTCTGATTCTTAAACCATTTTGCCAATATTTGTGGCTTTGATGAAACAGATTGGTGTAAACTAACAATTGCTTAGTGTTACATTAACATACTTAATTTGTTCAAACTCCATCTCAGCTTGCTAGCTACCTTCTAGCAAGCAATTTAACATCCACTTAATCCTAATAATATAATGCTGGTGGCGTTGTCATGAACTGTAAAATTGCTAGCAGGACTGTTTCCCCCATAGGAGTGATTTGTTTCATCAGCAGACATGAAGACCTGCGTGAACAGCACCGATATTTTTGTTGTAAATGTCAGTCCAGCTTTCTTTGAATGCAGGATCCCCATTCATGCATTTTAAAATTTGTAATATGTGTGCTTAAACTGACACCATGAACATCCACATGCCCTCACATAGCCTACGCTATGGCATTTATTTAGTCTTAAAATCTGAACACATAGAAACAAGCCATGTGCACAAGATATAAGTGCACAGTGAAAAAAAATCCTCAAGAGGGAGCATTTACAAAAAACAAGAGAAAAAGGACACCCAATCATTGCTTGACACAAGATAAGACAGCGTACGAAGGATAGTTCCATCTCTGTGTGAGTTATTGGGAAATATTAATGTTTCTTGAAAATGAAGATTTTAGCATGTCAGCACTGCGCAGGCATCTCAAGACGTTGGGGCTGTTCGGGCGGAAAGCCCAATCTGACGCACTCGCTTCCTGCAGGAGCACTTAACCCAACATGGGATGCTGTATGGGTATAAATGTATGCATTTGAAATGCATCCATGCCAGCTCAGCGGTGACTTAATGGACTGTCCAACACCTGCTCAAAATCCTAAATCCTCAAGGAGTACAACTGAGGCAACAGAGCCTTCTTAGACAAGGCTTGCACACAAATATAGGCCCCAACTTCTTATGGCATGTCGATTTATACACAAACTACAGCCATATGTTATATATGTATTAATGGTGGAGTTGGTTCAGTTGCCTCAGCTGTACTATGCATTATAAGGAAGTAAAAACAGATTAATTGCCATAGCGCCATCTTTTACTGTCTTATCTAGTATTTAGCAACAATTGCTAATCCTGATCCCATAATTCCAAGATCTTTTCTCATTATTATGAGACCTTTCTAGTAATTACAAAGCCAAAAATGTCTTACTTCCATGTGTAAAACACACTGGATCTTCAACTCTGCTTCTGCACTGTTGGGCCCATAGCAGCAGAAATTGTGTTGCTCCACAAAGTTACAAAAAAATAATAATAATTGCGTTGCTCCTGTTATCGGGCCATAAGGATCAAATTCCAATAATTGAACAAATCAATTTGTGGGAGTTGTGATGTTAAAAAAATGTATCTACATCAATGTAGGTCTGTGGGAAACAGAACAAAATCTGACAGACCCTGGAGCTGTAATGCAGTGGTTTGACCACTCTTTCAAATTGGCTTAAAAGCACACCACTGTCCCTGGGGGCTTGGCCTCTTTGCCCTTCTGAAAATCCACTGTCCACTGTGGTCTTGGTCCACTCTCTCCCTGTTTTGTAATTCTCTTTCCCCGCCCTGCCTCTCCGCACGTTGCCTCCCTCATTAGCTATAAAGAAAACCAATGTGTTTAATTCAGATTGTGATATTTTTTCTTTTGTTTGTAAAATAAGTAGTCCCACATTTACATATATGATTGAAAATTCACCCAAAACAAAATGTGGTACTATTGTGGTGTGTACTGTTGTTTACCCATTTTGGGAAGTTGGTCAGTCACCTTGTCACGCACCTCTAATGTCAGACTATGACCAAGAGACAGACGGCTGTTCTTAACCTTATTTAGGTAATTGAATTACAGCTGACCCCCCCAGAATAAGCTTTCACATTGTACAGACAGTGACAGCATGTGTAGATTCACCTGGTCTGCCAAGTTAACTGATACTGACTCTCTCATATAATAAAAAAATGTATTTAAGGTCATATCATTCTCACCTTGGCACAGTTTTATCCTCATAGATTTGATATCAGCATTGATACCAGCAATACATGTTACAGGTTGGGTTGTTCCCCTTGAAATATTAAATTCAATTTGTTTGGTTTTTTAAAAAAAAAATGAATAAATATTGTGTTAACAGTTACATGAACAGGACCATAACAGAGATAATTATGTGTATAAGAAAAGTTTGACATTCCAGCAATAATATCATCTCTGTCACCACTCCTTAGTGGTAAAACACAATCCATGATGCATTTGGACGGTCTAAGCCTGGCCTACTTATCTATAGTACAGCATTTTCTTGGATAAACTTACTACACACAGGTCTTAATTTTTAAGAGCTTTTACTGGGAACTTGTAATCTTGTACACGTTGACGTATGGCCAGACTACTAATGCAAAAATCATTATGTTCACACCCTGCAACTGCTGACCTGGGTCAAATTAACAAGATGTAGAAAGCTGCTTATGTTGACGAGTGGGTGCTGACTGACAGCGCCTCTCGTAAGTGTTAAAGTCTGGTCATTTGAAGAGAAATATTGTATATATATATATATATATATATATATATATGTATACATAAACAACAGTTTGCATACACTTGTCACTCCCCTTACTGCTGCTTCTCGTGTCCTGCATCTCAGTCTCAATATATACATGCACCTGTGCCTCCTCATGCTTGTTATGTTGACAAATTTGACCAAATTGCCAAAGACAAAAATAAAGACATTTTCTGTATATTTTTATTTTATTTTAGCTAGTTTTGTAAGTACATTATTGCTTCAGTTAGTCCTTTTTCCCCCCTAAATTCTAGTTTCTATTTTTATTTCAGTTAATTAAAATGTTTATTCAAACCAAGTTTTAGTTTTTAGTTTAGCTGGAGTTAACTATGATAACTTTGGGGGCGCCTGGTGGCTCAGTGGATGTACAGAGGCTCTGTCCTCGCGACAGCGGCAGTGGGTTTGAATCCGGCCTCGGCCCTTTGCAGCATGTCTCCCCCTCTCTCCCTCCCCCTTTCACTCTCACACTGCCTGTCAATTAAAGGCATTTAAAGCCCAAAAAAAAATCTTTAAAAAAAAACAAAACTATGATAACTTTGACTGATACTTGCATTTCTTTTCACCTCCACAGCACTGTGTTAGCGACAAGGAAAGGTCTTAAGGCACATATTATCATTCTGCTATAGGGCAAAAAAAAAAATACATACACAATACATTACATATATAATCACAATTATGTCGGGCGGTGCTGAGCCCAGGATGTAGCGATGTCGCTCTTAATAACTGGTGCCATAGATGAGGCCTTACTATACTTTAACTCTGGAGGAGCTCACTGGGCGTGTTTAAACCAAAGGAAAAATTTGCTAGCTGGCTGTGGCTCTAGCAGATCATTATTACACCAATATTGCAGAAGCTTGAGTGAAGTGGAGCAGCTCCATACGTTAAACAGCAGTTTAACACACAGATCATGCTATATAGCCACTACAGTCTCCTCTTTGCACTTTTACACAGAACTAAATAACGGAGGCATCCTTCAGCTCCAGTGTGTGATTGTTCACTGCATCCCACAATCGAAAGAGGCATGACAAGCTCGACATGTAACAATGTGTGACCTAGTCTGCACTTACGATGACATCAGATGTTAATAACAATTATTTACCTTCTCTGTTATATGGCAGCTGATCTCGTCCTCTGCTCACAAATCTCATTGTTTTTCTAATATGTGGACATTTATGACATTTATTCCTCTTTGAATTAGTCACTAATAATTAGTCACTAATCTCCCAGGGTGTGGTCGCCAACATAATACATGATCAAAACACCTCCCCACCCATGGTCACGCCTTTCTGGCTTTACATTTAACACAAACCTCATTTAGATGCCGTTGCTAACTCAGTCCCTGGCTCAGAGGCGAGACAACTTTGTCTTCCCTTTCTGTAACTAGACGCTATATACAGAACAGCGAGGCGACAAAAGGACGTCATATGCCCACCTTGAACTTATCATCACAAATTGGTGATTGGTGAGTACTGGTCAGGTTGAACAGGGCAGTGATCTTTTGATGGCTTACACATGAGCAAGTTTCTGAAGCAGAGGAAGGCACCTGTCCGTGACTGAACAGATGCTCATTTGATTCAGTTTTCTTGGAAGAGAATCTTATGTCTAAAACCGATTAGCTCATATGAGCTCCTTTCCGTTGACCTAAGACCTTTTGAAGTGACCACAATCTACTTAAAACTAACCAAGATAAGCCTCATGAGGTTTGTACGCAGTCCTTTTCAAACTGCTGCACGTTCAGAAACTGTCAGGTGCCGCATTGGCTCCAATCAGAGTCGTACATAGGCCCCTAAAACGGCTTACATTGTGCAGTCGCTAAGCTGTATAAGTGGTAGAACAGTTACACTCTTTTAGTTTGTTGTCTTTGCTCTGTAATCCAGCAAACTGGATATGATAGACAGCAGTGACTAAAAGGGAAAATGAAGACTCTCAGCTTTGATTTGGGGCACATTTAAACAACTGAACCCGACCGCCCCTCTTCATCATTACTTACTACAAAATAAATCTCTAAAAGACATCTGAGACCAGACTGAAGGCAAAGAGCCTCAAAAACCAGCAAAAACTGAGAGTGGCTGAAGTACAGGCAAAGCATCACCAAAGAGGATCTACAGATGTCTAAAGGCCATAGACTTCAGCCAAAGCATTTACCACAAAATATTAAATAGGATGGTTAAGGAATACTTCACCTGCAAAGTGAGCAATTGTATATCAGTTATTCGCCATGTGTTTCCTTGAAGTCGTGGAGAAGACTTGCATGCCTCCATGGTAGATGTAGAAACCCAAAAGGGAAGACATTCTTGATGACCTGGATTAAAAGGGATCCATGCTGAACAACAGCTAAATTATATCAAAGCATCCTTTTACAAACTCTCACACAACTCAAGCAGTGTGTCCAAGTCTCATATACCCAGTTGTATGCTCAGTACTTCCCAAACACATGCATCTTCACTTGAACATAAACTTATGATTTTAACTTATGACAAACTTATGATTTAAAACAAGTCAGTGCAAATAGTCTCATACTCGGTTGAGTCGCCTGGGCACGTGCATCACCTGAATACAAGCAAAGCCCATCGTGCTTATGCATGCTTAGGGTGCATGCACTACTATTGTCAAAACGGTTTTATATTGTCATGTGTGCATGTGTTTGCGGAAGCACTGAACATACGACTGAATAAATGAGACTGAAATATACTGCAGGAATTGTGTGAGAGTTTATAAACTGATGTTCTGAAATGGTTTTTGTTAAACGTCCCTTATGACTTCAATTCACAAAGAATGTTCACCCCATTTGATGTCTTTGCTCACCGTGAGAGCATGCAAGAAAAACTTTTTTTTCCACAAATTAAATATAACAGCGAGTAATTGGTATACCGAATTGAAAGAAAAATGGTTATTTTGTGGGTGAAGTATTCTTAGGGTTCTTTATTTGTCCAAGTATAGGTTATCCACTAATAATTTGGGTGCTACAGTTTAAAAAAAGTGCTGCAGTACAGGCTAACATCATTACATTAAAGCTGAAAGTTAGCACTTTAACATCACAGAAAGCACATCTTAGCCAGCATAAGACCGTTGGAAAAAAGATCTTGAGAACTCAGACGTTAACATTTGGGTACCAGGATGAAAGCTTTGCCCTTATGTTCCGACATCAGTGCTATAAAAATACACACTAATAAACAGCAAAAGACAAAAAACACTGGTATTCTGAGAAAAATATCTTTCAATCAATGATATATAACCTGCCATCAAAGATGGCAAATCTTTTATTATCTTTTTCTATTTTTTTTTTTTTACATTTGGTTCATTTATAAATCCTTGTCCAGAAAATTGCTGCTCATCCCATCGGAGCTTCAGGAAAACACAGAGCAGATTGAACAAATCGTGGAGGACCCTCGCTCTCACTGACGGAGGATCAAGCCTCAATTTGGGGTCTGTCTCCTGGGACAGAGACAAATACCAGGCTTACGTAGACTTAAATCAAATGACATCTTTAATTTGGTCTTGTGACATGACAACAATCCAAAAAAAAAGGCTTCATTTTGTTGTGAGTTTTGAACTGAAAGTGCATTCATCTCATCAGAATGATGAACATTTCATCACATTCCTACCAAAAAGCAGCTGACAAACACACCAGTGAAATGGATAATAAATCAATAAAAAGAATATGTTACTGTGTATGTGATATAATCATGTTCAGTCCAAAGATTAGGAAAGCAGAAAACATTCTGTACCTGCAAAAATCTCAAGAGGACGGTGGATAACCCAAAGTCTCTCTTATAATCTCAAAATCCTCATGAAGAGGGCAGAGAAAGTAGTGATGAACACTGCATGTTCCACAATGTAGCCTCAGGAAATAAATTAAATTTGAATGAATTGAATCAAAGTCCGCCCCAAGCATGCCGACTGATGGAGTTTGATGGACAAAGTGTCAAAAATACAGCCCAGTCGCCAGAGGTAAATGTTGGAATTTTACTTTTCTGCAAACAATGGATATGTTACATTCATATGTTTCAAGATTTCTGAAGTGATGGAGTACACTGGCTGACTTTGTCATTGGGAAGTGGAAGGGATGGCATGTTGCCTAGGCAAGATGCCTGCCAAGCTGCAGACTGTTCGAGATCACCAAACAACAAAACCAGTTCTTTTTGGTTATCGCTATGTTACCAGGAACTTTCTATGCACCAAAGTGAGAGATCCACTGTTTCCAGTAGATCAAGCTAAAACATGATCTTTTTACCATATCCAAGTGGAATTTGTGCCTAAACATAACCACAGATTAACCATGCTGTTGTTGAAACATAAAGAAGAAAAGTTTTAAAGAATTTGCTCCATAATGACATACACTTGCAACATATTTACAGAAACGTACAGTGCCAACATTTATTCTGGTGATTCGGCTGCAAAAATAGAATAAATTTTGGTTTCTAAAAAAGCAAATCTGAAATATAAAAATGCCAAATTCATCTTTTTTTCCTAAAAAAGGTGCTGAGTTAATCACAGAGAATCTGCTGCAAATAACTGTCCTTATCTTCTCTGGACACACGCAAAATGCTGACTGTTCTTTAAAATGTGGATTGAGGAATTCTTCTCTTACTGCAAACCAGCAATAACATTAAATATTTTCACATTAAGCCATGAGTCCATGGCATATTGTTGAGCATTAATGCTGGGATACAAACAGATTTGGGTGATCAGAGATTAAATCCATTTTAACTCTTTCTCCATCTCTTTACTGCCCATACATGTAATCTCTTTCTGAAATCTCTCCCTGACATGAAATGTAAATAAAGTGTGTTTACTCTTCATGCAAAACTGTAGAACTTTGATCATACAGAGTTTATTTGGCAATAAATAGACACTAAAACCCAGCTGCTCTGATTGGATTGACTGAACTGACATTTAAACATATACCTCATTCAAGTTATTCAAACCTGAATGAGGCTGTGCATCGTCCAAGGATGAAATATCGTCCTTTTAAATAGAATAAAATTGCATTTAGTCATTCCTTCTTGTAGTAAAAAATAATCAGTAAATATAAATAATAGATAAAATATTAAAATGCTTTATTGGAATATATTATATTACATATTATTTATTATATACTGGAATGTTTTTTTTGTTTTTACGCACACCCCAGCTGATTGAGACAACAGTGGACAAGTAACTACAGTGTTTTGCAAAGTAAAATTACCGTTTTGTTAATGAAGTCCTTAACATAATGGCTTCAAATATCCATTTGCAACCGCTGTTTGAAGGCAAGGTACAGTGGTGAATATATTGTTAATATAGCCACACTTTAACTGATATTGTTTTTTGTTGTTGTTGGGCCTCTTTTTAGGTTGCTCAGAACTAACCAACTGAGCCAGCGATTGCTCAGCACTGTTTGATTTTATATATGTATATGACACAGATGTTTTACTGTCCGCAAGTTACTGTAAACAAACACTGTGATTTGTTCTGAAGAAGCCTATGAGAAAAAGACCCTACTTTTCACCTCATGTATTAGCTCAGACATGCTCTTATGAGTTTATGGTCGCAATTGCTAGTTTCAAGTTTTCTCCATTACAGCATGATGCTCATTTTGTAAATTATGGTCCCATTTAGATGAAAATAGACGATAAAGCACGGTATGCTTTAGGGCGGTGGTACCCAACTGGTAGGTTGCGGTCCAAAAGTGGGACATTAGGTCCATTTTGAATGGACTGCAAGTGACTTGCAAACATGCCAAGTTTATAAAAAAAACACACTTTATATTTTGTACAGTGAATTTCCAGTGAGTGAAAACAGACAGCTACTTAACAGAGGCAGCAAATTAGCTTGACATTGTGGCGCTGGATATATTATTCTGTGTGGACCTCAAACTAATGAGTAAGGAGAGATCTGGAACCCGTGGCTGGACCAGTTGGGAACCGCTACTTTAGGGTGTCGCTATCTCTTGGTTGACAAGTAGCTACCGCGGCGAAATATCAATCATGATAGAGGTGTCGTCATGCATATCCTCCAAAGCTCTACTGTCTTGACCAAATACCAAAAAAACAAGAGGGTGGCTTCCAGGATGCCCATATCATGGGTTCAAAACTGTAGTCCAGACTTCACTCTGACTAAGTCCACTTTTTTTATACAGTCTGTGGGAAAAGTTCAGAAATGCTCCCTTTTGTCTTGGCCGGCTGCAGAGGTGTGTAAGAGACTGTGGTACCAACCAATCATTGGGATTTATCCTCTAGGAACCATGAATGTCTAAGTCTCATGAGAATGGACCAAAATATTGGTGCAACCAACAAACCCACATTGCCATCCATACAGTCATGCTACCAGAGCCTGATTCACCCGTGTTGCTTTGCTTAAATCCACTCGAGCAAAGTTTTGTATTTTCATGGCTCCAACTGTTAAACCCTTTCTCAGTGGCATTACATGATGACCAGATGTGCAGTGGCTGTCTTTTCCAATTTGCTAGATTGAGGGAATCCATTTGGAGCTCTACTGGGCCATCTTGTGTGATGCACATCAACACGGAGAGGTCGACAGTGTGTGTATTACCTGTCTATCAGCTGACACTTTCTTCTCATCTCCAGAAATTCCAGATTCACAATCAAGATCAGCATCCAGAACCAGAGCTGCTGCCATCTCGACGCTCCGCCCCGGGGCTCAGGCTGCATTTACCCATCTCTCGCTCAAGTTTCTCTCTCAGCTTGTGGAAAGCTGGTCGTCTTCGAGGCTCCTGCTCCCAGCAAATCTTCATCAAGGAGTAAACGCCAAGGGGACACTCCTCTGGAGCCTCCATGCGATAGCCCCCCTCCACCCTCTCCTTCACCTCCTTCAGGGACTTCATGAACAGGAGAAACAAGAAAGAAAGCAGGTAATAAATTATGAATACTGATAAGCACATTTTTAACAAAATTTTCCGGTCTGAATGTATAAACAAACAGTTGTAATCCTGACTAAAGACTTAGGAAAAAAGATTTTTAGTCTCTTATGAGCACTGTGTAGGTGAAATTAAGCATTTGTGTCTTTACCTTTTTATTATACATGTTAATAGCAATACTAATCACACACACACACACACACACTTCGTTATCTGCCAGCAGATAACGAATTACCCAGCGCCGAGGTTAATGGAGGGGAACACAAACTTGACCCAAATAAATCAAACTGCATTTATATTTACAAACAGGCTTAAATTAGGGGGTAATCATCCGCATTTAAAAGGACACCACTTGATGAACGGTGCAAAAGAGACGTGCTAACCGTCCCTCCTATTAATGCTGCCTGATCCTGTTGTCCTTAGTCGTCCTCAGTGAACCGCCGGCCTCAGCGGTCATGGGGGCATGGATTACCTGAGAGCAGCTAGTGTGACAAACAGAGCTGTGTTTAAGTAGCATAGTTTCCTCCTTTAAAGAATCTCTCCTTTACAGTGCCAACATGATCCAGTGCTCATGTGACGTCTGACTCTGCTTCCTCCGTTTTGGCCCGTTACCAGCTGCTAGGTGCAACCTAGCATCGTTAAAAAAGTAGATTATTTAACAAGAGAACAATAAGATTATTTTTACCGTGGGCACTAAACCTCTATCCTCAGTGACGCACTTCCATGATCTGAGTGACCTGAAGTGGTTTCCTGCTCAGACACAGTAAGTCAATCCAGAATATGATGTTCTAGCGACAAATCTGACCGAAGGCCTGGCAGCTTTCCAATGACACACCTACTGCGTGTTAGAGATGTCAATCTTGACATGACATGGTAAAAGAGTTTCGTAACAAGCTTGATACGCTCAAGTCCAGGAGTCATGAGAGGAAAGATTTAGCTGTTGTGTTATTTTGCTAATTGTTTATAGGGGTGTCCTTTTCCAGAATCAGCTTTTTTATTTATAAGCACAGAGAAATAAAGACAACATGGGATTCTGCAACTTCTCAAAGAGTGGTTGCAAAGTTGTTTGATAATGAGAAGTTCTTGAACTTTCAGGTTTTATATGCAGGATTGTCAATTATGGTTTGTAAAGACATGCCAGCAAAAGTGAAGTGAAAAGACAACCCTGGATTCCCTCTTATTTGGTGTTTCACCTCCCCATATATGCATTTTTTGGCACTGTGTCTCTTGGATGCCTGCTGCTGATGGTCATGAGCCTCGTCACTACCTTTTTACAATGCCCTGACATCAACTGAGCACTTTAGAGGTACACATCCATGAGCGTCCTGAACGCTCAAAAATAAGAAAATCCAGCAGAGGGAAGAGTCTCTGCAGAGAAATGCACCGCCGCACGCTTTCAGTGGGTCATAAGTGATGAATGAGAGAGATTACTTTTGTTTGAGTCTATAAAATGTTTTTTGTTTCTTTTTAAAAGGAAAGTCCTGTCGAGTTAATTTTTAATTAAAGTCATATTAGTCTCATTAATCAACTCTGAAGTTCAATAGATTGTTAACATTAGGCGCAAATCTTCCACAAAGCTCAGATAACGTTACAGACAGAAGACAGTTTAAGTGAAGTCAACTGGTCCAGGCAGAGAAATGCTTCAGTACATAACCCTTCAAAATGAGATATGATGTGATAATTAGTGAGTTTTACAGGAGGTTGTAGGTGGATTTTGTTTCCTTTGGGTAGTGCCAGACAAGCCCTTTACAGTTTTATGCTATGCTAGACTATCCATGGCCTGCAATGGTGTAGGAGGATGACATATATGAAATGGGGGTTGGTGGGGGTCCTCTGTGAAAAAATATTGACCATCCTGAATTCTGGTGATTTTTTTATGCATCCATTTATGCCTTTTTCTGCATCCCTTTCAAGTGTAAATGTCTTAAATTGTGTCTAAATACAGGGTTTCCGCAAATTTTTATGTATAAAATTTTAAAACTTTTCCATGACTTTTCAAGGACACATAATAATTTTTTTCTTGCCCTTCGTGCCTACTAATTTTCAAACATAATTTCAGCTAGCATAAAGGGGTGAGAAAGGGAGAGACGAACATGGGGTGAAAATAAAGAAACTAGAGCTACGTTATATTGACAGACAGAAGTCCACAGTTATGTAACATTATGTGAAAGGTTGTACATCGAAGATTAGTGTAACAATTTCATTACACACAACAAAATTCCATAACTTTTCCAAAACTTTACTGATTCCATTTTCACTGATTCAATGCCTTTTCCAGGCCTGGAAAATGTGATTGTAAAATTCCATGACTTTCACTGGTTATTCATGAGTGTGGGAACCCTGTAAATAAAAGACCTCTGCTACATTTTCTGATTTTATTGGATGGGACAAGAGCTTTAAATTAAAAAAAAAAAAATTCAGGGGAAAAAGTGACTGACATGTCTGTAACGCACTTATGTGCCTGTATATAACACAGGCAGGCAAACAGACACACACACACACACACACTATAACAGTATAATTATGATGAAAAGTGCTGCTACATACCATTTTGGGGTAAGGTTGGCGACCGTATGAGAAGATCTCCCACAGAAGAACACCGTAGCTCCAAACGTCTGACTTTGTGGAGAATTTCTGCAAGATGGGATCAAAAACAGACACATAAAAATGCAGAAACCTTTTGTAGAGGATACTTCATGAAAAAGTCTTTATAAATGTGGTCAAACTCTAATATCCAGATTAATAAAAGAATAAAAAGAAAAGGGAAGTGATGTTACACCAACCTGCTCCTTACTGATGGACTGTTACTGATTATAAGGCATTACATAAATAATTTGTTAACCGTTAGTAGCACGATATTTAAAACCTATTGGCCCCTTATAAATTGTGCCATATTTTAAGTACCAAAACTGTGATTCATAGCCATCCCCTTTTTGTTGTTTATTTTACTTTAAATTAAGGAAAACAATAATTAAAACCCAGAAAATTCTGCAGTGTTTCCTCCTAAATTAATTTGGTGTCATTTTAGTGACACTAATTTAAATACAAGCATGCATGATGGATCAAGTAAGCGCACACATCAACAAAGGGGAAAAAGCAACAGTTGGAGCTGCTGGAGTATTTCATATAAATGACCATGAAACACGTATTATTATGTTGAGGCAGACACAGAATTACAAAAACAAATTCCAGGTAGAAGAAAAGTGCGACAGCAGCTCCTCAAACTGACCTCTTTCTTCAGAGCTTCGGGGGCGGTCCATTTGACTGGCAGCTTGGCGTTATCTGACACCTTAGAGTCCAACTTGGTCAGGCCGAAGTCGCTGACCTTGGCCACTCTGTCGTCAGAGACCAGCACGTTACGAGCTGCCAAGTCTCTGTGAACCAGCTTCTTGGACTCCAGGTACTCCATCCCCTCACACACATCACTGACCACACATGTAAACACACACAAACAAGTGTTATTAGAAGTCTGTACATTAAACACACACACACACACAGTTTGATGTTTATACTGTTACAAGCAGATGTTGCAATCATCTGCTCTCATTACAATTTCTGCAGTACAGAACATGAAAATCTTTAAAGTTGGTGTTTGAAATTTGAACTCACAGAGCAAAGCGAAGGAGCTGAACAAAGTTCACAACTGATCGTCCTCTCGTCCTGAGGAAGTTAACAAGGTTTCCCTGCGACAAAAACACATACATACAGAACATTTAAATAAATAAATACCTGAAAAAGCTTCTCTTTAAAGATTCCTCAGTTAGTATTTTGAAAAAAAACTACACTTAAACAGAAATCCTAATAACAGGGAATATTCTTTTGGTTTGCAAATCTATTAAACTAGTGCTATGTTCATTGAAATTATTTTGGTCAAATAGTAAAATTGGGTTTCACTCACTACTTGTATTTTCTGCTTATTCTGTGATATAATTAGGCATATTCAATGTATGCTTAATATTTATTCACCTCTTACTATTATTTTGCTCTTACCAGTTGTTAATATAATCATGTTTTATCTTCCAACTGAGAACCACTAATAAATGATGTATTTTCTGTACCTTAGTCATGAGCTCTGTGACAATATGAAGCCCTTTGTGAAGGATGACCCCCAACAGTCGCACCAGGTTTTTATGCTGGAGCTTCCTGGAAAGAGTAAATCCACATTAAAACAACACAATTCATTTCAATACACAATGCAAATACATATACATACATTTCATTCAAAACAATATGATTTCTTGCACAATTAACCAAAATGAGTTTATTTCTCATTGAGCAAACTTACAATTGTTTTTATTAGTAATGAATAGACAGCAAGTGAAAGTGTTTTAACAAGAAACATAAAAAATGAGTAAACCTTCATACTCACGTCATGACTGTGGTCTCCTGCAGAAAGGCCTGAGCGGTGACATCACATTTAATGGTCTTTACTGCCACCCTCTGGCCCATATACTCTCCTTCATATACAGCTGAGGGGGAATCACAGTGTTCAGAACACAACCGCACTGAGACAGAGTTACTGTTTTTTGATGCTGGTAATAAGATAAAATAAAATAACTCACCACCAAACTCCCCTTCTCCAATATTCTCCCCCAGTTTGAGCTTTGTGATGTCCAGCAGCCATCCAGCTGGACAGAGACATGAACTGTAAACCTCATGCACACAACTACATGCTTTAATAATCTGTAGATGCAGTTTTCTTGACATCAGACTCACTTTTGGACAACTCCAACTCAGCCGACTTGGTTCCTTGCTTTTGTTTTGGCTTCAAAAGAGTTGTAGCGATGGAGCCTTTGTTCTTTGAGTAGAACTGCAAAGATGGAAACACAAAAATAAAACCGTCATAACACCTCCACAGTATGCGGGAAGCCAGTTAACCGTGGTTGAGGAGCAAAAAACATAGGAAAAAAACAATTTTAAATTTAGGAATCATTTGAAAAAACGTACCACATACTTCGTCTGTATATCATACAGTGTCAGTGTAAGGTCTGGGTTTCTTCACAACAAAACACAAAGCATCAAAGAGCAGCTGTTGAATTGAATTACATAAGTAAATTATGATACAGTGACACATCAGGGCCTGGTTTTATATTGTCAGCAGTCTTCCAGCACTGGGATGAAGCAGTTTTAACATGATTCAGACAAAATATTCATCTGGGCGTCCACCCTCTGTGCTCTCGCAGGAGCCAGTCAGCCGTTCTGACTCAGGCTTGAAGTCATCTGTGACTCGCAGATAAGATGGAGCTGAACAAGAGTTGGCCATTTCTGCCAAGCTTGTCTCCAAATGTCACCGCAGCAAAGCTTTCAGTGCACCCGAACACACAAACAGGCCAAGAATAGATAAACCATATAAGGCGTGTGCTTCATGTGTTTTCCTGTCTCTGCTTCAATGTGATACATTAAGTATGCTTTTTTACACTGGTGTCAGTCATGCTTGTGTGTTTCAGTCTGACAAACACTTTGGCCGTACGTACAGCAGGCTTCAGAGCGTCTGTTTTAATTGTCTCGTGACATCTCAGATTCCTCTCTCCAAGGCTAGACGCCAGCGGCCGAGGAGTGTGTATGAAAGAAATTTGTTGATGAACTTTGTTACCAGCAGCCACAGTGTGGAAAGGACTGGTGTTGTTTTTATCTCGTGAGTCTGTGTGTGTGGTGTCATCATAGAAAATGTGGTTAAGGTAACACAAAATACAGCGAAACGACCACAGAAGCAATTTCCCACAGGTGTAAATGTCTGTCTGTGGATAGATTTTGTCAATGTAATACTGCTACAACTGTGCAAGATGCAGTCACAAAGCTTTACAGTTCTGCAGTTAAAATTAAAATTAAGGTGGACTTAATGAAGAAAAAACAACAATGTCCGAACAAGAGGGCCAAAAGTAGACGTTAGGAGTCGGGAAGGGGCTATTACCGGATTATTGTGGCGTTATTACAGCGGATCTCTGTAACACGGCTGAAGTGATCCCATCTAGTTTATTTGTTATGATCCCCATAAGCGGCACCTTCCTGATTATTTACGCTGCAACATCTGGCTGAAATCTGAGTCTGAATTTCGGGTTGTAACAGTATGAGATATGACGGAAGGATAACTGTTTCAGAAAATATTGCGGTTTTACAGTATCACGGTATTACAGAATTGTTATTATCAGTCAGAATGACCCTTAAAGGACTGAAAACAGAAGGGTTAGTTTTGTTTGAACAAATGTTTTATCACTTATTAAGACTTGAAACCACTTTTTTAATTGAAGTCATATCAATAGTGTTGACATGCAAATGTACACAACTTTCATATCACGGTAAACCTTAAAACCGGTATTTTGCTGCAACCCTAGAGTCAAGAGGTCAACACTCCAGCAAAACCTTAAGTATAAAGAAAAATGTTATTGCAATATGTTTCAGCTTCATTTGGAAAATCCTGATGAAGCCCACATGCAGGATTTCTTTTACATGCTGATGTATTTTTTCATACTACAATCGATGCTGAAGTTCTGGCCTTTTTTCCTTTTTTTTGGTTTATGGCCTTTTGCCTTAATTGGTGAGGACAGCGGAGAGTGACAGGAGAGGGAGAGAGAGGAGATGACATGCAGCCCTGGGCTGGAGCTGAATTCAGACTGGTGGTAAGGACACGCAGCCTTAGTGCACAGGGCACACGCTTGACCAGATGAGCTACTGGGACCCAGTCTGGACAACTTCAGACTTTTTCTCTTGTCCATGCATCTTGGAAATGGATGAAGTTCTACCTGAAATCCTTATTCTGAATTCTGAGTAAAGAAAGTACCGGTGGATCTGATTGTCACTGATTGTCCTTGATGACGTGTTAAATAATGTACATTTAGTCTTGTGTGTTTTTCTCTTCACCTTCATGAGATATGCATAGAATTAAGACTGAACGTAACCAAGAACCAGAAGTCTCTTACCTCTATCATGTCAATGAGGTTGTAGAAATACTGTGTGTTGTCGATGGTCAGCTTGTTGTCCTGATAAATCACCCGGTAGTGGATGACCTCTCCGGAGACACTGATACACAAGACGTAGTCGCCCGGATGGCGGATGGACTCTCGAACCAGGAACAGGCCATCCTCGGCTGGCTGCAGCTTACACACCGCCTCCGGACCCGAGATCTTCCCATGAAACCACCTAGAGACAGAAACATAAGGTGAGCAACATAAATACACACACACGAAAAACATCTGTCCCATAAATATCTCACATGTACTTATTTCCAAATAGATGAGGCATGAAAACATGTCAGTACTTTACACACCAAAAAAGGAAGTTGAAGTGATTAGTCCCAAGACAATGTTTGTTTGTACATCCTGCCTACGTGTAGTCACAAGATGTGTTTTCAAGGTTGTCCATGGCCACAGCTAAAGTTAGAAACTGGTGTGCCTCCGCGTCACAGTCACACTGCTTTTAAACACGGGTGCAATTCAAATGAGCAGCTGAAGGAAAAAAGTGTAAAACTGAGAGGAAGAGGGGACCTACGGCATGAGGCTGAGGCTGGGGTCGACACGCAGAGCTTCTCTTTCACGTACATTGGTGGAGTTTATGAGTCCTTCCTCCCCCGTGGTGTTGTGTTTGGCCTTGTAATATCCCTTCCTCTAGAAAAGCGCAATTACAGTGTCAGTGACAAAAAACAATATAAGTCTAAGCAAACGCTGTCTGTAGCTCCTTTGAATCATGGCAATAGGCCTACCGTGCTCGTGTCAATGATAGTGAGGATGTCTCCTTTGTGGTACGCCAGTTCTCCAGGTTTTGGTTTTTGGTGGCCCCCCTTGGCTACACACTGTGTCCCGGCAGCCCAACTCATCTGCAGAAGAAAATAATAATAATAAGCATCAGCACTGTGCCTTTAAAATATCAGTGTCTCTCAGATATATATATTTCAATTTATAAAAAAATATGATGAATAATTTTCATATTTTAGTGAACTAAAATGTTATTACCAAATTAATCCTTTAATTTCTCTTTAAAGGGTTATTTTAATATATTTTAATCCTGAAATTGCAGTTAAGTTTTGCACTGCTGTTTTTCTTTTTAAATTTTTCTTTAGTGTTCCATTTTTTTCTATTTAAAACATTTCTTGTGTGTTTGTGTCTTCTTACTACTGTGTGTATTTTTGTGATTTTAAGTGTAGAGCTTTTT
The DNA here is from genome assembly GCF_026936395.1 of Plectropomus leopardus. NCBI lineage: Eukaryota > Metazoa > Chordata > Actinopteri > Perciformes > Serranidae > Plectropomus > Plectropomus leopardus. The sequence goes on along the minus strand of NC_142180.1, from coordinate 22,943,551 downwards.
GTAACATTGGTTTTGGTAAGTGCTATATAAATAAACTTTATTATTATTATTATAACTTGAAGTTTCCTTAAAAGACTCCCTGTATGTAATTTGGTGTTTGTTATGACAGTGAAAAAAAGAGACAAAGCTCTGTTATCTTAGTCATTGTTGATTTCCAGGGAATTATCTTTAAAGAACAGTTTCATTATTACTCAATACATTTTATCATTAATTATTCGTAACTTCATTCTCCCTGTTAAAAAGATATGCTCGCCTGTACAAAAAAATTCTGCGTGAGCTGCACTGATAAAGCACTCAGGGTTAACTTGAGGGTGAACCAACTTCATAATGCTTTTATTCCACCTATAATCACTACCAAATAACACAAGCCTTTCTAGGAAACTTAGGAAATTAAAAGGAATTAATGGACCGCAAAAATAATGTATCACACAAAAAACACTTTTGACTTTTGACGTTTTGTCCCTTTAACAGGGCTGGCGTTTATGCAGTGATCGCATGTACTGTAGATCAATATTATACTCCAGTGAGAACTGTACAAGGAATTTACTCCAAAACACCTTAAACTCATTTTAATAGCACAGATTCTTAACCAGTTAAAAAGCATTCTAACATTATTAAACTGTTTTGACTGACTTTAGACTGTAGATCAGACTTTTTTTTCTTTCTTTTTTTTTTTACATTTAGGCTATTTAAAGTGTGTTTTTTATATCCTTGAATATCGTTTTTTTTCTTTTTAACAAAACCATGTTAACAAAACATTAGAAATTAAATAGCATTTGATTTACCTCCTTGTATTAATGGAACTACAAAACACACTTTGTTGTACAGTCACCACATACATACCTTTGCCATGAGCAGGGCTGGAGGGTTGAATAATTCTGTGTTGAACAAAAAAATGTCTCTGAAAGATGGAGAGATACAGCAGCTGCTGTCGAGGATCCAAAAATACAATAAAGCAAAAAAAAAAAAAAATATATGAAGATGATAGCTGGTAGCAGGATGCTGACAGCTTTGTGCCTGGCTGCTCCTGTCACAAAAATTAAAATCCACCCGCCCCGGACAGCTTGCTCAGGCTGGTTTCTTGTCGATATAAATGTTTCAGTACCTGCGGCGGTTCTCCGGACTGATGCTGACAGCCTTTCTCCTCAGGACAGCTGGCACCGCAAACTGGAAGCAGACGACTTCAAAAATCCTATTCGAGTTATTCAGCGATGGCATTTCTGTCAAATTTCTACATGAAAATAACTGAGCAGGAACCGATACTGTAGATTTGTTTCCCCAGACACTGCAGCTGTGGAGAGACCGCGGTTATCAGTCCGTCCGACCACTTCCTCAATACTTAGGAAAAATGCGTTTCATATTTCATGAGGCGACGCAATAAATGACGCTGTGGGTGACTTGACTTCTTCCTGTAAACTCAAAACGACCCCCACGCGGTTGTATACCTCCGCGTGCCGGTGAAGTCCGCTCAGTTTCCATCCTGGTCTGCAAAAACACGGACCCTGCAGCACAGAGGGTCTTAACAATCAGCCGTTTCAACCCAAGATTAATGTCCACAATTCAGTATCTGACCAAATGTCTCCCTTATGTTTCCAAGTAAAGTTTTTTTTTTTTGCAGATTTTACAGTGACACTGACCTTTGATCTTCAGGATAAAAAATTTCATTAAATACTTCTGTTAAATTTTATCTTAATTAGTGTATGAATGAGTTATGGCAAAAACATGTTTCGTGAAGTCAGAGTGACCTTTGACCACCAAATTCTTATCAGCTCTTCAGTCAAAGTGGACATTTGTGCTAAATTTAAGGAAACCCCCTAAAGGCCTTCGTTAGATGACCTTGACCTTTGACCAACAAAATCTTATCAGTTCATTCTTTGGTCCTAGTGGACATTTGTGCTAAAGTTGATGAAATACCCTCAAAGTATTTTTGACATATCACATTTATGAGAAGGAAATGGATGCAAGGTCACAGTGACCATGACCCTTGACCTAGGACCATCAAAATCTAAACAGTTTATCCTTGAGTTCAATTTGTATTTGTGCCAAATTTGAAGAAAAAAAAATCTCTACAGGTGTTCTTTATATATCCCGCTGAGAATGACATGGACAGACGGATGGACCGCTTAAAAACGTATTGCCTCCTGCTACAGCTATCTCCAGTGCGTAGGCATAAATCAATGTCTCAATTTGGTTAAAATATGCAGCGATACAGACAGCAAAATCCAGGACACAATCTGGCTTACAAGTGTTTTAATATCTCCCCTTAATTTTAGGCAACACTACAAAGACATTCAAATAATAAAAGGACAGCAACGTTCACACTTTCTGTTTAAACAATACAAAAAAGATTCCTTCAGAAATAAAATACGCAATACTTATATGATGCTCTTGATAAATGAAAATCAAACTAAAAACGGCACGATAATTCTCTCAACTTTAAGCCAAATAGTTGTGCAACTGTCCCTTCCCTGTCTTACATCTTTTGTGAAGTTCATTACAATATTGACCCGACAAAAACATAAATGTTCCCCGTACTCTGTAATACACAACATGATGCAGGCACAAGGAAGAAAGTCAAAGGACTACTTGATCATTACAGTAGATATTCAGTCTTATTTTTCGCACTAAAGCTTCTCTCTTCTGCTAACCATACTCTGGAAGAAAAAAGATTACTAGGCATATTATTTAAATGATAAAATTATGGCTGCATACAGTAACATTGTCATTTCTTAAGTGCTTAGTTCCCTCAGCATGCTACAGACTGTGCAACATAAGTCTCTCTCTCTCTCCTCAGATAGATTTACTCTCCAGTGTGACCACAGAAAAACTCACAAGGCAGAGCTTCTCTTTGTATCGCGAAACCGTAATGACGTCGTTTCAAGGGGAAGTTATTTTAGTGTAGCACTGTTTTGAAGGTTTGATGCACATATTTTAGATTTCAAAACTTTTATCTTCTCAACATGTATAAGGAAATGTTGAAACTTTAGAGGAAGCATAGAGGGCATGTAGAGAACCGGTGAGGTTCATTCAGCAGCGTCACACTATTTTATTACTCATGTGTCATCTTAGGCACAATGATCATCACAGTACTGTTTGTATGTAGATCCTAAACAGTATTCTGTGATATTTCTCACAGTTTCAAAGCTTTAAACTTGATCCCCATATTTCTTTATTTTAACAGACTGAAAAACACATTTCAGTGTACAAACACCATGCACTAACGTTAGTTCAGTACTGACTCGAGCAGTTCAGACTGCCGTAAATAAAGCTTTAAGGTGCTGATGATTTACTGGAGGCTTTAAAGGGAGACTTGTGTGGATCTTATTTTCAGAGTTTTGTGTCTATGTGACAAATGGAGACTTTTTTTTTTATTTGTTCTGCTATTTGAGAGAGCTGTATGGAGCTGAAATGGTGCACCAACAGTTTACATCCATTAAAAGCACTTGTTTTTTTTTTCGTTTTTGACAAGCTTAGATTGTTATTATAAGTATCCGAAGACATTAGAGAAAAGACCCTTCAGAGAAACTACATGTTTTTCTTTTGCTATTACGGTCTGTTTCATAGCAGGCTCCCTAAAATTTCAGGCAGGTTAGATTTAAGACTTTTTAAGACCTGTTTTAATGCCACTCAGGATTAAATTCAAGACCAATTCTATTTTCACCAAAACTGAAGGAAAAAATGAGTTGACTCAAATTACTCAGTGTAACAAATGTTGATTATCATATGAAATATGGCTTTTTTTTCTCACTCTGCATGTGAGATTCCACTGCTTTCAATCACATCATGCAGAGTTTTTTTTGCATGACATACACTGAGCCACGTACGCATTGCCTTGTATCGGTCTAAGCCATGCTGCGAAATCTTCATTGAACATCCCAATGTACTCCAGGGTACAGAGACAGCTAGCTACCAGACAGTGGATCCTCTGCTCTGAGCGTCCCGAGCAGAAACAAAATATGAGAGTTGTTGGTTTGACTATCCTGCCATTTGGTAAACTTCTAATTTAAAAAAATAAATAAAAAAAGATGTTACGAATTATTTTGACATTTAACAAAGAAACACTGGGGAAAAAAATGCAGAATTTTAGGGTCTTATTTTAAGATTAATGGATTAAATACCTTTCAAGACTCTTAGAGGATTCTGCAGGAACCCTGGTTAGTGTGAGTAATGACACATCACTCAAAGGGACTGCTCGTCCTGAAATCTTGCTGATTTTTCCACATGTCAAAATCAAAATCAAAAGTCTTCACTGTACTCCTCTCTGCAACTTATAAGTTTCGACCATTTTTTCTCCTGCTACACGACATTTCAGAACGAGGCTTCTCCGTGAGAGAGACTTTTTCACACTCACAGACAGACAAGAGAAAGGTAAAGAAAAACTTTCATCTGCTGGGTCTTTTCTAAAATATTGTCTGACAATCTGAGCCTGTCAGTGGCAAAACAAGTACTTTTAGTGGATGTTACTTAAAGGTGCTTAATTACCTGTAAGGATTACACTGAAGCCTGGTTCGCCACTGCTACTTTGCTCAATTGTGAACCAATTTTTAAAAAAATCTCCTTCATTAGTCACTCTGACACAAAGGAAAATAGGGTCCAGGTTAAAAAATACCAAAGCCTCCCTTTAAAATCATAGAAAACAATAAAAACTAGACGGTAGTGGTTCAGCTACTGTGAATCAAGAGGGGAGGGATGGTCAGTAGTTTGTGTGCAATGATGTCATCAGTCATTTCCATGATTTTTTTACTGAGCCAATTTCCTCTGCACACTTTTGAAGACACTAAATCGGCGTGAATTTACTATGCGAGAGGATTTGCAGTACAGGTTCTCAAGCTTCAGTCTCCTCTTCCCAACGCATTACTCTTCCTATTTCAGGGGTAGACATGTAACATGTACAGTCAGTTATATTCATATGTGTATAGCTGCGTGTTAAGATTGTTTTCGAGATACGAAAAGTTTTAAGTTGTGACATTCTACCAGTCTCTAAACTAGCAAACGGCTCCGCTCTGGAGGCAGAGGTCAAGCACTCAATGCTTCTTCCTTCTTGTCTTTTTTGCCCTCCCCCTCCCCTTCACCCGTCTCGCTGCCATCCCGTCGGCGCTTACGGTTGCGCGCACTGGCCTTGGACGCTGGCAGAGACTCCATGCCAAGAACTTTGTGGATCTGACGGAAAGCAAGCAGCCGCAGAGCGTGCTGGAATCAGAGAGAAAGGTAAAATGTAGGTATGTTGAGTTTTTAGATGATTGTTTGGGCATTTTCACCTTTATTTCAGAATTCACAGTATAGAGGCAGACAAGAGACGAGGGAAGAGAGGTACGGCGTGCAACAAAAGACTGTGAGCTTCTCTTCTTTCCCCTGCACCAGTTGTCCTGATTGTGTCAAGTTTGAAACATTTTTTTGCATAAAATATACTGAGCCCGGCATGAATTTCCTTCAATCTGTTTCAGCCATTATGTGAAATCTTGGTTAAACTGCAAATTTTCATTGAATTTGCCAGGGTACAGCGACAGACAGCTAGCACACAGCGGATCTTCTGCTCTAAGCATCCCAGCCGAAAGAAAAATATGAGCGTTGTTGGTTCTGTTGTGCTGCTTTGTGATGTTAATGCAATAGGCATTTGGTACAATATATATTTAGGGCTTTTCAATGCAGCATCTGAAAAAAGATTCAGAAAGTTTGCTCAGTTTGCATACCTGTGCACTGGCAGTTATGTCCTCTCTGGCTTGAAGAATCATGCTTTCCAACGCATCTGTTGGCTCTTTCTCACAGGGGTCCATCAACCCTGGTCCATCTGAGTCAGGGGAGGAGAAACAAGATAAACATGTAAATGTGATAATAGAATTTACTGAATCAGAGGCAGAAAAAAGTGAAATGTTCTCTATTCAAAAGCTGATTTTGTAGCACCAGAGGGAGGCACAGACGATAAGAAACGTCCTTGGATTATTAAAAAAAAAAAAAAAAGACATGAAACAATTCATCTTTTTCTTGGAAGTGATAAAAGTGAAATAATCCACTAATTCACATCTCATTAACATGTATACTTGTCTGACCTGGTAGCAGGATGCCTGTAGAGATGCACTCCAGGACTCGGCGCATGGCCTCTCCTGGGCTAAGTGGGCCTGCAGCACTGCTGATCACTTTCTCTACCAGCAGCTCCATCGCCTGGTCGGAGTAACACACAGAAGAAAACAGGAAAGAAGAAGACACTTTAGAGCGCTGATATTTTTGTAAATATACTTTTTATGTTGTTGTTCTCTCATAGATAGACAGTAGAGACGGACATACAAAAAGGACAAAAATTACAATAGCTAAAAGTTAAAAATGAAAAAAAAAACGTATATAGCACTTCAAAAACAAAACTAAAAAGTCATAACAGAGAGTTGAATCTTACCCAGCCAGGCATCTTCCCCCACGTGGGAACCCGCTGACATAAATCTCTCAGCACCCGAATGATGATCACGCAGGACTGCAGCCCGTTGGCCCGAGCCTTCAGAAAGTAAGAAAAAACTAGAATTAGTGCCTCAGGGTTGTATGCCTCCACCAATAAGTCAAGCTGCAGTTTACATCCATGTCTGTCCAGATTCATATGCAGCCACAACAGCAGACAATTCTTCAAAAACGGATGTTGCTGCAAAGAATCTACATATTCTAAAGCACGGATGCTTCATTAACACCTCCAACCCAGCAACACTGAAGACCTATACAATGTTTCAAAATGGGCGTCCAAAGTAAGTGTCATTAATTCAGTATCTGACCAAATGTGTCCTCTTCTGTTCCTGAGATACGGCATTGAGTGATGGACCTTTGACATTTTGGATTTAAAATGTCATCACTTCATCATTTGTCATTAATAGCATATGAACTGTTGAGTTTTCAAACATGTTTTGTGAGGTCCCAATGACATGACCTTTGACCACCAAAATTTAATTAGTTCATCCTTGAGTCCAGGTGGACATTTGTGTCAAATTTGAGGACATTTACTCAAGGAGTTCTTGAGATATTGGGTTCATGAAATGTGACAGACAGACAGATGGACAGATGGACAACCAAAAACATTATGCCTCCAGCCACGGCTGTCACCAGCGAAGAGGCATAAAAACACATTGCTTATTAATAAAAGGGCATTTATTTGAGATAAGGTGGGTCTTGAAAATTTAACTGGTGTCTTAAAATGTGTGTATTTGAAAAAAAAACAAAAAACAACATTATGACTCTACAAACTATGATAGTGACTGATATTTCAAATATTAATCTTAATATTAATATTAAGAACAATTTACAACATCTACTTTTGGACTTTCCTGACAACAAAACATGGATATTCTCAAATGCCACAACAGTGAAACAAAGTAGTTTTTTTTTTTACTTCTGTAGAACCGGAGACAGCAAAATACCAATGAAAACCCCACATGTTTGCCTGTTTTTAGTCTAAAAGGAAGTGAGATCAGTGTAATGGCTAAAATTGTATGTAACTAATATAATGGAAGATTTTATACAACGACTAAAGGATCCTAGACTCCTTGTAGTAGCATAGAACAAATGTGCCTGTTATATTGCAGCTGTGTCTGGTGAACTGCTTTTTCTTTTTTTGTTTTTTAAACTTGTGGCCAACTCGTGGCTGGTGGACCGTGTGACTCATGAACTGTATCTAGACTCTTAGATCATCACTATGGTTTTAGTTATATCAGACATTATGTTGACAATGATACTATAACAAAAATAATAATAATAATAATAATAATAATAACGTAAAGTGTTTTGCAGCAACTCAGGGAATAATAAGATCAGCATCAACAAACATGCCAAACAGAGAAAGAAACAACAATCAAACTAAGAATTCTATGTTTGTGTAACTCATCAGGACAGTAAATCCCATAAAGGCTTGTCGTGTTTTGCTTATTCTCAGGATAGGGGGATTCCCCAAATAGGATAGGAAAGGGGGAAAAGTAAATAACACTGGGTTGGATGAGTGAAGTACAGTTCTCATGTCTCATTAATTAATAGATGTATATTGGACAAAGACTTGTTGATTGACCAAATGTACATAGGACACTGTTAGTGAACCCTCATCGACCCCTGTGAAGACTCTTGGTGACTCTTTATCTGACTTTATCATCTTGCAAGACAGAATAAACCAGAATAAATACAAGTATTGTCTGATTTGCTTGAGTTGTTCATACTTCCACTAGAATCGGCTTATTCAAATTCCCCCTCTCATCTACTTCTGCAATATAATACAATATATATTTTTAAATAAATATAGATATCTCCTCACAAATTATAGGCCTTTTTAGGACATTTTGACATGCTTGTGCTGCATTTACCTGGAACCATTTGGCGTGGCGGAGAGCAGCAAGGTATTCGAGACATTTCCTCTTATTCAGAAGATCAGTTGGGTCCTTGTCAGCCAAACCTGATGGAGATAACATGAAACAGCTCATGACTTGCAGTCAAACTAACGCAAACCCAAATGATTACTGCAACAGATAGCAAGAGTCGCTGATTAGACATGAAATTACAAAAACACTAGACGATCATGTTTATCTCATGTGACCGGCAATTTCCTCGAGTCCTGAAATACTCTTCAGTTTGTTTGTGAGAAAAATAATGAGGGGAAAATATGAGAGAAAAAGAAAACATTTAACAATCTAATGAGGAAGACTATAATGTTTCTATGTTTTACAGATATATTTGTTGGTGTGGACGGATACAGAAACACATGCAAAAAAGAAGGAAATCCAAGAAATTCAGAATGATGACTATATATAATATTAGATATTTAATTTATAGTTTAAGGTGACTAAACCACATAAGACCTATTGGTTTTATTGTGACATCCAATATGGACCACATTATCGTCTGCCTGAGTGCATCTTTCTTTAGAGAGACATTTTAACTTGTCAAACATAGGTGTGAAATATAACTGAATAATTTCTACATGAAATTTAAAGGGATAGTTCAAATGTTTTAAAAGTAGGGCTGTATGACGTACTTATCAATAGCTAGTATATTACCTTCAGTTGATCAACATATTTTAGCTGCTTTATTTAGAATATTTTTATCTTGCCGTTTATATATATATATATATATATATTTACGTTTTTTGTCGATGAAATCTGGTGCTTTTAAAGGGAGCATAGATTAAAAAAAAATATACATTAAAATATAGATTTTTTTCGGTAGCTTGCTGCCCCCCTTCACAGCAGTAGATTGCTTAGCTTCCGGGTCATTACACTTGCCTGCTTCTCCAAACTGTGTGCGTGCCGAATGACATCTGCTGTTGGTAATACATATTTAGTGAGTACCTCATACAACCCTTCTTCACAAAATCATAACTATCCCTTTAACCGTCAGTGCCAAGGCTGCGGTAACGGGTACGATGGTTCACTAGCCTTACAGGTGCACAGTTAAAATGAAACAGAGCATTGGTTTTCCGGCATGACAAGTCAAAAATGTCCACTATAAGAAAGACTGTTTCATCATATGCTGTCAAACCCATTTTTTTCTCACTACATACATTTCCTTCTTTCTAAAAATGAAGCCTCACCACTCTCAACATCTCTAAAACATTTTGTAACCTTACTCCAATTCAGGAACTGGTCATTGTTAACAATTCTACCCAACAATTTTTATTCATAAAAAAGGCTTCTTCACACCATTAAGTTTTTAAGCATTAACTTAAAGAATTTCAAAATATAAGAAACTCAAACTCTGAGTTTTTTGGATTCCCCCCTTTTTTGCCTTTGACTTTGCACAAGAGCCCAACTGAAACAGTTTGAGCAGCTGAGCTTCAGATCCAAATTTTCAGTAACTTCAGATCATGAACCACTGACTCTATCCCTTTAGAAATGTTCTCATTCTGCATCAAATGTTTTATTTGGCTCTATAATTGCATAGATGCTAGCAATGGTTCCCATTATTCCTCTGCAATCATGTTTAAAAGGAAACGTCTCAAGCAGATAAAAGCACAAGAGCAATGACACTGCTTTCCCTTTTATGCTTTCATATTTTAAAGACAATTTCAACATCAAAAAGCAAACCGATTAAATTTCATAAAAGTCTTATCTATGTCACAAAGCCCAAGATTCATTTAATTAGTAGTACTACAAATGGGAGAATACAAAGTTATGTTTAAAAAATAATGCTTGTGTCCTTGTTGAATTTAGACATTAATAAAATAGTTTCTGGAAGTTTGAAGACAAAATTAGGACACATTTACAAAACTGTAAAGTCACCCACATATGACAAATGACAGATATGTCCAAAACATTTAATGTGGTTAAGGGTGAATGTGATGAAGTCATATTTTACAAGATTAGCCTGGGGGCTTTCCACACTTCTATGTTCACTAGAACTGAAGCAACAACAGGACATCAGCGTTCTTACAGGGGAAATACAACAAAAACAAAGCCACTTTTTTGAAGTCTACACTACCATACCACTTAGAATCAAAGACCCATATTTATCATGCCTCTTAGAGAGGGGAGATTAGATTTAGCAGTGGTGAATCCCCTCTGATGACAGTGAACAAGAGGGATTTCCTCCTCTGAAAAGCTTAATAAACATGGGCGACCTGGTTCCTTTAGTGTTTCTATTCTTAGTGGTATGTGAACAAGTGTGGTCTTCAGATCAGCCATTGGCTTGCCTAGGTCTGCTGATACAGAAGTAGGGGCACTGATCAACAAACCCAAACAAAATTTATAAAATAAAAGCCACAGAAAACATCTACCATGTTTTCCAAATGGGAAAAAAAACACATTTAAATACTGACATTATTGGAGCAGGCGGAGGAGTGTTTGCAACACAATGATCTCAGAGATTACCTTGATTGTTGAATGAGGGGGAAGCAATGATCATGGATTTACTTTTTATCATTTGAATACGGATCATTGTGAGGCGAAAAAATGACACTCCATCACCTTTTCATTGATAATGCCACAGTGTGATGCAGGGATGAGAGACGAGGGAGTGGGAAGTCACTGGACCTCAGAGTCCCCTCATCGAGGTATTGTGACCAGAGTGCAACAAGAAGCAAAACGTTTCGCAAGTCTAAAAATAAATTTGATAAAAACAGTAAGATCATTTGAGGCATTTTCATCCCTGGGCATTATCTGAACACTGATCATCACTTTCAGTCTATTATTATACTTTCTCAAAGGTTTTATCTGAGCATGTGTTCACAGGACAAACACACACCCTCGTGGCACAGAAAGGTCGGAGAGCCCGGCTTTTGATTCCCATGTTGTGGAAAAGAAATAAAGAAATTGGGGACTAGTGTAACTGCAAAAAATGGGGGAAATGAAAAAAGTGGGACAAATGAATGTGTGAGTTAATTCTTATTTTAGGGGTTAAAGAAACAAAACAACTTGAATGTGGGCTTGGTTAAAAGTCCCACCTCTCATTTTGTGCAATTTAAGAGCTTTTCAGCCTAAAAGTTTAGGCTGCTTATGGGTGGAAGGGTGAAGCAAGGGGTATATAAATATATATAAGTGTTTTGCACACATTGCTTACATCTGGTTGTCTGGTACTGAAAGCTTTGGCTTCTCTAACCTTTCTCAGCCGCTTTTCCTGCTGCCTGCTTGTCCTTCTCAGTAGCAGGGTCCTCCCTCATCAGCGGCGAGGTGAGAGAAATGGTCACCTGCATTTTGGGCTCCTTGCTTGAAAATATCACGATGTTCGCCTCCTCGGGGTGAGCCTGCACCTCATACTGATCTTCAGAAAATGTCTGCCGGTTAAAAGGACACTTGGGATTACTCACTACAGAGGAGGAGGGGTGTAGGGGCAAAGAATAGCCTTGTTTGGCAAAGGTTACAGGGCGATACTGTTATGTTGTTTAACCCTGGGTTGTGCAATTTCTTTTGTCTCTTAAGGTAGTTCCCTTATTTAAACAGGGTTCACGACATTACCATAAATATTTTTCTCAACAATTCATTAAATCATTAGAGTTGAAATATTTAGGAAAGCAATGGGCCAGGTTAAGAAGAAAAAGCCCCCATCTCACTCTGTAGGATTCAGGTGTCATAACCAGGCAGGGAATCTAAAGATCAGTCAAAAGCATCTTTAATAAAACTCTCATTACAGCTAAAGCAGGAGGGAGGAAGAGTGAGGAATTACAACACATCACAACCTTGTATTTGGTCCAATCCTCTGTGCGTGTGGAGCTTAAATGGAATTGCCAGTGAACTCATCAAAGTCAGAGTTTTTTTCTTTAAGCTAGAGGTCATTCAGTCATCTGTGAACACGCAAAAATCTCTTCCGGAGCAAGAAACCACACAGTAAAGACATAGTAAAATCAGTAGTCCTCTAAGAATAAATAAGAAATTAAAAAAAATATTTACACTAAGCCTGTCACGATAAGAACTTTTGCTGGATGATATATTATCCCATATCAGATCGACAGATGGGAGGAGGAGCTGCTGCAGATTGGATGCAAACATTTAGAACCAGCAAAATCAAAGATGAAGTTTATTTCTCACTGTGCCTGGCGTTCTGCTGCTCCATCTGTGCCCAGAATATGCTCTGTGCTCCAAGAGGGTAGTGTATTGAATTATCCCATGGTATATACAGTAGCCTATATTCCAAGAGTGCTCCTAATAAACAGCTCAGCTTCATTTTAATAAATGAATGTGTGGGAAACCCTGACATAATAATGCAACTACATCCTTAAAAAAATAATGAACTTCTAATTATTAAGAATATTCAGACAATGGAATATGATAATAATAAACATATTTTTAAAAACACACTTTACTTGGCATTTTGGCCAACAAAAACAAAATCAAATTTGCTGTTCATTCTGGCCTTGTGTTGGTGAAATGCTGGTGATGTTCTTACGTAATCATAGCCATATCCACATCCATATCAGGTCCATATGTCCTATGATAAGCCAGTAACAAAATTATCGTGACAGGCCTAATTTACTCAATTAACTTTACAGAGCAGCAGTTCTGGACCACAAAAACATTATACTGTTTATCCACAGAAAGTCACCTCTAGCGATTTACTTTCACTGTTAAGATGTTTATCATTATAATCATCAATACCAGTGAGGAGGATAAACTGCTGTGTTGTTTCTGGCTGTTAAGGAAAGCTGTACATGTTCACCGATGATAAATAAACTGCTCCAGCATGTGAGAAAAACCCATCTAGGACGAAGTGATTCAGAAGTGGAATTTTTTTCTGGTTTTAACACGTGGCAGCACTGCGATTACTACAACAATGTTTGGTTTTGTTTGTTTTTTATGCAGTGTAAACTTTTCATTCCCATGCTGTTTGTTACATAACTAGCAGCTCTTATGACACAAGTCATAAGGCAGTGGATGACAATTTCCTCTTTTCAAAAATACACTGCATCTGACAACATGATACAAAGCAAACCACCGTTAAAGTAAGCTTTTTCTGGACCTTTTTGGTCATCCATATGATCCTACACCCGAAACTTTTTAATAAATTAAGATCAAACTTAAAATGTAAGAATGTTAGTGTTGTGAATTCCAAGTTTACCACAATTCTTCCCTCCCTCAACTTCAACCAACGTCCTAAAACAACTGGCGTCACTTTCTTACCTCCAGTTCTTTGGGAAGCTGCTTGGCGATATTCTTCAGTAAAGAGATGGTGGGTTTCTTAGCAGTCAGCAGGATGAGCTCAACATTTCTGTCTCCACGCAGCAGCAGGCCTTTGGCCAGGATGCCCACCCTCATCACGCCTTTAAGCAGCCGTCCTGAGTTCTCAGTACTGGCAGGAGAAACAAACATTTCAGCTGAAGTGTGACATGAACTTCTATGTAAGTGTGTGTATTCTGAATGATATATGATACCAGAGATATTGGTTGTGTTTTCAACATACAAGGTTGTAAACTTATACTTTTTATACATTATACATTATACATTATATATATTATACATTTTTATTAACTTATTAACATTTCAAGGTTTATCAGCTATCGATGGTTTTATGTATTCCATAACTGATCATTTCAATGTACTGTCTTTAGTTGCTATGTAATAATATATTGACTCAAATTAAGTGTCTCAACACAGTTGCCAGAATAAATGTTGGCATTGCACATTTCTGCAAACCACACACGTTGAAACTTTGTTTCAACAATTCTGTGGTTCACAGGCAGTTTGGGATAGGCACAAAAAAGCTTGGTTGTCTTTTGGGAAAAAAATGCATTTTGACTTAAAATACCCGCTTTGTTGGCACAATCACTGCTGGAAAAATAAAGTAAAGTAAAGAAACAACGGCTTTTCATGGCACTACCCCAGCAGGAAACGCATTGGTGTCTCGTAACCCGTCTGTAAGCACGCCAATGGCTCAGCAAAAAACAACCACTATTTGTAGCCCTATCCCAGCACAAAACACAGCATGTCTCTGTAAAAAAAACATGGCCCTATCCCAGCTGGAAACACAGCGATGTCTCTGCAGAAAACAACCTCTTTTTGTGACACTGTCAAGGCTGGAAAAACAGTGATATCTCGAAAAAACAACCGCCTTTTGTGGCCCTATCTTTGCAGAAAACACAGCAATGTCTTGTTAAAAACAATAATTTCGTGGCAGTAACCAGGCAGAAAACACAGTGATGGCTCGTTTTTGGTTGTTTTTTTTAAGTATCATGAGTACTAATGTTAAATGTTGCGAATGAACTGATAAACAGGTTATATATGTATGCATGTATCTATCTAGGACCTACTTAGCAGTGTAATTTTCTTTGTAACATCAGCCAATGCTTTTGATGTGTGAATAACCACTGGTAAAATTATGACACGCTTTAACTACCCTAATGTCGATTTTACATACATGCCCAAATAAAAATGTGAAATATCAACCAGAAGTCACTCTTTACCCTTTTTCTTCTCCTCCTTCAGTAGCAGCAGTATCAACAGCTGGTGCCTCCTTCTCTAGCAGGGAGTCTGACACCAATTTTAGGGCTCTCTCAGAGTGGGAGACAATCCTCTGAACAGCCTGCAACTCCTCCTCTACTGGGTAGATGGTGGAGTGTTTGGCCATGATGTGACGGTCATCAGGAGAGTCTGGTCGACGCACACACGTCTTAACAGACAGAACGGAGCAAAGTTTCAGTGAAAGTTTTTTTTTTTTTTTTTCAAATAACAGAGAAAAGAACAACAGTAGCGGCGCTCACCAGTAGAGGGGGTACTGGCATACCAGGGCGGCTCATCAGCGGTGGAGGCGCCATCCTGCGTCTCTGCTCCCCCCAGTACATCTGCTCCTCCTCCATCCTCCTCCAGTACATGTCCTCCTCATAACGCCTGCAGGAGAGGGGGAGGTTTTTAATGTTGTTCATTAAAAGTCATTTACTCCCACAGGGGAACATTATGGCTGCCATTAACAGAACACAGCAGTCCATAAAAAAACACTTTACCAAAACATTTTCTCTGAACTACTGTTGATTATTAAGATAATCATTATGCAGAGGTTTTGTGTCAAAAGCATTAGTGTTTGTAAACGGTAATCCAGGTTTACAAAACTGACATTTCCTCTTGTAACACAACAATTACAACACAGTCCTGATGCAACAAACATTTAATTGTGTATGTAGGAAATTTACTGAATTAGATCTGGCTGTACAGTTTTAATGATAAAATTCTCATAAATAATTCAAATAGTATGACTTTCTCTGCATGTTGTACTGCATTTTACTACACATGCAAGAAACCTGTAATTTACAAGAAAACAGGAAAAGAGAATAAAATGAAACAAGAAATTCCATTTTTTTCATGTGTGCATGTGTCAGCTGATCAGCTTTAGGACTTCCCCATTTCTGATATTGCCTGAATGAAGGCATCTTTCTCATCTTTTCCCCTTTTCCTCTTTCAGTCTATCCTTTGCCAACCAAATTTGAATATTTAACATAAAGGTGGAAAGAAGTTTAAGTTACTAACTTTGGCCATGGCCCTGACCTCATCTCCATGTGCCAGCGCTGCTCATCATCTCTCTGTCTCTTCAGCACCGCCTTCTGCTTCTGCTTCTTCAGCTTGCTCTCCTGCAGCTTCCTGGCTCGGTTACTGGGCTTGATCTCCACGGGAAGCTCTGGGTTCACTTTCTTCTACAGAAAGGAGAACAGAACAAAATGTAGAGGGAATAGCACAAGAATGTCATAATGCGCACATGGGATCCTTCACATTCTCAAGCCATTACTTGTAGTGTCGATAAAATTTAAGAATAATCTTTTCCTTTGTGTCAAATTTGAGGAAATTTCCTCAAGATGTTCTATAGATATCGGGTTCACAAGAATGGGACACCAAATTCGAATCAGTTTACTCTTGAGTCCATGTGGACATTTGTGTCATTTGAGATGGATGGACAGACTAGCAAACAGACAGACAGATGGACAGAAGGACAACCCAAAAACATGATGCCATGGCCATAGCCAATGCAGAGCCATAAAAAATCTTCAGCGATTATCTCTAAAGATGTCCTGTGCATGGCGTTCTTTTATAAGAACACAAAAGTTAAGTTTACATTGTGTGTAATGGTGTTACTCACCAAAACACATTTTTTGTAGTATTTGGAAAACCAATGTTTAAGCAAAATCACACGAGCGGGAGTGATGTACTGTATATCATCACAGCTGTGATGACAGACTTTGTGATATCAGCAAATATTGTGATGTTAATCAATTTAATATTGTTTTATGATCAAACTTGTGATTTACAATCCTAATATGAATTTTCTTGTGGCCTTCTTCTTCCTCTTCTCTGACTATTGCCACCTGCTAATTAGTGTGACGGCATGACGCCACTGGTAGAATAGTGTATCATGTAAACGATGAGCATACAGCAAAATAGGGACAAACTCATAGAAAAAAAGCTCTACTGTGGTCAGAAATTCCACAGGTAACCTTTAAGAAGCCAACTTTTTCATAATTACATACATCAGACTTATATGGCACTTTTCAGAGTTTTCAAATACGCTTTGTATACTGCAGAATAAAAAAAGAGTAGTTAACTCTCTGAGAAAGACTATAAGGATAATGTATAAAATGAAAGAAAAAAATGTTGATTAAGAGTGTATTTTTTGATGTCTCCAACTTTTTTTGACTGTGAATTTTGTGCATCAATGCAGCCTCATATTATCACATAATGCAGGTGTCATCATCAACACATTTCTATGTTTAATAAGCCATTTCTGTCTTTAAAAAGCAGTCCATCCATTTCCACACTAGTACAGTTAAAAGCTAGCATCTATCACCTGTGATCAAAGCACCATTTCATGCACATGTAGTAATCTGGCAGAACTGTCAGTATCTGGGGAAATCTGGATTATGTGCACAAAATAAGCGAGAAGAACACCTGCTAAGATCAAACGCAACGCATCTGTACTTCTGTTAAAAGCGGTCCATACATTCAACCTCCCTCTTTATCAGATAGATAATGGCTGAAATACCCTGATTTGTTGGTGTCCAACCAAAACAAGAGGAGGAGAAAGAGTTAAAACTGTTTTGAAAAGCTATCTGCTGTGAAAAGAACCCTGCTGAACAGTTCCTGTAATCTAAAATACCAAAAACCTTGAAAGTATGCATCTCAACCCTGTTCATTGTGTCTCTCTAGGTAACCAGTCAGACAGGAATCAGCTCAGAAAAATTTCTTACCTTGTACTGAAGTCTGTGTCTTCTTCCCTTCAGGTGCATGTCTTTAGCATTGGGGTCATTGAAGCTGCACTCACACAGTTTACAGTGGAATCGAATCACTTTGCCGTCATCGTTACGGACCTGAAACAGACACACAGTTCAGGTAAATACACATCGAGCAGAACAGACAACACAACATAAATTATGGTTTATTCCAATTATAAGAAAAGGACACAAGCAATTTGATATTGTATGTCACTGTATTGTTGCAATTTGACAAGTATAATAAACTCTTATTAGAATTACTGTTAAAACTTGAAAACTACTCTTTTGGGTCCAATGCAAATGCTGTACAAATTTGGTTTAAAAACTAAAGACCCAAACTTTATTGTTAGTAGAGCACTTTACAGATTACAAGACAGACAAATTCTAACTGCACAAAACCCCTCTCATCTGTTACTCTACACTGTTAACTCCAATTTAGGTCCTATGTTGTACTCTTCAGCTGTAATTAAAGATGATAACATTGTAATTTTTCCTCTCATTTCCTGCTCACCTCCTCTACGTAGTCGTGTCCCACTGGCTGGATGTCTCCTTGGCTTCCGGCTCTGTCACAGTCCTCATCGTCACTGTGAGGCTCCATCCTCTCAACTGACTGCTCCTCAACCTTGGCAGCCACCGTCGCCGCTGCCGCTGCTGCTGCTGCTGTCACTGCAGCTGTCACTGCAGCTGCTGGAGCGCTGGCAGGCTTATTGGCTACGTGACAAGATATTACAAATTAGAGAGTTAATTTAAGGATAGTACCTATTTCCTTAAGATATAAGCTACCAGAAATATATGTTTTTTCTTAAAAGGTTGGTAAATAACCATTGATAAATTACTATTCAAGGTCTTACAGCTACAGAAATTCTATCCTAAAAAGCATTTTGTGATTTTCTGTGTTAACCAATAGTTATTTAACTTGTTTAAATTTTTTGATATTCATTTATGTTATATACGTGTTACCTTGCTTTGACACCAATATGATAGGTAGTAAAATGGAAGTTCAAAGCTGAAGCTTTAACATCAAAAAATAAACATATAATTATCACAGACAGAAGAAAAATATTGATAAAGGGACTCTGAGCAAAATTCAAACTAACATGCGAAACTGAGAAACTAATTTACTTTGACTTATTTTATCAAATTCTGCAGGTTCACAATGCTAATAAAGTGATGCAATTTTCTGAAAAATGCATTTGTTTTGCAGATGTCAAAACTGGGTCCACCTAATGTAGGTGTGCATTGGATTAAGTGTGCACTGTGCAGCTGTGTAACAGAGGTAAACATTAATATCAGATTTGAGGTGGAGCATTAGTTAAATAGTTCTCTTATCATCTAGGACACAAATCAACAAACTTACAAATGAGAGCTATTTTGGAAGGAACTGGTTTCTTCTGGACTGGTGCCGTTGTTTTAGCCGTTGCATTTACTGCCACCTGTTTGGGTGTTGCAGTGGGAGTTGAAGTGGTTGAGACGGCTGCAGGAGTGGATGTGGAGGCTGGAGGTTTCCCAGCTGTCGAAGTTGTGATGACTGGAGCTGAATTCACCAACACAGGCTCAGTGGAAGGTATAGGTTTTCCTAGCTTGGTGTGAAGTTTCACCACCTTTCCAAAGATGAGAGACAGAGGGAGATACAACCATTTAAGGCTGCTGATACTTAATCCCATCCTAAATCCCTGAGGTGGGTTTTGTTCCAACACTTGGCAGCTCAGACGGAACATCACATGAGTGCACCACAGTCATGTCCAACAATGAAAGCATGCTACGTCAATATCTTGAGCAGCTGCCTATATTTTCTTAAACAACAAATATTGAAACACTTGAAGAGAAAGACAAAAGCTTCACAGCTGTGCAAACCTTCTGATGTTTGGCTCCACGGATGTGGGCGGCGTAGGCGTCCACTCCGGTGCAGGAGACATCACACAGCTCACAGCGCAACTGAGTCTGGACCCCTCTGGGCCCGTTACTGGCCCCTGTCTGCCCCCCAGATTTAAGGGCAGCCTCCTTTTTCTTATGCTTCTGGCCATCGAGGTGCTCCCGGTATGTCTGATGCAGTGAATAAATCAGTTAGCAGGACAAAACTTCCAAATGTACATACAGTAACAAGCAGATTTGTTAGGTTTTTTTTACTATGAAAACTCTACAACATGTTTTCAGATACACATTAAAGGTCCAGTGTATAAGATATAGGGAAATTTAATGGCATCAAGCTGTTGGGTTTTGCAAATTGCAACCAGCTGAGACATTCAGTGATTTCCCTCAGTGATTTTTGTTCAGGAGGTTTTTATCGGAAGCTGAGTTATCCGTAGACGTCCCTAACTCTCAAAAACAAGCAGGTGATTAAAAGCAGTAAAAACACCAAATTAAAAAAAAGTAGTTTTACGTTACAATCCAGGGTTTCCTTACACATTCAATTATTTGTGGCGGCCCGCCACGATTCATCTACCACCACAAGCTGGTTGTTTTTTTTTTTTGGAGCTGGACTGTTCATTTTGAGCGCTGTAGAAATATATATACTGTTCGGTTATTCACTGCACCTCATTCTCTGAGCACAGAGGGTACTCCTGGCACAAATGAAGCAGCAGAAAGTCAGGTGCACTGAAAGTGAAACCTAACTGTTGATTCTGCTAGGTCTAAAAGTTTGTATTCACTCTGAGCAGCTGTTCATCCATCAATCTGATCAGCTGTGGATGGACTGACTATCAATTATCAACCCTGCTGCTCACAAACTGCTGTTGAGGAAAAATTAACAATTTAAGAGCCCCATCTGTGCTGTGTTTACAGATATTAAAAATCTGGGATTTTCTGAGGCTCTTGTCACAGAGGGGCTAACTACATTTGCAAATGCAAAAAATGTGAATGGCCCTATTTACAGTCATTGTTTTTTTCCATTCTGAACTATTATAGAAACATGTCAGAGCAACATGACAATCTCCATACATGAGCGCCCACTCCTTATAATGTACTCCTTATGTAAACAGCTCATTCTAAGGATACAAAAACACAACCATTCTTATTTTCAGGTATTTACGCAGCAAAGAAACATACTCATTATATATATATATCCTCCTAAATCCTACACACTGGACCTCTCTGGTCTCCTAAATGTTAATATTGTGATGTGTTCTCATTTTATTATTTGAACCAAAAAAGAAAAAGCTTTTATGTGAAAATATTAATATCCCGTCCCATATCATTATAAACTCCTACCTGAGGACCTGCACAGCTAATCTTGCAAATGTCACAGTAATGGAGCTGGGGCTGTTTTGGAGGCCCTTTGGGCTTCTGCAGCTTGCTCTGATGAAACGTCGGCTTTTTGTAGGTGTTTCCAGCCGGAGCTGTCACCATGTTGCTGCCCGAGTTGCTCCAGGAAGAGCTTGTCAGCTGCTTGGGTGGCGGCTGTATTGGGGGGGGCTGCTGTTGTTGCTGCTGCTGCTGCTGCTGCTGCTGCTGCTGCTGCTGCTGCTGAGGTTGAGGCTGTGGCTGGGTGAGTGTCTGCTGGGCTGGCTGGTAATAGGAGGGGGTGGATGTGGAGGTGTAGCCAGTTGAGTCATAACTGGAGTAGCTAATGCCTAAGGGTGAGAGAGCAGGAGGAAGAGAGTGAGGATGAAGACTTATTAGAGATAAGAAAAGCATACAAGATCTGGGTCACTTCTGAACAGTCTGGAGTCATGGAAGCAAAACGATGCACTCTTATTTTACCGCCATCCAAACCGACAAGGACAAAGACAAGACAATCCCAAAATTGTCTTTGACGGGTGTCAAAACATGTAATAAGAAACTAAAGCTTTAATTAGCAGGATATCAATATTTGTATACGCCTGTCGCCGCCAACCAGAGTCAGCCCACACCTCTTTGTCACAGATGCTCTCCATTTGTGTTTCCTTACAATTCTCATCCAACTAAACACCTGTGACAGAAACCAAATACTTGAAACTCTCAAGAATCACCAAGAACTTATTTCTCAGGCCAAATATGCAGTCATTCACGAAAGGCCTGCTCATACCAGCGTGTAAAACAATACAATCAGTGTGCTCGTTTGCAGGAGCAATTTTTTTTCCAACAAGTTTATCTCTGACCTATAAATTCGTACCAAGTATAAACTGCTCCTTCTGATGAGGTCACGCTGTAGGTGTTTCCAGTGTGGAGCACAAAACAAATACTATGAAAGAGAACTGCTACACAAACAAGAAATGGTTTGTTGACAATTATAGGACAAGAGTTGATGACACGAACGAATCAAATACATTACTACTACATTACTACATTAAATAAATTTGCCATTATGTGAGCCTACACTACGTGAAAGGTTATAAACAAAAGACTACTGCAAGAATTTTAATCAACACAACAAAATTTCCATGACTTTTCCAAGACTTTCAATGATTTTTAATTATTCCAGGAGTTTTCTTGGCCTGGAAAACATGATTATGAAATTCCAAAACTATGCCAGGTTTTTCATAACCGTGGGAGTCCTACACCCCAGATTCCTGTGCCTGTAACATAGTTACAAGGACACACCTTCATGTAACATTTTTTGCATGCAATTTGTAGCGTAGCAACCGCTACAGTGCACTTTGATTTAAGTGTTACAATCATGTATCATTTGCATCTCCCTTCATCTTTTGTTTGGCTTTACTGTGTATGCATACACAATATATTTACACTGCTATGAATATATCTATTTGTGCATGTATATGGAGAATGTTGGGCACCAATATTTCCTTTGGGATATATGAAGTTTTATAAATAAATCTTACGTTACCTGAGTAGGTTGTGGCTGAAACGGTGGAGCCAAATGAGGAGCCAAGGGTGTAGGATGAAATGGGGGTGGGCGGCTGCTGGACACTGGTGGACACTGGGTAGATGTTGTAGCTAGTGGACACAGAGCTGGAGGGGGCCAGAGGCTTCAGGGCCGTTACCTGCCTCTGAGGTGGGGGAGGCTGGCTGTACACAGTGGTGGGGGCTGGACTATAAGCACTCTTTACTCCCACTGATACAGGAAAGGGTGGAGGGCAAAGAGGAGAGAGGGGAGAAGAGGTGGAGAGGAAGGGTATTAGAGTAAGGTGTGAAAACAGCAAAAGAGATCTGACACATCCATCGCTTCCTCTGGGACTGCCTGTCAGGGAGTTTTTGGCAGCGCAGGAAGGATTCTCATTTCACAAGCAAATGAGCAGCAGACACATTCCACGTACATCATATCACATCTCCAGGAGGGAGTAAGAATAAATAATACCAAGACTGATGACCAGCAAATCCCCCAGCAAGACTGAGGTGTGTGTTGCTGTTCTACACTGTTTATTACATCTGAAACTCTGTAAAAAGTGAACTTGTTTCTGCAAAACTGAAGCAAACTACTTAAGTATTCCAACTACACACAATACTCAAAATTTTCATTATTATTCAGCCAACATACATCCTGGTACCGTTATCATTCACGCTAAGCTGAAATCAAAATAACAGCTGCCATGCTGACAGATCAGTCGAGGACAACCGTCAAGACTTTAAAAGAGTACTCCACTGATTTAGCAATGGACATTCATCTTCCTTATCATAGACTGTATAAAATTATGGCTGTAGACTTAAAACCATTAAAACAAAATGTAACATCATTTACTGAAAAAAACTGAGCATTAGAGTCCTTAGAGGGTCTCTAAGTACAACCAAACACTGAACAAGACTTTTTTAGGAAACCAAAACATTACAATCAACTTTGATGAACTGAAAACACACTAAATTAGCAACAGCTACACCCATTCTCAGTGAATCTAGGGTTAGGCCATAGTTAGGCCAAGATACCCTCGTCAATGTTGACACCATGATAGTGACCAACGGACAGCACCCATTTTCACTCAAGCAGCCAAGCTAATGCATAATTTTAGGTCTTAAAAAATGTAAACAGGTCTGTAATATAAAGATTCATCCCTGTAAAGTTGCCATGACTGTTGAAATTAGCTATAGCGACCAAAACCATTTTTTGTACCAGGCTAAAAACATGTTTATTTCTACTATAAAGTTGGACATTTTAACATGAACGTCTATGGGGATCAAACTGTTTGGAGCCAGCCGCATGTGGCCATTAGAGGAACCACAGTTTTTCGTACCTTCTCTTGGTTTTAATTTTTTTAGCCCCAAATGCTGCCACTTAGTCAAAACTTTGTTTTCCACCATGTAACTCAACCATCACCCATTTAATCAGAGATTTGGGAGTGTTTTGCTGGCTGCGAAAAATGCAGCATCAAATTGCTAGCCTCAGTCAGAGATGAGGATCAGGCTCAAGAGGTCTGGTAAACTAATTTTTTACCAAATCCGCACTTCCAGATTTTTTCAAATGTTTAAACTTGTAGTCTTTAGTCCCAACCAATGCTGACTCACTTGCGGCATTTTATCAAATGTTTTGGAGTCGCAAGAGGCTTTAAAACAGGGGTTTATATTTTTAGGGGAAAATCTCATTTCAAAACTTACCGAGTTTGTTTCACCAGAAAATGTTTTTGTTTATCAATCTGTGGAGTGAAACAATGGAACAGTTTTAATGTGGAGCTAAAACGATGTACAGGTACAGGGATGAAAAGTAGGTTTGACAATCACCGGGTGTTTAAGGAGGTGACTGTTTATTTGTTTGGTTACTTCATATTTATTTTTCCTAGTTTATCATCCTGTTTTTTCTGTGTAGATATTGATTAAAAATGTTGATATTTGAGTTTGGGTATGTGGGTGTATGCATGTATGTTTAGTTAATTAAAGTATATGTTTAAATTAATAAGAAAGTTTGTACTTCTTCTCACTCCTTTTTGAATGCGTGAACCAAGTCTTCATGTGTTTGACCTTTTCTTTTGCTTTATGTTATACTCTGTCTGTAAATATTACTTTTTTTGCTTTGTTTGCTTGTTCGTTTAATTTTTTCTCTTTTTTCTTTTACATGTTCGAAATGAACAAATATAATAAAATAAAAAATCAAACAACTTTTCTCACATATGCAAGAGCGTACCCCAATAGCTGCGGACGTGACATTTCAGTGGAAAATTCTCCTAAGTTATCCTTTAATATTTGGATCTTTGGACTTAACATAAGAGTAAAAATGAACTCACCGGTCTGGTAGTAATTCTCGGTGGGGGTCCTCTGAGCCGAAGCTATACTCGTCTGGTAGTACTGTTTATTATCATAGGTAGTCACAGCAGCAGGACGCCCGTAGCTGTAATTGTCCTGCTGGTGTTCACAAAAGAGAATTTAATGGAATGGGAAAGCATATTTAGGTAGAGAACTGCAGCAAGATATTTTTTAAAAACATATCATATCACTGCATGAAAGCCACTGTGTGAAAAATGAGACCATCTCAGTGACAGCTGGTACAAAAGGGGCATGCAGTGTCTGACTCAGTGCCTTAAAGTGAAAAAGTCATATCATATGACCCAAAACAAAAGCTTTACATAAAATCCAACACAACCACATCACGCTATAAGAAACTGAGAAGCAGAAATCATAAAGGCAGCAGAAAGCGACTGACCGTGTCCGAGTATACCTGGTACGTCTGTGGGGTGGTGGTGGGCTGTGGGGGAGCTGGGGTGCCTGGCTGCCTGTAGGTGTAGTCAGGAGGAGCCTGGTGGCTCTGATAGGTTGGGTAGGGAGCGGTGACCACAGGCCGGGCTGCCTGGACTGGAGCTGGAGAGTAGGACGCAGTCACTGCATGAGCCACGGCAGGAGCCTGCTGGACACTGTAACTGGCTGTAGAGGGGTGGGAGTAGGCCGGGGGAGGCTGAGCACTGGAGGAGGGGAGAGGGAAGAAAGACATCATTGAACATGTCTACTTGAGTTTTCACTGTGTGAACAGTTTGAATTAATCCATGTTAGAAGTGCAAGAAAATCTTTTCTTCCATAAAAAATAATTAAATAAAAAAACAGCTTTGATAGTGCAGTCCTCAACTACACCATAATTTACACTTAGTGCATTCAAGTCCCAGTTTTTTTCTTTTAACATGACATGATATTTCTGTAAATTTTTTATTTTTATTTTTTTTAAAGATCATTTTTTTGGGCTTTTATTGCCTTTAATCGATAGGACAGTGTGAGCGTGGCAGAGAGAGAGGGGGAGACATGCAGCAAAGGGCCAGGCCAGACTCGAACCTCGACATAGCCTCTGCACATTGGGCGCTGCTCTATCTACTGAACCACGAGGCGCCCGATATTTCTGTAAATATAAATATAAAAAACAAAAGTTCTTCAAATGTGTTTATGTTTAAGGGTGAAGTGTGTAAGATTTAGGGGGGATTTGGTGCCGTCTAGCTGTGAAGGGCAACCACCTAAAACCTTATCCGGCTAGATTTACTTAAGTGTTCTTCTTTCAGGAGTAATTTAACAGAAGCCCTCGGTGGAGGTCTCTCCATAAAAAAAAAATTGACCAGGAAATGCAAACAGCAAAAAACACAGAATAAAGCAGTTTCGCTAAGATGCAAGTCGTCTTATCTGGAGCCAGAGTTTGTTTTGTCCATTCTGGTCTATTGCAGAAACATGCTGATCTCCATAAATGACGACCCGCTCCCTGGATGTAAAAATCTCATTTTAAGGTAACAAACACACAATGATTCTTGTTTTCCAATGATTATACACTAAAGAAAATATACATGTTAAATTACAACTAAATTTCTGACAATAAATCATACACGCTGGACCTTAAAGTGTCTTTCACTTAGGAAGAATAGTAAATACTAATCTCACCAAAGAGATCACCTTCACATCTTTACTAAAGTGCTGGACCAACCAAACGACCAACTTACAAACTAGCAGACCAACATGAGTCGTGCAGTTAGTCTGGCTAAAAACAGGCACAAATCTAATCCGACATGTCAACACTGAACCAAGATCAATCAATTTTGGAGGACAAAATTGTGATCACTCAAGTAATGCGACTCACTGAACCGCCCTGCATTGCCCTCTGATTAATCTTTCATTTTCATCAGCTGATAACTCCACAGCAGCCTTGTTAGCATGGTTTGGGATGGGGTTGGCAGTTACTGGCAACAACATCATTAACTGATGACATCTGCATCTTTATTAAGATTTCAGTCTCGATAAACAAGATGAACATCAGCGGGCTAAAGCTAAATGACACCTTAAGGTCATTAAAGAGCATAGACTCAAAATGCTGTGATAGTAATCGTAACACTACCTTATTCTACGAAAAAATATACTGGATCTGACGTAAACAAAACATACAGGAAAATTTTAAGAGTACCACAAAGGGACTTTCATAGTTGACAGTCTGTTCATTGTTCATTGAGTCACTTAACAGTTTCTCGATAGAATTGCCGTAATTTCATTACTGGGGGCAAGAATTTCCATAATCTAGTAATGAGATTATGTTAGTGCCGCATGTTTTGTCGTGCGCTGGTATTTCACCAAAAATAAACAGGAAAAGAAATCAATAAGTTGGGTTGAACGCTCAGCTGTTGACCTACTTATCTGCTCTGACACATCCCTGCTACCAAAACTGCATTAGGAATGCCTCAGTGATAAATATTTAAAGCTCTGGACGAGAGATACTCATGCTTTCCTGATACTAAATGGAGAGCAAACCTTAATACTAACTCATTGTATATTACAAATTACAGATAAGGTTGGGATATATTACAATATACCATGAAAATAAAGGAAAAAGAATTGACAATCTGATGTATAAAATAGACTACTATCGTTTTTTGCTGCTGTGGTAAATAATTAACAACATTTATTTGTAAAATTGCTGAATCACATTTAAATCATGGATTTTTTTTGCCTTTTAATCTTTGATGTGTGAGAATATTCAGACACTCCAGTTGTGACGTTTTAAAGACTTCGGACTGTCTCAATTTTTTAAGACATGCTTGATGATAAGACAAAGAAACACCAGTAAACAATGCTCTTTATGACCCATTTTTCATTGCAGATTTTGCTGTAGCTATGCTGACGTGGACGCTGATTAGCAAATTGACTGTATGGAGCCTCTGATGTGTGGAGTCTGTGTCTTGATGACAGAAATGTAATTGCATTAAATGCTTTAACTTAAGATAACATCGACTGACCCGGCAGTTTTTCTATATTCATCACCTATACTTAGTTATGCTGTCGTAGCAAAGACTTTAATATCTCTGGGTGTGTGAGGTCAACATGGGAAATCCTGCTACCAATGGGCAGAACTATTCAATCTGACACTGATATATGGCATCAGGCTGATATAGTATCAGACAGCTGGACTGGGCATAACTGACAATGGAGCTGATCTATTTAATTCAGTTCTATATCTACAGTATGTCTGCCCGTTCACTGTTGACACACAATGTGGTATCCAACATGTAATCACACTGCACAGCTGAGGGGGCAATGAACAAGCATGTCAGCTGTTTTAAGATACAGTATTTCACATTTGCTACGCCAAGAAGTTGTGTGGTTACAGGCACTTAACCTGACTCTTCTCCGCTTTGCCCTTTGGGGTAAATTAAGTCAGAAAGTCCAAAACCCAGCACCTAATGATTATCTAGCACTGACAAAGTTGTGTGATGTTGTATGTTGACTGTCATCGTAAGTAGTGATACTGAGATTGTTGAATCTCAGATGCTGAGATCGCTACTGGTTATTACTTTGGTTTAAAAAAAAAAAAAAAAAAGGGGGGGGGGGCTGTGTGGCACTTCTTCTGCCACTAGACGGCAATACCTGTGACCAATCACACCTGAAGCACTTTTTGCACTTACTAAGGGTTTTTTCCTTAAGTCTAAATTCTTGCTTGTGTTGTACGTCGCTTTGGATAAAAGCGTCTGCTAAATGAAATTGTAGAATTGTAGAATTGTAGATTACTTGCTACATCTGTTAATTGGGAAGATTTTCTTTTTTTTTTTTTTACCAAGTTGCTAGTGCACCATTCACATTTTAATCAATCATCAGTTTTTAAGTCAAGCCTGATGTTGCCTTACACATAAAAGAATGACTCTAGTCACTTTAAACTGCACATCTCATTCTCACTCTCTAGCTCACTGCTTTCTTAAAACTAAATCTTAAAATAACTTACACACCTTTTTAACGTTTAGATACTGGTAGCATGTTATCATATGGATGTATTTAATATTTTGGCATTTTTATGATTTTGTATTCAAACATCGATTCAATCAAGAATTATGATTAGAATTTAATAATGATCACCAGTGACTTTAATATCAGGAGAAGTGCAGACTCTAGTAAGTAAAGTAAGGGCATA
The DNA here is from genome assembly GCF_026936395.1 of Plectropomus leopardus. Lineage (NCBI taxonomy): Eukaryota > Metazoa > Chordata > Actinopteri > Perciformes > Serranidae > Plectropomus > Plectropomus leopardus. The sequence continues at coordinate 22,914,701 of NC_142180.1, read as the reverse complement.
ACATGTACAGAGAAAATGAAGACATCAGCACTCTGTGGTGCAGAGAGAACAGTCCTCTCCTGTTTGTCAGGTCTGTTGGCTTGTCAGGAGAAACCAAACAGGAAACCTTCATAGTTCACTAACTGCAGTGATTGATAATTACATTACATGCTAATTACATCTAATTACCTGGCAAAATGACAAGCTAAACAATTTACCTGTCACATAAACTTGCATAACACCAGTCCATACAGCTGGAGTTTCACTGTTGACTGGATACGTTGTTAACATGACGGACAAATAAAAAAATATGGTGGAAACATTAGACACTTATTGTTTCAATGTATACAAATGACTATCTTCTGGACTGATTTTCAGTCGGATCTCCAAAGACATTTTAGCAAGAACATTTCACTCAAAGAACCAGGTTTGTCACTAATATTTAAAAATCCATATTTCTCCTAGAATAAATAAGTATGTGTATTAATGTGCTTATTATTTAAGATCATTTTTACAATCATAAAAAAAGTAGATCAAAAGAATTTGCCCACTTTTAAATTACCACTTTCAAAAAAATAACAACAATATTTACAAACTTAAAACAATATTTAACTTAAAAATATGTAATTTTAAAAAAAAAACCAAACAAACCTATAAATATATGCAAATCTTGTAGCTTTATTTTATTTTGTTTGTTGCCAGTTTACTCTTTTTTTTTATTACACAATTTCCCCCCGGGATCAATATTTCTGATTCTGACTTCTTATATACCTAATTAGGCAAACCTTGCGTGTTCACACGTGTGTCTCTTTTACCTTAATTTATTTTTAATTTATTTTTGATCAGTGAATCAACTGATTTAACAACAGTTAATAAAACAATACAATTTTAAAAAAGATAAGTGCAGTGTTTGTAAGACACGGGACCTTCAGTACAGCTCAACCAGCGTTAGCCTTCTTAATCCTAAAATATCAGCCGTCACAACTACACCCTCCTCGTTTAACTGCGTGACACTTACTAAAGCCTTCTTTTTGTTTGACGGTTAAGTATGTCGAGTGGTAAAACGCTGAGGCATTAGTAGCTGAAGATAACCGGACCGGTGTTCACCTAATGTCAGGCAGCGTGTCGGTAAACGCTGGCCTGCGAGCTCAGCTAGCTAACGTTAGCTCACCGGACTAGCGGCTCAAGCTAGCTGCCTCAGCACCGCCGCGCAGTGAAATCACCCCGCCGACCGTTACACACCAACGGCTGACAAATGTGACTCAAAACACACGCTGACACCAACCTGCATCACTTGTATTACCTGTATTGTGGACCGGCACCATGTGTGAAGCCGAAATAATTGCTTGCAGCCATCTTGGCATCTCCAATACAGTACAGTACTGGCAGACAGCGGAGAATCTCCTAAAATTGAGCGTCAAGATAGTCCCCCCTCCTGCACTGCAGCCAATGGGAGCTCCTCTCTGCTACACCGGAACTGCGCAGGACGAAAATATATCTTAAACACATTGTGGATTAACTCGTAACATAACAAAACAGCAAAAAAAAACACGAGATAGTGTATGTTTATGTTTTGTAAATGTATCATTTCAGTTGGTTTACTGTTAAGGGTTTAATAGAAATTGTTTTTCACAGTTTGCTCTTTGCGTTCCACGTAGCTGCGTCACGCATGCGCATCAACAATTTGAAAGACTACCATAAGAAAGGTTTTGTTTTGCTTGTGACAGTGAGAAGTAATGATAATTTAGGAACATTACAATAAAAAGCAACGAATTGCAGATATGAAGAGGGGGAATTAGGGAAAATAAAAGAGGTTGATAACTGTTATTGTGTATCAATCGTTTTAAGAAGAAAATCCCATCAGAATCAAGAAAGTAGGCCTATTTATTACAAAGTAGGTTTTCACTGAAATTGAACTTGCCTTGTTTTACAAGTGCAAAAAGGAGCAGCTCTTTAACACAATAACCCTGCCCCTTTACTATTTTAAAAGTACTGTAATATAACAAATATGTACAATAAAGCTGTTTTGATGAAGCTGTACAAATGTTGTGCAAGATGTGCAAAACTGTTAAGCAGGGGATGTACAAAAGTTGTGTTCAATGTGCAAGATAATTAATGAAAATAAATGACACACTAAACAGTCAATTATTTGTGCCTAGTTTAAGAAAAATGAAAGCCGCATTGTTAAAAAGTTTAAATTCTCTACAACTGCGTAAAATGGAGGTTTTCAATCTTTTTTGCCAAGAACAGCTTACAAGACAGAGTACCAGGGACCCCTTCATGTGGGCCTGTGTCCCTTGATATAATTTTACATAACTAGTGTAATTTGAGTATTTTACTGATATATAATTCATTTAATTACAACATAAACCAGATGAATAGCTACAGGTATTGTTTTTTCCCTATATTCTCCATCTTCAAGACTACTTTGCTCTTGCTCTGTTATTTTGGCCTTTTATTTTAATCCTGCCTTCTTTTTATGAGGCCTTCTGTTTTGTTGTATTACTTTATGCAAGCTACTGCCTTTTATGTACCTTTCACTTATTTAATCAGGTAAACATGTATTGCAGCAGATTTTAACCCATCTGCCTCAACTGGAAAGCACTTTGATTCATCTCATATTGTTCAAACATGCTATATAGCCCCAAAAAAAGATACTTGACTCTGATCTATTTTAGATTTAAAAAATTTTTTTTAACTATGAAACCTTTTGTAAATATAAATAAAATTACACATACAATTGTAAAATTATTAAATCAATTATTCTGAAAATGTTTTATAGACCTCCTTGCAGCATACCCCGGACCTGTCTGGAACCCGGACCCCACTTTGAGAGTCACTAGTCTTTCAAAAAAAAAAAAAATGAATGCGAAAACGGAAGTAGATTGCAGGGAATCCTCTCGCTGTGCATGCAGCTCATGTTCACTTGCGGTGTCTGTTGAATATCGCGTGTCCGTCAGTCATGCTTGCACCGATATTAAAGATATGTTCTAATGTAAACCATAGACAATATAATATATGATGCAAACCCAACTACCAGGTTTGCAACAAAATCCACATAATCAGGTTCAGATTGTCATTAAACCGCCTGAAAAAAAACAAAATCTTTCAGCTACAGAGATGAGAACGACCTTGAGTTTTAAAGGCATCACAGCAGGAGCGCCACAAAATTAAGGTCAATTATGCTTTATATGTAAAAAGGGATAAAAAAATTTAACCTGCGCATAATTACTACTATGGATTTATTAGTTGAACCACTAGAGGCACAAAAAAGCCTAAATTATAGACAGAAGTGTCTGATGGGAAAATGCAGCCAGCAGCATGCTTTGCAGAGAAACTGGGCAAGAGTGATATGATTGGCTGGATGCAAGTGAAGCAAGGGACTGAATAATTAATGTGAGGGGAGAGTTGGGGTATAGAGAGTGGGGTGAGGAGACAGAGGAGGGGAGAAGCTGTGGATGGGGAGAGAGATGCTGTTGCCAGGGAACAGCAGCCCCATAGAGGACCACTGAAAACAACAGTAGGATTATCAAATGGAGTGAAGGGACTCAGAGACTGGTGCTTATTTTTACTGCTCATGCAGGAAAAACCCAAAGAAGTTTTGAATTGAAACTGAGGTGTGGGAAAAGATACTCCAAAGGTGCTTGGAGTGAGCAGAGAAAAGAAGGAGATCATGATGCCAGAGCAGATGCATTCTGATTAAAGGAATTTGTGTCTCGGTAGTGTGGACGTACGAGCTGAGAGGCAGGCTGTCGGCTCGCTCTTCACGGCCAGTCTTTCCCCAACAAAGGTGGCCAGAGGCGGAGGAGACGGGGGGGAGTCCAGCACAGAGGTGCCCCCTGTCTCCAGACACCTGCTGCTGGCTGGCGGCTGACATCGAGGACACTGTATGACTGTGTCCGTGCGTGAGTGCGTGTGTGCATGTGAATGAGTGAGAGCGTGAGAGGAGAGATTTCAGCCTGACCCCTGCCTCTCTGTCGGTGTGGAGGATTTCTCCCCTTGAATCTTTGCGCCTGTGACTGAGGAGGAAGGAGGACACACAGACGAGCGAGAGGTTTTGAGGGGATCTCACACCGCTCATGTGAGTATTAGTCACTGACTTCACATCCTTGCATGTTCTGCTCGCTGCAAATGGCAGACACCTCACACGGACTGAATGCACATTAGATTGTCCGCTAACATATTAAATTCATTCAAGTGATTTTCCTTTTCACTGTTACATTTGGGATGACCCAGATAGGCTGTGTGGACATTTCACTCTGTGATAATAACGTGCTGCACATTTGGTGCCGATGCATTTTGCAGAATTTTTTTTTTGCAACATTGATGTTTTTAGGAAGAATAAGTGAACATGGACAGCACAATACTTGTACAGGAACTGGGTCTTTTAATTGCATATTACAGGGTACAGTTTAGAGTAAAGGTCAAATACAGCATTTTGTAGAAATCGTAAACGATTGTTGGAATCATTTTACTGACAGTTACATCACATATATGTTTTTTTCCAGCGTGTCATACATGATTTGAGAATAACAATAAATGCTTTTTTTCTTTTTTCTGCACACCAGCTTTATTTTTCAGGGTGTTGTCACACTGGAGTATATGTGACGTTGACCTTCCACAGTCAAGTGTGTGATGTTATAGGATTAAGGTTCATGCTACAATCTTTGCTTTGTTCCTCGTGTGTAATGTAAGCCCTGCAGAAATGAATTATTTCCTCCATGTTAGAATTGGCTGTTTTCCAGTTTAGTCATGAGTGTTGCTGCCAAAATCATCAAATCCACTCCACACTCTCTAGTAATTATACCACAGGAACGCTAATTTCTCATTGTGATCAACTGAATGGCAGGATCACACAGGTTTGGTTAGTTCGCTGTAGTCTAAAATAAAGACGCCCAGACAAGCGCTTAAACTTTCCTCAAAGTGTCTGTTTCTAGTATAACGTCCACACAAACCTGGGAGTCCTCTGTCACTCAATTCAATATCCACAGTGCTCCTCTCATTCGCTTCATCAGCCAAAACAGACCTGTGCCTCTGTTATTAAAGCTATAGTAGGTAACGTTTTTAACAAATACGATAAAGAGTTATTTTTATATCTGTCACTTTATCCTGATAGTAGTTTATTGTTGTGTTCAAGATTCCCCATTAGATGAACAGAAATGTGCCTCTAATCTTCCTGGAGTCCGTGCACATTGAAATAAAGACATAAAATAAAATGTAGATTTGAAAATAATCCAAATGCCAGACTAATGATGATGTAACCATAGACTTCACAGTACAATTAACCCTTTGAAATCTGAGCAAACTGGCTTGATTTCTTGCAAAAACATGGGAGGAAGGCAATGAGAAATGAAAGAAGAAATGACCCCAAAAACTTTGTAAAAAGTACAAAAAAAACCCCAACCGGAAAATCTTTTTTTTTTTTTCCATAATTTAAAAAGGCAAACAAGATGTGGAAAAGGTGCTTAAAAATATAACAATTCTGTATCATCATTTTATATATGTAAATATGATGATTATAACTATATCTTTCCCCAAGTTGCTTCTATTTTCCCTAGACATTTTCCCTTGTTTTTAAAAAAGAATGTTTTTTAAAATGTATTAATTTCTTGCAATTTTTGTAACATTTCTTACCAATTTGTTTATACCTTTTTTCATGGGTTTAAAGGTTTAAATACTTGTGAAAGGTGTCTGAAAGAAAAAGCGACATTGCTCCAGGTTTTAGAAGGTTAAACAAAGAAACAGAAAGAGACACTTACAGACATTAAGTTATACTAAGGTATGAACGAATGATTATTAGATCTGAAGAGAAGTTTTTCTGTTGGTGACACAAAGCCGGAGTGTGAGGAGAGATCAAACAGGCAGCAGCCACATCAGTGAGGGAGGATTAAGTGTGCATGTCATCCTCCTCATTGGCCTCTTGAATTCCACCCAGGAAGAAATTTGTTCACGATATTTGACTTTGAGGAGAGCCGAGTTCAAAAAAGTGGGCCCTGCCTGAGTCGGTCACATGCCTCTCACATGTGCCCCTCTGGACAGAGGGATCAACACCATGTGACTGAGGATCTGTTACAGCCCCCAAATTAAGATGAAAAATGATTTGTATAAAATCCTTCAACAATGCCGACTTTTCTTTTGTCATATGAGTCAAACACGTGTTCCTGCTGTGCAGCCATGATGCTCACTGTCTAGTTAGTACACTCATTTGATGTGACAGCATTCCTTTTTTTAATGTAAATGGGGTTCATAGAGAAACGTTTTTCTTCACGCATCCAGGCCCCTGCTCTCCCTGCTGAGGGATGGGCACCACAGAGGCGACTCTACGAATGGAGAACTTAGAAGTGAAAGACGAGTGGCAGGATGAAGACTTCCCCAGGTGGGATCCTTTTGACTTTCTACTGCTAATCATCTATTAAAATGTCCTGTTGATGTCAAATACAGCCAGCTGGGTGATGTTAAATGGATAACTATGAGACAACTGAGAAAAAAAGTAGTTTTGGCATCTCTTAGTACAGTGGTTTCCAACCTTTTTTCTCAAGGGACCCCTTTTCTATCACTGACTAAACTGGTGACCACTGACTAAGTGACTTATTTAATGAATATTTATAATGCATAAAAATTACAGGACTGATTAACTGTACAACTGACACATATACTACAGGCAATAACTGCAGGAAGTTTGTACAAAATGAACAATTTGGATGTTTTTTGTGCAGATTATTTCTGCATATTGCATCAGAGATGAGTCTCCCTGATATTTTTAGTAACTTTTTCTACATTTCTTTCTGTGTATTCTGTATTTTATTAAATTTGTAATAATCATACATACTAACTATGCTTCTTGGCCATTGTTCTATGAGGTTTTTTAACTGCATACTTTTCTAATGCAGGATGAGGCTGTTTAGCAGAGACAGAACGCCCTGTGAATAGTTTTTTTTATTTATTTATTGCTTTTAAGTTCATATGTTGAATCACCAGCTCCCAGCCTGGGGGTCCCAACCCAACTAGGGTTCACCAAAGCTTCGCTGAGGGTAGTGAGGCCTTCTTGATTTTAAGGGTTGTAGGAAAACATTTTTTTAAATAAATGGCCTATAGCTCAGCATTTTGTTCATTTCTGTTCAGAAAACTAAAATAAACTGCTATTTTCAAAAATAAGAAAATTATTTATAATATAAATTTGAAAGAAAAGAAATCTTTATTATCTCATTTATATTCACAGAGCCTTCACTCTCTGCTAAACACGCTGATCCTGCATTAGTAAAGTACACAGTTTAGACAACCAAAAACAGTGGCAAAGACACCAATTAAGTATGTATGATTTATTTATTTTTAGAGAAAGAGAATTGTATAAGAAGTAAAAGTATAAATATCAGGAAAACTCATATCTGATGCAGCATTCACAAGAAATAATCTGTGCAAAAAATCATCCAAATCACTCGTTTTACACAAACTTCCCGCGTGACTGTGTTCACTGTTTGTCAGAAGTTGTCAGTTTATTCAATGATAGAAAAGGGCTTCTTAAGGGAAAAAAGCCACTTACAAACAACTTAAATAATCATCTAAACTTTGAAACAACAATTTTCTTTTCTTCATAGAAATGAATAAAATACTGAGATATAGGATTATCATATATTTATAAAAATGTTTTCTTGCACTAAATCAAAAAAGCTTCATCACCTCTCATGAAGCTTTGGCAACCCCTAGTGGAGGTTGGGAACCGCAGGTTTGGAAACAGTATCTTAAAGCTGTGTGTGTGCCTTAAGCTAAATGGAGTTTTCTAGTGTATGTGTGTGCAGCTCATTTTAATTTATGGATGAGTGGCTCATTATTTAGGACTAATTGTGCAGTTAATTATGGATTAATAGCCAAATAGGGTTTCTTTATTTATCACTTCCAGTGTCAAGTGGATTCAGAAGCAGTGCTGTCTATGTTAATCTGTATTTTTGCAATATTAACACTTTTTATTTTATAAAAACATACTAATAGCAATGACAGCCTTGTTTCTGTTCTACTGTGTAAACAGTGGAGTCATTTATACACTATTGAAACTAAAGGTTTTAATGATTATTTGTTTGGTGTGAAATGTGCAGTGAGGTTTTAGGACAGTGTGACATGAAATTTCATGTTCACAGAAAAAAAGAGAAGCAGTGAGATAAATGAAGGAAAAAGTTATTCATCGAGATGGCTACAGAAGGATTTAGAGAGTGTGAGGATTTAATGTTCAGAGGTTGTTGCAGATCATGATGAGCAGAAAAAGAGCTGGGGAGAAGTGCGATGACAGTCACTGCTGGTCTCCCTCCTCCCTCCTCCTTCCTCCCTCCTCCTCTTCTGTCAGACTGGGAGGCAGGAAGCCAGGGAGCAGGTGCAGCTCTGTCTGTAAATGGTCTCAGGCTACGTCATGTGACGCAACAGCAGTCACTGATCAACAACACAGCATTGCCAGGAAAATGGTGGCAGGTTTTGGTTAGAGACAGACGGAGACGGAGTCATCAGCATATAGACTATTGAGGCAGCCTGTGAGGGATGCTCTGGTTCAGCTGAGGGGACAGGGAATGAGTGAGCAAACCAAATAAAGAGGTGCGTGAGGTTGAAAAGCTCATCTGAATCAGCTCTGACTACAGCAGCCCTGCTCTGTTTCTAGAAGGTAAGCATCATCGATTCCTCCTGATATTGTTGATTGTAGCTGAAGGACAATGCAGACATAAACAGGAACAAAAGAGATCATGTTGCTATTGTTAAAAGAGGAAATCTGCTTATAGACTCGGCTTCATTTCTGACAAAGGAAGCGTTGGACTGGTAATCACTGCAGGGGTCCCCGGGGGAGCAGGCTCAAACCATTCATCGTGTTTCTCTGCGTTAAAGTCAGTGTTTTTGGCTCAGGAGGAGCACACACGCCGTCCTCCTTAAGATGGGAGGATGAAGCAGTTGGCTTTCACAATGCAGCGAAAATCCCCCCCTCTGCTGATCCGACACTGCGCTGTAGCTCTCTGCATCTCTTGCATTTGAACCATTTAGTTGTAGTTTCTAGTCCTCTGGTTGCACTGGGTGTTGTTGCTGATATGCAAAAAACACTTCTGCCCTAATATGCATAGTTTTGCCTACTCTCAAATAAACACACAGATGGGCACATGCTGCACAAACATATGTAGAGCATTTTGTCCTCCTGTCCGCTCCTCCTTCTGTGCAGGGTGTCAACAATAAACAGGGGAAGAGAGCTGCACAACTTTGTGTGTATGCAGAGACACACTCTCTATCTTAAATTCCTCCCCTTTCTCCTCTATTTCTCCCCTCTCCTCCCTTTCTCCTCCCCCTCATGCCTTGCCTGGCAGCCCTGTAATCTTCATCTCTCCCCAGAGAGAAGTTAATTACCATCTCTATCCTCTTCTGCTTGCTCCTCTTTTTAGTTCTCAGCCAGATCAGTGACAACACCCACGCCTCGACTGGTCCATTGAACACAAAATCCTAATCAGAGTGTTACAAGTTATACTGTGGCGATTTAGAGACAACTGCATGGAGAACAGAGATCAGAAAAACAGCCAGTTTAAAGGTTTGTTTGTAGGATTTAGAGTGATACATTGGCAGAAATTGAATACAATAAGTATGTTTTCTTTAATGTATAATCACTTGAAAATACACAGTAAATGGTAATTGGACCTGCGCTTGTATTGTGCTTTTCTAGTTGTTCAACCACTCAAAGTGCTTTCACTCTATGAGTCACATTCATCCATTCACAATAACACAATAATACATTCACACACTGGTGGACAAGGCTACCATACAAGGTGGCACCTGCTTCTCAGTATTTAATCATTCATACACATTCACACACCGATGACACAGCCATTAGGAGCAATTTGGGGTTCAGCATTTTGCCCAAGGATACTTTAAATGTTGACTGAAGGAGCCAGAGATCAATACGGCAGCCTTCTGATTAGAGGACTACCCGCTCTACACCCTCAGCCACAGCAGAAAATAAGAAGAGTCACATTTTCGTTACCTTACAATGAGCCATTTTTATCAACATAGATAGCAGGTCCACGTCCCCAGAGTCCACCATGTTGCACTGGCATGTTTCTGCAGTAGCCCAGAACGAACAAACCAAACACTGGCTCTAGACAGGACCATTCGCATTGTGGCTGCTGTAATTAACAACTACTTTGCAGTTGGCGGCGCTGGAAAAACAGATTTTTTTAAAAACCTAAAACATCTTTAGAACAGGCTTTATAAAGTGTTTTTACTGGTTTAACTCACCACTTCTGTGTGTCTTGGAGAGGAAGAGTCCTCTGTAGATAATTCAGCTTCTGGTTAAAACCTCCTGAACATCTGGATCTTAAGTTATAAGAGGAAAAGTTGAGCACACGTTAGCAGGTGCTGAGCATGAAACAGCTTTATTCAGTGTTTTTACCTGTTTGAATCACCTGGTCTGCTTGTTTTGGAAAGGAGACCTCTGCAGATAATTTGACCCCCCGGTAAAAACCTCCTGAACAATGAACACTAAAGTTATCTTAACTGGGAGTTCACACTTAGCTCATGGGAGATGTTTTAGCTGGTTGAAATCTGCAATCCTCACTGCTAGATGCCACTAAATCCTACACACTGCTCTTTTAAGTCAAATCTATTTTTGAGCCAAAGGTTAAGGTTGCTTTTTTATTAGTTAAGACCAGGTTTGAGTCAGGTCTCAGCAGAATCATGTCTGGCTTGTATATTATACTCAACAAGCACGGCACTGGTTGCTCACCTGTGTGTGTTTCCCTCCAGACCGCTACCAGAGTACGGAGACATGGATCCCTCCTGCGGTCTCACAGACGACAGAGCCTGTAAGTAACACTGATTGGTTAAAAGTCCATAATAACTCAGCTTTATGACATCACTTACATTTGCTGATCTGTCTCGCTGCAGCTCCTCCTAACTCCCTGAATGTGAGCCCACCTGGAGGAGGAGGCGTTGGTGTGTCCTCGTCCCACCGCAAACGCCGCACGCTGGTTGCCCCGGAGATGAACCTTTCACTGGACCAAAGCGAGGGCTCTTTGTTGTCAGATGACTTCCTGGATACACCGGATGACCTGGACATCAACATTGATGATATTGACACGCCTGATGAGACGGACTCGCTGGAGTTCATCACCAATGGCAACGAGCTGGAGTGGGAAGGTAAGCAGTTAAAAACACGCATGCATGACTGTTTTAACCCCTTTTATTAAACCATAACATCTGATCTTTAAAACTAGCTGAAAGATAATTGTTTAAGAGTTTCAGAAGAAGAGGTTTACTGTCATGGGCATCGCTCAGACTGCATCATCAATGTTACTTTTCCACACAAAAGGTTTATTTTCCAAAACTCAAGAAATTGCAATTAAACATAAAGGGGGAGCAAACACACATGGGTTGAGAACCTAAAAGAAGCAAACATGTAAATTTGAACTTGAGACAAAATTAAACAAATGTCCACTTTAATAAGGATAAATAATGTTGTCAGTTAAACTAATAATACACAGGACAAACTAAAGAAAAAGAAACTCGGCTCACCAACCCTGCCGCCACATGTGATGATAATGTGATGTGATCTGGCTTTGTGCCCATCCAGATGACACACCGGTGGCCTCTGCCAAAGCAGGTCCTGCTGATGGTTCAGGAGACCTGGACGACGAGGGCAACGCCAACAACGGACGCCTCTGGAGGACAGTGATCATCGGAGAACAGGAGCATCGTATTGACATGCAGGTCATCAGGCCGTACCTGCGGGTCATCACACACGGAGGTCAGTGAAACGAAGTTATTCCATTGAATCTATTAAAGATAAAATTGAACCTTTAAGCCACATACAGAGAGGCATTATTCACTATTAACTGAATATCTCTCCCACCAGGTTATTATGGCGAGGGCCTGAATGCCATCATTGTTTTCTCGGCCTGTTACCTGCCTGACAGCAGCTGTCCAGACTACCACTACATCATGGAGAACCTCTTCCTGTGAGTGACTTTTAGTTTTACAGTGCAGGTTTTGATAATGTTCATACCAGGCATCAGGCCTTAAGTCAGAAATAAACCATTTTTGTCATGTCTGTTTGTTCTTTTGATGCATCTATGCCCCTGTTGTTTCATAATCCATGCATGATGTGGTCCCCCTCCTCCAGGTACGTGGTGAGCAGTCTGGAGATGCTCGTTGCTGAAGATTACCTGATCATCTATATGAACGGAGCCACTCCTCGGGGTAAGATGCCTGGGATCAGCTGGCTGAAGAAATGTTACCAAATGATTGACAGAAGGTGAGAAAAACTACAAGAGAAACTACTTCAACACACTGACTATGATTGTGATTGATATTTTAAAGGTGACCTATTATGCTTTTTGGGGTTTTTCTCTTTTCTTTATTGTTTTGTATAGCATTTTTGAGATTGTAAAACATCTCCTAAGTAATGAAGCCTAAAGTTCAAGCAAAAGGGAGCTCTCTCTCCCACAGAGGGCACTGCTCCTAAGCTGCCTGAAACAGCTCGTTTGAGTTTCAGTGGTTATTTCTGAAACGTGGTGATATCACAATGTAACAAATAGAATGAAATGTGCATAGAGAGAGCCAGCTGACCAATCAGAGCAGACTGGGCTTCTCAGGAGGCGGGACATAAGCTCAGACAGACTATTTCAGACAGAGGTGCTGCAGCAAAGGGAAGTATGAGACACATGATGTGTTTTTTGAATATAAAAGCATGTAAACCTATTCTACTAGACCCCCAATATACAAATATGCACCTGAAAATGAGCATAGTAAGGCGTCTTTAGAGGTGATAAAGGTATAAAGGCTGTAGGGCGTAAAGATTTTGTGGAATACTAGTGTCCTGAGCAGAGAATAAAATCACACTACCTCTGTGTGTGTTGTAATCTGAGCTTCTCTGTGGTTTGTTGCATTAAGTCGGTCCTGCCGCATATTAATATTAGAGCATGTGTGTATCTCACCAGCTAGCTTATTGGCGCCACCTTGCAATGTGGTCATACAGTGGTTACCGCTGAGACCTGGACAGTGTCAAGACGGGTGCATAAGGCCCGCCCTCAATTTCCCCACTGGTTAACACTGTTGGCTCTGGCAGCACTTGCTGTTTAGCGCTTTTCATGAAGTTAGCACCGTTAGCTGCTAGCCACCAGCTCATCCACCTCTATGTCGAAAACCATGTCCATACAACTCACACACTGAATTTCGCATACGGACCCTTAAGGAATAATTTTTCTGAAGTGAAATAATGAATTAGGTCCACTCTGCTACTTGTAGCTGCTCAGCACCATCAGGATAAATAAATGCATGACATTGACACTGACAGATACAAAGAGGAGGTTAATGGAAGTTGTCTCTTGCTGTCAGTACGTAACTGAGGATGAGTCAGAGGCTAAATTTACAGCAGGACTGTTCAGAGAAAACCTCCTCTTGAATCTTAGTTTTTTAGACACTGGAAATGTGTTAAGTGAATGAACTTGTTATTTCTTTTTTGACAGATTGAGGAAGAATCTGAAGTCTTTGGTCATCGCTCATCCCACCTGGTTCATACGAACCGTCCTGGCTATATCCCGGCCCTTTATCAGGTAAACACACACACCAACAACTGGACACTTTGTTTCAAAGTTTTAACTTGGTGCACAAGTTAAAATGCTTTTTGAACAGTGAACTGATAAGACCATGCTATTAATCATGACAATTATGTGACATCAGTGATGCAGCTACTGTAATGATGCTGTTTTTTTTGTTTTTTTGTTTTTGCTCTTTGCAGCGTGAAGTTCATGAATAAGATCCAGTATGTCCACAGCCTGGATGAGCTGGCAGAGATCGTACCCATGGAGCATGTCCATGTTCCTGAGTGTGTGGTGCAGTAAGTATCTCTGAACACTAGATGGAGAAAATGAGCCGTAGCAGTGATCCCAACCTGCAGGGAGCAGATACTCCTCAAAATTATTATTCCTGTAAATCTTGCAGAGAACAAGTCTAATGTGGCACCTAATGTATTTGAATAAAAATGAAACGGGATGAGCACTCTAGTTCTCTAAGAGGACTTGGATTTACTGGAGGATATAACAGTCTTACTCATTTTCAGATTTGACGAGGAGAGGATTAAAGCACGGAGGGAAAGGTAAAATACATTTAAGATAAGATTTCTCACTCATACATATTACTCATACAGAGTCACACAGGAAATGAGCTTTGATTTAAGCACTTAACCTGAATTAAGTGGCTACAAAAGACTGCCTTTAGATTTCACAGGAAATTAGCTTCAACCCAAATGCCTAATATAACTTGTGTGTGTGTGTGTGTGTGTGTGTGTGTGTGTGTGTGTGTGTGTGTGTGTGTGTAGGATGGAGCAGGAGCACAGACAACAGGAGCAGCAGCAGCAGTCAGTCCCACAGGAACCAATTAAAAAGACAGAGAGGTACTGGTCCATCCTAGATTTTAAAATCACATTTTCACATCAGACATTTCACTAGATGGGACATTTATTAAAGTTGGCAATCTTCCAACTTTTTAAACGTTTTTTTTTTCTCATTTTCAGGCCGAAGTCGATGATTGTAGACCAAGGATTATGAGAAGGACGGGGCTTCCCAGGTTACGGTAAAATAAATCACTTTTGCACCTCTATAGGAGTCCAGATGTGGCTCTGTGCTGTGAAATAGATTAACCAAAAAGTCAATCTCATCTCCACAGAGACATCCTAACAGTTCAGCTCAGTTATTGTAGTTCAGTAAAAAGATCAGATTAATATCAGTGTCAAACATTGCAGTACTGTTCACACTTTCTGTCAAGAAAACAAAATTTATTTAAAGTTATTTACTATTTTAGATGGCATTCATTACATGCAGTGTTTAAGCAATCACAAAGGCCTAAACATCCATTTTGAAAATGAGTAATTGTGTCAGTTCTTTGCTTGTATGGGCATTATGGAAACTACATTATTTATCAGAAGTCTGACGAGAGAGGAGAGAAGAGAGGAGTGTGCTTGCAAAGTTACACGGCATTAAAACACTTATAACGGGAGCTATTTCTTGTGCAGATCAATTTGTCTCAACTCAGTTCTTTCTCAGAGAGATAATCAAGTAGAATATTTAAAGTGTTCTTTAGATTTTAGCTGAGTCAAATGCCATGGACATGCAGATGAGGTAGAATTAATAACAAAGAAACGGTTAGCAACAGTTAAAGGTAAAGGTAATTATGTGCATCTGTGGCAAAGAGATTCATCCCATTTGCATGAGCATAATGGCCTGTGGAGAGAAAACTCGACTGATGTAGACTGTCTTTTGTCTGGAGGAGAAGCAGGACGCGTGAATGTGGGTTGAAGGATTTGTCGTTATTTGTGCAGGGTGTCTTGGTTCATAGAGTTTATTTACATTCAGATTCAGATTCACATTCATCCAGTTGACAGTCCTCTTTTGTCAGGGGGGATATCTGCCTGCAGTTTGTGTTGTTGTGCTGCCATTAGCACTGATGCTCGATTGTTACATGGACTTGTTTTTCAGCTTTTTAGAGGCGCTTCTCTTGGTTACCCTTTTCTGCTTGTCATTGCTCCTCTTCAGTTTTACAAGGTCCTGTTCATTTCAGTGTAGGTTCATCCTTAGACTAATTCTAGCAACAAACCAAAGTCTCTTGAAACAGAATTTAATTTAAGTTTAACTTAACGCACACTTTAGAGTCAGAATGTTAGTGAGATACATGCGTATGAGCATGTATATATCCAGCTAAAACTAGCTGGAGGATATATACATTTGTAAGCTGCAGCTGTTTTGTCTCTCTGATAAAAGTCATAGAAGCTGAAAAACCAAAGGATGAAATACAAAGAATTGATTCAAAACAGTAAGCAGGACAAAAAAAAGCAAAAAGTTGCCTGGAGTAATGGTGTCCATATTACTTAAGGTTTAAACTGTGACTGAGGGCGCGACCTTAAAATGAAAACAGATCTTTTTTTTTCACGTCAGGAATAGCGGATTGACACGGGTTACAACCACACCTGGCATTAAAATGCATCTCCACATGTCTCGAGTGATTACCTGTGATCGGACCTCACTGTCCTGCTCTAAATGCAAATAAACACATAGCTGCATCATTTCATTCACCATCATAGGAAACTGCTGTTGCAGGAGTGTGAGCTCTGCACCGCAGTTAGTGAGAACGTCGCCTAACAGTTAATAGGTTTAACAACATATTTGAACCATTTTGTGTGAGTTTTTTGGGATCATGTGATGGCTGCTGCCTCTGCTTTGTTAGTTTGTGCTTATCTGGGACACTTTGAACTGATCCTTTACCGGCAGGAGCGGCTGAAGAGGTGGTCTCTCTGCGCGGCATCTAGCTTGTGAGATGGCGACATCAGTTTTTTATCTAGCAACATCAGCTGAGTAGTTGGTGCTTCAGTGTGTGTGGACACATTAGTGTGCACACTGCTGAAATAATGTGACCTTATGTGGCACACTCTACCTCTGAATGTGGTCTGAATGGTCTGATCTTAAGATGCATTGAGGACAATTTTGGTGCATTCACACCTGTTCTTAGAGCTGTTTACTTGTACCCAAAATGCATTTAATACCAGGTGTAGACATGTCTTTTATCTGCTTTATTTTGGCTAAATGTTCAGGGTGGCTCAGGCAGGTTCTCACATATTCTATGGAGTTCATGGGTTTATAACTTAAAGTGATTTTTTACATACACAGACTAAATAATTTTTGAAACACACAACACAACAGTTATTATTTATCCCCTAAACGGACCAGATTGCTCATTTTAACTCGATCATCATAGAGGAGCAACAAAACGTTGTTATTGTCCACTCATCCTTCCTCACCCACAACCATTTCCTCTCTTTGTGCAGAGTGTAACAAACATATGGAGCATGAACCCTTCGTTTTATACCCGTATGAAGCAGTTGGTCAACGAGTCTACATGTGCTTCCTTGTTTAACCAACATCCAGCTGAAGATTAGTGCTGTCAAGACGGTGAACGCTCCGTCTCATTAACCCTCTATGTGGAACCCCTTCTCCCTCTCTGACGGAGGGTCAACTTAATGAATGACCACAGGAAGTTTGCACTCTTTCTACAAATGGAAACTGTTTTTGGGTTCATCAATTCATTAACCTGCTGTGTGGTCGGACCCGTTATATTGGTCATATTGTATTATTACATCATCATGAGGCTCTGGAAGACCAAGGACAATGACAGAAACTTATAATGCAACACAAAATTAACTGGAACACTGAAGAAAGACAATTAACTTTGGGAGAAAAATTTGTAACTGCAGTTAAAGATGACTGTGTTGTAACTTCATTTAAAGGATTACGGCTTTAAGAAATTATTCTTCTAATTTTAGTTATAATAAATATACTAAATTAACATAAAAAAGGCAGAGTTTTGCATCAACAATTCAGAACATCCAACAATTGGAGATATAAGCTCCTTTACCTGATGCTAGTGATGTGTAAATATGTTATGGAAGAGTTAACACTTGACCAGAGATGCCTGATGGCAACATTTTTGATGTAGCAGAGGTCAGTGCGTGACCACCAGACCAAGCACACATTAATATTCATGCTGGTTCGTGTGAATATAAATGTGTGTTCAATGTAAATTACAATGCATCAGATGCCTTCATCTTTATTATTATTATTTGTTTGCCTCATACCTGCTGTATTATAAGGCCTTCTTAAACTCTCTTTTGCTGTACTGACATTTTTAAAATGTCTAAATGTACTAACATCTGTACTGTACCCTGTGTGTATAACGTGCCTCAGTCGTCTTGTGCATTGAAAATACAGGAACATGAACAATATTTGCGGTCTGGAAAACCCATATGAGAAGATCTTAAAGAATCATTTATATGTTGTAAAATACAATGCCTGTTTATTTTGTATAATGTGATTTTGGCAACTTGAATAGATGTCATACAACCATGTGCGGATTATGAAACGATGGGCTTCTGGGTACAGATATGACCTTACCACCAGCCCACAACAAGACACACAGACTAAATGGTTTTTCTTCTTTCATTTGGCTGTTTTGCCTCTCCTTTTTGGTGTTTTGTGTCACTTTTAGGTCATTTTATGTTTATTTGAGATAATTCTGTGTCTCTGTGAATGTTATGCCCCTTTTTGTGGTCGTCTGTGGTCTCTTTGTGTTTCTGTTGTGTATTGTTTTGGTAATTTTGTGTCTCTTTGTTTTGATTTTGTGTCTCGTTGCAGTTGTTTTGCCCCTCTTTGTAGTTATTTTGTACGTCTTTATAGTTGCTTTGCGTCTTTTTGTCATCATTTTGAGTCTCTTTCTGGTCAGTATGTGTCTCTTTGAGTAACATTTTACAGGTGTGGGCCTTTGACAATTTGGGCTCCTGGACTTGTGCCCAGTAGCCTGCTCAGTAATCCATCCATGCATGCAACAATAAACAAATATGCTTTAAATTAATACTCATACTATGTATTCTGCACATTATATACTGTAAGTCATGTATAATATAAATATAATACGAATCCAACATATGGAAAACATTTGCAATAGTTTTGTATGACATTTGTATCAAAGTGGCCAAAATCAAGACAAAATACACAAACATTGATACATATGATTGCTTAATAATTTTATAAATGATCTATAACTCTTATTGATCTGTTTCATATGGGAACATTTGCTCAGATTGTGAAGACTTGCTTAGACCGCTAACTTGATGAAGCATACAGCGCCTTCTGAAAGGAAATGTGACTTATGTGAAGATTTAGTTTGTGATTTCCAAAGCTGTGTTCATTTAAGCCAAGTGACATCCCCTCGTCCTTTTTAGTGATGTTGTACATGATGAACATTTAGGACAAATGTCATATTTAACAGAAGTTCAAACATTTCTCAAACATCCTAATTGCATTATGGATTCATGGGGTAACTCTGATTTTCTCTCTTTCTTGTCTTCCATCTCTTCAACTTATTGTAGCATGAAGGCAGAGGAGTAAGAATTTTTATTTTTGTAAAGAAATGCAGAATTGTATTGCCTGCCTACCTATTTTCTTTTTTCTTTTCTTCTTTTGCACTATTTTATAATTTTTAAGAGGAGAAAAGTTCTCCTCAAGTGTGTTTTGTGTTGTTGTTAAGTAGCATTACTGAGGTCATGCAGTCGTGTAGCTGTTAGTACGGCATGAACGTGTTTATGTTTCCTTTGAACAGAAAGTAGGACTCATGAAATGTCTGTTTCTAAAGTGCCATCTCAGTTCTGTTCTTTTGCCTTTCTTGCAGGAATGTTAAAAAAAAAGGGTTCGACTTCACGGTTTGTTTGCTGAACTGAGTGCCTATTTTGTTTAACCAAATGATTAAAAGAAATCCAGGAATAAGTGAAGGAATGTAAAAAGTATCCTTTCCATTTGTAGCCATTGTTGTTTATAGGTTTACTTAATCAAGTCCCACCCAATATTAAAAGCAAGGTTTGCATAGCAATGGCTGATATGACCCTGACCAAAATGTTCATTTTGATGATAAAAGCACAACATTTATAATATTACAAATTACTTGCCTTCCATTTGTCTGTTGTTAAAGTGTTTGCTCAGATTTAAATGGGAAAGATGATCCATCATTTATGGTTCTGGGGTTCTTTAGATCGCCATGATCGGTTCTGCCTTGTAAATATAACTGAATAAACTGTTCCTCCAAAATCTGATTTGTTTAATGTTCTCATACTTTATTTGTTCTGTCACAGGGGAGCCTTCAGATACAAAGTTTGGCCTGAAATACTTGATGATTAAGATGAGTGTTGTCCATGCGGACCACTTTACGTAAGATAAAAGTTTATATGGCGAGGGTAACAAGTTTGTCAAAAGGTGTTTTTATGTCAGTGTTGTGTTTACAGCTTGGTTTCACTGCACCCTAAAGGGCAACAAAAGCAGTTATTGCAAGTTTTAGTCGCAATTAGGGCTTTGAGTTCATGGACAGTATGGCAGTAGTAGCATCCTGTGTGTTTTGTCTGTAAAAACTGTGCACAACAAAACATAATGCATTGAAAGAAACATCCAGTATGTTGTCTTGATCATGATGTTTCATTACAACTCTACTAGGCATATTTTCTTACAAGTGTTCCCATTGTTGTAACCTGTTGATAAGAATGAAATCAATTTACCTGTTATGTGGGGCATTGTAGAAAAAAGGGAACCACTAATGTGCAGTCATTTGTGCCTGTAATCAAATAAAAAGCGTTGCTCTTCCACATACATCTGAACGTATACAGCTGCTCTGAACTATATGAGCAGATCAAATTGAATCTCTTTACAGGGTGCCAGAATTATGTCTAATTTCTCTATATAAACGCATGCATAAGCAACTTGCTGAACTCGTTTTACATGAATGACTTTTCAAAAATGACACTCTTTCTGCTTGATGAGTGCAGCGGGGTCCCCAGAATTATTTATTCTGGTGACCAGATGGGGCAGTTGAAAATCAACCGAAGCCACAACTGAATTATAATGGAAAATTTAATCTTGCAATTATGGTGTTAAAATACAAAGGCCAGTTGAAAATGATGAGTTAAAGAAGCACATACTGATATACTTTGTCTTCCCTCTTTATGGTTAAAATTATGAATTATTAGGACAGTTAACATTTGTTTCACAACAATCTTGTTTTAATATGTTATGTATCTATAGGCATAATAGGCGATTGATTGTTATTCAAATAGTTTTTC
Source organism: Plectropomus leopardus (assembly GCF_026936395.1). Taxonomy (NCBI): domain Eukaryota; kingdom Metazoa; phylum Chordata; class Actinopteri; order Perciformes; family Serranidae; genus Plectropomus; species Plectropomus leopardus. The sequence goes on along the minus strand of NC_142180.1, from coordinate 22,894,063 downwards.
CTTTAAAAGACAAATGAACTGGAGTGCCCAGGAGGTCAGTTGCTAAAGCAGGAGCCCCATGTACGGAGACTGTGTCCTCGCCACAACAGACACAGGCTCAAATCCAACCTTGGCCCTTTGCTGCATGTCACCCCCTCTCCCTCCCCCACTTCATGCCTAAACTGTCCTATCTATAATAAAGCCAAAAGCCACACAAAAAATAATTAAAAAAAGAAAAGACAAAGAAATAGTTTTATTTTGAAGGACTACATTGGTTGTAAGGAACAAAATATCTGCAGGGAACAAGCCCTCCCAATTTTTGGGGAGACTCGCTGGTGCCCATAGAACCTATTTTCGTGAGAGAGTTCAAAGTACCCCTTTGAAAATGGCCATGTCAACATTGGACTGGACGTCTTAGGTTGTCTAGTTTCACAATATACCACTACCTTTGTCCTATCTTAAAAAGTTAGCGTGCTACAGGCTATCAAAAACCGTAATCTCAGCCTCCAATCATTTTCACCAGAGGAGGTCAGTGGGGAGAGACATTAACTGTATAAAGGTAGCCATGACCCCCGACCCTGACCTGAGGGTGCCACTGTGATGACGTCCCAAAAAGACACCTTACTTTTCAGTGCAGCCTTTTTAGTAAGATGTCACATCTTTAGGGGGATGACCCACACATCAGGTCGGGGCCGTGATCGGGTTTGATTTTGGCCTCCTAAGAAATGTCTCTGTCTTTTCTTGGACGGAAGGAGCCCTGTGATGTCACAGTGACCATAAGACGATCACGAGTCACCCTTCACATCCCCTTACACAGCAATACTGACAGAGAGAGACCCTGACTGTTAACCTCTGACCCCTGGTGGCTGTGGCAGGCGTCACATTACACAGGGACACACACACACACACACACGAATAGACATGAATGCCACACACACTTTAGAGGGTGATTTACCTCGAGGCAGTGCCATAAATAACTCATATTATATAATCCCAAAATTAATACTTTGTTACACATTTGCTGTACATTGCTCTGTAACTCTTGTCTAATCACCTAGTTAGACCGTTTTCCTTTAAATTTAGGCTCCCACCTGCTGGCTTACACTGCTCTCACACTCGTGACACACTTAAAGTAAGACATGAAACTTCTTCTGGGATGTGAATATATTTATGCTTATCAGTGTGACGTTGTAACAGAGTATTGACTTGAAATATTTAGGACAAAAATATGATCTTGTTAAAACCACAAGTGCTAGTGTGATAGAGTCAGCCCTTTGAGGCCAGAGAAAATTGGTTTGGTGTCTTTCAAAAGCTTAGGTAAAGGACAATGAGCAACATCAGAAGGCGAAATAACCCCAAAATTAGAAAAAAAAAAAGTAAAAAAGTAAAAGAAAATAACCTGAAAATTAGAAAAAAGAATCAAAAACCGTAAAAGAAAAACAATTTTTTTTTTTAAAATAACAGACATATATAAATAAAATGCTAAAAAATAATAATCATTCTGTAAAATAATTAAAAATATAAATATAGTTTATAGTATATACTGTATAGTATAGTTGTTGGGTTTTTTAGTTGGTTTTTTTTTTTTACCTTTTTAAGCCAGTCTAATCAGATAGAGGTTCACTGCCTTGCTCAAGGGCACCACCCCAGCAGTGCAGAGAGGGTGAAACTATCATGTAATTTTCTTGTACTTTTCACAGATTTCCTGGTAACCTCTGGATCATTTCTTATTTTGTTGCTCATTACCTTCTTTCCATGTTTGTTAATAAAATAAATCCAATTTGCCCAGGTGACATATGTTAAATGAATACTTTGATTGTATGTCCCATATTTGCTCAGCAACAGTTTTTTTTTTTTTTTTTTTTTTGTAAAAGTAACTAAAAATCCGTCCCATATTGACACCTGTCCCAAATATGAGCCGGTCGCATCCCATTATTTAAGCAAATAATAGTCTAAAATGAAGGTTTACTGACTTTAATAACTTAATTCATAGACGGTTGCCTTAAAAAATATCCATCAGTAACAATTATATTCATGTATTCCCAGTTGATTATTCGGATATGTTAACAGAGATGTAATCACGCGTTTACTGGCAAACAGCCGTACAAGCAGCTGATACAATAACGTCTCAATAAGACACCATCGATGGTAGTTTTCCACTGTGACATCATCAGGTGGATTAATAGATGAACGAAAGAGCACGAGCTTCTGATCACAGCTGTGACGGACAGGAGCAGCAGGTGCCGGGGTATATGTTAAGATGTGAGAGTCCGTGAGCTCTGATTGGCCCCCGCGGAGAGGCACGTAGCAGGAGTTAAAAAGAGCACGAGCACGTCCTACCACGAGAGCGCCCCGTGCCTGCGTGAGTGGTGACGCAACACGACGTAAAGTGGGTATAAATCGCAGTGCCCCCCGCCTCCACAGTCAATGGAGCAGTAGAGAGAAGTTACCAGAACTACAAGTTGAATTTAAAGCTTTTTGACGCTTGTAATTTGTTGGATTTTTATCTTCGACTTTAAAAACAGAGTACTCTCAGGGTATTTTTTTATCTGACGCTGAGCAGGACTGTCAAGAAGACACGAAAGGATGAAATACATTATAGGAATTGGCGGGTAAGTTGTTTTATTTCATCAAAAGGCTCGTTGTTTGGTGCCATTTTGCTGGTAAAATCACATCTACTTCCGTCTCAAATATTGTAATGTCATCTTAACTAAATTGATAGTTAAGTGGCGTTAAGCAGTTAACCGTTGACTTAAATAATCTTGTGTGTTATGTTATTGTCCGTGGAAATGCCTTAAATTAAGGTGGTGGTCTAGCTTAAGGTATTTATTTTAAAATGGTGACTTGCATTAACTTATGGTTGATAGACAGTATCCGTTTGGCCCACATGTTTTATCAGCTGCCCGCCAGAAAGTGCTGCAGTTAAACCGGTTTTAGTCACGTCCGGTGTGACTGGTTTGTTGTCATAAATCGAGCGGGACATTTGAAAATTCACCGCCAGACTCCGTTCAAAAGTGGAGGGAGATTAACTTCACAATCGTCCCAAACCAAAAACAGTTTTTGATGTGATCACTATTTATATGTGCACTGTTAACGCAGGAAATGACACGATCAAATGATCATTTAATTGCTTGTTATGTCACATTTAAAGAAAAATTAAATAGAGCATGTAATATTCGTTCAGCAACATGTGTTTACTAAAGAAGTGCACCTTTTATTAACACACAACACAAACACAGCCTTTATTATACTTAATAATGTTTAGGAAAACGTGGCTTTTTGTCCTGTGTGCCAAATTAACTGCACTTTTCTACTGTAAAATGTAAACAAAGGACGCCACGTGTCCTCTGGCCGATAACTCGCATGGCTGTTTAAACCTAATCGAAACAATGTACTTTAAACCGTGGCTGTATCTGGCAACACAGTATGAATGTGTATTTTATCACTTTTTGTTTTTTGTTTACAGAGTCACTAATGGTGGTAAAACCACCCTGACAAATAAATTGATCAAGACGTTGCCTAACTGCTGCGTTGTGCACCAAGATGACTTTTTCAAGGTGAGTTTTAGCATAGCGGATAAGGTTTTATCTGTGTTATTTGCGTACTCTTCCCTTTATAAATTCTGCATGAGCATTGCATGTAAGCAAAGCAGTGGGTGCTACCACAAGTAACCACTGCCCCACACGGATGTCTACACAGCATAGTTTCTTTAGCCTGTTTTTGTTTTTTTGTTTTTTTACAACTTCCGCCATTGATTACCTCCACTGTATGCTGTAAAAAAAAAAAAAATTTAAATCCTAATGTACAGATTCCTGCAATAGCCACATAACAAACCTTAATCAACTTTGCATTACTTAACTCAGAATTTCTCAACCTTTTCTAACAATCAGATGCATGTTTTTTCTTCTCTTTTCCTTAGTTTCATTTAAAGCTATGTACTTTTTAAATAAATTAATTGCTATAATCTATGCATGCCCCTTTGCTGTTTGCCTTTTCTATTTTCCTGTGTGTGTGCACTTGTGTAGCCTCAGTACTCTGGCATGTGAGTGGGATCTGCAAGTGTTCAGAGCTGTGAGGTTGCAGCAATGTTTTATTGGTGACTGTTATTTCAGAAACCTGATCAGATAGAAGTCGGGGAGGACGGCTTTAGACAATGGGATGGTAAGACTTCACTGAAGACTGCCAATGACTCATTGTGTAATCCTCAATGTCATATAGCCCCACCTTCCAACATCACATATAACCATTTATGCACAACATTGAACTGATAACAGCCTCCAGTAACTTGGAGCAAAACGGAGAAACACATATCCATTTTTTTTATGTACTTGGCTTGTGTCTAATCTAATTTACTATCTATACCCTCCACCGTCTTCCTTTTCTATCATTCTTGCTCTGCAGTGATCACAGCTTTGGACATGGAGGCCATGACCAACACGGTAAAAGGCTGGATCGAGAACCCAGTGAAGTTTGCCCGTTCCCATGGCGTCACTCTTTCTCCTGCATCTGATGTGGCCAACCCAGATGAGCAGATCCACATCCTGATTGTGGAGGGCTTTCTGCTCTACAACTACCTGTAAGTTGCTCTTCATTAACTAGGTTTATCTTACTGTGTGTGCCTCTTTTGTGGAAGTGCTCAGATGGAAGTGTCAATCTTGGTTGCACCGCCCTGAACAACTGGTTTGTAATGCTGATTAACACATAATCTGGTTTAATCAAAAGGAAATGTGGTTAGTTGTTTCAAATGAATAAAATTAGATTTTATGTCTGTTTGCACAATTTGTAATTTATTTTTGTTGTGTGTTTTAAATCTTGCTGTAAAATGAATAACGTCTCATGTAATCAGCATTCACACCACAGGAGTTTCAGTTTCAAAAAGCAATGTTGTTTCTCATGAATTCTGAGAAATTCATGTCAACAAAGACTGGATGTACCGAGATATTTCTGTAATGTCACATGATGCTTTTGCGTGCTTGATATTGGTGCACGTACACGGGACCCCACCAAGCAGGCAGTTTAAGATAAGACTTTCAGCAGAAAGAGGCTCTCTGAGTCAGCATGCTTGAGGTGGATGACAAGCATGCCACAGGGGTGCAGATAAAAGACTGTATGTACTGTGCTCCTTTTCTAGACTGAGGTTACGTGTTATCATAAATGTCGTTTGTCTCCTCTCTAGGCCTCTGCTGGATGTTTTCGACAAGAGCTATTACATAACAATTCCCTATGAGGAGTGCAAAAGAAGAAGAAGGTGAGTGTGAATAAAATTTGCATTGTTGGTGTTTACTTTAATGTTTACTTTAATTATGTTCTCACTTACCTTTCAGTAGTCATTGCCGTTTTCTAACAATTTGTTATTATCTTTAGTACAAGACAATACACCGTCCCCGACCCTCCCGGCCTGTTTGATGGCCACGTGTGGCCGATGTACCTGAAGCACAGGAGAGAGATGGAAAACAGCGGCTTAAATATTGGTATGTTGCAGACTGTATGTTTTTAATATTTCTTTGGGAATATTACGTGTAGTCTGTAGTGTATTCTTAAATTCTTGTTTTTCTTGAGTGTATTGTAAAAGGACAATTTTCAAACATCTGATTAATCAGTCAGCTTGTTTATGCTTTGCAGAGTCCCTGGATGGTTTGAAGTCTAAAGAGGAGATCTACAACCAGGTGTATGAGGACATTCAGAACAACCTGCTCAATCGTTTATAGGTGAGAAGGCCAAAAAGTTTCAGTGTTTCCAATTTGACTGAAAAATCTGCTGCACTTTATGGCCAGTGTTAATTTTCTTTTCTGCAGAAAAAAAAAATCTGCTTTATAAACATAGCATTTAATTAAGCATTAAAGTGCTTTTTTACATAAATAAAAATGTATAGGTGCACTGTTGGTATTTCAAGAGTTAAATTATGTTTTAGTGTACAAGCTCATCTAACAATATTATTCCTGTCTTTCTTGCAGCAGGAAGAGTCCTCTCCATCCCTGTACAGAAGTTGTAAATAGACCCAAGGATTCTTTTTTATGAAGTTTTTCTAACTTTATTCTTTATTTGTAAATGAAACATAGCAATGTTAATTTATCATTGTTTTTTTTATCATCTTCAGATGATCCATGTTTTTGTTTTTCCCTTGAAAAATGATTGAACCAGAGCATTACTGCGTTACTGTTATGTTAAACCACTGACTTGTACTGGACCATTTGTCGCATTTTCATACAAATAAATGCGTTAGTTGCTGTTAATATACAGTACATCAACTCAAGAATCTGTGTTTTCTTGTCATCACATTATTAAATGTTGTAGTTTATCTATCTAAATTAATTTCTCACCCTAGAATTCTAGTTACTAAATATTCCCTTTTATAATTGTAAATACAGATAAATATGAGTGATACTGCCACAGTTTTAATGCCTATAACCTAACTTTATAACACTGTCCTTCATCTCCCTTAATATGGTTTCATCTTGTTGCAGGTGTTAATTCTAGTGTTGAGAATACAAATAATTTTAACATCTTTACTCAGCCTTCTCCAATTTGGAGGAAATGAGGCACTCTACGCCTCCTCTGACTGTTATTGTCAATTCGTCAGGATTTTGAGACCCTAAATTGATTATGTTAGAGGGCAGATGAAGTCAGCTGATATTTAGTGCATATTTACAGGGTTCCCACAGATCTTTAAAAAGTCTTAAAGGCACTGAAACCATTAATCTAAATATAAGGCCTTTATTGGCATTAAAATGTCTTGAATCAATGTTTCAAGAGTCTTTAAAAATGCTCAGACATGGGAAGTAGGATTTTTATGATTTTTTTCTGGAAACTATAAAAGATAAATAGAATTTTCCAAATGTCTCGCAGTAATATCACCAAAAAGTAATGTTTTATTTTTCAATATTTATTTTAAAAAATAAAATTCTCTCTAACCTAGGTAAATGATGGCAATGTATGTTTTGTCTCTCCCTTCCTGTGTGCTAGTGAGCTGAAATGATTGAAGAGAGTTTGAATCTGATATGTTTGAAAACACCAGGAAAGTGAAAAAATATGTATAGACCCTTGAAAAGTTTGGAAATGTAGTCTATAAAATGTGTGGGAACCCTGATTAAATACAATGGATAGATTTTTTGTAAAATAAAGTTGCCTCAAGTGAAAGACTTATGTTCACCATTTTTGCCCGGGGCACATCTACAGACTCTAAAGTATGCGTGTTTTAAGACTAAGGAGCTCAAGGTATCATATATATTAAGTTTACCTTTAAGAAGTACCATCAAACCTCAAATACACCAAAAAAATCTTAGCCCTTGTTAGTCAAAATACTGTATAATTAAAAAAAACATTTTTCTTGGACAACTACATAGATATACAAATGACAAAAAAGGCAAAAAGAAACTAAACAAAAAATAAATAAATATTGGCGGTGACACAAAACAACGAAGAGGTTACAACGAAATGATCTCTGTAGGTTATCAACACATGACATTAAGACATGGTTAGCCCGTCTTAACTTTCAGATTAATGACAGGTTGCCAGATTTTCAGAAACAGTTCCTGCAGCCACATGTCAAATGTTGGGGGCTTCTCAGATTTCCACAATTGTAATAGTAAATTTCTGGCTGGTAGAGTGGATAGAGGCCTGGTTCAACCAACCCATAAAGTACAGTTAGAGAGGAAAGGGAGAACTCCTTGTTAAACGCCTCGGCAAGAAAATCAAGTGACACCAAAAAATTTGCAACCTCTTACATTGTAAGAATTGGTGAGACAAGGTCCCTTGCTCTGTTGAGCATTTTACTCAAAAATACTGTATAATTTTACTTCTCGAAGCAGAAGTATGCATGCACATCCAATCCAAACTCGGAACAGGTGCTGAACCAAACATAAGTGAAAAGTAAAAAAGGAAATAAAAAATAAAAATGGCTTGCAAACTGCAGGGCTCAAGTTCTCACTTATTTAATCCACCAAAGTGACATTTCAAGCAAAACCTCTCTTCATCAGACAAGAATTACACTGCGAGATGCCACCCTAAATATGCATGCCATCTTAAATGCATATGTCCTTTTTACCTTTATAATTTCATATCTTCTCTTCCCTAAAATCTTCAGCTTGGACTGTTTGCAAGTCATAACCATATTCAACCTTTAAAGAGGGACAGTGGGCAAAAAAATGTGGTAAACCTATGATGAGGAGGGTGAACAGAGCCTCTCTCTGTCAAGGACTTAAAGATCAAGAAACTGGGCCACTCTGGATTTCACATGGCTCAGTTTCAGCTGGACATAGTGAACATGATCCAACTGGCAAGGCGTTTAATAACTTTGATGTCATTATCTGAATACCTGGATTATATTATATAAACAGTCCATGTAACTACATCCAGGTTGAGCCAGTTTTGCTCATATCTATTTTAGAAACAAGAAAGCCTCTGCTGGACACCTGTATTTGTCCTACTGGGGTTTTTCCAACACTGCTCTGAAAGTGTGCCGGAGTAGGTCACAGACTGCCGTCAAGATTTAGGCTATTAGCACAAGATTTGCAGCACATGAGGTCCAAGGCACGTGCCGACATCACCTATGTACCCACACGTAAAAATAGGCCAGAATAATTTCTCATTTCCCCTGAGGGGAGAGCCTTATCCTGCCACAGAGGAGTGAGTGCGAACAACTCATGATACCACGGCTAAATAAAGAAAAGGTCATGTAAGTGCACGTATTCAGAGGCTACTAATTGCCGAAGGACATGGACAATCAACGGCTGTTTCATTAAAGCAGATGTTCTCTATATTTTTCTTTCATGCCCCCTTCAGAGTCCAAAAAAAGTTCATGCTCCCACCCCAGATTTCTTATTAATCATTAACAGTAATTAGGGAATGGCCCCTTGTGTCTGTCTGCAGTTTAGGTCATAAAGCCCGCCCCTCCTTGTTAGTGAATGGTCATGGGCCAAACGAAGAGTAAAGTACAAAAGAAAAAGTACATGCCAAATAAATTTTTCCCGAAGATGGTTTCGGACTTCTGAAGGTAGATCTTATCACCCCGATGTTAGTTTAAGAGTTGTTTTTTTAAATGATAAATTAGATTTTAATGAGTTATTAAACAAAAAGGGGATTTTTCTGCCATGATTGACAGCTGTGACAGCCAATCCGTGCACTCACATTCAATGGTGCTGCTTGCGATTGGTCGGACGGGTGTTTTCATGGGAAATCCCCAACCACGGGTATCACTACTGCACAGAATCTGTCTGTCAATGACTTCACCAGTGCAATATGGCAACGCCCATATCTCTGATATTTTAACCTCACTCAAGCCTAGCGGGGGTAAATGGGTGCGCTCCATCCATCTTTAAATACAGTCTATGGCTCACACGAGAGGAAATCAACAATCTTGCACAGTTACCGAGAGCAAACTATCGCTCAACATCAGCAAAACCAAGGAGCTGGTCATTTATTTTAGAAAGAAGGAGGCACGCTCAATAGGATCCTTAGAATTATTATCACTCAGAGGCTATTTTGGCCATCTCACATCAGCACCCGGGTTAAAAGAGCGCCGAAAAGCCTCTACTTCCCATATAGGGGCAGCATAACAATCGTTCAATTTGTGATAAAAGCACCAGATTTGGCAGACATGATTATGGATACATTAGAAGCAAATCTGGATATCAGGGCCATCACAAACTCTGACCCAGGTTGCCGTGGCAACCATTTTTCTAAATGGCTGCCAGCAGTTGGTTAAACTTCCCTATCCCATTGGATCTACAGTACATGCAATAATGCCTGGGGATATGAAACACCTACAATCTTGATCTTGAAGAGGGCCTTAGGGACGAAACGTCATAAAAATGACAATTTCATATGGAGCCAGAGTGTGCAGCGCACTACTCTCAGATCAACAACCTACAATAACAACCGCTTAGTTCCTGATGACATCAGCTGTTAGTACACGATATCTCTCACGTGTGTGTCTTGTGGAAATGGAGGGACAAGGTGATTGTTGTGACGCTGTAGCAGGCGGACGTGGAGTAAACCACAGTGGCCTGAACTCCCGGTGCTAAAAATGACAGCAGTATGTGTGACGGCTGGTAAAGCACGCACACAGGTGGATCAGGTCAAGGACAAACGGGAAATAAAGTAACCAGAGAAAACAAGATAATATGTGTTTTGTATTATTTTCCACAAAGACACACACGTATACAGTATATACTAATACTCAGAAGGTTTACGTCATTATGAGGGCCAGCTGCAGGGCGTATATGTGCACATGCACATGTAAAATGCAATTTTTTCCCACCACAGAAAGGTGAGTGTGAAACAGTGGTTACATTATCCAAAGCTACTTTACAGTAAAAACAAATCCAGTCTAGACATTTTCCTAGACAAACCTGACCTCATTTCTCACTGCTTGAATCATGTGACTGATCCATCAGCAGCCTGTTTAAGGTCAGTAATATCAGAGTGTTACACCGAGGATGTAAATCATTTCTATTGTTATGTCAGTTCTTAGCTGATCCTCAGAGTGTTTGCATATGTACGCACATACAGGACATTGCAATATAACTACATGTGTAGACGAGTCGTTCCATTCTTGCTTTTATATCTCTTAAATGTCTCTTGGGAATACAGGACAGATATAGGAGTAAATATGGCCTTTGTTTTGATTCACAACCTTCTTGTGCGTCATAGGACACTGAGGTTTATTACTTAAGTGGAAAAACTCTCACTCAGTGTTTTAACATGTTGGCTCAAGGTTTACTATTGACATGTTCACATTTCAGATCGGTGGAGGAACATAGTGCCCTTAAATACAAATACTGACCTGTACTGTACTTCTACTTTCAATGAGTTTGAATGCAGGATTTTTACTTGTAACAGAATATTTTTTACATTGTTGTACTGATCATTTTACTTTAAGATTCCAGTGTGTAGGATTAAAGGACATCTAGTTTTTTCATTATTGCGTAATCACCTAAAAGTTAGAATAGTGTTTTTGTTATCTTAAAATAAGCCCTTTACATTTACATACAGAGCGAGTCATTCTTTCTGGGGTCCACAGTGTTGGTGCTACAGTATTTTATTATTTATTGAACCTTTATTCAACCAGGTTTGTCCCATTGAGATTAAAAATCTTCCAGAACGGACAAACCACACATTGATTCTAGACAGGGCCATCCACGTGTTTGTGTCATGCCATAGTTCTCCTTCTTAATCTTTTCTTTCATTAATAGCCGCCTTTAAAAGCACTCGAGGACTCAAAGACGCAGCAACGCATCCACAGAAAAAAAATAAAGTGATACAAAGTTCAATATTTCCTGTGTAAGCAGAAGTGTGTAAACAGTGAGAGACTGCTTACGCTGCTGGAGCACCAACACACACTTTCCCAAGAAAGGGAAATCGAGTTCCTAAAAAGAAGAGACAGAAAGAGAGCAGTTTGATTTTACAAAAAAAGAGAGAATGCTTATGCATAGGACCAATAATTTGGTGATATCTGAATGATTTACACAAAAAACTCCTCTAGTAAAAGTCCTGCATATTTAACCTCCAAAGCAACTTTGATAGAAACTTAAGCCAGTTTTCATTGATGGTGTCGGATGTTGGACATCGACACCAGGGAAGCTGGAGGTTTATATCATGTTTGTGTCATCGAGTTATAGACGGAGGAGTGTCACTGGCTGAGAGATCTCATGTCCTTACACTGTGAAAGAGACCACCCGACATGCTGGAGGTATGAAATCCATCCAGTTACAGCCTGCCTGAGCCAACGAAACCTGATCAGATACACACACACACACACACACACACACACCCACACTCACACACGCGCACGCGCACACACACACACACACGGCCCTGCTCCTGTTTCTCACACTCACTCATGGCTTTATACTCACGCACAGATTGCTGAAAGGCTCTGAGTGCTTGTCAGGGTGTGTGTGTATATTTAGAGGGGGGTTACTGTGCTGTTAGTACAGGAGCAGATACAGGAGGTTATATACACCCTGTCACCCCTCCTCTAATCCCAAATGTGCTGGCTGCCTCCGTCACCATGCACTCGGGACTGGCACCACGCTACTGGCTACCAGTCTGTGCGCACGTTCAAGCAGCCAGAGTGACTGTGCCAGAACACGAATGAGATAAAATAAAGGCAAAGGTGACGTCCTCTCACCTACTTCCTGCCAGTCTACAACCTATGACTGAGCAATATTTTGCTGTTACATCGACCTTGTGATATGAGAGTAAATATGGTCTTAGATTTTGGATATCGTAATATTGTAAGTGCTCTTGTTTCCTGGTTTTAAAGGCTGCATTACAGTAAAGTTAACTGCAGTCCTGTTTTTTGTGTTTAAATTGTTATTTTTATTGATTGTATTTTATATTCTATTGTATTCTGTATTTCTTTTATCCTGTGTAAAGCACTTTGTGAGTCCTCTCTGTGAGAAGTGCTATATAAATAACATTTACTTACTTACTAAAGTCAGTACTAAAGTGATGGGTAAAGTACCTTAAAGCCATACTTTACTTAAAAGTACTAAATATCTTAATAAAAAATGACTGTGGTTGAACTTCAAGTCATCTTTTAAAATATTATTCAAGTAAAAGTCCTAAAGTATCCGTGTTTACTGGCAAAAGTAATTTTTTTATATTAAATGTAAATAAGTATCAAATTATTGTTATAAACAAAAAGTACAAGTAAATACTGGTAATTTAAAAAAGCAAGCGGAGAAATATGAAATATGTAATATATATATTATATATATAATATATATATAAATAAGAAATATGTAATTATTTGTTGTATTATTAAGTTGTTGTGTTTTTCAGAGTTTAAAGGAGTTAAAGAACAAAACTGTTTTTCCTTTTCTCCCATTACTTAATTTGTCCCACCATCTCTTCCTCCCTCCTTCCTTAATGCCCTCCTTTAGTTTGTAATAAGTAACTAAGATGCTTTGGCCAAATGCAGTGGAGTAAAAGTATACACTTTATTCAGGAAATGCAGTAGATTGAAAGTTAATATTGGCAGAAATATAAAAAAATAAAACACTCTTATCCGCTGTCCTTTTGGTAACATGACTAAAGATATGTTCTCCTCTGTTCACCTCAGTTGTTGTCTCTCTTTTACATACTGTTTATCTTCCTTTTAGCTCCCTCTACAGGAAAATCAGCTTACATAGCTCAGCTGCGGTGTGGGTCTTGTAGTTGATAAATGGAGGCCATGATGGTTTGCAGTCCTTATTGCATCCACTGGGAGGAAATGTATCTCCCCTCTATGACAATAGCTCTTGGGGCATCACAATATATTAATTTTATGTCTTTAAATCCCCACAACTGCAACCTTGAAAGACGTGTTGCTTTTTTATATACTTAAACTACAGTATAGACCAGACTCTTGTCATTTTCAAATGACCCATGCTGCAGCATGATGATTTTGCAGTACATTCACCGGCATCTAAATGGGATTTACACAACTCAAAACTTACAGCATAGTAGGTTAAGTTAAATTCACCTGTATCTCATCAATACAGGACCCAGGTACACTAAATTAACACCAGCACAGAATATCAACAGAGACATACTGTACATTCACCTGCAAACCAACAGCACATTAAGCAGACAAAAATCCCCTGTATCTCATCAACACAGGGTTTACAACGCAGGACAGATACACTAAATCAACGCTAACACAGCACAGATATTCACCTGCATCTCAACAGGGTTTACAGCACAGAAACACTCAAAGCCAACCGCACAATAACCAAGAGATGATGAACTGTGAAATGAACCCCAAAGGATGATTCACAGAGAGGTCCTGCATCACAGTATCAGTACTCTCTTGATGCTGGTCCCTAAGGTTCACACAGAGCTTGGCAAAACAAACAAACAAACAAACAAAAAAGCTTTTAAATACACCGCCATACTCTAATTCTCACTGAAACTGAAAATTGCACAAATGAATCTGTTTGTCTGTTCTGTGTTGCATTTTAACTGGACGTTGTGCTCGCTCTTTCTAATGTGTGATAGTTGTATTTGTCTGCTTGCATTTATTGTTGTAACAGTGGTTTATGCTGCCCTCTTGGCCAGGTTACTCTTGGTAAAGAGATTTTAAATCTCAATGAGTCTTCTTTCTGTTTGTCATATAATGTGTGTAACTATTTTGAGAGGCAGCCTGGTGTATCATTTTGTTATTGTATGGAAATAACACGCTGAAATTAGCAAATAACCAAATATGAATAAATGCCTGAATGGTGCAGCATTGGTAATGCTAACTGGCTATCCCTGTTAGCACCAGTGGACTCACCTGTTGACATGTTGTCATGTCCTCCTCCTCTTTCTCCTCCTGCTCCTCTTCTTGCTCCTGGTCTGTCACGTTTCTCCGCTGGTATCTGAGTGTTGTCATTAGGCTACCGCTGCTAACGATAAAGATTTTCGACGCTAACGTTATTTTTAAATATGTCTGAACTTTTTAAGCGTCCTGCAACATCAACCTCGAGTATTTTTTTTTCTCGAACCTGCTCTGCTCCAACTTCTCGTTTTTGGGCTCCTTTTCCCATCTCATTTGCCACTCTATTTCATGGGTGTATTATTCTGTTTGCTTATACCATTATACTTTATTTACTTCCTGCTTGACCTTTGACATTACATGATGGACTGATCCACTTGAAGCTGTGGGGGGAAGTGACAGCGGCCGGTACCACTATTTCACCTGCCTTATACAGGTAGACTATTTACATAGGAGCCGTGTAACCCCCTAATCAGGTGGGCTGTCCCAGCATTATATATATATATATATATGGTCAAGACAAAAAAATAACATTGGACAAGATAACAAATGGAAAACATATTTTACATTTTCTTAAAAATAAATAAATAATACATTTATGCATCACGTGATACAGCCCTACTATCATGGCAGAGAAAGTAACAGATACAGAGAGGTAACAAAATGTTCTTTAACCCTAACCTGCCCCTTCCCCATGGGTCTCTCATGAACTTCCATAAATATACATATAAAATATAAAATATATATAAATATACACAATACATATAAACAGTCTCTCACATGTGCATTACAGAATAAATAAATAAAAAAGTATGAATACAAATTCAAATCATATTTCTAGCTAAGTTGAGTGCACCTCCACTGCCACCATGTGGTGAAGAGGTCGAGATAGTTAAATGCAGCCCAGACAGAGCACTTCAAAATAGACGCTCCCAATACCAACATTATATACTGAATGCACAATGTGATGTAGCAGAAATTAAATCCTAGCCCTTTGAAACCTGAGGAAATTGGCTTTCTATCAAAAATCACGGGGAAAAAGCAGAAGATTACCTGAAAAATACATTAAAAATAAATAAATGAATAAACAAAGACAAAGAAAGATTTTAAAATTTTACTTAGAATTATAATGAATGAGTAAAATAATTCAAAATATACAATAATGATAACACCCCCCGCCGTAAATTAACTAATTTCTTGCAACATGTCTCATCAAGTTGTGCACCAATTTTTGATGAAGGTTCAGAGGTGAAATACTTGTGAAAGGATTTGAAAGTAGTACAGGAAAAGTGATTTAGCTCTAAGTTTCAAGCGCGCATGGACAAGCATTATAAAGCTGAACCTGCATTTTTCCGAGATTAACTCACTTTATAAACATTTGAAGACGTCTCAACCCAAACTCTCTATCTCTCTCTCTGGTGATGCTGTGCGCAACTGTGTGACGGAGTGGAGTGTATTCAAAACACACCCAGCAAATGTCCGTCGTTAAAGCCTCAGTGTTGGAGCTCTTCACACAGAGACACCATCACGCCGAGCTATGGAGAAGTTTGTGCTCGTATTAGTTTGCCTGCTGGATGTCCTGGTGTGTTTTGGTACCGGTCAGCACCATTTGAGCGCGGGTGTCGGACCGTGGAGACACCGGATGCAGTGGGAGAATAACGGTCAGGTGTACAGTTTACTGAGCACGGGAACTCAATATCGCTCACCTGCGCAGAGCAGAAGACGCACTCAGCTCTTATTGACCACTAAAAACAGTTTTAACCGACACCCCCCTCCTGTTGCGCTTAGTAGGTCCACCAGAACCAGATCAGGAGAGCTCCAGGACGCACCCCGGGTTCACTCTCAACACAACGAACAGAGTCAAACGGATGCGTCGGTTCTTGGTGTTGATGCGGGGCAGTATTTACTCCCTTCGGGACGACCCGGGGCACGCAGTCAGTCTCCACCGCGCCTCGCAACCTCTGATGAGGCTGTGGGATACCGGTCACAACGTGCACCAGTTAACGGCAGCGCCGCAGCTTTCACCTCCGCCCAGGAGTTCTCCGGCAGTGGAGTCCCTCGAGGAGGCCGGAGTACACCTGGGGACGGCACACAACGGGCCACTGTGTCACCAGTAAGATCCCCGGACTTTACGCACAGCCGAGGCGGCAGGATAAACTCAGAATCACCTGCCGGGTCACCTGGCACAGCTGGTTGGGTCACCATGGCTGAGGATAGCGGGGATACACGTCGCATTCAGCAGCAAACGCGTTTAGGAGACGCTCGCAGCGCGCAAAGAGCGCACTCACTGACTAGAATTACACCGGAGCCAAATGTTCCCCCCACCGCGCTCTCCAGTAACTCCGTAGAAATACACTTCCCCCGCACGAGGTCGGATACAGCAGGGGCTGCAGACACGGGTGACCCACGGGACCCACACAGTATTCATCACAGGAACTCGGTTTTCTATAATGTTTACCCTCCAGACCGCAGGAACAGGATCTCAGCAGTGCGCCCTGCACCAGGACCGGGATATGGCACCAGGTTCTTCCACAACGGTGAGGCGGGCGGGAGACAAAGTGCATAAAAAGTTTCCTGACAGACGCTGTTTGAACGTTAAAAAAGTATTGATGAATAACACCCTGGAATCAAAGTCTGAATAATCAATGAGCCCTGGCAGTTACAGCACATTTTCCGGTGAAACACGCGCCCCATATTCATGATCAAAATTTAAATCCCCTTTTTTAATAATGCATTTTAATGAGAGTGAGACATAATGTCCCCTTATAGCAAAATTAATGTCTCCTGCATGAGAGGCTCTGAGCAAAATTGAAATTAAATGGCTGATTGATAGACTGAGACTGAGTCATTAGTACAGAAGTTGGCCAGAAGTGGTGCATAAAGTTTAAAGTATTTAAAGTTCTCCATTCAGTATTCTGCTGAAGTGTTCTATTAGCGTATGCAGTATCACATTTACTCAGGTAGAAAGAGTAAAATGACTTGTTTAACCCTTTGAAACCTGATCAAATTGGCTTGATTTCTTTCAAAAACATGGGAAGAAGACAATGAGCAACAAAAGAAGTGCCCCCAAAAAAAAAAGTTTTAAGAAATTAGTAAAAAATCCAAGAAAATTAATTTTAAAAAAGGAAAGAAAAAAAGGACAAAGAAAGTAGAAAAAACCCTGGGGAAAGTGTTTAAGAATTCTGTTAATTCAGTAAAATAATTTCAAATCTGCTCAGGCTTCAAAGGGTTAAATATTTGTAAAAGGTGAAATGATTTCAATCTAGGTTTTGAAGGGATAACAGCAAGATTTGTTCAATTTCCTATTTTTTAACTTGAGTAGATGTTTTTTTTTCTTGTATACACTTGAGAAACTTCAGTAAATGTTCTGATGATGCGTGCATGCTTATTCAAATCCCCACACATATTTCTGTTGATTGTGATACATCATCGTTTACTTTCCAAACTTCCTTTGTGAATAAAGTTTCTGCCTCATTTCCAGAAGACAGACTTAGGTTGAAACTCCTACTTTTCAAAGGTCTTGACAAAAAGTAAACACATTTTCTGCCCAAATAAATGCATATATTTAAAGTTGTGTTTTCATTTTCTTTCTGCAGGCCTCCCGGATTTGGTGCCGGACCCTTACTACATCCAAGCTGCCTCTTACATCCAGAGAGTGCAGATGTACGCACTTCGCTGTGCTGCTGAAGAAAACTGTCTTTCCAGGTGCACTTATTTATTTGACATCACACCACATTAACCTGTCAGTCAAGTCAAGAGCAATTAAATAAGCCCATTAGATTTAGAGTCAGCCTGATGTGTCACCCTTTGTCCTTAACTGACATTTTGTTGCATGTTATCCACTGAGTGATAAAAAATGATATCTTTAAGCACAAAAATCAATAGGTATACACCTATAAAGAAATAATGATAATCGTTTAAGGTTCCTTTGAGGTTTCCAGATTAGGATGTGTGTTGGCCTCTGTCCCATTTGGAAGCCGTAGCTGAATGACAGAGTGGCTGGACATAAACCTGGCAGCTGCACGAGATTCTCCCCTCTGATCTGAGCAGCCACTTTGCCAAGTAAAAGGAGCTCTGAAGTGAAAGGCAGAGGATTCCTGAGGTGAATGAAAAACCTACTGAGGCAAGACCAGAAACCACCCTGTCGCTTACACAGCACTGCACCGTTATGTAAACCGGCCAGTGAGGAGGAGACGGAGTTCAGTGTGCAGTGAAGTGTGTGTAGAGAATAATGTGATGTAGAGATACCACAAACAAAAAGGTGATACAAGTCAACCCCAGCTGTGTTCTCTCACTTTCTCAGCAAATTAGGTCTTCTTACTGTCATGTCTGCTTGTAGATACAAAAGGTAAATTTGGCTTATTCTCTTACTATTTCCTTTCCCTTCAGGTCTGCATATCACCCGAGTGTGAGGGACCTCGACTACAGGGTCCTGCTGCGGTTCCCACAGCGAGTGAAGAACCAGGGAACGGCAGACTTCCTCCCAGTGAAGCCCAGACATGAGTGGGAATGGCACAGCTGCCACCAGTGAGTTCAGCGTTATTACTGATTGATTATTAAGTCCATGAATCATGTTCAGCAGTATGTCGTCTCTTTGATCTGACAGATTTGACTGAATTATACAATTGAGATAGTTTTAGTTAGAGGTTAAAGTTGGTATTTTTCAACACAGACCTTGTTTTTCCATGTTTTTTTTTTTTTGCCTAAGTGACTAATTGGAGTCACATTTTAAAAAGGAAAATTGGTCCAGTATTGAGCAAGAAGGCTGCAGCAGAAAGCAGAGAAACAGGCTGCAGTGTAACCACTCAGGGCAACTATGTACTGTCAATGTACTTCCACTAAAAGTGCTTGTTTTCATCATTGACAGGCTCAGATTATCGATCCCTACAGAGAACTGACTTTGATCACTCCTTTTATTGACATTTCTATATTTCAATAACTTTTTCTAATGGTCGACCAAGGTTATTCCTTTTATTGACACTTTTAGATGACCTTTATTTATGCTTTTACTTTAAAATTTTACTGTTGATCAGGATTGCTTTTAATCAAGTTTACTGCTGTGCTGCTATGATGTTCTATGTGAATGTTTATTGTATTTTTCAATTGTTTTGTACTGCAGATCAAATTTCCCCGTGAGGGAAATAAAAGCTCTGAACTGAACTGAACTGAGAGATAGACAATTTTGTTAAAGAATGAGATTGTTTTCATTTAACCAAAAACAGCCAAGAAATTGCTGTTGCGAATTTCACCGTACTCCATTTAAATAAAAAACAATTTTATCATCACAAAACAAATTTCATTCAAAGTCAAGAGGAAAAAAATAAAACTCACAAAAATCATCTTAGTTCATCTATCCACTATTACAACCATCACCCATGCTGGTTTGGTTGAAATAAACTTCATGATTCACCCACTTAAATGTGAAATGTTTACACAGTAAAATTACTGTTCATTTTTAAATAATAACTACACCCCCAAAACTCTTTTTTTTAGTCGAAAAGCAATATATAGGATTTAGTAGAAGTATTTAGTGGTGTTGTTGATTGATTCAGGTCCAAATCTTGACATTTGAGTGTTAAAATTCTACATATTGCATATAAATATGCATACTGACTGTTGAATTTTGCTATTGGCTTTCATCACCAACCGAGCCCCCCGTCCCCGGCCTCTCACCAACACACTATTATGTTTGTGCTGGGGAACCTCAAGTCAAAGGTGTGGGGTTTAGTTACTCTTTAACTCTTAAATGGAGTCAGGTGGGTTCAGTGATGGGAAATTCGTGGATGTTTCTGTTGAAACAAAATGGATCTTTCTCTTACTCTTTCTCTTAGACAAAAATGTCTACTTCCGTAGGGTTCCTTTCCAGAAATTGTCTGACACTTGAATTAACAATATGAGCCTGTCAGTGGCAAAAAAACGCACTTTTAGTGGTCAACTTATGGTGCGCCATTGCCCTGAGTGATTGCATTGCAGCCTGTTTTGCCCCTGCCAGCTACAGCCCTCTCACTCAATACTAATTTCAAAAATTGTTGTTCCCATGACTCACTTAGACACAAAAACATACAAAAATATTTTTTTTTTTATTAGGGTACATTGAGAAATGCTGAAGTTACCATTTAGTAATAGAAAAATTACACAAAATGTATATTAAATTTCACATAGTCCTATGCTTGTCTTCATTATTCTGGCTGCCAACATACTGAGATGTAGTCTTCAGTGTTTCTAAAAGGACAAGGCAGCATCTATTAAGACTGCAGCTTCACTGATACAATCACAGTCACAACTCCTCCTGTCTACATGTCCTTGGGCAATACACAGAATCCCAAATAGCTCCTGCTGAAATGATGCTCTGTTTGATCATCTAAGAGCTGCACAAGCAGCTCTATTTTGTGCCAGTTACACTTTGTTCGATTCCTTTCTCTGTGCTAATATGTGTTTGATCAAATATATTAAATGTGAGTAATTTTTTTTTTAGGAATAGAACGTTGTTATGCACAAAATGCAATAACTTACTATGTGAGTAGCTGTGTACCATCAATATGAGCCGACAACAGCAGAAATGATCATTTTTATTAAAATTCGCAGTAAAGCTCTCATTTGGATCTGTGTGTCTCTGTGTGTCTGCAGGCATTACCACAGTATGGAGGCCTTTAGTAACTATGACTTGCTGGATGTCTCCACCGGACAGAAGGTTGCTGAGGGACACAAAGCCAGTTTTTGTCTCGAGGACACGTCTTGTGACCCAGGGGTACGACGACGCTTCGCCTGCACTGCTCACACACAGGTTTGTCTTCCTGCTTTATGACTGCTTTTTTTCTACAGTGAAGCATCTGTTATTTTATTTATTGAGGTCTGGATTTTTCTCAGGGGCTCGGTCCTGGTTGCTATGACACCTATCACGCCAACATCGACTGCCAGTGGATCGACATCACTGATGTACCACCTGGAAACTACATACTCAAGGTGGGAGTGTAGAACTGATTTCACAAAATATGCAAGATAAATTGTGACCAAATTAATCACTAACTCGAGCAGAATTCACGTATGTTTTCAAATAAGGAGAAATCAGTATAACTACTTATGTTTCTGTCGGTCCTCAGGTGACAGTGAACCCCTCACAGATGGTTCAGGAGTCAGATTTCTCCAACAACGAGGTTCGCTGTGACATCAGGTACACAGGAAGCTACGTCCAGGCGAGAAACTGCAGGATCACTGTGTAAGTCAGTAAGTTCTTACTGCTTGTCGCTGAGATCAGAAGTAAAAACTGATAAACACTGATGTTTACTCTTTGTCCAACAGAAGCTGACCTGGCTGAAGAGAAATGATTACTTATTACCTTTTTGTTGCTCTTAATGTACAGTTGCAACTTTATTGTGCAGCTGTTTTACTTTAAAATGTTTTCTAATCTGTTGTTATTTATGATATCTTATAGTAATACAGCCAGGCTAAGTTAACATATGTTATTTGTAAGAATATAAATGTTTAAGCAATGCAAGACTGTACTGTAAGCTGTGTGTGCAGGAAACTTTAGGAAAGTGTGTCAACATGATTAAAAATTGTAAAGAAAACAAGCTATTCTTGAAGGACTTACACATTTGTGTGATATCTAACAAAAAAGGGCCCCACAAATGACAAAATACGTGCTTAACATAAAGTTACACATGTTAGGTTGGTTGAGGAACGTGGTGACAACATACCTTAAAATGATTCAGAGTTCACTTGGTTTAACACGTCTCCTGGGGAATGTTTATGCATGCACCACTTCAACCTGCCTCCTTCAGGGACTGGTCTCTACTTTACGGCCATCAGCACACTGATCACGTGATCGCAGCCTTCCAAAATATATACATGAATTACTGGCCCGTGATTACATGGTATATATACAAATGTTTTTGCATAACTTGAGTACACATATAAACAGTGCATGAGAATAGCCTCCAATTACTCACCCCACGTTGTGTTAAATTCAGACAGAAAATCTTTCTTTTTCTTACACGTCTCCGCAGTAAACAATCCAAAACCAGAAAATTCGTAATGAATTGAGGTCAAAGGGCAGAATTTCCCAAACTTCTTATTGACTGACACTTCTCCTGCATGTTTTAGATCTCTCTCTAAACGATCAGCTCTTAATCACGCAGCTTCAGGAGTTCACAATGAGATGATCATTTGAATCAGCTGTTAGAGCAGGCAGAGATCCAAAACATGAAGGACGACGCTGTCCTAGGAGATTATGTTTAACCGTGCAGGAGATTGTCTGAGAGTTTGAAAATTGACATTTTAATATAGTTTTGCTGTTGTTAAATGTGGCCCCTTATGACTTTTCTAAATTTTGGGATTTTTTGTTCACCATGGAGTCACTAGGAAAAAGAAAGTTTTCTTTACAAATTCACTGTAACACAGGGTGAATAATTGGTATACAAATGATCATTTGTGGGGTGAAATATTCCTATAGGAAGCTTAATTCAGTCATACTGTTTAATTGAATTGGTGCTTATTTTAATGTAAACAACGGTGCGGTTTGCCCCTCAGCAATAAAAGACCCTCTGTGTACTATTAAACACATACTACTATGTAAAGTGCTGTTAAAATATAAGACTTGCATGCGTGCATTTCAAGCAGTATGTCATGTATGAAATGAAAAGTCTGTGCTTTTACAATCTAGTCTGAAGGGTATTTGATTGTTTGAAAGGTGTCCTGATTTTTTTGTATATTTTATAATAAAGTTTGTTACCATTGAGGACTGACGCCTAACTCAAAAAAACTAAATGGTCACTACTGACGGGATAATTTGAACAAATATTTAACAACATGAAGTCATTCCACTTCTTATTTACCATTAACAGCAGTGAACACAAGCTGAGGTTCATTAGCATGAGGAGTGGTGCATTTCTTAAATGCTTCTGGAATAACACACCTCGGAGAAATACCTAAAATAATTCCACTGAGCACGTTTATGTCTTTCGGAAATGGCAGCACAAGTCATAGCCTCACAGCACCTGCCTGTTGTTGCGTGTTTGTCATGCTGTGTTACAGATGAGTGATTGGGAAAACATTTATTCACCTGGCATTAACCCCAGGTGTCTGGGAACGCTCTGTTTACACTTTGTCACCAGATTTATTAAGAACACTCTGACGTGGAAATGTATAAATATTCACCACAAATATTTCTGTAACACTATTCATTCTTTTTGCTCTTTGCTGTCCAGCAAAAATACTACGTCATAGTCTTATGATGTTAAATATAGGGCACGAAGGTGAACATTTTTTTTTTAGATTTTGGGTGAATTCAGTCTGATTTGTTTTAGCACCACAACAATGTATGGTGAAAACATAATGAATGGAGCGATTTATGCCTTGAAGGAACCCTTTGTGTGGTCAGTCAATCAATCAGTTATTCCAGACTCATGGTCAAGAGACAAAACATCAAATACACTAGAGAAATACACAAACACAGAGCAAAATCGTGGTGTAAAATACAAGTGTCTCCACCACTGGGATTAGTGTTATACCTTACATTGGACAGAACAAGTATTATTTCCTTCTCAGAGTCATTAAGCCGGCAGATAAATTTATACATGAGATTCCTTAAAACAGCTTGGAGGGTATTGACTCTTGCAGCCACAAATATTTCACTTGCACTTCACTATCTAGGTCTCTTGAGTAATATTGTCATGGCATTATTATACGTGCAACTTCTGTAAAGTTGCCTTTTCTGTACTTTGACCGCAAGTGTATAAAGTGGTGTACAATATGCTCTGAACAGAAAATTCTCCACTTCATCTGTACACAAACTAAATTTACGTGAGAGAATGTTGAGCTTGAGGTTCTTGTAGAGGGGAAGATTTTAGCAACTTTCACGCAAAGCCTTGATGAAAGGAGGAAACTGTTTCAGGATGTTTATGAGATGAATTTGCAGGCAGCTGTGAGCTGAGGTCATGGAGTGTATTTTCTCTGCAGCATCTGTTACAGCAGCTCCCTCACTGACTCACTTGCACAGTCTGTCTTATGGCAGCATCAGGGCCGCAGCGGGTCACCATCACCTCCACCTCCTCTCATGGAAATGAGCGCTGTGGCTTTCTCAGATGCAGTGTAGGTACATCTGCATTTGCTGTGTTGATGATCTCCACCCTCAAGTTATGAAGGCACAATAAAACCAGAGGAGAGAATTAGAGTAATTTTGATGGGATGTTCACTCTGCATTAACATTACTGTGCATTCATCACTGTAACACAGTAATACAGTGGTTAAATACATTCTGATCTGTTACTTGAGTAAAAGTGCTAATGCAATAATATAAGAATTCTCCACTACAAGTAAAAGTCCTGCATTCAAAATCCTACGTCATCCTACATCCTACGTCAAAGTATAGAAGAATTATCAGTAAAAAAAAACAAAAAACTGTAAAAGTACTAGTGATTCTGCAGAATAATGGTTCCTGTGACCAGTGTTGTAACCACTTTTCTTTGTCAGTGGGTGTTTCTGAATGGGAATTTAGAACATTTAGATCAATTGGGACTGTGGTTTGCATGTTCAGCATTTTATCTTCAGTGTTTTCATGTATTGCGGGACTTGAACTGGTCTGGTCTGAGTCTCTGCCTGTGACTGATAACATTTTTGAATTATTAATATTAGATAATAATACTGAGTGATAAACACTACGAGATGCCTTTTACTGTTGTAGCTGTTTGAGGTGGAGCAAATGTAACTGTTTTATATATCCTACAGTAGTGGTTTAGCCCAGTGGTTCCAAACCTTGGGGGCTAGCCCCTCCAAAGAGTCACAAGATACATCTGAGGGGTCATAAGTTGATTGATAATGAAAGGAAATTGCAAAATAAAGTTCTGCTGCAAAGTATTTATATTGATTTGTTGGAGATTCTCTGTCGTTTATCAGATGATTTTACTCCCACAAATAGGTATTTAAATTAAACCGTCAGAAGTTTAGAGGGTAAGAGGTTGTGACAAGAGGTCCCAACCATCCACTGCTTAAGGGGCCACAAGCCAAAAAGTTTAGAAACAACTAGTTTAATCTCTTTTTTAAGTTTATAATGCGGCTTTTTTTGTTGGTAAAATATGAATCTGAAAAGTAACCAGTTATAATGTTGTATATCAGTTGGAACTACTTAAGTAGCCTTCAGCACTTAAGTTACTGTGCTTGATGACTCTCCACTGCTGTAATGATGAAAGATGCAAAAGATGGGAAAGTATCAGAGATGAGGAAAATCTTGCCGCTTATATCCACCTCACTGGGCTTGTTCCGATTTTATAACCCAGATTTCACTCATCCTCTTACCCAAACTTGGCGTCCATGTGGAGCCGACACCATCTTTGGTCAGAGAGCGGTGGAGGTGATCCGCTGATGTGAATTTGAGTGTGACAGAGGGTCAGGGCAGAGCCTCCTCTGCCGCACCAGGTGCTGTTTGCTCAGGGCAGGCCGACGTGCTAAGCCTGCAGGGCGTGCAGGATGAGCAGAGCTGCCGGTCGCCCCTGCCTGCCCCCGCTGGAGATGGCGAGGAGGAGAGAAATTCCACAGATCCGCAGACGGCCAGGAAAACCTGAGTGCAAACTGCTGGCATCAGCAGCACCACGGCTAAACCATTCTTATCACGGGCTGCAGGTCTGTGAGGTCGTGCCCAGAGGCCGGACTGTCTGAGACTGCCGGTCAACAAGTGTCCGAGCCAACAGGCGAGACTGCAGTGACACTGGATGGCAGGCAGTTTGTTCCTTACAGACACAAACTGCAAAATACTGACCTCATCAACCTTTATGCTTCTGATTTTTCTGTATTTCTTTGTTGCAGATTTAAGTTAAACTTTCAAATCTGTAGGTTTATTTTATAGCATTCAGTCAACTGACAATGTCTTTTGAGTCATGCATTTGTAAACTTGGTGACAAGACCTCAAAATAAACGTCTGTGGGTTTAAACAAAGCTTGCACACACAGCATGAGTTCATTATGACAGAGCTGCTGAAGAGTCTGTGGGATACATCACTCTAAACTCTGACAACTCGAACAATCAACACCATGATGTCAGTGTTCATATAAATCAGCATCCACTTATAATTCACTTAACACACTGAGACAATTACGGTCTCACACATCAACTCAGTGAGAAGACAAAAAATAATACATGCAACAAGTAACAGGAATGTCACCAAGTCACCTGAATGACTTGAGGCAGACTTTAGTCACAGATTTGATGACTTGACATGACAAAATAAAAAAAGACTGGCAACTCATCTTGGACTTCAACACCAATGACTTGAACTTGAGCCTTTTTACTTGATAACTTCCCCGATACCTGAAGATTGAGAAGAATTTTATTTAAAAATTGTGCCACAAATCAATGAATTTCCATTCATTCCCTAAATCAGCTAACATTAACATTATTTTTTCCCAGCAAGTCGACATTTAACTCCACTTTGTTTGAACCAACCCAACATCCAATCAAGTTTCAGAAGAGACTAACATTAACATATTAACATTAACATTACATTACTAAGCACCATTTGAAAAAGGATGATACCAAAGATCATTTTGTTCGAGGAAAGAAACAGGTTGTGTGGAAGTCAACAAAAAATGAATTTAAATGAATTGCAGTAAAATGGCTTAAAAATAACAGAGACACAGCAGCTTCCAACAAACATGTTTCAACAAATAAATATACATTTTTAAAAAAAATCATGATTTTTGTAAATTAAATATATTTAGCGTCTACTATGATGCATTATATTTCAGTCTTGACTTGGGATTTGAGCACAAGGATTTAAGACTTTCTTGTGACTTGCAAAACAATGACTTGGTCCTCCCTCTGCTGATCATTCAGTGATCTGTTTATGGTGGTAATGAACAGATCTGATTCAGCTCCCCAGCTAGCAGGAAATGTCCCCACAACATTGACTAACGTTACCTGCAAGCTGTAATAATGTTTTAAAGAAAACATTTTAATCTAATGTTCAAAGATTTTTTAAAGGAAGTTTGTCTTTTCAAATAATGTATCTTTAAGGTTAAATGTGTTGTTTTGTTTTGGTGATGTTGAGAGGTGACAGATCATATAATGTTCTTTTTGTAAAATGTTCCCACAATGTTACATGAGAACAAAGACATAACATTTTCAAAGCAACATTCAGAAATGTTATTGAAGACTGAGATTACAGAACTTTTTTTTAATGAAAATGTAACGTGATATGTTAACAATAAAAAAACATTTCTAACATTTTTTGTTGTTTATGAAGAATGTTGTCTTGAACTTTAAGAAGAACAAACTACAAGAAAACTTGCCGCTGAAAACATTACCAAAACACTGCATTGGTTTCACTGTACCATTTTCAAGTTCTTAGAACCAAAATTTCTAGTTGGGCCTTTAGCTGCTTAAAAACTATTAAAAGTGCTAAATGAACTATAAATCTGCTCATACACAAAACCACTGACACACTGAAGTGTTGGTTTTAACTCCCCCTGCTGTGTTTGTAAAGTCTGCAGAATGAGCTTCCATCATTAGAGAAATAACTTGACGCCAGCTCTGTACTAATGTCATGTTTCTCTGTCTGGATCCGTGGTCAGTATGTTTACCTTTGTTGACTATTGTTTGTTTATAGCAAAGACTAGAAGCTGTTTGTGTGAGCACAGTGGAAATGAGTCTCCTCCTGGTGTTACACCGCCGTGTGTCTGACATCCTGAAGGACGGAAACAATGTTTACCTGGGCAGGACGAGGACTCCCTGACTCTGACCATTTACACATCATTACAGATTTAACAGCTTTGAAACAGAAGAATGTGCCTAATGACCCCTGTACTTTTCCTCCCGGAGCCGCTGTGTAAATATCCAAACACTCAACAGGCTGTCTGAGTGAACACACGCTGTGATTAATCCTGTTATTGTATTATTTTTGGACTGAGAAGTGGGACTGTCGACCCGGATGGAACTGCAAACAGAGGAGGAGGAGGAGGAGGAGGAGGAGAGGAGGGTGAGGAGAAGGGTGAAGAGGGCGGACAGGTTATTCAGCTGAAACCCTCCACTTATTTTTGGCCTGAATTTGCTCTCTAAATGCTCGTATTGTTTTAGAGGTTTTACACATGAGTGTCAGACAACGTCAACGTGTCTCCTCTCGTACCAAACATCTGTTCATCTCTCAGGAGGAGGACGCCTTACGGCTCCAGAGACATACATATAAAAACACACATATGCATGCAGACATGTAGGAGCAGACGTGAGACTGTTTCTGTCTCCTGTAACATGAAATGTTCTACTGTGAAAAAGAGAGGAATGTGCAGTATTGAGAGACTTGGTGTTTTGACCCCTTGCTGTTTACTTTTTGCAGACATCTTGTGAGAAAAAGACACTCATACTCCCAATTTATTATATTTTGTGCAGCAGAACTGACTACAAGGGGCAAGTATTCATTAGTATTTATCACAGGGTTATTTGATGGATCAGATGATGCAAAGCATAATACTTTCATAGCACTAGTGTTAAGTGCAGTTAAAGACATTACAAGTGCTTCAAATGTATTGCCAAAGATGTTTTTGTCTCAGTTGTTGAGGTGTTTAATTGTTTATTTCTTCCAAAATATTATTAAAAACAAAACACAAGCATTGGACAATTTCACTAAACCCACTGAAATTATTTTACCGAATTATAGTAGTTTAGAATCAGCATGTGTGCAATAAAATCATCTTGCTTCGCATGCATAGCCTACTATACTTATTGTTTAATGGCATTCACATCATATTCCGTTATTGCAATGCACTCTTCTACAACTGGAACAGCACAGTAGGCCACAAACCTTTATCCCATATATGATTTTTAGTAACATTTTTACCTGTATATACAGGGTGAATGTTTGTGTCCAACTGTTATAATGCACATTCATATTTTTATTTCACACCAACCCACCTTTATGTGATAGTTACATTTTTTTCCTGCATATATTTGTATAGCGTTATTTTCTTGTTGTAGTTATATATTAATACTCTGTAGTCAGTTCTCAACATGCGTCGCCAATAAAGTTGTTTGTGATTCTGGTAAAGTTTCACTAAGATTTCATGAAACTTGAAAAAAAAAACTAAAGAAAACAGTTATCATCTATTATTTTCTCTACCACACTATCACTTCCTGCCCCAGTATATCTTGTGCCCAGGCAGCTTGTTTGACAGTCTAACAGCTGTGATTATAAATAAATAAATAGCTCATTGAATCATTAAAATCAGACAATAGTTACGTACAGACAGAAAAATGTAATACTTTGTAGACAGACATCAAGGACATTGTGTAGTTTTCTGTTTCCATGTAAACCATGTGTAGCTGCAATGAAGAAACATTAATTAAGATAAAAAGAAATGAGCCCTTATAATAAGACAAGAAACTTCAGCGACATGTTAATGCATCTCATCAATTTGTAAAAACGAGATGTGCACTCTGCACTCTCTCCTTCACACCTGCGTACCACATCCTGGGCTGCAGCCAGGCAGTAAAAAAAGAGACATACAGTATGTATGGACAACCACACAGAGGTGTGATTGGGTTTGAGAGAGTTTTCCCTCTTGTGCGTACAAAAAAGCAACAGTTTTGATGTCAGATGATGATACCTCTAGTTTGTATAGCTACTACTCTGACTTAGTTTGTCCAGATAATCCCAACTCAAGGTTCACTGTCATAATGTTATCATGAGTGGATGAGTTTTCTTCAGTTGTCATGGTAATTGATGAGTTAATTTGAGCTCAACTGACCTGAAGTAGAAATTAATTTGATCTGTTTTTTTATGCTACTTTATGCGTACTGTAACTAATGTGGGGTGAGAACCAGAGGGGCCTTGGTGACATGTGACCAATTTTATACAGCCAGAACAAACCAGCCAACCAGAACAAAAAATGACCATACTTTGTCTTGATGTTGTGTATTGTATTAATCTTTAATACTAAAATGTCATAAACATGTGGATGATAATGTAATTAATGTATAATAATTTGACATTTATTGAAAAATATCTTTAATGAGTGCGTCTAATTGCAGTTATGCCATTTTTAATGCTTTAAACTTCAGTGTGAAGTGTTAACTTTTGGTTTTTGATTAGTAACTTTGGATTGGTTGAGAATTCCCAAGTAACCTTTTGGTAATAGAAAAGGTTTGTCAAGAGCTATCATTTGATTTTTAAATTTATTGAAAAAAAAAATTAATTACTTTTTACCTGGTGAAGACTTTAGAGAATTAACTAAAGTGCAAATAAAATACACCACAGACTGTGATTAAATGCGGTCATACTAATCCAAAGTGACATTTTATTGAAGCTACGCTGCCTGCGTTAAAAATAAATGTTTGAACGAGGGCGACATCGTGTGGTCATGCATGGCCGCGCGACAATAAATTCAACACCACTTCTTTAATTTGTCATTATTAAAATAAATTAATCCACAAAGTACATCAATAAAGAGCGAATTCCTAAGTACAGTGCTTTTGAAATATTAATCGTTTTTTAAATGTTTGTCTTTTTATATTTTGTTTCTTTGGTTTGATATGTGACGTCTGATGTGACGACATTCACAGTGGACGGGATACCGGGCGACCCGGGGAGCCACTTACAGCGACACACCACCACACTGAGGAGGAGGAAGAGATGGCCACCCAAAATAACTTCTGTGCTGTTAACTTGGCTTTTCTGCTTGTATGCGTGTTGATCGCGGCATTTGTCCCCGTGGATGCGTCTCCTGACCGGACGAAGACGGTGGAGTTCAACGTTAAACCGGGAGGAGTGGTGCACACTTTCTCTGAGGCGGTTGTAAGTGACCGTATGGCCGTTATTGTCTTTATTTTAAACACTCAGCTGGCGGTTATAAACAGTAACGTTACCGGGACACAGAGCTGCGGTGAGGATTAATCTAAACGTGCAAGTTTGGCTGTAACGTTATGCTAAATCACCGTGTAGTTTATCGTAGCTCCGTTGTTATTAATTTTTAAGTATTCGGAGGAATAATTACAAAATAAAGCATATTAGGATTTATATCACATGTTAAATCTGTGTAAGTATTTCATTAAAATGTGTCACAGACGATTTATTTGGTGTTTATAACGACATAACTAAAAAAAACTACAGTCGCGGCGTGATGACGACACAGCCTGTGAGAGGCTGACACGTCGCTGCCTCGGCGACACAATGGCTCCTTTGATTGGCTGACAGTTTTAATCAATACGGACAATTTCTTTATGTCCTTTGAAAGTAAAGTTTTAATATAATGTGTGAACATAAATACTGCGATTAATTGCCTTTATATCGCCAATTATTATTATTATTTATTTACTTATTGTCTTAATTATTTGTCCATATAAACGGCTAAAATAATAACAAATTCCCACCACAGTGGACTTTTTTCAATAGCACATATTTTGACCTGACATAGCAGGAAAGGCAGGTTTTACTACAGTCTTTCCGCCAGTCTCTTATACGCATTTCCTGAAACTACAGCTCTTTCCTTGTCAAAAGACTGCTTGCAAAATGTAACACTAGCACTCAAACTCCACCTAAAACGGATTGTTCCCACCAAAATGATACACACAGATAAAAACCGGTGTGATATATTAAAAACACTGCTGGAAAAATATTCTTTGTGTATGCTTTGGCTTCTTGAAGCCTTGGCACATATTCAAATGCATACAATTGTGTCAAAATTGTTTCTCCTTATTTAATTTTTTAAAATGGGCTGCCACTTTTTGGTGTGCACAGTCTAAAGACTGTTACCATATTGTAATTCTATAAATATATCAAATAAATATTGCTCTGGCACAATCATTGTATCAACATAGCCTACAACACATTTGTCCATCCAATGAGCTCCAACTGGGCTAAACCGACAACCCAGAGTCATACTGTAAAAAAAAAAAAACACACACACACACACACACACACACAAGGAAATGACCTTAAAAACCGTGTTAAATCATAATAATAAAATAATTTAAAACATGTTATTACAATTATAAATCCAGCTTTCTCGACATTTTTATTTTTATTTTTTTTTGTTTGACAAATAATTTTCCAAATCTACTTACTTGCTGTTTGTTGATATTTCTTGCCAGGTTGCTCTTTGCCTTTTTTCCCCATGTTTTTGAGAGATATCAAATCGATTTGCTCAGGCTTCACAGTATTAAATACTTGAGAAAGGTGTCTGAATGCAGCACAACAACAGTGATGTCGATCCAGGGTTCAAAGCGTTAACTGGCTAAACTAATTATATGTGTAGTCGTTAACTACTTAATTAAATTTCTAATAACACTTTTGTAAATGTCAGTGCTTTGGCTGGTAGAAATGTTTCAATTGTGTTGTGATTTTGCTGAAAGACAAGATGCAATAGCAGTGAATTATTGCTCTGCTTTCGCTTAAATATTGACTCCTCAAGCACATCAGGTGCAACATTTTCGTGTTTAACATGTCAAACCATCTGCTGAGAGAAACGTCTTCACCAGAGGAATGAATTGATGTCTACAAAACATTGTTATCACAACAGCAGCCAGGACAGACCTTTGAATTTATAATGATAGGAAGCATCGACAAGCAAGCTAATCTTTGCCTCTGTGAGGCTGCGGGGATGAATGTTTTTGTATGTTTGCTCGATACAGACTGAATTTATTTAACATTGGTGCACACAGTGTTAAAACTGAGCAGCAATTTGATAATTTTGCTCCTGTTGGAAATGCATGTTTGACTCATGGAAAGTGTTAATTAATAGCATGTTGAGCTAATTGAAAGCTCAGTAATGAAAATATGCAGATTTAATGACACACAACTCTCTTGTTCTAGAGGGATTATGAATGCTCTTTCACTTATGCTTCACAAGGGGGAACCAATGAGGTGAGTGTCTTATCTCTTGCTGTCAGTCTCCAGCATCATACTGTTGATTTTTGATTTGAAGTTACAGCAGTTTTATGGATAAATACTCTTGGTTTTGTGCCAAACAGCAATGGATGATGAGCGTGGGTCTGAGTGACGACGACAGACTGTTTTCCTGCTCCGTGTGGAGGTGAGACACACACACACACACACACACACACACACACACACACACACACACACACACACACACACACACACACACACACACACACACACACACACTGGCTCAGTGACCCTGATGTTCAGTGTGTCCTCAGTGAGAATTTGTCTCGTCTGTGTCTGTTTCCACAGAGTCACTCTTTGATTGTAGTTAATCGTGACAGCCCCAGCAGAGAGGAGAAACAATACAACAGAGTTTCTAACCTCGCGCTTTTGATGTATTCATGTCCA
The DNA here is from genome assembly GCF_026936395.1 of Plectropomus leopardus. Classification (NCBI taxonomy): domain Eukaryota; kingdom Metazoa; phylum Chordata; class Actinopteri; order Perciformes; family Serranidae; genus Plectropomus; species Plectropomus leopardus. The sequence goes on along the minus strand of NC_142180.1, from coordinate 22,860,569 downwards.
GCTCTGACTTAATAAGCGACTGAATGTATGCAAATGACTTAATGTTGGTGACAAATATTTGTTTTTCATTCCTGCCAGGCCCCAGGGGAAGTCGTACCTGTTTTTCACTCAGTTCAAAGCTGAACTAAAGGGAACCAAAATTGAATATGCCAATGCATATGTAAGTATAAAAGGAGCACAATTCCCTCAACTGGTAGATGCAAATTTAACTGTGGCTGTCCTGTTCATGAACTTGTTTTTGATGTTGTACACTGGTCCTTACCAGGGACAGACAGCTCTCTATTCAGCAGCTTAATACTTTTAATTACCGTGGAGTTTAATGTAATACTTTTGACATTCAGCCATCTGATATACGAGTTAAGTTGACCACATACAGCATGGCTCGTATATCAGTCAGTTAAATCTTGATATTTGTGCAACATTGTCAGTTTTGATTAATTTTGCTTTTGATAGCCCAACACCCCATTATCCGGTAAAAAAGCAACAACAAAAAGACGAGAAATACAAGAGGTGTTAACTTTTAGTCCGGCGTTCCATTAACTCAGTGAGCTTTAACACCACATTTCAAAGCCCTATCTGTGATGTAAATGAGATAAAAGTGATGTTAACTTTTATTTTATTTTCTGTAGGCTTTGGTGAGAGCCAGCTGGTATTTTCAAATAATTAATGATGCTAAAGGGAGTTAAAACTTAGCCGCTTGGGTGTATATGGATGCAGGTATGAAGTGTAGCTATAGACTGTCTTTTTTGTTATTTGTTTTGTTCAGTTTTCTGTAGTCATATGTCTTTTTGTGTAGAATGTCTGATTAAAGAAAATCAATAAAAAAATGTAAATGACAAAAACAAAGACAGTGTTAGTACCTGTAATCACCAGCTGAGCAGCTCTGCTTGCCAGAACCCTCCAGACCCAGGTGGTGTGCAACACAGTTAACTGAAGAGCACCAAAATTAACCTCTAGACCAGCATGCGTAACAGGTCAAAAAGATTCTCGGAGGTTAATCGATTTAAGCAGTTACCCTTGACATCCCTATTTGTTTTTCATTCGTGTTTGACTCCTTTTCTAACTAAAGGAACTCAAAGTTGTGCTGCCTCATACTAAAAACCTTAATTTCAATGTAGGTCCACAAACTTACATTAGCATCTTTAGGAAACCACAAATGTAACATATTTTATCTTAAAAAATGATTTTTTGCACTCCTTGTCCTCAGTGTTGTAATTTGTTTGGAGCCACATTGCAGTGTGGTTACAATGCTGTAGGTGCAACACCTCTTCAGTTTCAGCTCTTCAGCTTTTCCCCCCACTGAGTAATATGTTGTGGAGCTTATGTTGGGCAGCAAGAAGCTCTCAGGACTTTACTGCCTAACAAAGACAAACTGTAGTAAAAAGTTTTTCCTTGATGTTACTGCACATTTTTAATGCGCCCTGTCAGGGCTGAGATTAAAGCGTCTCTCTCCTTCGCCCCAAAACAAGTTTAGAGTGTTGAATTTACAGTGTCTGCACAAATATCAGAAAATCAAGGCAAAACACAGCTGATGAACATTTTTGCGTAGCCTGCAAATAACAAACCATCAACCTTTGCACCAGCAACACAGCAATGCATTTGTCAGGCTCAGGGATGAGAATCAGGCAGGATTTTTCTGTCTTGCAGTTTTTTAGTTTTAGTTTGCTTGACCACAAAGCCAGTAGCTGTCAACACCTGTACTTTGATCTTCTGTGAGAAGATCAGCATCACATATTATTTGTTATGTTTATAAAATCACCAAAAGTTGCAAAAATGTCCATTAGCTTCCCAGAGCCAAAGCTGGGGTCTTAAATTGCTTGTTTTGTCTGACCGACAGTCCAGCGCCCAAAAATATTCAATTTATATTGATTTAATGCAGAGGAAAAGCAGCATATGCAATAGACAATAAGAAAAAAAATCAGTGACAGTTTGCTGTTCTAACATTTTAAATCAACAAAATAAATGCTAAGGACAGCTTATTTTCACTTACCAAAAATCAACCAGAGGTGATGTTTCTATAAGCCACTTATCTCCTTTTCGCGCCGCTTAGTTCTGGAAATGTCTGCAAATTAGTGCATATTAAATTAGATGATGCATCATTTTCATACCTAAAGTAACATTTCTGAAAACTTGTAATACAAAAAATAATTGTCTTAATGTAATAATCAACATTAGAAGTTTCGAGGTGATATCTGTTTGTTAAAATTTCAACCCTCTTCACCTGCAGTGTCTGTCTTTAGCGAGGTTTTCTTCAGACCTCTATTGGATGAAAAGGTCTGGCTACACAAGATTAAATGTCACCTAGTGTCATGTGAGAGTCACAGCATTGCCAAATGAACATGCTGCCACTTGCTCTTTGGACCTGACTGTAGCTTTACTGCACATCCCCTCTACTAATGCATGTGTATCTGTGGAAACCCATCATATGCTTCACAAGCACCTGCACATTTTTAGATCCATTGTCCTCTAATGATGGTTCGAGCTACATTCCAGCTTGTACCGACTTTGACAAACGAACACAGGCGGAGACGGTCAAAGTAACAGAAAAGCTTTATTTCCCGTGGAAGTCAAATTCGCCGACGTGTCTTTGCACATAATGTCTCATGGAAGGTTAATGTCTGGACTCTTACAGAGCTCAGTCACTTAGCCGAGGTCTGCCGTGTCTGATGTGGTCATTGGCGAAGTGAAGCACACACCTTGACACGCCTCCTTCCCCCAGCAAGGGCAGTCCTGACACTCTGTCATTAGTGAGAGCACATGTTTCCTCCTCCTGCTCTGGCTCCGTGCCCTGCAAGCAGAAGACGTGCGCACACACACACACACACACACACACACACACACACACACACACACACACACACACAGAGAGAGAGAGAGAGAAAAAAACTTCACTAAATGATGGGATGAAAATAACCTCACATACACAAACAAACACACCTGCCACCCCCACACAGAATCTCCTTGACCTTGTCGCCACATCCTCCTACTCTCCCGGCCCGTCTGTTGCAACAAAAATTGTCTCCTGTGCCGCCTCTCATCCTGTTTTTGTTTATTTTTCTCTTTTCCTCCTCCTTTCTTTCCCTCCTCCTCCTCTTCATCACTGCTTCTGTATGTGTCTCCAGTCTCAGACGTCGCCTGCAGGACAGAGTGACGTGCCTTTGAAGCCGGAGGAATTTATTATAGGAGACTCAACAGGTGAGAAATTGATTGTATTTCCAAGTGTTCAATCAACTCCCTCAGCTTGTCACGTCAATCTCTCGCTCTCTCCCTCCTCTCCGTCACGTTGCGAGTTCCCTGCTGGTTTCCCTCAGAAGCATATGCTCCAGCTGTGAGTGGGTTGCCATTTGTCCCTGTTGCATTATTTGTTGTTATTCATTTTCTGCACAAATCCCCACTGTGGCTCCAGTTCCGGACTGTGATTAGCAGGATTTGACAAGTCACACAGCAATTTACTGTAACAGCAGATTAGACACGACAGTACAGAGGCTTATAGACTCAATTTCCAGCAACTATCACAGACTTTAGGATAATCCCGTCCCGGTGAGACCTCTGGGAAACACTTCCAGTCATGATTCAAGGGGATAAAATCCTTAACAGAAGTGCGGGAGGTAAATTACTGTTTTAGATGCAAAATAATATTTTGAGTGAATTACAGGCCAGTTCACTGTTATTTATTGTTCACACTGAGCAGACTGAAGACTCTCCACAAGGAGGAATCTTTCAGTCATTATCAGACCAGTTCCTCACATGCCAACCTGCTCCACCTGCAGCAGAGAAAAGTCCCTGCAGACATCTGTGGATGTTACCATCTACAGGCCAAGTAATGATAGTTTTCATAAATTTAACATTTGTGCCACCTACAGGCAATGAGCTGCTTATAGATCTATGGTCAAAGTTTTTATCACATATGTGTTATAAGGATTTTGCTACTTACTCCAATAACAAATAAAAAATAAAATTATGTATTTTTATTATTAAATAAATTACAATTCAGCTTGGGGCTGTCAGTTTTTTAAATTTAATTATCTGGAATTTTTTTGCAAAGAAACCATGGCCTATGAACACTGATCTCTGATCAGTCTGACAATGATTTTGCCACTAGGTACAGCAGCCAATGTTTTGGGAGTTTCAGTGTAGCCAGTGGACTTCCAGATAATGGATTTCTGGGGCCAAGAGTTCTTCTGTGAAACAGTTATTGTTTTTATCATTTATTGTCCGATTAGCATCTTTGGTTGCAAGAATGGAATTCAATTCAATTCAACTGCGCACTAAAGGTTATGATTCATAGCTCTACACAGAGCCTGCACTGTAGCCAAAACACTTGTCTTCTGCTAGACACATTTTCCTTACAAATACAACATCCTAACATTATTAGCATAAGCCTGTGACATTTTACAATACATAAATTAGCTTAGGAGGTAGCAGCGTTTTCCTCCACTTATATGAACCCGGATATTTATTGTTAATTATCTGTGACATAAAAATATATCAAAGCTTCAATTCCACTAAGGGAAGTGGTTTTCAGTTTACAAAAATAAACAGGAATAGAGTACCTGTCTATGCAGAGCTATCGCTAGACAAGTTTAGTGTTGATTATGAGCAATAAACAATGGACCATCCCTGTCCACTAGAGCACTCTGAAAGACAGTAGATCACTGTTAGCAGGAAGCAGAAGCTATGCTCACGTGAAAAAAACGTACATTTTTGTAGGTTTGATGCGTCAAATGTAAAGCCACACGCAGCAGCTACAGTTCAAAGGAAAACGAAATTGCAGTTGTAACACTCATTGCCTGCAGGTGGCGCTAGTGTCTGAATTACAGCAGCTATTTCTTGCATTACTTGTAGATGGCGCACATCTACATCTGCAGATCTAATGCTGTTGCTGGTACTTTCTTTGCCAACAGGCAGTGCAGGTTGGACTGGACCTGCAGCTCTCAAACTGCTGCCTCTGCAGTTAGATGATACTGGCTGGTTTCAGGTTTTGCATTAATGACCTTGTGTCCTTGTTGTTGCTTTAATATTGTCTGTGACAGTAATTTGCTCTCCTCTTTTACCTCCAGTGACCCACAGAGATGGAAAGTTCAGCGCTCAACTCTCCAAACTGACCGCCATTGGACGGACACGACATGATGAGCTGTAAATGGTCAGAAGCATGACTCAGCTTCGGTCATGTTTTGAACTCTGAGTCGGGCCTCAGTGTTTCAGCTCAGTAGTCAATGAACGATGGATTAGTGGGGTAACTAACAAAAATTGAAGAGGGATTATGCTGATACTGTCAGTACATTAATTACCTGATGCGTTTAAAGAAAGAATTTGAAAATGCTGCTTGAGATAAAGAAAAATACAGCGAGGTGTTAGTTAAGTATTCATATTTTTTCTTACTACATAATGTCCCAGTTAAAATTCTGCTATGAGATAAAGTGCTTCCATAGTTATTTCTTAGTTTCTGAGGCTATAAGATTTACAGAGAGCAAATCTGTTCTGATCCAGTGGGGCTGTATGTGAATGTATAGAGGATTGGTGTCTGGGGGCTTGTAGAGTATAGATAACACATTTAGAGTAGAGAGGGATTTATCCATCTGGTGTAATCCTGAGAGGAAAGTGAATAATCTCCAGCAGCGTCATCACACACACATAAACAATTACATTTTCCTCTTTCTTGCTCTGTTTCTGAGCTGAGCTCCCTGCTTGGTCTGTTTATATTCATCTGTTGTAGATAACTGTGAGCACACATTTTATCCCCTAAATCACCCATCAGTACCTCTTGTGATCAGTTTTTGCTATTTTTGTTTGTTTTTGGCCAGAAGGGATACTTGTAATGGAGCAGATAGCAGCATCATTAAATGATAGAAGGATAAAGATATACAGAATAGACTGAGATCAGTGCATTTTTTTATAAATCTTGAACAGTGTCAGTGTGAATTCATTGTTTTGAAAATATGTTATTAGTATTACAGGTTTACTGTGTAGGATTTAGGGAGATATACTGGCAGATATGTTTTCTTTAGTATAAAATCCCCTGAAAATAAGATTGGATTCGTGTTTGTGACCTTAGATAGAGCTGTTTATATCTAAAACTGCATTGATCAGTGTTTTTACTAGTTTAAATCACTTGGTCCATTTGTTTTGAAAGGAAGAGACATTAACAAATAATTTGGCTCAGAGTAAAAACCCACTAAGCAATGTACACTGGAGAAATTCTGACTGAGTGAATTTTAGTTTAGTTTAGTTAGATCGCTAGTTGTGATCTGCAATTTTCACTGCGAAAAGCCACAAAATCCCCTAAATCTTGCACACAGTTTATGAATTCTGATTCTTGAACTTACTCTTGATAATTTTTATTAAACGCCTGCAACCATTTCTCTATATTCTGGTGACTTGTCAAGTACAGTTTGAGATTGAACCCAAAATACTCAAATATAATGTGTGCACAGACATGGATCATAGTATATATGGCAAAGAGATGCCTTCACATGCCTGAGCCCCTCTTGAACCTTTGGCTTTCATCCTTCAGTGGCACATGTGTGGATCAGCGAGAGTATTGTGCAGGTTTCAGAAGTACATGCTCCCTTATGTAGTGAGTCGGATTGCCTTTATCTTCCTCACATTGATCCAATCTTCTTAGATCCACACAAGAGTCCACAAGATGAGTTCTAAAGGATTGATTTCAGATTGAAGGATTGTGCTGATTTGACTCTGTGGTCGGATTACTAACTAAGATCCTTACCTTGTTTGGATCCTCTCATCTGGATCCTCTGGAGTTGAGGAAACAGCTGGGGGACGTTTGTGTGTCACCATCAAGGCTCCCTCTGGGGTCACAACAGGAAGTAACCAGATGCTGAGAAAAAAAACCACACAAGATGTTACTTATTTTGTACATGTTTTCTTTTTCTACGCCTTGATTGTTCTGATTTATGATGAAATGTGATGGATGTTTGAATAAAGACATGTTGTCACTGCTCTGGAGATAATTCAATGTTTTTTGTCTTGTTATGTCAGTCATGATCTGATTGAACCTCCCACAGCCTCGTTATAGGGTAAACATGAAAAGAGAGGAGAAATTTGAGTGCCAGCGTAGAGGCATTAAATATTCTGAGCGCTGTCAGAGCCGGGCCACCGTGAACGTGGCAGACAGCGTTTTTATGCCCCCGTCATATCCATCTAAAATAACGGTAATTTTAGTACCAGCACTAATGTATTCCTAATTTAAACTCAGTTTGTGTGCTGCAGAAAACAGCCAGGTTTTTCAGCATACAAATTAGACTTAATATGAAACTTTATATTAAACTAAGCATTATGAAAAATGTATTCTGTAAGCATGCTCAATTAACATATATTGTCCTCGGATAAATGTTTCCACAAGATAAAGAGCTTTCCATTGTTTCTTCTTAATTTCTGGGGAGAACGGCTTTGCAGGACGGATCTACTAAATCCAGAGGCACATATGGGAAAGTATAGAACGTTGATCTTTGTGGGCTTATAGAGATATCGAGTCAGGAGGGATTTATTCATTTTATGTTAAGCCAAGAGAAAATCAGTCATCTTGATTGTACTCAAATTGGCATCAGTGAGTTTGAATCCTGTGATACAAGAATTTAAACTGCAGCTGTGCAGTTTGCCACTGCTTCAATGTAAAATCTAACTATGACTGTTACTGTTACTGAGACATCTGAAGTTCATGAACTCAAGTATATAGTGTTGTAGCACTTTGCCAAGAAACTCCCACAGAGTCTCCTACTTGTAATTAAAGCATCTTATAGCAAAGACGTGACCATTGCAGATTCTGATTTCCAGTTTCGTGGCCCTGGATAAAAAAATAAATAAATAAATGATACTTTGTTCTCAAGATGGCCGTTTCACTGAATAATAAGTCTCTGTCGCACAATATGTGTTTGTTTACTGCCAGTTCACTGTGTCTCTGAGACTCAGAGTTACAGCTATGCTGTCATCTAAACCCTAAACACATCTCACTACTGTTTACCATCTGGTACCAGCAGAGATGTTTATTTTCAACTTCTCCCCTCCTACAGTACGACCATCAGCAAAATGTATACACTTGATGCTGCCAAGAACTGTCCTTGAGTATGATGGCGTGCATTAAAGAGAAATCAGAAACATTTTCAGCCACGCAAGCAAAGTGGCTCCAGGGGTTGGTCAGCCCAAGATTTTAATCTAGATTAAAATATCTTAAATACTACTTAATGGATTGCAATGAAATATTATATAAACATTCATGGCCTCCAGAGGATGAATCTTACTGACTCTGGTGTCCCCCCTGGGTTTTACAACAAGCGCCACCAGCAAATCAATCACATTTTTTGTGGTAAAACTGTTGCATGGATAGCCATAAAATGTGGTACAGAAATTCATGTTCTCCTCAAAATGAATGTTATTAACTGCAGTGGTTCCTGAATTCTTTTGGTTTGTGACCCTTAGAAAAAGGCCATGTCTACTCGAAAACCCCTCATTAATATTTAGCCTACCAGTTATTCAAAGACTTTTTTTTGGTAAAAGTCCTGAAAAGGTCATTTGCAATGGGAGAGCTAAGTTTGAAGTCTGCAAAATAAGCACAGCTTTGTGCAACAAAAAAATCTTGTCCTCTGCCTTTCTTTTCTGTTCATCTAACAAACCCATAAATTAATCTTGCAATCCCTTTGGGGGGGTCCTGACCTTCAGTTTGGTAACCACTGCGGTAGCATCGTTAGGTAAGACTTACAGTTTGTCCAATACTTTGTTTTTTGACCAAATACATGCAAAACTAATGACTTTCACACTAGACTCAGGTGTAATTTGTGTTTTGTGCTAATACGTTGCTAGCATGCTAGCACATGAAACAGGGACTTTGGGTGTCCTCTGCCAAAAGAATTTTGAGTAACACTTCTTTTCTTTTTTCTGCAGTCTGGTGAATGGTCTGGTTTGGTGATTTTTTTTGCACCAATTTGTATTTTTATGCATCGATTTATGGCGTTAGTCAACAACTTGGTCAGAAGCTCACATGAAAAATGCACATGTTCTAAATATAGAGAGGGGAGTACCATGCTGCTGTTAGCATTTAGCTGAAAGCACCTAATTATAGCCTCACTGAGCTGCTAACATGGTTGTAGACTAGTCTTGTTAATTATAAGTCTGCTAAGATTCTGTATTTTTCTGTCAACAGAACCCATGACAAGACCAAAACCAATAATGAATTTGTCCTACTACTATTTCCTGTGTATCTAAAGCCTGATATCACTTATTTGGTCAAGGCTAGGTGGTATTTGTAGATTTGCGAAGGTCTGACAACTCACTTCAAAGTATTCTTGTTTTGCTGTTTTATGGTGTCACAATACTGTGGTGAAGGTCTGTTTAGACAGAAAAGGCACTTTGATAGGGAAGATAATGGTTTGGGGTAAAATGATCGCTTGAAACGTGGAACATGAAATCTTGCTGGAGTTTTTGCAAATTGGGGTTACCATCTAAACACAACCCACTTATTCCTCTGTACCACAGACCAAAAAACTATCAAAAACACATCAGTGAGGCACACCGCTGCACAGAGTGACATTTTCCTTCATTAGCATGAATGTGGGCACTGTAGTTTATTTTGAGCCAGTCCCACAAACACCGTCCTGCTGCTGTAAGTACTCACTAGAGCGCCAAATGTGTGATAATCCTCGGCTCCTGTTTGAGTAACGTTTGCTAAATAACTACAGTGCCCAGCTATTTTAGGAAATTACTGAGCCCTGATGCAGCTACATATTGGTGCATCTTTTTTAAGATTTACTTCTTCAGATGGGCTTGGTGATGAGTGCCACAGACAGATAAAGGAGAGATGGACCAAAGCACTGACGGTTTGGTCTTTTGATTTGATTTGTTGACGATAAGAGAAATACGAAAAAACACCAGTTTAGTCTTTAAAAAAGAGCCACAAGAAGGCATTGAAATAGTTTCAGAGGACAGCCTCAGATGACCTAAATGAATAACCCATCGATTTGCTGCGTCCAGCAGACATTCCAGTGTCTGTTTTTCTCCATTTCCTCTCACACACACCTGCCCCCTATTTCTCTCCCTTTGCTTCTCCTGACATTTGGAGGGGAACAGATGGAGATTGTGGCTGGGTCGGTCAAGCCAGAGGCAGCAAAGGAGATGGGATTTTTGTAACACCAGGGGCCCGGTGAAGGGTACAACGAATGGCCAGCTGCCCCCTGTCTCCCCCTGATGCGCACCCAGGCGCTGGGCCGCTGACCCAGTCAGCTCCGAGCTTCTCGGCCTGTTCACTCCTTATCTGCCCCCGCTAAGTTCCTCATATCATGAGACCTTTTCAGCCTCCATATATATCACAGATTTCCAGCCTCTCTTCCCCAGCGTGTGCTTTTCACACCGCTGAGCCAAAGTACCCCGAGCAGCGCTGAGCTCTCGTTATACCATCACGACTCTTGACAGCAATTATCTAACCCAGACAATGCTGATACATGTGAGTGGATGTGTCTGGCTGCTTGGGTTGAAGTGCACTAAAGCAATCAGTTCTTACTTTGTCTTGCCATCTTGCAGTAATTACAATTTCCTTCATATTTCTATCTAATTAGGCCTTCTCCTTTGCCCTTTAACTGTGCAATCTGTGGGAGTCTGAGAGCCGGGGTGCAAACTGAGCATCTGTACAGAGGCTCTTGTTACCAAAGCTGTAACCCAGACAGATGTTATGATGCCCTGTGTATGTTCAGCGTATATACTCATGAGATTGGTGTAGGAGAAGTGACGGGAAAAGGACGTCCGCAGAGCCAAGCTGTTATGCCTGACATACTCACCCCAAGTTGCATTTGCGTCCCGTCACCTTGGAAACTTGGTCTCAGCTCAACTTGGCGAGCCTTAAATGGCTCTCCACTCTCGCGGCTGGTGCTGTGAATGTGGCTCTGTTTTGATCGGCCTCCCCCTCCTGCTGCATTGTCTCACACAGTGGTCGAGAGCAGCCTTCTTTTCTCGGGGTACGGAGGAGCTTTGCGGGGCTCCTTCACTTTCTTTGTGTGCTCGGAGGTTCTGTGGTGCGGGTACGGAGGAGGCTTGCGACCTCTGCGGCCTTGTGCTGTTGGTGGTTTAGCTGTGGCTGCAGGGGCAGAGCACACCTGTGAAGGTCCTGCTGAGGATGCTCGCCTCTCTTTGTCGGTGTTGGACGCAGTTTGAGTTTCGGATTTGGTGGGTGGGCAGCCGGCAGACGGAGGCTGGGTCGATGATGGAGAGGGCAGACCAGCAGATGGGTGGTCACTTTGTGGGGTCTGATAAGATGCAACTTTGGTCTCTATGATGACAGAAGGGCTAAGAGTTGGGGGAGGCTTTGGAGACAGAGGGGAGACAGGGCTGATGGAGGAGGAGGGCCCAGGGGAGTGAGGTTGAGAACCAGGGCTGCTGGGGTGATGGAGGTTTACTGTTAGAGGGGAGACACCTGGAGTGGGAGGTCGCACAGGTAGGCTTCTTTGGGGAGATAGAGTAACGTCATGGGAGGTTAGATTTTGAGAGGGATTGGGTAAAGGGAGATTATTGCACTGCAACAGCCCACTTTGTCGGGGAGAAGACCCCAGACTGCTGGTGAACCGAAGAGTTCGACTCCCAGATGTCACCGGGCACAGCAGCACATTTGGTGGAGACTGACTCCTGCCATGGTGATCTCTCCTGAGGCTGCCAGATGAGTCCGTGGCCCCTCGTTGGTCTGCAGGCTCTGAGGGCCTCCGATGGGTGCTGCCCACCGTCACGTCGCTGGAACTCGAACCTGAACTGGAGCTGCTGTTGCCTCTTTCAGTTCTCTGCTGCTCCTCCGCATTCAGATCAATGGTTGAGGTTAGATAGTCGATCTGCTGTACCACCTATGATGGATAAATACATACATTGTGGTGATTACTGGAGCCAATCATTGTTTTGTAATATTTGACAATTAGGGACTGTACTTGATTTATCAGAGAAGGGGGGTATCTGTTGTGTATTGTCTTTTTTTGTTTTTTTACCCTTCCCGAGGTAACAATTATTTTTCCTCGAGCCTCTCTGAGTGACTGAGTGAAAATGCATGACCCTCCCTCCAATGTCACTATCTTTAGTTTAGATTTGGTTATGGGGTTTTTTTGATGAAAGTGTTCATTACACATAATTTCCACAGGCTGTCACAAAATTGAAAATCCAACAATAATTTCAGTTTTTTCAATTTATGGCTATGATAAATTATGTCTTAGTTTTGGTGATGGGGGTTTCTGCTTAGATTTAAGAATACAGCTACATTCTTTATGTTTGCAATATTAGTATCATAATTTTAGTTTATGTGAGTACTTGATGCTTTTGTTTTTAAGGTCCTGGGCAGCACCAAGACAGGTTCATGATTTTTTACCGGGGCAAGAGAGGCTGCAGACCAGGGATAGAAATAAGTACAGGCCACCAGCCAATGCAAGTAAAATATGCAAGTGGGTGCCAGATTTGCTTTACTTGCCAGACAAAAAACAATGGTAATCTATCAGTGAATGGTAGATTTTGAAATCCACAGGCTGCAGTGGCAGGTGAACAAAAAAACTTTTACCTCCCTCCAAATGTCATTCTTTACTTTGCTTGCTTAAACGATCAAATAAACTGTACAAAACACCATGCTTGCCTACAGACAATACACTTATTCTGCCTGCATAGGATATGTTCTGTAGGTGACTGAGTGGCCGTTTGATTTTGTATTTGGTTTTCTGTGTTTGAGGACAAATCACCAGGACAGTTAAGAATAAAGAGAATAGAAGTAACTGGAAAAGGGGCACACTGACTTTACACATGACGATCTGTAAACTTTTCAAGGGGAGTACTTTTGCTTTGTGTAAACAGTTGCATAATGTCTCTGGGTGCTATAAATGAAGCTCTCCAGTTTAAGGAAATAGCCTAGATGATGTCATAGTGATGGCATCAAGACTGTTTTAGCTAAGGGCCCGAGACTTGTAACAGAAAGCCTGTGCTAGAAACTTGATGTGTGCAGTTTGAAAGATGGAGATGGTTATCTGGCAGGGAAGGTCTGATGAACATCAGACGATGACCAACACAAAATACCATACTGAGATGCATTATGGGAAATGTGGGATCCAGTGTTTTTGGTACTAAAAGTCTGGATATCTTTACCTCTGCTGCAAAGTGCAGTACTTAATTGCTGTTGTAATGAAAACCAGACACCTATGATTATTTTCATTGTTTAATCTGCTGATTTTACATCCCATTAATCCTTATATGAAATAAAGTGTTAGAAACTAGTGAAAAACGTTGGTCACATTTTCATTGAGCTCAAGGTGATATCTGGAAATTGCTTTCTTTTGTCCTTCCAAAGCTCTAAAACATATTAAATATACACATTTCCTCGAGTGAGGTCACTAAGTGCACAAATTAAGAAGACCTGCCACTTTTCTCCCTCTTACATGATTGCAAATTAAATTAAATTTGATAATTGATAATTTGACGAAAATTTGTGTTACTTATTAATTTACAACTGAAAAGCTGCAACTACAGAATATTTGCAAATGTTTTTATTACTCAATGTAGCAATCATTTCAACATTTCAAGTATTTTTTGGCCATTTTTGATATTGCAGCACAGAGGTGACAGGAAATGAGAGGAGAGAAGGGATCCAACATGCCACGAAGATACCAGTCAGATTTGAACCTGGGCTCCGTTTATCAGGATATTAATCCCCGAAGGGACACTGCATTGTCATAGCAGCAACATATGACATAAATACATTAAAACAATAGTAATATATTAAAATACAGCAGAAACAGATGCAAACACAGGAGGCTATGGTGACTAAAAGCAGGTAACTAAATAGCTAGGTAGACATTAGATTAATATGTGTGCATGCCCGTCAGTTAACACAGTACATACAGAATACTAAGAGGAAAATTCTGTTACTGTGTCCATTCTTTTTAAAAGATTTGTATTGATTTATGTATTGATATTATGATTATTTATTATGTCCTGTGTAGAGTGTAAGTTATTTGTGCTCTCATGTATGTTTGTGTTCTTGCTTACCTGACATATTTTGTCATATTTTTGTAAAATAAAGCTGTGTAGAATAAAACAAAAAGCATCTGCCACATGCAAACGCAGTCAATGCGGCTCTACTTTATCTATAAGTCTATGTCTATGAACTGGACCCTCGCCAAGCTAAACAAGCACGCTAGCTAGCTATTATGTGTAAGCTAGGTCTACGTGTTGCTGCAGGCCAGCTGGGATACATTCATGCACATTTATTTGTGTGTCTCCATTATTGTTTGACCAGTAAAGTAAAAGTCTGTTGATAGTCGCATTGGCAGCCTACAAGCGATGCCGACGAGTTAACCCCTTAATTAGTAACGGGTAACGTTAGCCTACTTTGCTTCGTCTTCCGGTGTCATATGAGCATACCTAGAGATTTGCGGTGATGTGTCCGGGCTTCTGACCTTCTCTTCGTCCTTTTCCAGCGACCATAATGACGACCATTTATAATTTAACTCAAATTATTTGTGAAAATATGTTCCTCTTTGCGGGGTAAAGCGCGTCACGACGACGTTAAATGTAGGCTAATTTAGGGTTAACGTCATTAAGGGTTCAGACCACCTGCGAGGCGGAGTGATACATGGATAGTAAAAGGTTCAAAGCGCTTATGGAATGCCTCTCGACCAATCAAATTGCTGGATCAGAGCTAAGCGTTATAAAAAAAATAGATAAATAAATAAATAGAATTAGAGAAAAATCAATTTTAAAAAAATTAATTAATTAAAGACTTTTCCTTAGGAGTGGAATTTAAGAAAGCACAATTTTGTCTGACAGCTTCAGTTACTTTACAGCTTTTACATACAAAGCACATGTAGAGTTTATAAAATCTTATGCTTTGTTATAAATTAAACTAACCAACAGTTTAGTACAGCTGTAGTATTTAGTTTATTCACAGAAAATTAACTGGCACCTGTTTTAATCATTTTATAGTTCCCTTGCTAATTTTATTTTTTATAATTTTGAGGTTTGGACAGACAACAGACATTGGGCTCTGGGTAATTGTGATGGCTTTTGTGACATTTTTTCCCTAAATTTATATAAACTAAACAGTCAATAAATGGAGGAAATAATCAACATATTAATCTACAACTAACAACTAGGGACTAACACCCTGCTTTTACATTAATGCACAAGTAACAATAATCTAATATCTAAAATATAATGGCACAACAGTTGAAGTGGGCGTCTTCATGAGTAGTTTTAATACTTTAAGTATAATTTTACAATTATACCTACTACTCAAGTAATATTTCCAATCTTTTACTTGTAATGGAGTATTTTTACAGTGTGATGCTTGTTTAAGTAATTGATATGAGTACCTCTTCTACCACTGGTCACTTCTAATAAAATGATAACATACAAAACCAACCTTACACTGTAACCTGCGTATAGTAATTGCAATATTAAAAGTCAGTGTAACTCTTTTTTTTTCCTGCATTTGCATGTCTGCATCTATAGTTTTGGAGCATTTTTGACTCATACAGAAGTGGACTCTCACCAGGTGTACAGCTCTAATCTGTAAGTATGTCACACGAGCTACAACCTACTGCAAAAAAAGGTTTACCTTGGCCCAGAAATGGTTATATTATGGGAGATGTGTAAGCTAAAATTAGGTGGGTTTCCCTTCTACATGTAATACTTGGAGTGAAAAGCACACTGTGCAGTATATTATACACAGGAATACATGCATATATTTAAATGCGTGCAGAGATGGAAGCACGCGAGTGTATGCACGACAAACATGTACACAGAAATGCTTAACGCAAAGACACACACACACACGTACAGTGATGGAGACAGGAGAGATTGTAGAAAATTACACTGGGGAAAATGTTTGACCTATCTCTCCACCTGCTCTATGTGCACGGATAAATCCTCGGCCCCTGCTGGAACAGATGAATTATTGTTTTGTTCTCTGTATTCAACAACATCCTTGCTGATGTCAAAAGATGACCTGGTTTGTCTTTTTTTTAATGCTGAAGCTTTTTGGGTGAGGCAAAACCTCATATTACTTTGAAGTGTATATGCACATCAAGTGACTGTGGGCAGGTGCTGCTTGTTAATGTCAGAAATCAGAGGAGATAAAAGAGCCGAGGAGGACCCTGGTTCTCGTCTGCTCCTCCCAAGAGTGTTTATTAAAAACAGTGTTTTTGACCTCTCAGGTTCTCACATATGGTGCCGAGAGACATTTGTTGTAGAGATCAGTCGTGTAAGTTACATTAAACTCTTTCAGTTAAACTCTACTATTGGTTTGCTCCAAGTCCTGAGTCACCGTTCAGTTTTTGATCTGTCAAAACGCCTCAGCAGAAGATCACTGCCTTATTCATGCGTCAGCTTGCTTTAGTGATGTTTTTTTTCTCTGAGACAAAGGTCTTTATTGTTGCTTTAATATTTGTGTCTAAAATGCTTTAAAGGCTCACTCCAGTTCCTTTTTATAGCAGCATCGATTATTAAATAAATCTGAGGGTTGCTTCTCATGCAACAGAATGATAAAACAGGGCTTTGAAATAAATATGCGACCAAAGTCTTCTCTGGTGCCTTATCTTCCTTTGATCTGTCGTCTCTGTTGTGAAAATTTGGGATTTTTCTATCACAGTCTTCTTTCTCACCCTCTTCTCCTTTCCACTCCTTTTCGTGCATAGTGTATATGCTCTTTCATCAGTGTTATATTAATACTGTCACACTAAAACCTCACAGCTAGGATGATGAGGTTAGTACCTCGGGTTTAGCCGCGACCTCGCAGATGCAGATCAAATGCCAAGAGGCGAGATTTACGTGTCACTTTTACTGGATGAGGAATACGAGGCAGAGATACTCAGACATAAATGGATTATAAAATGCTATCCAGCTGTGCCTGGAGCAGCATCTGTCCATGAGGAGGGAGAGTGGTGGAAGAGATGAGAGGGGATGTTAGAAGAGGAAAGACAGAGCGGGAGATGCAGAGAGGAAGGCGACTGCTCTGCCTGATGTCACATCTCAGCAGTCTCTGAATGCATCATGCAAATGGAGCATAACTATTGTCTCATTCACCTCTATAAAAACATACGCATGAATTGAGCACGAGGGGTGTGCATGTTTGCAGACAGATGACAGGGAAGAGTTGCAGAAACAGTTTGCAGACTGTGGTGGATTCATCCAACCCTGCTGCTGACTTTTTAATGCATGTTAAATTCTGCTGAGGATGTGCATTTGGAGGCTGCATTGTTATCTGTACGAGCCCTCCAGGTTTTATAGCATAAGCATGAACATTTTCTGCATGAGATTAACCATTTAAAACCTGAGCAAACTAGTTTGTTATTTCCTAAAAACATGGGGTGAAGGCAATACCAACTTAAGACGTGGCTAAAAAAAAAAGCAAAAAAAAATATAGTAAAAAAAACGAGAAAATTACCTGAAAATGAACAATAAATTAATAAATAAACAAGAAAATGACAAAAAAAGTGCTGAATTATTATTTATTTATTTTCTGTGACTAAATTTAAATATTAAGTTATTGTAATCATAAGAAGGATTTTCTGGACCGATTCCCTTTTTTTTTAAATAATAATTTTCAAACAATTTTAAGGTAATTTTTGTCATTTTACTAATTTCTTATCATTTGTGGGGCATGTCTTGCCAAGTTGGTGATTACTTTTTCCCATTGTTTTCAAGAGAATCAAACCTATTTGCCTTGGTTTCAAAACGGTCAAACAGCTTGTGAAAGGTGTCTAAACGCAGCACAAGAAAACTGATCCAGGTTTCAAAGGCCCCTGTGATAGGATGCAATAACTTTTTCTGCTTCTCATTTGTTTTCCTTGTGAGTGCAGGGATGATTGTGTAGGTGAAATGTTACACAGAATCATCAAAAACAACACGTTACCTCCTTCATTTCCTGGTGAACGTCCCTCAGCGCTGTAAGAACCTGCTCCAGGTTGTTCACCACCCGTTTAATCTGGTTTCGAACCACCTTCCTGCTGCAGCCTGAATCCCTCCTCTGTGACTTCCCTTCATATTGGACCCACGTCTGGTTCTGGCCCAGAGATGCGATTCGCTCCAAGCTCGGTCTACTTTTCCTGGGTCCTCGTAGTGTTGTGGTGCAGCCCAGGCCTCTCTGAGGAACCTCGGTGGAGAAGATGACTCCATTGAGGGGCCCGTTGAAATCCACAGGTGGCTCCCTCAGGTCTCTCTGGCTCCTGCTCTGCTGTTTGATGTAGCTGACGCTGGAGGTGAAGGCATGCTGTCTTTCTATTAGTCCCTGAGTGTCTGAGCTCACCCAGCTGGATGAATGGAGGTCCCTTTTGCGGTAGGTGGTGCTGCTGGCGTAGTCCCACACCTTCCCCTTCCTGTGCTCTACCACAATAGGCACCTTACAGTTTGGCTCCTCATTGAGCAGCGTCGGAACAGGAGGGGGTCTCACAAGCGGCCCGTACTTCCTGACCGAGGTCCCGTCACTCTGAAGGTGGCTGCTAACAAAGGTGTGGTTGTCCTGGGCCGATGTGGCGCTCTGATCCTGCGGCTGGTCCCCTGCACTGTTCTGCGTATTGGGATCCACCTCTGGAGACTGGTTCCACCTGGCAGGACTGTCCTCCCTCTGTTTCCCCAGACTCCCTGGCAGGATGTGGTGCCCCCGCAGCACCACTGGCAGCATCCTCGCCATCCCATTACACCGAACTTCCCCTTTCTTTGCCCGGTCCTTGATGGAGAAGAAGCCTATCCCTTTGGCTTTCTCCAGATTATTGTGGGCCTCGGAGCTGGATTTGTACGGTCCGTTGAGTCCCAGGTCACTGCTGTGGTGGGGCTTCAGACTACTGCGCAGCCAGGGGATGAAGTGAGGGGTGTGGGGCTTGAAGCCTTTCTGCTCCCCAGGCGCTGGAGCTCTGCTGTCAGAGAACATGGTGATGGATGATGTCCAGCCACCTCACAGGAGGAAGAAGAAGCAGAAGAGGAAGAGGAAGACTCCTGAGACACTGAGCTTCCTCCTCTTTTTCCATGAATCCCCTCCTACCTTTGCCATTAGACCCGGTCTGCTCTATCTTTAGTCTCTTCTCCCCGACTCCAAAACTTTTATCTGCTTTTTTCCTTCCTCATCCCAGATCCCACCCACTCCCCTTTCCCTGCTGGTTCTGATTTTATCACCCCCTTCTTCTTTCCCCTCTGTTTCTTCCTCTCCTCCCACCGTCCTCCCTGTTGTATTGCTCTTGAGCCCGTCACCCCCTCATTGGGCCGGCCTCGGAGATGCCGAGGGCCTCTCTCTCTCCGTCTTCTCTCTCTGCCTGCCTGCGTCTCACTGGCTCAGTAGCGGTGGAGGCTTCCTGTCTCTACATCTCTCTCTCTCTCTCTCCACACTGCGCTGCGCTGCCTCCTATCCTCGCTCTTTCTTCCTCCCACTCCCTCTCACTGCTCTAACTCCCTTTCTCTGTTTCCCTCTTCTCTCCCCATTTCTGTCTCCCTGTTACTCTCTGCGTCCTCTGTCTTTGCAACTCTCTTTTACTCCCCTTTCTCTCTCTCCCCACCTCCCATTTGCCAGGGAGAGCAGCTGAACTTCAATCAAGACGCCACTGTTATTAATCCCCCGTTAGCCAGTGTGTACCCACGTGATTGCCCCTGCCTCTGTTCTCATCTGATTACTCCTTCCCCAGCTCAGCCCTTCACAATTAAATGCTGCTTAGAGGGGGTTTAAAGGAGTAGGGGAGGATGACAGCAGGAAGGGATGGAGGAGGAATAGTAGGGGGGCACATAATTGCGACCCTCCCAGATCAGAGATCAGCACCAGTTTAACAGAAACTATAAGCTGCCCGGCTACAAATAACAGCCTGCCTGTGGCATGGCTCCCCCCTAGATTATTGTAACTGTCAGCAAATAGTGTCGCGTTACATCCCAGTTGTTTTCTTGTTTTATTTTCTGCCGCATATCCAACTTCCATTTGTTCCAATTATGCAGAGACAGCTGCTATTTTCGGGTTTCTCTTCCAAATTCCCATTCTTGGCTGTCTGGATTAGATTTCTTGTGTCTGACAAGCCCAGAGATGCCTCCTAGGTGCCTTTTTACTCAACTGCGGCTGCATGGATGGGTCCCTCCCTCTCTGGCAGCATCCGAAATGAAAAGACGGCAGCACAGCCACACAAAAGCCCTGACAGTTTGCTGTCACTCAGCAGTGAGGCGCTCAAAGCATCTGTCATTCTGTTAGTCAGCATAGCAATCTATCCCTCTGGTAGTGCCCTGTTAAAATATGACTTCATTCACTGACATGATCTACTATACAGGTACGTGGGGGGAGAGGAAACAGACACAGGCTTGGTGTAATCTGCAGGCTAAGAAGATTTTTGCCTACATGTCGACAGACTGCTGTCAGCCAGTAATGACCACTAGTCTGGATATAAAAACAATGAGGGGTGGAAGTGATAGAGCGGCTACTACTAATCCTTCTCTTTCCTCACGAAATGCTGGTGCGCAAACCCAACGTCTGCTTCTGTGCAGTGATGGCTTAGCATTAAAGATTTAACTCTGAATGTATATCTATCTGTGTGTGTATGTTAATGTTGAAAGGGTTTTATATAATGAGGATTTCAAACAGAATTTCACTTTGAAATAATGGTTCACTCAAGTTCAACTTTATTTAAACAGCACAGTCGCTCTGCACACAACGCGGGCCTAAAGCAAAGGCTAAATAAAAGATAAACAGATCTTTCTTGCATTGATTTAGTGTCTAAAGTTTCTGTTTTGCACGTTCACGTTTAGGGAAAGGCGTCCTGGTTCTTGTTGGGGTTGAGAGGTAGGGCGAAGTGTAAGGGCTGCATGGTCCTCCAAACAGAGGTTTTTCAGCCAAACTAGTGAGTGTATTGACCAATCATCGGCATGACGGCTACACAAGTAACAAAAGAAACCCACAAATGTAGTTTCTCCATTAATAAAGACTTTAAATTATGATCGCCATCATATTTCTGTTGTTTCAGTGTTTTATGGTACTTTTCTTTATAACACGCATAACAAAACAGCGCTAGTAGTATGCTACTGTATCAGTAGCTTGCTAATCAGGTAAAATTAGATTGTCATTGCTGATTTGTCCTGCATTTTGACATATTGCATTTCCATTTTGCTTTTTCCTCCTTTGATGACATATGATGTTTAACTAAAGTGAAAAAGGAACATTGATAAACTGAGAAGATTCAGTCTGGAGTCATTTCTTGTATCCGTTTCACATTAGTTTTACAACCAGCCCCGCGTCTTTAGTTAAAAAAGCGGCCATCCTTCAAGTCATTGAAGTAAATATTGGCCCCATTTTTATAAGCTACATACCTCCTGAACATTCTGACACTAAAATGATGTTTTTGAGATTGACAAATCAGGAGAAAATGAACTTTGTTCGAGACCTTTCTTTGTCTCAGCAACACACTCTTGCAAAATCTGGCAACAATTTGACAGGATCTTGTACTAGGCTGAAATACAGTATTTGGCTATCAGATATGAGGAACAAATATCAAATTTTTACAGTATATATTGTAGTATTGTATTGTTTTGAATCTGCTTCCATACATACATACTTTTACTATACTTCAAAATGAGGTGGGCGGATGCGGGGGAGAGGAAATCGTGCCCACTTAGGAAACAGGGAATGTAAACCATTTTGCAGCAGTGGTGCAGCTTGTAATGCATTATCTGTAATTATGGAGCATCTTTGCTTAAGTCGAGCAGTGAAGTTTCTGCACTTGTTACCTCTCCTGTAATATCAATGCCGACTGACTGCGAAGGAGCAATGGCTGCAAACGTTAGCCTACAGGCCACTGTTAGCAGCCTGGTAATGAAGCAGCGCTCTTTTTCATTCATTTATTTCATTTTCTGATCAATCGAAAGCATGAAAACTTAAGTCGTGAAGAATCGCGAGAATCCATGCTTTTCTATCTCCATCAGATAAATGGCAAATTACACTGCGATTATAACATTATTGCTGTAGTTGCATCTGTTTACATTCACACCATCAATGATTACAGATGACACATCAGGGTCTTGAAGAGTTGTCCCATGTCATAGGTGAAGATTTCAATAGTCCTTTTAACTCTATGGACCAAATGCCACTCAGAAGCGACAGGGATGGGGAAAAATAAGGAATGGAATTAGGCCTAAATGTCACTTTATGGGTTGAGAAAATCCTCGCACTTCTTCAAATAAATATACTTATCAGACCTTGCCTGATATCAGACAGAAATGTCAACTCATTACACTTCGATTCAGTCAGCTCAAGCTCTGGAGTGGGCGGATTCAAAGGTGTGGACCCAGGCAATGTTGGACTGATTTAAACTCTCATTGGACTAACTAAATAAAATGCCCAAAGCTATAAACAGGGTTGTTTCTCTCAGCTTGTGAAAAGTGGGAGATACGTGTTTTTTTACAGGACAGTGGCAAAATGCCTCTTGTTCATTTTTGGTAAAGTATCGTGAGGTTGCACATTTAAATTACCTCCCTCTAAGGCGGCAACTGTTAATATGTGATTGATTACATTTGAAAACAAATAGCCCTCCCTGACTGTGTCCCTCTTTGTGTGTGTGCGCGCGTGCGTGTGTGCACGCGCTAAAGACCTTGAATTCCCATCCCTTAAAAGTCTAAGTTCTCCTCCAATCAGCCACCCACGTTGTGAGGTCCATAAATAACATGGCAGCGATACACACAATCATTGCTCATTTTAAAGTCAATGTGGAATAATAATAAGTAGCTGTCACAGTTGCTGTCCATTTGCAGTCTGGCCGCGCTGCCTCTCGAGTTCGGTTGCCTTTATATCATACCATCCATTATATTAATGTGCTGTGTGTGATTGAAGGACAAAAACAGACAGAAACCCGTCAAAACCTGGGTGAAAAATTCTCCTTTTCAGTTTTACTGCAGTGCTTTTTTTTTTTACACGTCGTCCTCTCCTCAAAGCTGTCAAACAGGAGACCTTTTTGTTACCATGGTGTAGTTTTCAATATTGCTGAAGCAGTTGGGAGTTAGAAGGACGACAGACTGAGCATATGGCCTCATTGTAACCTTGTCCGCCACCTCCTGGAGCGCTCCCTCACTTGTTTTGAGTCCTGTAACAGGCCAACTGCCCATCGAGGGGCAGCAGGGCGAGTGTGCTGGGACACTTCGGCATGTGTGTCTGCTGAACTTTACTGCCACTGCAGATACAGTTTCCTGGTAGAATTTCTTCGAGCAAAAACAGAGAGAGAGAGACAGTCACAGAGAGAGAGCCAGAGAGAGCACACCGCTGAACACCTTACATAACTTGGTGGAAAAGATAGATGTAAAAGCAGCGCTTTGAAAGCCGAAGAACCCCGTGTCTGTCAAAATTTCCTGTGCAAAATGGCTTTTAGTCACAGTGTGAACGTGTCTGGGCACTTGGAAACTTTCTATAGCCACCTGGACAGCACAGATGTGTAGTTCGGAGAGGATTATATGTGTTCGCATCACTGTTTTTGGCTGTGAATTCACACAAAATGAGAAGTTTCCTGAGAACAGAGTGTTCTTTTTTGCTATATTAAATATGGAAGCGAGCAGATGCTGCTGTCTTCCCTGAAGTGTCCAGTGTCGTGCTGGTGATAATCCTCAGGGCTTCGGCACTCTGCGTGTGTGTGCGGCAGTGTCTTTCCCGTCCTCTCATGTATATTTTTGTGTTGTTTGCTTTTGGATTCCCCTCCGCCGTGCTTTTCATCCTTGAACAACACGTCAGTCAGGTGCTCTCTGAGGACTCGAGCGGGAGAGGAAGAGAGAGAGATGTGGGGACACCAAGAAAGAGTAAAAGAGAGACAGAGAAAAGGGGAGGAAGACAGGAGAAAAAAGAGTTTTGAAAGACTTCTAACTTCCAAGCTGACTGTCATAGCTGTGCTTGCCAGAGGGGAGAGCACCTTTAAGCATACTGGATGAGTAACGATGTGGAGGGACTACAAAAGCAAAGTAATACATAATAAGCAGCGCTCGCTCTGCTCTGCTCCTCTGCCAGCTAACCTACATGAGATTGGTGTTGAGAGAAAATTTGGAAGTGCTTGAAAGGTCAGCAAAGGCCTCGTGTAAAAGGGTCCTCTCCTTTAACACTCTGCGCACGCTGTAATAAGATTTAGAAAGCTTGGACGTAACTGTTAGATTGGGATGTCCGCCTCGACACATAGATTTCCATAGAAATGAGGAACAAAAACAGACATTGTGACGAGTGAATCAAAATGTGACAAAATGTTTTACATACTGTAGGTAGCCCCGGTTATACTCATTCACTTATTATCTGCTGCTTCAGGATATAAACCTGCTTTCTGTTTATGCGGTGGCATAAATCAACAAATGCACATTTGTCTGTTGGTTTTGTTTGAAAAGTACAATAAAGCGATCATCGCTGAAATAGCTGAATCATTTTCGTCTTTAGTGCCACTCATCTTTTGAGTGCATTCCCAGTCCTTTTTCACTCATTAGGCCTGAAAGGCATTTCCGCTGGCATTGATGATAAAAGAAAAACGAGGAATACGACTGTGTGATGTTGTACGAGTGCAGAGCATTGCCTGCTGTTTGAACACAATGCCCTGTGGTTTGTTTTGTAGCACCACCCAGAACTCAAACATTAGGGTGTTTGCGCCCGTATTGACAGACGGCCAGACTTTCCAGTGTTACGCCAAAACCAACTGCCTGTATCCTTGCAGGGACGGGCCATGAAAGTCCAGCTAGATTTGTCCTTGTTTGTGCGCGCAGCCAAGCAGGAGAATCATCCCTTTTGTCATAATTGATCCTAGAGTTAAGTGTGACGCTACAACAGCTCAGCTCAACTTTGTTTTGTTCAGGTTAAAATTCTGAGGCACAAATCATAGCGCAGTTATCTGTGCTTGAACACAAGTGGAAAGAGTAATGGGTCCTCTTCACACTTCCTCTTTTCAGCTCTCCCCTCCTTAGGATGCAGGGCAGCTCCTTTGTAGTCACTTCATTATGTAGAAATGATAATTATGCCCCAGTGGAAGCTCGCTTCACCACAATGTATTAGAGCCCTCAGTCACATCCACTGATAATCACGTCGTGACTGTCATTTCCAAATTTTAATTTTCAGAAAGTGTTTGAGCGAGACACACAGACATTGGAAAGGAACAAAATAAGCAAACCGAAATGCTAAACTTTTATCCCCTCCTAAAAAAAAATACTTTTTATTCTGCTTTAATGGGACAGATTGGATTTATTTGAAGTGGGGTTGTATGAGGTACTTATCCGTAGCCGGTGTATTACAAACTGTAGATGTCAGTAGGAAAATCCCAGTTTGGAGAAGCAGGCAGGACACAGAAACTAAGCAGTCTATTGCTGTGGAGGGGTCAACAACAAAATGTATTGTAGCAACCTAAAAAAAAAGTCCTACTTAAAAAAAAAAAATCTAAATCTGTTTAAATGTATGTTATATTTAGACTATTTGAACTGCTCTACCTTTCCAGCAGACAGCGATTTCCCTGGGGAAATGAAGCAGTTATATTGCTCTTCTCAAAACCAGACTCCAGACTCCATCGAGAAAAACACTGATTTCACACCACTGAACACAGGAGCTGCTGGTCTACCGCTGCCTTGGACAGCTAGGTTTGTTTGTGTTATTGTGTGAATTTACCATTTAAAAAGGTTAATTTGAAATCACCAAAGTCACACAATAACACAAACTAACTGATCCAAGCATCATCTTGCGTGATCAACCACTATTGTCTGGCAGGACACATAGATTATTTTGAAAGACAAGCTGCAGGCTGTTTAAAATCTGCCTGAGGGCCACAATTGGCTCCGCACTTTGGACATGCCTGCTCTAAATATAATGAGCATTTTAATTAATATACTTTTCAGTGGGACTTTTTTTTAGGTGGCTAAAGTACGTTTTGCTGCTACTGTAGATAATACACTGACTTTGGATAAGTACACCATACAAGCCAACTTCAAAATACCCAAACTATCCCTTTAATCTCTTACACAACTACCCAAAAATAGAAGACAGGCCGAATGAATCATTAAAGCTGATGTCAGGAGATTTTTGCTTTATTTGACATCAGTTAAGTTGAATAAGAAGAGGAGGAAGAACACAGAAGGACAATGAGACGTGACTGTACTCACATCCCAGTTTAGTCATAACATCGCTCTCTGAACTCGAGGGTGCATTCACACACCCAGAATAAAAACATTATGCATGACCATTAGATGATAATTGGGCACACTTGGTACTGCGGTAGCCTTTCAAGTGTGCTGCAGGGAGGATCTGCAGACGTGCTACGGGCCAAATTATCATCGCAATGTCTGAAAAGCAGCAAAGTCGACGATAGGTTAAACTCAAACTCAATTCACTCTGAGTGCTACTCATGCTACACTTGAAATTAAACTGCAGCTGAGTGTTTACATTAGCAAAAACAGAAGCAAGAAGTCTTTCCATCTTACTAATTTCCTGTTCTACCTTTGACCGCAGCGTGGGCCTGCAGGAAGTGGAAAAAAACGACCCAAAGTTGAATTGTGTCTCAGTAAAATGGGTTCGTGTTTGCTTTCATGGCTTCCCAACAATGCTGGGAGCAGGAGGAGAGGGATTTGGCCGACTAAATCCAGGTCAGACATAGTCAGATTACCCCCTGATCTGGCCGGGAAAATTCCAACACACTAATGGGAAGACGCTCGGTGCTTGATTGAAAGAGGGAAAAAAAAATAAACAAATGTATTCTTTTAAAAAAGTAAATTGTATTATATTTGTCGTGTGTGGATACAATAGACACAAAAACAATCATATGTACATGAGTGAAAATAAAAACATTTCACAATTCACAATGGTAAAAATGCAACATAAGTATGCTTAGATTGAGAGCTTTAGTAAAATACGTGGGGCTGCTGCAGAGGTTTGTGGTCATTTCTGCTTAGTGTGTCATGGGTTTTAAACCGAGGGAGATTTAAACCAACCCTGAGATGTGGAGGGATTGAAGAAAATGGCATCCGAAGACAATTAAAGTCAACTGTTCTGGGAGACTTAGGAACAAGGATTTACTTGAAAGCCTCCCAAAATGATTCAGCAAGAGTCAAACGGGTTTATCAAACGAGAATACTCAGGGAAATCATTTAAGAATTAAAACCACAACAGCCACCATGTTTGTCTTCATTATCACCGTCACCAGGGTTATAATTATCAAGTGCATAGTGTTTTCTGAAATGTTCCGACTGCATTTTGAGCAACATCAGTCTTCGTTTCTTTGGCAGAGCTGCTGTGGATGAAGTTAAAGTTTCAGCAATCCTATCTGGAAAAAGCACAGCGCTTATTACACGGCTCAATTTCCAATTCTCTCACAGGTACGCACACAAACACACACACACACATATACACACACACACACACACAGAATACAAAATGAGGCCGCAGCACAAAACAATCTCCCAGACAGGCTCAGTGATACAAAAACACATAGGCAGAAAGGGAAAGACAGCTATTGTGTGAGGTTCGGGAAGGATAGTAGTAACTATTCATATTCTCCTTTATAAGGAAGAATCACAACATCTTTCACTCCATTAAAGGACTTGCATTGCGCAAACAGAGATGGTTATCTCCATCACATTACATGAGGCTGGTGAAATGGAGTGGCTGCTCGACGGAGGCAGGCTCCGGGCCATTATACCACCCCAGAGTGGGGAGCTGTAATTGCAGTGGCAGAGTACAATCAGGTACTGTGTTTGTCTCCGCTCTAATCTCTATACCCTGCCTGGCCCTTTTCATAGATGCGGCGCTGCAGTTTTTTCGTCCAGCCTTTCATCTGACTGCTCATGGGGAGTCTTTTTAGTTCAAATGTGTCAGAATTCAAACCAGAATTTTAGTGCTTTTTTGGATAAACCTGAGGCGACGCCAATAAATCTAAAACCGACTGACCCCGGGCGCCAACATCTATTATGACGAGTAGTTCCGACTGTGATCGCGTTTTAGTCCTCTCCGACAAAATGCCAGAGCAACCTTTAAGGATGGTGTCACATTGTGCAGCTCCCCCTGCTGTGATTATGACATTTATAGATACAAAAGTTGCAGTTTTTCCGAGCAGATGAGCATACAGTCGGCAACGCGTTCAACAATACGCAGCATAAAATTCCTTCATGTTTATGGTCCCCCTATGACCCAAATACTTCATCTTTGTTGTGGTGGCTATAAACCAGACTGTTAAAAGCAAAACTGGGTTTATAGGTGCCTCCTGAACAAAAAGGCCTGGCTGCTCTACAAAGAGGAGTTCAGTGCATGATGGGGAAATGCAGGCTA
This sequence comes from Plectropomus leopardus, assembly GCF_026936395.1. Lineage (NCBI taxonomy): Eukaryota > Metazoa > Chordata > Actinopteri > Perciformes > Serranidae > Plectropomus > Plectropomus leopardus. Next base: position 22,832,335 of record NC_142180.1, on the reverse strand, counting down.
AGCAGGATTACTCGACTGTGTTTCACATGGTTTCATTATTGCAGGAAAAGTACAGTACAGCGCGTGTTCAGGATTGAGTGCAATACTACTTTTAGAAAAGAAAAAAAATCACTTAATGTCCTTGGGTATTTGGAAAAGACAAAAATTCACTTCCTCTCCTGGTGCTCCCCAAACCATTTTGGTCCATTAAAAGCTCTTTACAGAGATATGACTGAAGGCCTGTGCCTGATTCATGTCTTTTTGATTTAGTACGAGAGCAACCAGAGTGCCCTTGAAATGAAGTTAAAAATATGTTTTTTTAAGGCACAGTTGTCAAGGCTCCCATCCCTGAATATACTGATAAGAGCATGAAGTTTTACATTCATCTAAAAAGAACATCTGCTGGGTTTTGTTTACTGTGGAATAACAAGAAATCAGGCTGCAGAAGAAACACACTTTGGACTAACTAGCCAAGATAATTTCAGTGTTACAGTAACGGCTGAAAGGCACGCATAAACACAAAAACAATAAAATAAAAATGTTCATGATTGTCACCTTAGAAAACCTTGCATGAGGGTGACTAGAGGTAAAAGGTGCCTGATGGCGAGCCCAGCGGAGGTCAGAGGTTCCCCTCGTCGAGCATCTTGTTGACTCCGTTGCAGATCCTCTGCAGGTGGGCGCGATAAACCTCCGAGGGTCCGTAGAGAGCTGCCAGGAAGTCGCAGTCAGCGAAGTGATTGAACACGTGGTTGACTCGCGAGTGGCTCTTGGCTGTCAGGTGGCGTTTGATGGCCTGGTGCAGCAGCTCACGGCAATCATTCAAAATGGCGCTCATGACGCGGCGGTCAAAGGTGAACTCAATCTGGTGGAAACTGACCGCCGTCATGGCCAGAGTGTGGACTTTCTTCCTGTGAGACGAGAGGAGGGAGAGGAGAGGCTGTCAGTTTCTAATTCTGACTGGAGCAGCACAAAGAAGTAAAAATAGAAACTGCTGTCTTATGATTTTCCTCAGAAAAGTTTCACAACTCCCCCTCTATCAGTTATAGTGTTGTCCTTCGCAGCGATGCATCTCCATGCTAATATAATCACCATTCTCCATACTGTGCACTTATGTCAGCTTCACATGCCTCCAAGCTGAGTTTCACTATTTTAGTGGAAAATATATAAACTGATGTAAAAGTCAATTTCCTTAATTTGCTTCCATCAGCACACAAAAATGTACTTGAATTGCAGTTCTCCCTGTTTGAAGTGCTCAACCAGAACCAGCTCGTTGTTGTTTCTCAAGGTTTGTCACCTTCTGATACACAATGTAACAATATTTAAATCTATGAGAGGATGTGACGAAGGCTCTCTATGCAAACGTTTTAGGGAATATATTTATTTGCTCTCTTTCTGAGTGTTAGATGAGAAAATTGATACTTTTTTTTAATTTAAAAAATTATATTTATCATTTATATATATCATATTATATATTATCATAAAATGATATATTATATCATATTTATTCGTTTTCAGTTAAAACATACACAAAGAAGAGAAGAGGGGTGCCAATGCATTTAGTTTACAACTTTTGATACATCAACTTCAGACCAGCTTAATGAAAAACACTTTTCTCTTATAGTCTGTCCATTTATTCCAGCGTTGAGCATGTGTCCCTGCTTTAGTCCATACGTGAAAAGTCAGTTTTTCCATAGAATGTAGTTCCTCTGCAATGACCATCCACTGTCCTGGACTTGTAAGGTCATGTTTCAGCCAGCTCCTAGCAATGGCCTTTTTTTTTTTTTTGGACAAATGTAATACTGTGAAACTGCTTCCATTTTGACACTATAGAGATAATAATGCCTAAGAATGAACAAAACAGACCCCTAGTGCTAGTCTATTTTAATACTACATAAATAATGATAATAATTTTTAATGGACTTTCTAGCCGTCCGTCCACTCAGAGAGCCTTTACACTACATGCCATATTCACCCATTCACACACAGGCCACAGTGTTGGCCAAGAGATGCTGCTGATGTAAAGAAACCAAAAATCAGGGGCCCCAAAAGAAGAGTGATTGCAGCTGCTATCTTGTTACCGAATGGTTGTTTCTGCCTAAAAATGACTTGATTTAATTCTTGGGGGTTTTACTTGACTAATTGTAACCACTCAAGTCTGTTATTGTTCAGCTCTGAGGACGGCTTGTTTTGACGAAAAATTAGGTTGTAGCTTGTCTGCTTTTCTACGGTTGGAAAAAAAAAGAGTTCTTTGTGTTTTAACAAGGTTTTTCTTATGAGTTATTGATCCAAGAAGTTTGAATCTCTGAATATTTTTCCAACTTTATCGAGTTGCATAGAGCTGTATTCACAAACACAAATTGCCATTTGCAACAGCATCTGTAAGAGCCCTATTAAAAGACTGAACGGCAGAGAAAAGAAGACTTATGATGAGCTCATGATGATCACTTGATAGGGCTGGTACAAGCTTTGCAGCGGTCCAGCCTAAAACAAATGGCTCTCTTCTTCCTCTGTGGCAGTTTTGGCAGCATCTATCCTGGTGCACTGTGCTGATTATGATACAGTGCCACCACATCAGTGCTCTGCTGCAGGTGCAGTTACAAATGACAAAAATCCACCAAGTACAACATTTGTTTGAAAAGTATTTTCAATGGAGACACTCACACGGTTTTGTGGAGAGTTTAAGGCGGGATCAAATTTGTCAAAGGCGGCCGTCTCTTTATTCTCTACGCAGGGAAAATTAAACATGTAACTTATTCTAAAACAACAAATTGTCATTCTTACTGTTAATGTACAGATTAAAATAAGAGGATAAGCTTTAACGTTAGTAGGCATATTTCTGAACTTTGAACAGAGCTAGACCAGCTAGCTGTTGCTTCCAGTATTCATGCTAAGATAACCTCTTTCCCTTGTGAATCTTGCACTGTTTTTTACCCACCAACACACGAGTGATATTTCTCTCCACAAACTCTCAGGAAGAAATCATCGAGCACAATCCTTTCCAGGGCCGACCCCTCAAAGTCAGAGATTCACATCTTCTGCCGGAGACCCCCAGGTCTCCTGAGATTGCTTCAACTCAAGCATTTTTTTGGTTTGTTTGACTGTTTTTGTTTTTTGCAAGTCACTTTGCTGCATAGTTTACCTCTAGGGACATTGTTGTCCCCAGGATTGGCTGCGGAGTGAGTGCTCTTGACTTTCATGCTACTCTTTGGTACAGGGAGCTGCAGACATGCAGACAGCGTCACAGAGGAGGAAAGACCTTCTGCCTAGAGGTGGTGAATTTACAGCTCACAGCAGCTTAATATGACAGTCTTAACTTGACTTATCTAGTGTCGACAAAAAATGTTGTCGCACACTTCCTGTCCATAGTTGGCGCAGTTAGATTGTCAAGCCTACTTTATTACCTGAATACCGCTGTCATACCATCTGAACGCCCGGCTAAACCCCATTCAAACTTGAAATGGAAAAAACATACCTTGAATCATAGAATATTGACTTTGAACAGCTAAATCTGATTCAGCTGACACAATTCTATTTCTTTCTATTACCTGAAGTTTTCCACCAGGATCAGCTCTTCACTGTTGAACTGGTTGTTTCTGTAAAGCACTCCCAGCTTCACCACCATCTTGATCAAGTTCTTGATGATCTTCTGGGACTCTTTGCGGTTGCGGGTGTACTCTTTGGTGACGCGGTACAGCTCGTCCAGCACCTCGCTGCTGGTGTCGTCGATAAAGAGGTTGGCCACGCTCTTGGTGGCCATCTTGCTCATCAGCTTCTTCTGCGCCTGCAGGGCTAAGCTCTTCGTGCTGAAGGAGTCCATGGTCAAGTCTGAGTCAAGATTAAACAAAGACAGAGAAAAAAAGAGGAAAACAGATCATTCAAATTGTTGTGAATGAAATGGCAGTGTACATATTCTGTTTCCTTTTTCAAACAAAGACTGGAAACATGTTGTTTCCCAAGTTTTAGGCGATGTGAAACAGTTTCTTAGATCGCAGCTCAGACTCTCATCTCCAAAGCAAGAATGAACAAACATAACACACTGACAGCTTGCGATGTGTGAGGTTATTGCAAATAACATCTACACTAACGCTGTTTAAACTGCAGGGCCAAGAACTGTCCCCTTTATCAGATAATGAGCCGTGGCAGCTGTCAAATTAGCCCCAGCAACCCTCTGGCTTGGAGCCTACAACATAGTTAGAGAAGAATGTGTCATTACACGCTCAGGAGTAAAGTCAGTTACAGTATGACCACGCAAAGCAGACAATGCAATCTGGATGTCTTATCTGCTGAATGCATTCGAGAACAAGGGGTGTGTGTGTGTGTGTGTGTGTGTGTGTGTGTGTGTGTGTGTGTGTGTGTGTGTGTGTGTGTGTGTGTGTGTGTGAAGGTGAACAGGAGGCAGACAGTACGAGCTCATTCACCTCACGTGTGTTGCTTGATTTATGTATGATGTTGTTTCTGAGTGTGTGATTGTGTGCCAAAGCAGAGTGGCTCAGTAAAACGCTGCCCCCATGATGGAGGCTCATGAATAGCGAGGGTCACGAGGGCCGCCGGCTTTCACACCCCCTCCAATCTCTCCTATCAAATGAGGCAGGTCCACAGCACGCCTCATCATTTCACATGCCTCGTCTCGCTGTGTTCTGCAGGTCACTTATTCAGGTTTGTATATTCAGTTTTTTTTTTTTTTTAATTAATCTATTTTCCTGTACAATCCTTTTCTAACCTTCACGGATCTCAAAGGATAACCTGTGAGTGCACAAGAGTAAGCAAGCAACACAACACTTCACAACTGCCCTCGATGCCCGTGCAGGCTGAATGAACGAGGGTGAAGGGGAGGGGGGAATTTCATTTTGATAAGACATGTCCACTGTCTCCAAAAATGTATTCTTACAAATTATACAAAAAGAGCTAAAAACTAATTAGTTTTTATCATAAAACAACTCCCTAGACTTAATTTCAGGGATCTTAAAATAGGGCGCAACTACCAATTATTTTAATTAACACCGATTATAAAATGTCAGAAAATGCCTGTTATAACTTCCCAGAGCCCAAGGTGATGTTTTCAAATTGCTTGCTTTGTTCAACAAATAGCTTTAAACCCAAAGATAGTTATTTCACAATCATACAAAAAAAAAAAAAAAAAAAACCAGAAAATCCTTACACTTCAGAAACCGTAGCCAGAGACTTTTTGGCATTTTGCTTTAAAGCTGACTTCAGATAATTAACTTATATTCAGATTTTCTGCAATCAGCTGACCAATGAACTGTTTCAGACAAACTTAAGGTAATGATTTTTTCCAAGTACTATCTGCAGGATTTTATGGATGAAGACGACACCAAAAATGTCTCCTTCACTGTGGAGTTTGACGCATTTTCTTCCCAGTTAATTACGTAAAATGATAGTACAGGGTCGGTTAACAGTGCATTAGGGATGGGAATTAATTGATAGAATTTTGATATTGATATCAAAGTCATTATCAAGTCTGTTTATTGGCTCAATTCTTTATGAATCCCCTTAATGATACCTGATCAACTTTCTGTAAGGAAAAAAAGTAGACCTACCACAGCTTCAACACAACAGTTTGATTATCTCCGATGTCAGTGTCAGTGTAGCTGACAGCTTATTCAAAGAAAAATGCGCTAAGCCTGCCTGCATGGTGCTAATGTAACTACAAGTAATTTACCCTCGGTAATGGACATGCTGCTCAGTTAGGAAACAGTAGCACTCATGCATAGAGTGTCAGATACATGGCATTCCTGGATTTTAAGTCCTTGTTGTGTATGTTTCAGCATACTGCCAGTTCCACCCTTACTTGAAATGATCAGACATAACAGCAGCTCTGTCATCTTTCTTCTTCAAATAAAGCCTCACTCCTTCTTGCTGCAAGTTTCTATCAGCATAGACGCAAATGTTTGATGTCACTGTATTGCAATTTGCAACATGTCGGCATCGATAAAGGGAACTGCTAAGTTTTAGAGTCAAACGATTCTGATAGTTCAGACATTTTGAAAACCAGTTCTCAATTTTTTATTCCCTGCAGAGCATAAACACATACACAGAAACACACACACACACAGACACACACACACACACATAGACACACACGGTTAACACAGTTCACAAAAAAAAAAAAAAAAACAGGAAACAGGAGAACAGTCAAAGTCAATATGTACTGTGAATTATCAGATGATGAGGAGGTATTGAACCTCAATATTCTTTGGTCACCACAAGTGTTGTGTTGTCACTGCAAGTATTACTGAGATGTCAGAAATGAGTGAAAAATGTCAGCTTTTCTTTCGTAGAGGTCAAGATGACACCTACAAATGTCTAGTCCAAAACACTAGAAAAAAAAGCAACAAGTCCTCACATTATGTCGAAAACAACCCAAGTTTCAGCGATGTGCGGGTGTGCAATAATTACATTTTTCTGCAGGCAGCAGGCTTGTACATGTGTTTCAGGCGGGAAGAAATTCTTTGTACCATCGGTCTACACATCACAGGAGTCACAGGACTGTGTTTACTGATTGGCTGCAGGTATCCTCTGGCTGCTATTCACTGCTTAAAGTTTAACTATCCCCAACTTTGAGTTTGGCTGTAGGATAAAATGACTGCAGCCCCGAGCGGCTGCTGTAGTTTTCCGTGGCTACTGCATAGCATCTTGCCGCAGGCTGCACTTCTCCACTGCTTGGTGTGCTTTTGGTGTTAGAGAAGCTGAAATAGCACATGGTGTGAAGTTTTTGCTTGTAAAATTACTCAAATGATTAACAAAATAGTAGATTAATTTTCTGTTGATTGAATAATCACTTAATGAATCATCTTTGCAGCTCAACAGATAAAACACCATTCTATTCCTTACAAGTAAGCCACTGAACAAAGTGTCCTCTTGGTATCTGTAATGTTGAATCAGCATAATTATTGAAACATTTCAAACATCACCCGGCCCCATTTTGTTGCATCTTCTTCAAATAAGTAAAACTTTTCATCACCTCAGGGGAATAAAACAGTCAGATCTGATTAACACATCTCCTTGTCACTGATGTGCTAAATGCAGCTTAATAGTTGACTGTCACGATGAAAACAAAATAATTATTAAAGCAAAGTGTCCCATTCACATCACAATAGGGGTTTAATCTCCTCTACATGAAAGTAACCCTAAAGCTTAACTGAAAATCTGCATGATTGGCAAATTGCCTTTCCACCCGCTTGAGAATAATAAAAATCCAAAGCAGGAGATTTTCTATTAGTGCAGGAGACAAAATGAACGGTGACACATCCCTGCTGCGTGACTTGTGATTTTTACTGTTGGTACTAGAAGGCAGTGTGTCTGCTGCTACAGTGTGTGACTTTCATTCCCCCCTTTCTTTCTCTCTCCCTCTCTCTCTGCAATGCCTCTCCAAGAATATCAATAAGACTCCTTGGAGAGAGTGTCAGCAGGATGCTTCCCAGGGAGGAGACACATGAGGAGAGGCAAAGCAAAGACAGAGGCAAAGAGATGGTGGGGGAAAAGGGGCGGGGGCGCGTTATATATCAATCCTATAACATCTGGGGAAATGTAGGTGTTGAATGAGAGGTCATTTATATTCCTGCTCATGCTGAATCTAGTTTTACTCTCTCTCTCTTTGCAGGTGCTGGACGTTTAATCGGGCCTCTGGCTGTGCTGATCAAGGATCACTGGAAGATCCCCATCGACCGTTTCTCCTGGATCGTAACTCCAAACTTGCCAGGCTGCACTTGTTACAGAAAATCCTGCTCTGATGCAATGTGTGTGAAACGGATAACAAGGAGAAAGACACCAATGATCAGGCTCAGAAAAAAAAAAAAAAAAAATCGAGAGCATTATGTGAGCAGCGACTGAAAACAATCACTTAGTCCTGCTGTCACCCTCTAATCACAACGGTGAGCCTCAAGAGGACAATCGCTTATCGCAACACTTAGAGTAAAGTCTGCATTTACCTCCCTCTCTTCGCCCTTGCTGATGGACGTTTAAGAGTTTAGAAAAGTGCGCCTGGATAATGGGGCACATTAAGAAAAGCGAGCTCTTTCTCAGATTGGAGGGTGGTTTCATATTGCTCATTAAATTCCACTCTCGTCAGGAAGCGGAGCCAATCACAACTCTGTGTAGCCGGCCGACGAAAAACAGAAGAAGCATGAGAAAGGGAGGAGTGTTTTATCTTTTATAGCCATGAATACAAACACTTTAACGTGGTGGCACTTGGGATTGTCTGTCTGAGGTTTCATTCAAAGATGAAGAGTGACATAACAGACCGCTGGCACTATTATCTTAGGGATGGAGGGAGATCCTCACTTTCTCTTTCCATTTCCCCTAAACGAGAAAACTAAAGGCCTCATGAAAAAAGGTCCTCGGGGGACAAATGCTCGGAGTGATGAAAAGGTTTTCGATCAAGGAATCTTTTTTTTTTGGGTGACTTTGCAGCATGAGAGTGGTTAGTGCCAGATCTAAATGGCCTGTGAAGCCCGCTGCCCAGGGGACAGCCTGGCCAACACTGACACAGCGTCTCCATAGTATTTATAGAGGCAAAATCTTAAGGGATTTAAGGCAGAACAAGACATGACAGCAGTGAAAACTGCTGAGTATTGTTGCAAAAAACAGACAGCAATTGCTGCATGCAGAAAACTGCACAAACAAACATCACATGTACGCATAAACATCATGAACAACAACTGATACGTCTGGTTTGAGCAGCTGAGAATGAAATGCAAAACAAAGACAGATTGCAGCAGCTAACAGCTCCGCAGCTTAATTACAGCATTTAGACAAGCTACAAAATCGCAGAGAACAAGCCACCATACATTCAGTCACAAAGACACGCAGGCGAAAGCTCAGCAAACATGACTCATGGAAATGAAACCAGACCCTACACAGTGTTAGATTGATGTCTCGTGACAGAGAGGGAGTCAGGGTAATGCACCCAGGGACTCTCACACCCTCCTGCAGGTGCAGACAGCCTTGTCAGCTCTGTGTGACAGCCTGACTGAGGGATCGAGGTAAAAAGAGGCCGTGATGACGAAGAAATAACCTAACTGTCCTCTCTTCAGTCCTTGGAGGATTATTGAAGCTGGGTCGGGTGAAGCTGCATAGGCCCTTTATTATCTGGCTTTAATTTGCTTTTGAGTTTCAGGGCAGGTAAAGCTGGGGACACTTCAGCCAACAGCTTTATTCATTTGGGGGAAAAGGGAATAAGTGGGATGACAACTCCTACTGGCTGTCGTCTTCATTTGGCATTTTCACAGTGTGGTCGTTGTGGAGACCTTTGAGACTGATGAAGTGAACGAGGGCTGTAAAGAATGACTTCTACATCTTGTTTTAACTTTGAAACACTGTGCAACTTACCCGAGCATTCAGGTGCAGCCTATTTTAATGAAATCTATTTCTGATTATTGGGCTGAAACTAATGATTATTTTCATTATCTGTTAGTGTGTTGGCTTGGCTCTAAGGATGCTTATGTTTGTTGGTCAGTCTGTCCACCACCTTGGTCCAGACTGAAATGTCTCAACAACTATTAAATGGATTGGATGCCCCATGTACAAAATGCAAAACAACATAAACTGACAAATTATGACTCTTTCTATTATGAATTTTTGATCCATGTTGGTTTTATAGGTCATTGGTAAAACTTCCCTTGAGCCAAGTAAAGCGATTTCAAAATTTGTGGCGCCATCACAATGTAAAGCCTACAGGTGGAGCGTGAACTCACGGGCGGGGCCAGCGTGGGAAACACTACTGTGCATACTGAGTAGGCTGCATAGCGCAGAAGTATGCTAGGAAACTAAAAGCTTTTTGGCCGGGGATGCAACCTGGCATCCCAAGGCTTTACAGTTTGGGTCCTCTGGCTGCATGTTGAGTATCACTACTGCGCTAGATTGCTCTTGGTATTTTTTCTTGTGAAATACTCTATCCTTTAATCTTGAATCTTTTAAATGAAACAATCCCAGAAGGAAAAATGACTTTGGTTGAACTGCTCAAAACTCATACTAAAACTCCAAACTGTGATTAGGGGTCTTCAGCAGACTGCTTCTTCTCAAGTGATCATAAGCCAACAAAAAAAAGAAAGCCTTTAAAATATCGAATAATAGTCTAAGAAAATATTCAGCACAACTTCAAAGAGCAAAAGAAGACAACTTTAAATTGCTTGCTCTATCCAACATACAGGCTCAGCCCCAAAGATATCAAAAATACAATGATATTAAACAGAGAAAGGCTGATAATCATCAAATATGAGAAGCAGGAGACAGTGAATGTTTGACTCAACTAGCTGCAGTAGAGACAAATCACTGCTCGAGAGTGCATAATCATTCCACACATGCTACTTGACATGAACATATTTTGCCTTTTTGGTTGCTCATATTTAGACTAAATCCAACATGATGCAAGCGTGGGATTGGCTTTCCAAAAGGGGACACTGAGCAGGATCCAGGATGCAGCCTCTGCATTGAGTGTACTCACTTGTCACTCAAACTAAAGCTGAGGTGTGACAGGTGAGAAAGAGCCAGAAATTGGATACACCTGTAGCTCCCGCCCACTCTAATGCACGCCATTACGCCTCATGAGGAAGAAGAGTCCACAACACCCAAAATATCACCACTCTAATACCTGCTGCCAATCTAGACAGCTTGGCGGGTGCTGATAACAGCCAGTATGAAGAAAAAACAATAAAGAATGTGTTTCTACACTGTCTGGCCACCTCAAGTTGCTGAAAAAGCGTTGGCAGAGGCTGCAGAACTTTCCATGACACTTCGTCTTACAAGTGATTGGTTGATGGCAGCAGAAAATGTCACGACTTTTATATTCTTCAGGGATGAGTAGTCACATGGAGTGGGGCACTGTGACCCTGACAGAGATGAGTCCATCAGCAAAGAAAATCTCCACTGCCATAGGATGGAGCCGATTACTGAGAACAGCTCTGCATTTGTAGGCATTTACTGCTCTTTGACTTTCTGAACAGACGGAAATAATACCTGAATCATGCACCACACAACACAAACACCCCAGTCTGCCCTCAACATAATGTGTGTCTATGATTACCTCTGATATTTGGCAGTAACATTTTCTCCGCTCTGTACTCGACACATTATGGCCTTGTTCAGCCAACCAGACCAGATCTGGTTTTTTTTTGGGGGGGTGGTTGCATTCAGATTAAAAAACAAAAAAACAAAACACACATTGAATAAATTTTTTGCAAATCAGATATAAACATCATTAGGATGGTTTGAAATGCCATTTACTTCTACAGATGCATCTCAGTCCGATTAGTGTTGACGAAAATATCGATTTGTCAATACATATCGTATTCAGTTTCAGTACTCATTTACTGTGGTATTGATACATCAGTATGAGCTACTCTCTCACTTTAGCCTCTTTCCCACCGCACAAAAACCCGCTAACACCCACTAACATCTGGCTTTTTAACGTAATGGGAATGTGCAGAATTGGCATTCACATCCGAGTCAATTGACTTTGCAGTAGTCATGGGTATTATTGCATCTAGCTCCGATCGGCATTGATGGAAACACGACATCCTAATTTCAGCTAATTAACCAGCGAAGACACAGAAATTACCTTCCATCTCCTCCTAAGCTGCGCTAAAACATTGACCCATATTGGTCTGCACCATGTTTGAAAGAGAGACTGAATACATCAGAGAAATATAAAGAAAGGTAACCACTGTTAAGTTTTCACAGACTTCTGTCCATGCTGCTGTCTAGTGTTTACTTGCTCCCTTGGCACATCCATGACATCAAACAGACACACCAAAACAATCCACACACTCACACACACACACAACCACACGTCTGCTGCAAAGCTGCCTGCTCTACCAACTGAGCTGCCCCATATATAGCCTATTTTTATGGGGTTTCCCCATGTTTAAAAACCCAGAGTGTCTGCGATACTTTTGGTGGGAAAGGGGCATTTCTCTTTTTGTTAATGCTTACTTCCATCATTCCCACTGTTCACTGCTACTCACCAAGAAAAGAGAAGTCTTAGTTGTCGTGTCATAGCCTTGTTATACTTATCCGTTAAGCAAAATTTAAAATTTTATGCCTTCAATGTTAATATTTTCCCAGTGGTATCAAAAATGGCATCAAATATTGTTTTTTAAATAGTTCTGTATCAAAGAATTCCAATATTGTGACAACAGTCTCTTTTATGTCATTCATAGAGCGATACACAAGGACGACATCACATCCAGAGTGACTGTAAGATACTGATACTAGTAGTGTACTATGAAGACAACAGGAGGAACAAGTTTCCCACCACAAATTGACAGCACGATTTTTCTGGAGGACACAATGATCGATTACTCCTGCCTCCGCCTTGGAAAGCCACATCACCAGTGTGGCCATGTAGTTCCTGATGCCTATGTTGTTGCCACAGCAAGCCAAGCACATAGGCTGGTGATGTCTGGACACACAAATCTGATCTGAGCAGTTGCTAAAAGCGCAGATCAGAAATTTTAGATCTGATTTTAGAAAAGATACCTTATTCGTCTGCAGTCAGACACTTACTTCAGATGTTGGAGGTGTAGGAAAAACAAAAAGATTCTTGATCTTAGTCCTTCACATTGTCAAAAGCAAAAGCTTGGTAACTGGGACATCTCAAGTTTGAGTCAGGCCAATGACCTTTATCATATGTCCTCCTCCCTCTATCCCTCCCCAATTCCTCTCTCCTGCTGGGTCCTGCTGCTGTCAACTGTTCAATAAATACAAATACCAAAAATGGAATATTTTCAATGCATAAAACTGGTAAAAACAAAACAGTGTGAGCAGTGCACTGTAACCAGAATTAATCCAGGGCTACAGCTAACAACCATTTCCATGACTGAATAATCAGCAGATTTTTCCTTTCGATTATTCATTGTTTTATCTATAAAGTGTCAGAAAATAGTGAAACATGTCCAGCTCAAACCCCAAAAATATTCAGTTCAGAGTACCTTAAAAAGATGAACCAGTATGGAAACAACAACAACAACAACAGCAACATCTGCAGCCTTTAATGCGAAACTGTACAAAATCTGTACAATAAAAACTACCACTGTAAAGCTTATACGCTGTCAGGAACGGCTGTTGATTCAAGTACTTCCCTGATTAATTCTTTGTCAGAAAAAAAGTCATCTCAATTTTCCAGAGCACAGAGTGATGTCATGAAATTGCTCATTTTATTAGCGCAACAGTCCAAAACCAAAGATATGCAGCTCACTTTCACACAGGGAAAAAGAAAAACATAAAAATCCTCACATCTGATAAGCTGGAACTAGTAATAGCTGGCTCGAAAAATGACTTAAAGAATTAATAATTTTATACAAGAATATTTTTCTGTACCATTCAGCTCTTATACAAGGATTTTATTTAAAATACAGTGGAGTATTCACCCAAAACCTCTCTGTAACAGACACATCAAAAAGTAAACAGGATAAGCATCATAAAGGTATTATTTATTGCAGGGCTGGTGAACTGGATTGGAGTATGTACTTTGTACTTACTCTGAGCATACTGCATTTGCTTTGTAGCCTTTTGTCAAACCGCCACGATTAAAGGGTGAATAAAAAATAGTAAAACGTGTGAAGTCGACAGAACTGCTATCCTATCTTTTCTAAAGCCAGTCTGAATAAAAGCTTCACAACACTGAAGGAAATTTAAAAAACTGTGCGCCCCTGAGAGAAAGTTTGACAAAAAGCTTCTTGATCATGACCAAAAAATACGGATGTCATTAAAACTGATTCTTATTGAAAAATCTTAAAGCAGAAAAACTTCTTCTCCCCAGCTGTATGATATAATCCGTCTCGTTTTGAGAAACAATAGACAGTCCTGGTTGTTACATAAGGTACATCCGTGCTTTGTGTTCGGAGAGGACAAGTAACCACTCAAATGAGCTGAGCTACTGGAACCACTCCACTGTTAGGGAATCAACAGCAGGATTTCAGGACAAGTGAACGCCGCAATTTCATCTTTCATCAAGTTTTGTAGTGTTTGTCTCACTCTTCTCTTGAGATGTTGCATAACAGAGGAGGTGCTGACTGCTAATAGGAGAGCTGGTGCTGTGTGTTAACAACTGTACATATGGCATGCGTTTGTGTCTGTGTAATGGTCTCTTTGTACACTCGTGGCTCTGACATGAAAGCCATGATTACATCCAAACCGATGCACATATGCGAACATGCATGCGTCGGATAAAGTGGATCTTTGTATGATGGTTATGTGCTGTCACTCTCCTCCTCCTCCCACGCAGTCATCATCTGTGAAGACTTGTGCAGATCTGCCGAGAAAGGAAGCAATCAGTGCCTCTCGCTCCGACACTATGCCCCATCGTACCCTTTTTTAACAGTTTTCTCAGATCTGCCAGAGCCTGCTGAACAATTAATAATTAACACATCAGCATATAATGGATCGGGGATTAATAATTCAGCCTGCCGATTTGGACTAAAATAGACCGGAGGCTAAGAGGAGCCTGCTGCGATGCAACAGGTCGGGGCAGAGGAGAGGGACGTGGGATAACAGGGTGGACTGAGAGCACACACAGTAAGAGAGTGTGACTGGGAGCTGATGGCGTTAATTTGGGATCATCAGCCAGCGTTTCGCATGTATAATAAGGCTGGGAATACAGTAGCTGCTGCGCTGCCCGAGGGCCAACACAACACTCACTGACAACATTTGTACTAGCATTAAAATTCAGAAACGGGTGGTTGTTTTATGGTTACAACTGAGCTGCTTTGAAATTACACATCTAAGGAACGAAAAAAAAAAGAATAAAAAAACAGCAGTCCACCATCACATGACTTCACTGCGACTGCCATGTCCAAGGTTTAATTACATATTATTTGCAATATAATTAGCATCGTTACAGCGCAAGACATAATCAAGGTGATAACTGGTGCTTGAGCTATGACTGATGTCTGGGCCTATGACATTTTAATTAAGGCCACCATAAGAGCAGGGCACATTATGAGTAATTTTCTTCACCTCAAGCCTCAGGAGAGCATAATTTGTTAACTCAGTGTGTCAACGGAGTGGCAAATATCAAAGTGCTTGGCTGCAAGAACAGCAGGGATGGAGATCAGTGAAAACAGAGGGGGACCAATATGAGAGAACATGGCTGTGACTAATAGATGACTCAAGTGGGGTCTCTAATCGAGTCCAGTCTATTGGCAGACATCGCCGTCCCTCACTCTTTCCATTTCAAACAATGCCGTGATATTTGCAGGTCATGCGGCTCTGCTCTTTCAGACAAGGCCACATGCATCGAGTGTTTTGGGTTTCCAGGGAAACTGGAGGCCACCTGCGTGCTCGGCTGAACTTTGCAGCCTAGTAAAAGCAGGTCAAACACATCTCTGGTCTTGCCGGTGAGTTACCATGGAGTCTCCTCAGCAGGAACAACAGTGTCTCTAGCATTACTGCTGCAATTTCAAGCTCTGCCTTTAATAGCACTGCATGGGGGATGTCTGGCAACGTGACTGCATTGTCCTATTCTAAAAGACACTCGGAGGAGGGGATGTGCACAGATACAGTTACCCTGAAATATACATAGACGAGGCTCGCCAGCATCTGCTTAATCCTGCTATTGACTGGTAATTATCGTATATCATTATTATTATTTCTTGTCTTTCAGAATCACATTGTGCTGAAACAATAATAAAGCTGTTGTGAAGCACAAAGCTATGATTAATGATGAAAAGCAAATACTCATTAAAACCAGTCATGGATGAAATCTAAAACAAAAGGACTTTCATTGTACTTCTACTGTACTGTATTTCAATTTCACTTTATTTGCCTTCCAAGGCAATGGACATCAATTTGATTATTTTAGGGCTGTAACTAACCATTATTTTCAACATCGATTATCATATTAATTAACCGATTCATCTTTTATATCACAAAATGTCAGAAAATAGTGAAAAAAAATAATAAAAAAAAGTCCTCACTGACACTTGAATTGGTGACTTTGGATTGTTTGTTTTGTCCTACCAGCCAAAAAATATTCAATTTAAAATAAAGCTTCTTTTGAAGGGGCCACATGCCAAAAATGTCAGGAATCACATGTATGTAAAGTGGAAAAAATAAACAGTGGAAAAAATGCACAATTTCCAAGAGCCCACTGAGACATTTTTAAATGGCTAATTATATAATCGACAGTCCAAAACCAAAAGATATGCAAAAACACTGATATAAAACACAAAAAAGCAGCACATCCTTACAGCTGAGAAGCTGAAACAGGGACGTTTGACATTTTTGCTTGAAAAATGACTTAAACGTTGTCTGTATGATCATATATTTATGGCTGACATATGATTATACAAGATATTTATAAAGAAATCATAAAGCCCCCAACTTTTCTTGTGGTAATGATTTTGGCCTTGCCTCAGCTGAATGGTTGTCAGTTATTGCTACCAACAACAAAGACACAAAGGACGCCTCAGCAACAAAAACAGAGTAGGTCGAAGAAACGCCAAATCATTTCACCACTGATACAGCTAATGCAAGGAGAGAGGCAACCCCGAGTCCTGATCCAAGGCCATAATTCATTTGACATGTCTGTCGAGGCTGTGCATGATAATGTTTGCTGCTACCTGCCAGAACCCCAGCTGCACAGTGAAGCTATTCATCCTCACTCAAACCTTGTTCTGGAGCAAGGCTTTACAATGTAAACACAGCAATGTGTTACAAAACATATCAGTGTTTGCAAAACATATGTCTTCACCCTTTTCAGTCTCGGTCTGGTTACGCAGTTGATTACAGTGAAGCTACAAAAAGGCTTGTTAGGTTTAAAGCAGCACGGATGAAAGCATTTTTCTTTATAGCTTTTTTAGTCTTGTTCTTTCAAATTCTCTGTTTCTTTGATGGTAAAACCATAAATGTAGAACATGAGATTCTTATAAAATATTTCTCCACTGGCCACATTATACACATATTAGTGATGTCATTGAACTGGAATTTCTAACCCTTTGAAAATATTAATATTAGATACCAGTTTTAATACCACAAAGGTGATTGTCAATGAGTGCATGCAAGTTATTATTCTTTTTAAAAGATAAATCTAACAAAGCCATAACATGATGACAACTTTTCTTCTCTTGGTTAATAGCAGAGAACAGCAGATTAACTGTAATTAACATCAACAATAAAAGAGAGCCAGAAAGAGCAGCTGATATATTGGCGTATCTGTATCATTTCAAATATTTAGAGAGAATATCGATAGATTGATATTTCTTGATAACATTAACACAGATTTTCTGTATAATGCTCTGGAGATTGTTTTGTCTTTTGTCCATTTTCGACAAAAAATGGACAGCACATGCAGAATTTGAAGCAATAAGTGAGCAAACTCAGAGCATGTGCAAAAATGGAAATGGTACAAAATTCAGCCAACATGAACCGAAGCCCTGCAAAAGTCTAAAATTGATATTTAATTGATTGATGCAAGACCTCCAGAAGGGATGGGAATCACCAAGGGTCCCATGATATGCTAATATGCTATTATTATTATTATATTTAAATGTTTTGAGATATGTATAGTATTGTGATAACGTATGTTGGTAAGTATTGCGATTTATAGCCTCTTTTCCAGTCTGTTCATCTTACTTTAATCATTTTTATTGCAGCAAAACGTATATAGTAGACTGACAAAGCAATTCATTTTATTTATCTACCACACATTTATTTGTATTTCTGATATCCAGGGTCCCAGCTATTGTTTTCACATTAAACCAAATATGGTTAGCCATTCTGCACAGCTTTTTTTTACTTATCAATAAATGATATCCCTACTAGTAATCTTCATCCACATGATGACCTAAAACGTATTGTTTAATTCATGAACTTCGAGAGACTGTTTCTCATTTCGTTTTCTAATAATGTGTAGGGTTGGGGTAAAAATCAGTGCAGCATAGTAAAATGATATTTTCTATGGCAATATTGTACCAATACACAGAAACCAAATTCCTTTTTTTGTTATTATATAAATAATTAATATTGCAAATACAAATTAAACTTTTGGTACCCTACTAGAATAATAAATAAATTGCTTTTTCAGTCAGCTTGGTACATTTTTCTGCACTAAAATGATTGAAATGAGAAACTTTATCTTATTGAACAGATGTTGACAATGTTTTTCCTTTGGAGACATAATTTATCGCAATACTCCGTATACTGCAAAACATTTAAAAACTCAATAATACTGTATCATGACTGAAGAATTGTCATAATATCGTATTTGGTATTATCGTATCTTTAGCCGATGAACTCTAATATCACCAATGCCTATCAAATTAAGTCAATAACTCACCAATCAATCAATTGCCTTACAAAACGTATTATCATACCATAAAAAATTGAAGCCAATTTTATTGTTGCTAGCTTAATATTCAAAATACTACATATAAATCAAGTCCCAAGCTTGACTGTTAGTTTTGCAAAGTTTTTATTATTTAAATTAATAATACTGCAAATACATGCTTTTTTTAGACAACTGGATACATTTTTGCCACAATTTAAAAAACAGATGGAGTGAGAAACTTTATTTTTAAAACTTCATCCGATTAGATAAAACATATGCTGACATTTTGTTCCTTCGGGGACACAATTTACAGTTGAAAATTGTGTAGTAAATCACAATGTTTTGCAATACAAGTTATCGCAATGCTTGACTTAAGTATCATGACAATATCGTATTGTGGGGCCAGTGGTGATTCCCGACCTAATAATATGCAAGATAGCTGCTGCATCCTGTTTCAATCTACTTACAGTTGAAAAAGCGTAATAAATCGAAATGCATCCCACACATGTAACGCAATACATCCCATATCACAAAACAAATTGCATTGATATAGTATTGGAGCTGAAGTATTGTGATAATATCGTGTCCTGGGGCGAATGATAGTTGCTGCATCATGTTTCAATGTATAGCCTAAATAAGAAAAACTGTCAGCCAATAAACTAATATCTTCAATGCTAATCATCTGTATCAATAGTTAGTTATTATTTCTGTGTCATAACATTTCTGGCCCATCCCACCTGGATTACAAGATGCCATCACAATACAAAGCATGTGTCATCTTCTGGTTTTACAGTTATCAGCAAAAAGAAAAAGTAGGTACACAAAATTAATTAAGTAACAAAATAATATATGACCAATATTCTTGCAAAAAAAAATAATTGTATTGTGAAAAATAAATGTTATAAATCTAGTTTTTCTTGGTAAAAATCTCGCAACTAGTCGTGTCCTGCTCTGTCTGCATTATATTGTCCCCATTGGTGGTGTGCCCCCTGTCACTGTACCACCATGTTGAACCCTCTGGCCTGCTAACCCTGCTTTTCCAGTCCTAGTGGTACATCTGCATTGAGCAGGTCATTTTGTATTTGTGATTACGCATGCACTCATTATTATCTGTTTTTTTTTCTTTCTTTTTTTTTGTTTGTCTATTTACTTGTCTTTGTTTTCTTATTTCCTGTTGTTGTTGTTGTCCTTGTAGTTATTATTTATGATTACCTTTTAAGACTGTACTGCTTGTTCCCATGCATTTTTTCTATGAATGTCTCTACAAACAACCTTGCTTTGCTGTATTATTTGTCTAGTTTTCTGCCAATTGTATCTCTTATGGACATGTATGGCCTTACACATTGTGTTTTTGAAGTTTTGTATAAAAATTTCTTGAAAATCTCATAAATAAATCATATGTAAAAAAAAAAAAATAAAAACAAAATCTCGCACCTAAATAACTGATGAGTTTATTTCATGACAAAAATAATGACCTTACCATAAAAAAAATTGGAAGCCATTATTGTCGCCGCTAGCTTAATTGTCAACATGCTATATTTGAATCACGTCCCAACCATGGATGCACAAGCTTGACCGTTGCTACTTCCGCTAACTTCGCAGTAAAATTAAAACCTGTAAAAAGGAGACAAGTGACCCAGCAAACAAAAGTGAGGCTTAATAACTTCCTAATAGTCCGTTGACCCCGAAAAAGCAGCTCTTCGCCGACAACAGTAAACATTTTAACGGCCTGGTAAGTCGGGTGTGTGTGTCCGCAGGCCTCCGATAATGACCGATGTTTGCTGATGACATGTTTCATTAAAAACCGCCCGACCGTTAAGATGACCGGTGCCAACAACAGGGACTCACCTTCCTCTCACCTCGGCGGGACACAGGAGCGGTCAGCCAACAAGACGAAAACTTTATCTTCACCAAATATCTCAAGTCTTCATCCTGGCAGCGCTGGGGAAAAAGTCGCTTCACTGCATGTTTTTTTGTTTGTTCGCTTGTTTTTGCTGCCGCGGTAAAGAAACGCGTCCTCCGCTGCTGCCGCTGCCGCTGCCGCTTGTTCTGTAACCGTGTATCAGGCACAGATGTGTAAATTATTGAAGGACTGTTTTCTTCTCTCGGCTGCTGTGAGATCGGTTACAAGAGTTAGTTGTAACCCGAGTCCTCCTCCTACTCGTAAAAAAAAGTTTCAAACTTGAGGGGGACCTGGAAATCAACAGATTGATGTTGGCTCGGGCCAATGGAGGAGCAAGAGGGGGGAGTGGACCAGCCCAATCAGACCGAAAGAAAGGGCCATTTACAGCCAACACATTCCCTGAACCCCCCCCACCCACCAGTAGGGTTTCCAGTAATTATCCTGGTCCAGTCCCCAGTCTCAAGGCTGAAAAGTTCCCAGAGGAAATGGTGTTTAGGGAACAATGAACAGGAACTGTGGGGAGCAGTTTTTATGTCAGGGGCTAAATGATATACTGCCTTGTTAAGTTTCAGGAAATAAAAGTGTTGTTATTTGATGTTACATCACCATTTTCTTTAAATTGCCCACTTATGACATTTAATTAGTACCGAGAGCACGCACGCACACACACAAAAGAAAAAAAAAAGATTTTGTCAGCGGATGTTTTTAGGATACAGGAAGTTTTTCGTCATCTGTCTAATGAGGAAACAGGAATTCCCGAGGTGGGTCAAAATAACCCTCTTGCATTGTTATTCTAACGCTGAGGTAATGTTATACAGACAGTATTGATATCACACACAGCAGATTTTAGCCCCGCATTGCCAGAAGACTCAGTTCACATCTCGATGTTATGAATGTAAGCATATTTATACTACCCCATAAACTAAACCTATAAATATTTATATATTGTACTGTGAGTGTAGCATTGTGGAGCCGCAAGTCATCATTTTTCTACTGAGGGCACCTGCAGCGGTGACATTGAGCTGGTGTGCCCTCTAGTGGTATAATATTATACGCGTGTTTATTATTATAATTATTTTTTTAATTCTTTATTTTAAATATTTACTTTTTCTCAATAGAAATTGAATTAAATTTGCTTAAAAATTACAAGTACATATAAAGAAATTCAATGTGAAAGTGATGTAAGGTAAGACACAAAATAAAACAAGTGAGAATTACAAAATTTGACAAAAAAATAAATAAAATAACAACAAAAACCACAAAAAAGACAAAAATAATAGCAATGATAACGGTTTCAAAATTTAGATTTTTTTTGTCTCATTGCACTTCCATTGCATCTCTTTGTGGCCATTTTGAGTCTATTCCCGGTCAGTATGTGTTCATTTGAAATTTGCAAGTAAAGGCCAAAGGACAACCTGACACTGTGGGTCCCTCGGCCTGCACTCTGTAGGGCCTTTCAGTAATCCATCTATGTGTGGTAGTATTACATTTAAAGCTGCAACAAACAATTATTTTCCTTATTAATTAATATGACGATTATTTTCCCAATTGATCAAAATAATTTCTTTTCCCAACATGTATGAAAATTGAGAGAGGTGCTTCTCAATGTCTTCACATCACTTGCTTTGTCTGACCAACAATCAAAATATTCAGTTTATTAATTTAAAAAATATTCAGTTTATTATGACACAAGACAATTAAAAACAGCATTTTTGTCTTGAAAAGAGAGGGTGATTAATCAATATCATGTGTTACAGATTAGTTCTCCAACAAATGATTGACTGAATTAAATTACTAGTTATTTTAGCTCTAATTACACCACATTTAGTCTATGAAAAAGTTCTACTGGCACTTGAGCTAGCTGCCTACCCTTTGTGCACCACAGTTAATTCATATTTCTACTTTTTTTTTTTTGCATGAATGAGGATAAAGCACATAGGCTGGATTTTGTGGAGATTAAATTCACCATTACTCAGATAATCCAACTAGCCCAGTAATCCTTGAGGTCACTGTCATTTTAAGAAGGTTAGCACGAATCTAAATTAATATTGCTGTACATTTATGAAAACAAACAAATGGTGTGATGGTGTACTTTTATCCATGTAAAGATGTTGTCTTTTTAGAACACAACAATGTAGATAATTGGTCTATCTATGTTATTAATTTAGCTCATTATGATCTGTGACTGAATACAAACATGTGGTTTTGTTGTTGAACTCAATCTCCCACAATCCTCGGTAAAAAGCAGGAAGGTGACGTATTTGCGCGACGTGTCAGGAAGTCCAGTAGTCAAACATGGCGGCGCAGCAGAGTGATGTTGATGAGCTCTTCGATGTGAAAAATGCCTATTATATCGGCAGTTATCAACAATGTATCAACGAGGCTCAGAAGGTGAAGGTGAGTATCCAACATGGCATCAGTTGAATGTTTTGAAATAAACTGTTTCGTCCATTTTTTTTACCTCTCTGCGTAACTACAGTCAATGACGTTACGCGTTGTTGCTAACATGTTTAGCAAATATCTCTCTACTAAATACTTAACCTCTTTTTCTATAAAGCCGTCAGCACCAGAGAAGGAGATCGAAAGGGACATGTTTTTGTACAGAGCATACATTGCCCAGGTAAACCTTTTTTTTCCAACAGAAATGCTATGTGTCATACTAAGTTCAGTTTCATGTCATTAGCTAAAGCTAATTGCTAGTCATCCGTGTAAGTTATTTGGCAGATTAAAACCAGCTCATCCTCACATGTGATTTGGTCAATTGCAGAGGAAGTATGCTGTTGTCCTGGATGACATCAAAGGCAACTCTCCACCAGAGCTTCAGGCTGTCAAGATGTTTGCTGAATATCTGTCCAGTGAAAGCAAAAGGTAAGAGCTTGTGATGAATTTGAGGTCAATATGTTAAAGATTCTAATTTAATGGACATTTTTAAAATATGTTTATTAAGCTGACTTCAAAGCAAGTCATAAACAACAGGTATTAATTGCAAAACATAAGTCTGGCAAGTTTTTCAAATCATATTTTTTTTCTAACCCGTAAACACACAACAAGCAACACATTGCTCACCCTTCACTCCAGGGTCACAAAGTTTAAAAAACGAAATTAACATTTATCCTCGATCCTGCTAGGAGACGAAGGGGTCGCACGTTTTGTGGAATCTTTTTACACATCCTCTGCCTTTATGCTTGATTTTTTTGGAGTGGAGAAAGGACGTTAAGTTTAAGTTGTGCCTCGGAGGGTTATAGCTCCACTGTAACAATATACGTAATTTGGCTGTAAGTGAAGCGAATGCAACAAGGTCAACGGTATTTTGTTAACTTGCCTTCAAGGGGAGATACACAAAAAAAGCAAGGAATTAGGAAACTCGTGGAACAGCTGAGGTATCTTTCATTCAGTGTCAAATTAGACTGAGCATCAAGTATTGCAGTCAAATATGGAGTGCCACTTAAATGCATAGAGACCTAAACACTTGAGCAAATATATTTGGTGTGAGAGTGTGAACTTAGGGTTGCAGAGGTATACTGGTTTCAAGGTATACTGTAGTAAAAGAACCGAAGGTTATCATACCGTGTACATTTACTTAAATACTGTTATGAAAGAAAACGTAAAATCTTAAATTTATTTTGCTATTTTGAAGAGGGAGACTTTTTGCACACACTTCTTTAAAAAAAATCTTTTTAATTATTGTAATAAAACGTTTGTTTAACCTAAGAAAATAAACCCCTACTGTTTACAGTAATTTAGGGTTATTATATAGGATAATAACAATGGTTCACTCATACAGTGATACTGTGATATTTTCTGAGACGTTATTGAATGCTGTTGCAACCTGTATCCTCTGAAATCCAATTCATTACACAGAACTGATGAAAACTATGTGTTTGATGACACGTTACAAAGTTGTTGGTTTACCTAAGTTTTACTGTTGCCAGCATACTGCACACCGTAATAAAATAGTATAACTGGCTTGAAATGCTGGTGCAAGAGGAGGCTGATTCCTTATTTCATGCTTAAGATGCTGTTGGAGGTCTTTAAAAATACTTAAGCTGTGCTGCCAATTTTGGTGTCTATCATCAGTTTGCAAAAGGGTCAGTTTGTCTTTAAATGTCAAACTATCTCCATGACACAGATTTTTAATTTTTGGTGAAGGGAAGTCAAGTGGTTGTATCAAAAATGCTTTAGGACTTTAGTATGTTCAATGATATAATATTTAATCTGCTAAATACTCAATGTACAGTATAACCCCACCATAGCCTTTATAAATCTAAATGCAGTAGTGTGTGTGTTAAATTTTCGTGCTGCTATTTTTGTTTTTTATTCTCGCAGGGATGCTATTGTTGCTGATTTAGACAAAAAGATGTCGAAGAGCGTGGATGCTGCCAACACCACCTTCCTCCTCATGGCTGCCTCCATCTACTACCATGAGATGAACACCGATGCCGCTCTCAGGACTCTACACCAAGGAGAAAGCCTGGAGTGGTATGAAAAAGATTTTATTGATGTTATGAAATGATGATAAGTAAATATAGCAACAAAGAAAATAAAATCTACTTACTATCTATAAACTACTGCCATTGACAATACAATAAAAACGATGGAATTTGTGTCATCCTTTGCATTTTAATTTCATCATCGACTTGGATAATATGAAGATAAGATAAATATAAGAATTACAAAAAAAAACCACTTAGACTTCATTGTCATCTTATCTCGATTGGTGTGTTCTGACAAAAAGAGTTGGAGTTTCCAAATGTATTGTATGAAAATAAAAAATGCTGTTTTACTCACTCTTCTATCAAATTTACCCCTAAACTAAAATTAACTAACTTAATTAACTTAACTAAAATTGAAATTTGAAGTTATTACACTTTAAAATGTTTTGTTTGGCAGTTTGGAACCTGTAAGAGCAAATTCAGGGAAAAAATCAAAAACACAAAGTGAAGGAATATTTCGCAACTGAGGCTTCCACAACTTGTTTTATAAATGGAAGTTTCGACTTCCACATCCGGTCCAAGAGACTTTGATGGGTCACTGGGTTTATAAGGTTGCTTTAATTTTGAGGACAATAAGCTGAAACTTCCTAAACTGATCTTTTTTCCTTTTTTTTCTCAGCATGGCCATGACCATTCAGGTGTTGCTGAGTCTAGATCGAGTTGACCTGGCGAGGTATGGCAAAACACATAAACAGTGGATGATTTGCATAAAATTCTTAGGTTAGATTTGTTATTTGAAGGCTCACGGAAAAAAACAACATCCAGGTGCATTTTGAATGTTTTGTATTTGACAGCAAGTTTTGACTTAATAACTAATAAAAAGAGACTTTTATATTGTTCTCATTGACAGAAAAGAGCTAAAGAAGATGCAGGAGCAGGATGAGGATGCTACTTTAACCCAGCTGGCCACAGCCTGGGTTAATATTGCTGTGGTGAGTAGACCAGCATTCAGTTACATTTATTTGACGTCACCTATATACACATACTCGATTTATACGTAAACTAGCTTTCATTAATAATTTGTGAAAGGCATGTGTCTGCATACATACCAAGTAAATCAAATTCCTATTCATTACATTGTAAGAATCCAGGTTGTATTGTGAGCCACAATCAGATTTGAATTATTTAGAAGCAGGGTAATATGTAGCAGATGCATTGTAAACTAACCCAATCGAAGTATGGCAACTCTAAGAGTGACACTATTTTATTTCAATTTTGCTAATCTTGCACACTATAGTGCCCCGAGTTTCGGAGCAGCGGTTTCCCCCTGACACCATTAAAAAAACAAAACGAAAACAGCTGGTGCATTTATTATCGGCTTTTCAGCACGATCGCTGCTGATTTCTTCTTGCCTCACATTTCTTGCATCCTGCTTGTTGTTTCAGGGTGGAGAGAAGCTGCAGGATGCCTACTACATTTTCCAGGAGATGTCGGACAAGTACTCATCTACACTGCTGCTTCTGAACGGGCAGGCGGCCTGTTACATGGCTCAGAACAAGTGGGAGGAGGCTGAGGGGGTGCTGCAGGAGGCGCTTGACAAGGTTAGGTGACAGTTTGTTCTGCTTGTTTTGTCTCTTCATCACACATTTACTGACACACTCGTGTATGTACATGCACAGTCTATTCAACAAAAGCTCCCTGTTGCTTGTCTCTGAGTCTGGTGTTATATCCATGTTCTTCATAATTAAAGTCCCTGATGAATGCACATTGTGCTGGAGGTGCTAATAGCAGCTATGTAATATGCATAAATGGTTAAACCTCATTACATGCATTTTAAATTATTTTAGTGAAATCTGCTGTTGTTGAAATGAAAATTAAGTGAGAAATGTTATGAAGAATATAGTTCTCACTAGTTCACCAATTTTTTGCACGACGACAAAGCGCCATTTGAACAAGCTCATCCCGGTTAATGTTCAATTAGTACGATAAATTTTTATTATTGTTAAAGAAATATTTGCGTTAAACAATATTATTGTGATTTTAAGACCATTTTATGTCACTGATATAATGATTATATGATTTGAATATGGCAAGAATATGATATGCAATTATGCAAGTACCATTTTAAATAGCAATGAACTTTTAATTCTCAAGAATATTACAAGTAATTGCAATTGGAATGTGACAAAATATTAAAATATCCTTAAAACAACAAAAATAAAATAAAACCACGCTAACAAAACAATACAGAAATAGATTCTTTGACTCTTAAAAATGTGCTAGGGTGCTGTACCCAAGTCTTTTAAAAAACGTTGATCTTAATAATTATCTGCATTTGATTTCATGCTTTCCACCATGAGGATTTGCTTATAATGTCTTTCCAGCAAACATATATAATACCTTGATGTGTAATATGGCACCGTGCCCAAGTCTTATTATGGAAACCCTGCTATTTATTCTGGCATAACGTTGGCTGAAACGTTGGTGTCATGCACATCAAACATGCAACCGGCATTATCGAGGCCAACAAAAATTATTGAGGTCATGTAATATATCCCACAATAAGTCGATGGTGTAATTATTGTGACAGACCGAGTGAAACCAAACTGACGTGTTTTATAGACACACGCTGCATACCAAGTTGTCACAAAACATATTTAACTTAATGACACTTTTATTTCCAATAGTCTTGAGCTCTGATATCACATTCTCAGAAACAAGACCGAATGCTTCTTGTTCTGTGGATGCTTTCCGCCACATCATAATGTCCAGACTTCTTGGTGGTAGACTTTTAAGATATTAAATAAATTGTCCCTAAATTTTAAAAAAGCTGTATATTCCTCTTGGTGACATAAGTCAGTTTTCTATGGCTTAAACAGTTGGAAAGACTTTTAAATCAATGCCTAACTGTAGATTTTGATTAATTAATTAATAATTTCTGTCAAAAGAAAAAGCCCATGGCTTTGATTATAACAGTCTTAAAACCTGCCGCTTCACCTAATACTGTCTTTTTATTTTGTACCTGCTCTTACCTGATGGCAAAATGTAACTCATGAATATAAGTCACTTTAATAACCAAATTACAATATAAAACCTACCTCTGCACAGAACCACATTTATCCTAACATTTATACGAACCTGAAATGCTTAAATAAGAAAAAAAAACTCCTACGTGGATAAAAATGATTTAGAAAAGGCTCTCAAATGGCATATAAGTGTCTGATGCCTGCAGACACCCTGATTGTAACAGCAGATGGCACCACAAACTCTTGTCGTGTACCGTTAATGTAAATTATCCATGGCGAGATAAGGTTTGACCTGTGCACACTGTTTAACCACAAGATGCAATGAAATATTCACTTTGCTGTTGTTTTGTTTTTAAAGTTTTTCCGTTTTTTACTTTTCATACTTTATAAATTAAAAAAATGTCTGCTCTGTCTCACCTATGAAAATATTGCAGCTCTGTGATCAAATTCTTTAAGAACGGTGTGATCTGTGCCTGATCTTTCAAGTCAGTTCTTGAATTAAAGATTGCACAAGCTCAGTTATGTTGCCTGTTTAAACTAGTGCTCAGTCAGACTCTGAGATGGCTCTCTGTTATGACTTTGAATTAAGTCTCCTGTTTTTTTTATCTTATGAGAAGTGTTTTGCAAATGACCAGCTATTCTGAGCTTCCTTTTCCCGTTTTCTCTTCCCTTTTTACTGGTTAAAGCATCACCAGTTTATGGTTATCCATTTATGTTATCGTTTACTAAACTGGCACAGAGTTAGAGTATATGTGACTTTACATTAATGTTTACATGTTATAACAAGCAACACCAGACAAATGTTTTTTGATGGTGCTCAGTGGAATAAATAAAAGAGAAATATAAGCATTTATTAAAGTGTTTTACTCAAACATATATACAAATATAGACATTTGGAGCAACACTCATGACAAATGTTAACATTGGACTGAAATACTGCACAGCAGCGCCCCGCACCATCTTGTGGTCTGCTTTTTTTTTTGGTATAGAGAATTTGAGTGGTGTCATTAAGTTATTCATCTCAATAAGAGATGTAAAACTTGCTAAAAATAGGATGCTTTTGTCCCCCCCCCATGTTTGTGTTTCTATTGTTGTCCTGTTTGCACAGTGAGTTATGAGTCTCTCACTCTCTGTCCATCTCTGTCTTCCTCTCTTCCCCCTTTTAGGACAGCAGCCACCCTGAGACGTTGATCAACCTCATAGTGCTGACTCAGCACCTGGGCAAAGCTCCTGAGGTGAGACTTTGGACCCAAAGCTGTTAACAAGGGCAACGCTTCAACAACTGTCACTTTAGCAGTTTCCTTTAGATAAACTCGTCCTCACTCAAAGAGCACTCAGTCAAAATCTTTGTCCAATGACACTCCGCGGCCCAGAGGACAAAAGCACTTCTCAGCAACTTTATGTGTTTGCTGGTGATTAAACCAGGCAACGGCATTCAACCAAGCGATTTCTTGATTGCATTTGTCCTCTATCATGAAAAGTGTCATCTAAGCGTTTCCACTGGTTTAGTGCTGTGTGAGTTATAAACCCTGAGCTCAGAGTTCATGAGATAAAGGCTCAAGTATCTTTCTTACGTTTGATGGACTTGATAATAATGACGATAGTACGCTGACCATTGACTCAAAGCTGTCATTAAAATGATTCCAACTGTGATAACCACTGATTAGTACATCCATCTCAAGGTTAAGTAGAATTATGTGGAAAATCTTTACAAACAAGCCTCAAGTATGGTCATAAAAAAAGCAACTTTTGAATTGACTTTTTTGCCAGACATTAACTAAACAATGTTAAGTTTGACTGGCC
This sequence comes from Plectropomus leopardus, assembly GCF_026936395.1. Lineage (NCBI taxonomy): Eukaryota > Metazoa > Chordata > Actinopteri > Perciformes > Serranidae > Plectropomus > Plectropomus leopardus. The sequence continues at coordinate 22,802,908 of NC_142180.1, read as the reverse complement.
GTATCCTGTATGGCTTAATGAGCATGATAGATGCTTTTATTTTCATTTCATTTATTTTATTTATAAGGACAACACATATTACTTAACATTTCTATAAATGTGCCAGTGTTAGTCATCAGGCAGAATTTTGACTGTAGTCCTTTGGTAAGATGTTTTGAAACCTGTAAAATGATAAATTCATATAACAGCAGCAGGACACCATCAAGACAGCAACAGCTACAACAAACGGGAACTCCTAGGACAGACCACTAGCCATGTGACGCAATAAGAAACAGTAAAACAAAAGTACAAAACAATAGCACAGTAACAACATATAGCATTTTAGCACAAAATAGCCATGCATGCAACATGAATCAACAACATATCTTTTTAGCATGAATAGTCATGCATGCTGAAGCAACGACACACAACCAAGCATAACATGCAGAGCAGCAACAAGAAACGGCAACAGACAGAAGCAGAGATGTTTAAATATTTATTGTCTTTGGCCGCGTCTACATCGTATATGGATTTTGTGTGAAAACAAATATTTTCCCCTCTGTTAACAAAAAAGGAATTATGTCCATATAACCTTCAAATATTTTTATAAAAGCTAGAACACAAAAAAAAACTCCAAACGCTTACTTGTGTTAGCTGTCTTCAACAGTCTGCAGCATGTTGCTTTTTACAAAACACCTACAGGAGATCGCACCAGTGTTGTTTTCTGGTTGATATAAGGATGAAGGAGATCAGTCAAACATGTGAGTGATGCTCTGGACGTACCTAGACTTATCTGTAACTGCTCATCAACAATAATCCTAGTTTCCCACCATCTGCTGGTTTGAGCAACCCTAATCCATAACTGTCGTTTCTCAATGACTTTAAACCCGAGATGCTGAGGTGGAGGCAAACACATTTGGTGCAGCAGATGCCTCCGTTTGTCCTGAAGTGGTGCAGCAATACAGAGTTAAAGTCAAGAGACCAAGCTGTGCTAACAAAATGTTAGACTGGTAGTCCTCCATTGTTGTTGTTTCTAGTTTATTAGCAAAAATCGGTATGTGTGAATTAAGATTATATCATTGTTTACCAAATTCTCCATTTTACACATCCACAAAGACAAACTGTAGCCAAGTTTTGAAAAAAGTTGGCACCTTAGAAGGTGTTTTACAAATCTTTTGACCTAAAACTCTGTTTGCGTGTGCACAAGAAGCCAAAACAAGAGGGTAAATGATCGGTTTTCAAAAACTTCTGTATACATGTAGACGAGGCCTTGATCATCTGCGTCTGTGCTCGGTGAAAACCATTTGTTTTCTGTCTCTTCTCGCTCTCATCGTTACCCAACTCAGGTCTCGAAATCTTACAAGTGCAGAGCTGTGTGAGCACTTTCAAACATGAGTGCACAAAGATAATAAATATTACAATATTTAAGTCCCCACTGACTTACCTTTTTTTCTCTTTGATATTAAATATTCATGACTAAATTGTGGCCTGACAACATATATAAACGAGCCCACAACTTTCATCAGATTCAGAGTGAAACATCACCTTTTTCCAGCCGAGTCTCACCTACTTCAGACAACACAAATGCAGCCATCTCTCATGAAACAAACAAACAAAAGTGCTCTAATGTTGGCCAAAATTGTGTTTTCAGGCCCTGAAAAACAGGTCTTGTTGTTGACAGGATATTATAACATTTACTTTGTTTCACAGTTGCAACGTCCCTGAAAAAAACAGGTTTTCAGGGCCTTAAATATTTGTTTAGGTTAGGGTGTCTTTGCTGTCATTTACTAATGTCCCTTTCTAATTTTTGCATCATTTGTCTGCCTCAGGTAACAAATCGGTACCTCTCTCAGCTGAAGGATGCACACAGAGCCCACCCATTCCTCAAAGACTACTTGGCCAAGGTAACTTGATTGTATATGTTACTCAATGCTGTTTATTCTGAAAGGATGCCTCTGACCTGTGACCAGGGCTATTTAGGGTCACAAGAGCTAATCACAGTTGTTGACAAGCCTTTATAACCTTTACTCTGTTATAATCAATTACCTGGCTTTGTTGTTTTAAGTGTCAGGCAGAAGGTGTCCTTAAAGCAAAGTCATGAAAGCGTGAAACTCTGAACCTATAACCTTTGTCACAGAGGAGTGCAGATGTACATAAACATAATGTACACCACGATCCACATATTGTTACTGGTGTTTAATTTTTCCCTCTGCTCTTTGTTTTCCCACAGGAGAACGAGTTTGACAGACTAGTGATGCAGTACGCTCCCACTGCTACGGCATAAAACATCTGCTTTTACTGAGACTCCTCAACAGTAGGACTTCAGTAAAACACCAGAAAAGATCGCCTCTTTCTAACTTGCATACATGTATTTGTTATGATATTTTTACTTGTCAGAAAAAAATGTCACATAGGGTTGCAACAGTATACCTGTTTCAAGGTATACAGAGGTATGAAAGGTGGCTCCAGGGTTGGAAATTAACTTTTTTTGTCCACCTGCCACAGTGGCCGGTGGATTCCAAAATCTACCAGCCGCACAATATATTACCATTGTTTTTGTGGTTGGTGGTGAATGAAGTAATTCTTGCAGCCACTTCCATATTTTACCAGCGTTTGGCTGGTGGCTGATGCTAATTTCCAACCTGTTGTCATATATGTACATTTACTCATCTGTGGTATTGAAAAAAATGCATCCATATGAAGAATTTCATCTTGGCATGTGCATCTCCTTTCCTTCTACACTGATGTTATACACAGATTCAATTATAATAAAGTGTTTGTCCAATTAAAAAAATGTATTTTTTCATTCCTTTAACCCTTTGAAACATGAGAAAATTGTTTGATTTCTTTCAAAATCATGGAAGGAAAAAATGAACCAAAAATTTGCAAGAAATTAGTAAAAGGTACAAGAAAATAATCTAAAGAAAAATAAAGTAAAAAACAAGGGAATGGCCTGGAAATGTGCTTAAGAAATAAAATAATTCAGATTTTTAATCATTTTAAATATTTAATTATGCTAATTATAAGTATAGTTTTTTGCTAGATTTTTTCACCTTTTCCCTCTCATTTTCCCTTTGGAATGAAAAATACTTTTCTAAATCTACTTATTTCTTGCAATTTGTGGAACCTATCTTACCAAGTTGCCTTTTTAACCATGTTTTTGAAAAGAATTGCCCTAAATTGCTCAAGGTTCAAAGGTTTAAACACTTCTTGAACACTCCTTTGAAGTGTCTGAAAGCAGCACAAAAAAAGTGCTGTTGCTCCAGGTTTCAGTGGGCCCTTGTAACTGGTAACAACAGCAACAGTTCTGTGAAACGGTGATACCGTGAAACTGATTTTCTGAGATGGTTATTATTTTGTGAAAATCTCATACTGTTGCAACCCTAATGTCATATTAAAACTTTGGCTGTATTGTTTAAACCGGACCAGAAGTCATCATGTCCCCTGGGTGTAGATGAAAGATGCCCACTCTTTATTAATTTGAATTTATCTTATGAAAATTGAAACATCTGTTTTAATGTAAGCATTCCTTTGAAATGATAATAAATGTTTACTACCAGTTTAAACATTTAATACCTGCGTTGTTTTTTTGTGTGGTTTTGTGTATACATGCCATAAAATTGTGTGGCAGAGTGTTTCCATTTTCATTCCTTTAAAGGTCTTTGTAACTGATAACAACAGCAGCAACAATTGTGAAATACAGTGAAACCCTAATTTTCTGGGACCGTACTGTCAAAATCTCACACAGTTTCTACCCTAAAGTCGTATTGAAATTTTGGCTGTTGTTTAAACCTTTGAAGACAGGAGCAACATCACTTTTCTTGTGCTGCTTTCAGATGCCTCTCACAAGTTTTTACACCGTTGAATCCTCAGCAAAGTGGTGCAATTTTTTTTGAAACATTGGGGGGGGGGGGGATGTCCTGCAAACAGCATTTAGAAGTAAAAAAATTAAAGCAAGGGAGAAATGTCAAGGGAAAAAAGAAAAAAATAATATTAATATTATTAAATTTAATATCTAATATTTATCATAAATAATAACAAAAATCAAAATATTTTACAAAATCATATTCTTAAGCACTTCTCCCAGGTCATTTCCTTGTTTTTTATTTTGACTTTATTCTTTTTTTTTTTACTAAAGAACAAAACAAACAAAAACAGTCCTCATCATCAGTCTTCTGAACATGGCCTTAATATATTCCATTTTTTCCATTAATTGTTCCCTGTCTATTTGCAATAATGCCCTCCAATCTGAACATTGTTTAAAAAAAAAGAAAATATGAAAACGTTAAACAATCTTTTTCTTTCAGTTCAAAAATAAATCTCTTACCTGATAAAAATAACTGTATTTAAAATACTTGAGCATCCTTTTTTAAAAATTCACCAAGTATTACTGTTTGAGGGCACATTGTTAACAATAAAGACTTTTTAACCGTTTTGTGGCATCTGTTTGTGGCGTGCTAATGATTTGTGATGTTTTGGTAATATGGTGAATCTTGTGTGTATTGTCTTAATGTTATAAATATCTTTATTTTTTATTTTTTATTTTATCATTTTTTGTTTACGAATTTCTTTTGTAATTTTGAGTAATTTCTTCACGTTTTTATTTATTTATTTTGAAGAAGAAATCAAGCCAATTTTTGCTGAGGTTTCAAAGGGTTAAACTGGACCGTAAATCATAATTTCCCTTTGGTGTGGATGAAACATGCCCACTCCTTATTAATTTGAATTCGTCTAGTGGAAATCCATACATCTGTTTTAATGACAGCATTCCTTTGAAATGTTAATGTTTAATATCAGAGATGTGTTTGAAGTGTGGGTTTGTGTGCACATGCAAACACAATTAAAGTGCTTCTTTCTGTCACATTAAGCCTGATGTAAGTGTCTTGAATGCGCTCTTGTGTGAAGCATTAGTCTGCACTGTCTCTTTAAGTCATCCTTTTTAATCCTCAAGCAGAGGGTTCAAAATGAAGATAGCAGCCCCTAATTACGTCACGCCCCCTTGGCTTTTTTTCTTCTTCTTCTTTTCGCATAAACGTAGGCTGTCCTCTTTACAACGAACCAGTTGATTTCCACTGAAAGCGAAGAAGCGCGGCTTGTCAAAAACACGGAGCCCCGGACACGTTGACCAGCCGGAGCGGCAGCAGCAGCAGCGGCGGCGGCAACGGAGGAGAAGAAGAAGAAGAAGAAGAAGAAGAAGAAGAAGAAGAAAACGGCAGCCTCTCTTCACAGGATAATTTTCTTCTGATTTATCCTTTTGCCTTCGCTGGAATAAGTTGTCTTGGTGTGCCGGTTTGTCGGGAGTCCGCCGCTCCGACTCATGAAGCGGCACAGAGACGTTACATAAGGCGAATAACGGACCGAGATGAGACGTTACAGCGACGCGGCACAATAATCGCATGTGCTGGCGGGGCTCGGAGCTGGAAAAGGGGCGACGCAGACCTCAAGCCTGAATTCGTTCATGTATATGAGCTCCATCACGTTTTGTGGGTTAATTTATTCAAGCAGCTAGCTTAGCTCGGAAGCCAATGCTGGTCCATTCACTATTGTGTGCGTTTGATTTAACTTAGCTAGGCGGCTAACGAGGACGCGCTGCTGCCGCTCTGCGTAGCGGAATGATGAACAGAAGAAGCCTCCACGAGACTAATGGCTCACGGTAATCATCAAAACCAAATTTAATAATTGGTTTGTGTGATTATAAGACACCGCATCATAGCCGGTGTCTGGTCAAACGTGGTGGGCCCTGCTATCATTCATAAAACTGTCCTGAACGCGAAGAATGGGCCCATTTCTTAATTTGGAAAACAAAGAATTAGGCTGCTGAAGAGGGTAAGCTGGTTAGATAAGCTTGTTTTAGCGTTTTTAGGTGAGCTAGCAAGCTGGTTCACGGATTAGCCACACAGTCTGGACTGTACTCCTCCCTGCGCTCCCTCTGTCCCTCTATTGGAGTATTTTTGTTCTCCACGTTTTTGTTCTCTCTGCTTCGCACCACAATGAGCAGTCACACCGGGGACAACGGGCCGGTGGAAGTGGAGCCAATGCCGGGATACTTGGACCTCATCACCAGAGCATTCACCGTAATGCTGGGCGCATGGAGAGACTGTAGTTCATGCGGTCTCGAGCTCTCCAAACGGACTCTCCTGGATAACGCATACATTACCTGGACCGAAATCGCCCTGTTTTTCTTGTGCGCCTTTTTGTGGACGCAGGTCAGGCGGGCACTGACAGAAAGTCTGTTTCAGGTGGGTGACACACAATCACAGTACATACTGACCCCCCCAACACCCAGCTCCACACGGATAATTCACTTACACCCTCAATTAATGGGCTTAGTGGCTCATTCCTCTAATTCAGTGATGCTAAATTTACGGCCCGCGGGCCAAATCTGGCCCACAATAGGGTGACGCCTCCCCGCAACCTTTTTTTCGCACTGGGATTTGTTTCTGTACATTTAGTATACATAAGGTACCAGAGTGAATAAACGGCATCAAAATAGAGCCCCCCCCTAAAAAAAATCCTAGAAATGTGCTAAAATCGGTGAAATGTCTTAAAATCCTATAAATCTTCTGAAATCTTAGAAAAATGCTATAATCCTAGAGATGTCCTAAAATCGTAAAAAAAAAACGCCTTAAAGTCCTTAAGATGTCCTAAAATCTTAGAAACATGCTACAATCCTACGAATGCTTTAAAAGTCTACAAATGTCTTGAAATCCTAGAAATGTCCTAAAATCCTATGTTATTTGGCTGCTGCGACTGGCCCCTGGCCTTCTGTCATTTTGCAACTCTGGCCCCCTAGCAAGTTGAGTATCCCTGCTCTAGTTAGACCCCAGGTACTGCAGAAGTGTGGCCCCTGTGTATGTTTACTCTGATCAGTTGTTACCGAAGACACATGCACTGTGTAGACTGGCTGTGAGACAGCAGGTGAGTGTGACACATGTTAACAAATATTAGAGTTGTAGGTTTAAGATTAGGAGCAAGTCAGGAGGAACAGAATGTGTGCGTGTTTGACAGTAAATAACCTTATCTACAGTTGTGTTAGGCAAATATTTAGGCTGAACAGGTGTAACAAATATGTATGAAATTAGGAAATTACTATTGGTTAGTACCAAAATTCTCATACACAGATTGTTCTTAATATTACCTTTATCAAAACTCAAGAAAATCATTGACGGCTGGCCCTAATTTACAATGATGTCAACTATAAAGATAAAAAAACAATCAAATACAGTTCATAAAAGATACAAGATACAAAGAACAATCGCTAATTAAGTATATAGATAGACATAAGAAAATACAAGATATACATTCTCAAGCAAATCAACTAAAACAGGTACAAAATTTATGTATCAGAAATGAAAACATTCAAATTTAAACAATTGCAGGCAGAAGTTAAGTGGTCAGAGATCATAGATTTAAATTGACCAATAGTTACTTTACATTCGTAGACACATAAAGGTATGGACATCATATGATTATTATGATTAGTAGATAATGTATTTTAATAGTTACATGTTTCATATAATGACCCCAGCCAATAGAGTCCCATGTTAAACCAGTCAGCTGCATCTTCATCTTACAGATATTTTGGTGACAAGACAAGTTTTACATTTCTAGAAAGTATGAAATAATACAAAACAGCATCTACCATATTTATCGTCTGTGCTCACTGATGCAATTGCAATCCAAGGATACTTTTTCTATTTTATCCATTTGTAACAGTCAGTTAAATCCTGAAGCGCTTGGATTTGTATTAGTGCTTTTAGGTACTTTTTGGAACATGACAGCAAGGTCGTTAATTGCAATTATGTCAAATTGCAAGTGATGCAGACTGCCTAGCATCCGCTTTCCTCCCCCTTATGTCTTGCTCTCTTTCACACACACACACACACACACACACACACACACACATACTCTATATTGAAATTAGGGGGATACAGTCTAGTTTTTTGAATTTTTTTAAAATATTGCAATAGAAGTAGGCCTATATTTTGTAAAATAATACATTTGTTGGAAAATCTTTGCTAATAAACTCAATAACCAGAAAGGAATACCTGTTATAGCAAATCCAGTACCTCAGATAGCTTAGAATTCAAAGATTTTATTTACATTGATGCAAAAAAATATAAAAAAATTAAAATTGTCGTTGATACTCATTAATTTGCAACATCGCTCACGGTGGCCAAATATACCCAGAGATACCATGTAAAGAAAAGGCTCTTTTAAGATTTTATGGCTTTATATTCAGAAAGAGACCATCATACAACATCAGTAGAAAATCATGGTACTCTCAACATACCTGAGGATGTACACTTAAAAAAACCACAACATCTCTAAAAGCAGCATTACCACATTATTTCCTACCACAATTTGTCACTCAGAAGCCAGACACTCAGGCTGGCCTTATGTCCATGTCTTCCCTTTACCGATCTGAGTTCTGAGTACCTCCACCCTGTTGGTGTTCCCAGGGAGGAGCCCTTCTCCCAGATAGCCAGGATGTGGCTCGTTATTCTGCCATGATGGTGGGTGGGGGTGGAGAGTCTCCACATGGTAGACGCTGCTACGACGACGATGCTACAGCGGTATACTATAGCTCAGGGCCCCATGTGTAGAGCCAGATGTGGCCTGAGAATGCAAAGAATGAGGCCTGTTTTCCACTTTACATTATGTGTTTCACATTGTGTGTGCATGTGACTCACCGACCCCTATGGAACAATATGGGATGCACCCCCCATTTAAGGGCTGGATACTATAAGGGCTGTGGTGTGATTTTTTTTATGTCGGGTGAATTAAGAATCAGCCGGCGTTCCCTCGGTTATTTAGTGCATATATAATACTACCTTTACAGTGCTTACATTAGTGATGAAGAGGATGGGTTCAGTGTTAGGTCATCTGTGCTGAGCTAATGCAATACGAATATTGCTGTTATATATCACAAAAGCTGAGGTGAGCTGTCAATTTTAGGTCTTTTCTGATCAGAGTTAATTGCACAGACTTGAACTTTACAGTACGCTGTCTCTCTTGTTAAGTTGGCGGTTATAAATCACAATGCATTTAAAACCTTATCAGTAATGATTGTGGTTTTCATAGTGTTGAAGTGCACATTAGCTTTGGGCTGGTCATGTAATGTAATGTATGTAATGCATATAAAGTAATGTGCACAGTATGAGCAGAATAAATGACAGCACAGATAATCAGGAGTACAAATAAATAGGTTAAGAGCTCATGACACGTTGACGTCGGAGGACAGGGCACTGTGTAATATCTTGTTGCGCTCTTGTTTATGTAGACTGTGATGATATGATCTGACATGTGAGTAATGAGTTAGTTCCTCTGACAAAGTATGAAAACACCTTTTATGGACCTCAAAGACATTATATATAACTGACATAAAGAGATGGGTATTCGTCTGTCAAATCATGGTACACTTCGGTAGATTCGCTTTTTTTGTATTTTTCAGTCTTCATGGATTTGTTCACAGGACCTATTTCTTATATAGTCATTGGGCAGCTAATCAGTCGAATTATCAAAAGTCAGAAGAAAATGAACCATTTATCATTTCAGTTATTTTTCATACAGAAATACTCGATATTTGATGACTACGGATCCTCAAATTGGAGAATTTGCGCCTGTTCTCTGTATTACATTCAGGTCAAGTGAATGTTTTGGTGCTTGGATAAAACAGATACTGTTTTCTGATGTTTTATAGACCAATCGATAAAACTGGGTGTCGATGCTCAATACCTACCTTAAGATACCTGAAGATACTCTTAATGTATCGACCAAAATAACCTAGTGTCAAGTATAGTATGGAAACATCTCAAATCAAAAAATTCCTGCATCAATCCTCTTGTGCCTCGGGTCTGATCCTGACCATCTCACCTCCCAGCTAGATCAGCAAACTTTCTGTTGCTGCCATCTGCAAACCCGCTGTCCTCCAGCGAGCAGTCAGTTTAACGTCTGCCCCGTTAGCAGCAGGCACTAATATCCAGCACTGTGCCGTTAAATCATTGCAGCAAAATCACACAGATACCAAAATGGCTCAACTTTTTCATTAAACTAATAGCCATCAAGCGATATTAGCCGGGCAGACTTTGACAACTGTCCCCAGCGCAGACCCCATACTCCAACAGCAGCCACACTGCACACTACAGTTTATGGTGTGTTGAAGTCAAGGGCAGTGTATCAAAAGTGTTGGCTGCACTCTGTTTACATTATGGGTTTCAAAAAAGTACTCTATTGGTATCACTTTTAGGCTACTGGTATTTATTTTTTAAATGTAAATATTAACAGCAGATGTGCTAATGTAGCTCTTATTGCTTGTCTAAAATCCAGCTGTATTTGCAGAAGTCACTGTTGCATTTCAGAACACATCTGCCACAAGGGCTGATGGATGAAAATAATTAGTTTCCTGTTTTGTTACTTACAGTACTCCCAGTCATGGTTGAAGAATGATCATTGACCCACTTAAAATCTTGACTTACTCTCTCTCTTCTCTGCATTTTCCACTGTACACTCAGACTCTAATTATGAACGCTGCAGAGTGACACTTGGTTTTGTATGCTTAGCTTGCTGTACTCAGTCAGTGGTACCATATGACAGCAGCCAAACCTTGTTACACTGTGTTAACCATACACGTGTAAGACTAATGCCACCCACTCACTGTAAAAAACACTAGACTTTTTTTAAAGAGATACTCAGTCAAGGATTCAGCTTCCTCAAGCACACTGATAGACATTAGAGTGTTGATGAATGCTTGCTTGTAAAGTGACTGAATGCACTTGAACAAATAAGGTCATGATTGCAGACCTGTAGGTTGGATGGAGTCTTTTATATGTGTCAACCTTTCTGTGTTCACCAAACCTTGGAAACTAGGTTTCACATGGTACCATCACTTCACATGTCAGTGAGCATGCTGTTGGGTGAGGTAAAGCGAGTGTGTTGGGGGTGGGGTTGGCCCCTGTGCTCAGTACTGTGTGGTTTAGTGAGTGCTTTTCATCATGTTTCACTTTTGCTTCGGTGCTTGAGTTAGAGCGGCACCTATTCAGGTTAAATTAAACACAACTTGTTGATAAGCCACTTGAGCTTCGCTGCTGCATAAAAACACTGTGGTGCATTATAATCTCCTGACTCATCCATTGGCACTACTGACAGTGGCATTTTGAAATGTGTCCTTTAAGTTAAGTGTTGGAAAGCTTATAGTTCAGGTGAATAGACAGTAAAATGTTAAAATTATTCACCCTGCTCTCATGAAGAAGATGTACATTTTAGGGCCGGGCGATTAATTGGATTTGGCTTCACTTGATTCTCAAGACAAGATACACATGACAATTCTACCTATATTTCATCCGTTTTGTCTTTTATTTTGGTAATCAAGCACAAACAGTGAGTTGTTGTTGGTTATTTTGAAACTTCGGTGGTAGAACTTTTGAGATGATGGCAGAAAAATACAGAATATAGTGAAAAGACAGTTAGTGTTAAAAGGACACACCAGAGTTAATGTTCAATGATGCATGATGTCCTCAAAGCCAGTATGTGATCGTGCTAAATAATAGTTAAATAATTAGGATTTCAATATCAATCAAAATTATTGTAATTGATATTTTTGCCATAATCGTGCAACCCCAGAATATTATAATCATCTAAATGTCATGCGACACATGTGAAAGTAGCTGTACTTCCTCATTGTCCTTTTAACGTCACTTGAGTCTGCACACACGTTTGTCAAGGCGCGTGCAAGTTTGGGTTTGCTTGCATGATTCAAATCAGTGCTCTTGGTGGTTTGCAAGCTGTGAATTGCACATATATTGTGCATGTGTGTTTGTGTTGTGTGTGAGGTTTCAGGTGCATACAAGCATACACAAAACCACAGTAGATGAGTGAGTAGATTGAGAAGAAAGAGAAAATAGTGAAATGAAGAGAAAGTTTTAAAAGAACAGACACAGTGATGGGTTTGAGGAGAGGTTATCAGAGGGGATACATAAACAGAGAAGGAAGAGACAGAGGAAGGAAGGAATGGAGAAGAGAAGTGGGTTGTGAGGGGTTGTGCAGCTGGGGCCTGGTCTGCTGACTCAGCATGCAGCAGCCAATCATTAACACAATTTCACTCACACCCACACACATTTCATGTGTTTTTAAAAAAGGATATAAGCCTTCTCACACATGCAACTTCTGCACGCTGCATAAGTTTTATATCCGGCAGCATCAGAGCAGAGTGTGTTTTGAAATAGGCAACACACTAGCTGCTCAGTGCAGACAAACAAGGCAGGCAGTGGTCAAAAGCTGCAGCAGTTTATAACTGCTCACATAAATGCCTCCCATAGTGCCTCTCTCTCTCTCTCTCTTTCTCTCTCACGCACGCACACACGCACACACACACACACACACACACACACACACACACACACACACACACACACACACACACACACACACACACACACTGAAGCAGTCACTCAAAGAGGAGAGCAGCAGTGTGCTTGCCAGCTCCAGTCTTGTTGCAGAGCTTATCTCTCTGCATAGAGCCGAGTAGCACCTCAACCCCTGCTGTTGTTCTAAATGTGAAAAGAGTCTGAGGTTTGACAAGGTCCCCCAACCACAGACCCCAGATCACCTTCCACTGAGCCCCTGCTCATTGTTGTGCATTAGAGCCGCAGAGAGAAACCTGATACTTGATTTGTGGTGAATGGGAAGTGCTATCCATTCAGCCAAAAGTGCCCACTCAGGTGAATCTTGCATGTAATTTTGACACTGATTGTTCGGAAGTTTGGTTATTATTAGTGACATCCTCTCCTCTCCTCTCCTCTCCTCCCCTCTCCTCTCCTCTCCTCTCCTCTCCTCTCCTCTCCTCTCCTCTCCTCTCCTCTCCTCTCCTCTCCTCTCCTCTCCTCTCCTCCTCTCCTCTCCTCTCCTCTCCACTCCCCTCCTCTCCCCTCCTCCCTTCTCCGCTACTTAATTTATCATGACATACCGTTTAAGAGAGCAGCACTTTTGCCATCACCTGACACGTGATGAGTTGCTGCATGTGCCTCAGTGTGTCATACGCCATAAATTCAGAGCTCTTATGGGTTCACAAAACTGTCAGTTACTGTTTCCCACACACAGGTTGTGCTTCAGTTAATCATTATGTGTTACTGTGATAGATGTGGTTATGTAAGTCTAATTATATCAATCATATCTGCATTATGTATTCACCGGTTTTTTATATATGAATATTTAATTTCAGTGCTGCGATTTATACCCAACCTTGTGTGTCTGTAAAAAATTCAGTGTCTGATGGCTGTGTGCACTTTGGACCTAGCAGCAACCTTCAGGGCTGAAAAATGGGGCCAAAGCGACGGTGCCAAAAACTGCAGTTCCTCTAATGGCCACTTGAGGCTGGCTCCAGAAGTGATTTAATTACCATAGACCCCCATGTTAAAATTCCCAACTTTACAGCAGAATTAAACATGTATACAGTCCAGATGTTGCAAATAGTAACCAGCAGATAAGCAATTGTAAAAACAGTCAGTTGTTGCATCTGTACGCTATGTTCTCCATTAGGTAAACCGAAGAGATAGCAGCTTTCAAATGTGTTGAGAAATCCTGCATATTTGTTGTTTTTCAAGTTTTTTTCAGACTCATATACGATGATTTATTGTGAGCCTGGAGTTACTGTATAGGCAGCAGGTCTATCAGTGACTGCTGAGGGTAGAAACAGCGTGAGTGCTTTTATACTGTTTAACATGGTGAGTCACAGCGGCCATATGTACCACCAGCATCATGAATCAGCTCTGTTTGCTGACTGTGACAGTCCGACTCTCCTCTGGTCAACTGGAATGTGCTGTGAGGCCTTGACCGCCACAGAGCTGCTGTGGCCGGCCTCTCAATCTTTTCCCTCTTCCTCTTTCCTCCCGTCTCACTTACTTGCCTCCAGATAGACACAGCCTACGAGCTGTCATTAGACAAGAACACACTGTCACTCTAGGCTTCACACTTGGCAGCTGTCTCTCCTCTAACAAGGCCACTCTTTTACAGTGTCTGAGAGCGCAGTGGTCAGAGGGAAGTCCATTTTGACGTAATCTTGATGCACTTTTAGGCCATGATTGTGTCTGTGTGTGATTCCCTGAAATCCACAGGGCGCTGATAATTAATGGTATGCTTCTCTTTACTTTGGTTATGGGTGGGATCTTATAAGCATTCTTGGGATGCAATTAGCTCAGTTTCTCCATTCTAGTTTCTGTCTCCCGCTGTCCTGTGGAGGAAAGTGGTACATCCGCATGGACTCACAATCAGAAAGGGTGCATTTTCCTATGCTAAATGTGATCAGGACAGTTGCCTGTGGCTTTCTTCTTTGTCCTCGTCTCCCTTAATTCACCTCATTTGCCTTCTTTTTCTTTTTTTCCTGTCTTTCTTTACTCTTTAACTTTTTCCTCCCTTACATTTCTCTGGCTTGTTGCCACCCATCATTTGGTATTAGGTTTGCAAAGCCGCATAGCTAGTTAGCTGAGACCTTAAGAGTGGGACCTTCAAGGGAACTCACTCCCTTCTGGCAGTGATTACAGAGGTTGCTGTAACAAAATGAGTGTAGCTGAGATCTGACTCAGAGACTATGCAGACCATACTGTTGTTGTCACACTTTGAAATCCCCTGAAAGACACATATTTTGAATGACAAATATCTTTCAGTGAGGATGATTAATGTGTAAACTCTGGAACAGTTTCAGTGTTTTGTAAGAGGCAGGGAATTTTTGAGCTTGTGAAAGGGAAATGAAATTTGAATTGCAGGCTATTCATGTGAAATTGTGAAATTGTCATATATATATATATATATATATATATATATATATATATATATATATATATATATATATATATATAGATATATATATATATATATATATATATATATATATATATATATATATATATATATATATATATATATATATATATATATATATAAAAGGAGCCACCAAAACCACTGCTTATTCAAAAAACACACACTAATAATAGGCTGTTACTCATGAATCCTTGTGCACGTTACCTAGCTTATGCAAAATTACTCCGCCACACTTTTTGCAGACATTGTGGCGCACCTATCCGTAACAGTGAAGTAGCTGGTTAACAGTAATGTACTATTGAAACATATCGGCTAAGTAGCTGTATTATTATTACAAGAGCACAGACATTCTTGTGAGCCACGATGGATCCTTTTTTGTAACTCTTCGCGCAATCAATTAAAGACCCGAAAATATTCAGAAAATTATCTCAAGTGCAACTTAGTTATATATGTGTGTGTGTGTGTGTGTGTGTGTGTGTGCGTGTGTGTGTGTGTGTGTGTGTGTGTGTGTATAGTCGAGGGTCTCTGCTCTGTCTGTTTTTCAGTAAGAGGTCATCGAAGACCCCTGCTCTCAATGGAAACTTTCTCAAAAGTTTGTACAAAGAGATCTTTTTACAACATCGTATAGCATCCATATAACCCCCCCAAAAACGTTAACTCAAACGAAGGAAACCTGACCCTTAATGGACGTGTTAATTGATCTATTAGTCTTTTTAAATCATCGAAGTGAAGGAAAGCTAATATACACATAAGATTACATTGTTTGATTTACTTCATTTAGTCCCACAGTGTAGGTGTACCACAGAGCTCAGTAATGTGGGTCCACCTTACTCCTTGCTGTAATCCATACCTGAACCAATAACCTAACCTTAATCCAGACATCCCATCATCATTTAACTCCATTAGACCGTTAGTGTAATGAGGCCTATCTGCATTACAGTGGAGCAATAATCATCAGCTTGAGACAAGCTTCTCTAAGTGGTAGAAGATTGTAGTCGGCCCTCATGCTATAGTGAATATTAAATTGCTAATTTGATATTTTAATAAAGTATCATTCCCAATTTATATGATTTGTAATAGACTCTGGTCTATGTCAAACTGTTGACATTTTTAGCAGTCATCAATATCATAAAGTCGAAGTATACACATTACACAAAGTTTAAAATGTCTTACATTGTATTATTATTTGGCCGTAAGAGACATAAGAGTCTGAAATTTTAATTTGACATTTTGACCTATTTCTTTTATCTATCTCCTGATACATTTTTGTCAAATGACTCAAGCCCTTCTGTGTAAAAGTCCAAATTTCTCATATCACAAATTTTCAGATCTACCACCTTATCAAATATTGTCTTTTTACTTTATACTTTCACTTACCTGTTGGCAAAATGCAGACTAACCTTACTCTTAATAACTATATTTCCTTATTAAACCTACCCCTGCACAGGACAGGACTACATATACACTTACTTGCAATGCTTGAACAAGAAAAAAAATCTTTAAATTATCTTTAAAAGTCTTAAAAAGCACAAAATTTAACTCGGCTGTATTTATATATTTCATGCTAAATAACTGATATATATTTGTATTATATATTTGAATGAATAGGACAGACAGGCTTCAAGCCAGGTTTCCAGACTCTGCTAGCCAGAGTTATATTTATTATTGAGCTCCATCAAGAAAGATATGTTTTTGTGTTGGTTACATTACAGATATATGTGACTTATAAGGTTAAAAGCAACTCAAATTATTGAACTCTGAATTGAGTGAAATCCAAAAAAAAAAAAGCACCAGAACTTGCATTTATCATGTGGAGTTATCATACTCCATATTTGTACTAATTTTCCAGAGTCCTTAATGCACTATAAAGTCTCTAAATAAAAATAATGGTGCCTTATTAAATTGATTTTCCCATTTCTAACAGTCAACACTGCTGTCTGTCTATAAATGTGTGTGTTTTTTATCTGTGGGTGGATTATTATGGTGAGTTGATGCATACTTAGATTGGCCTATTGAAGACACACATGCATATATACTCATACACACACATTCTCTGTGTGTTGCCAATGGCATAGTTAGTGCATTATAAATGACAGCCGTATGTCTTCTAGCTGTCAGTTTGGACAGGGAGCAGCTTGAGTGAATATCTTAGCACTTCACTGAGACTGTACCTTTATGTGATTTTTCCACTCTCTTTCTGTTGCTCTAGCCATTCCAGAAATATTATGATTTTCCATCAATTTTCATGGCCAGATCGTAGGCGCAGCAGGCTAAGTAAGGTCTTAAATTGTATCATATTCATGTGGTTCTTTCTGCATTGTGGGAACATATATAATGGCAGAGACAAAGACAGACAGTATTAAAATAATTATATACTCTTTGGTATGGAAATCATCAAACACATAAAAAAAACATGTGACCAAACATCACAAGCTTTATGTTCCCTTCTCACAGCAAAATGAAAAGAAGTAGATGTGCAACCACATCAGACAAGGAGCTCACTGTTTGCTTCTTACATGCCAAAGTGTATCTGTAGTGATGTTTGTTGAAACAGTGTGGGAAAGACATGCTTTGTCCCTGCAGAGTGGACAAATGAAATGCCTTCAGACAAAATGTAATATGTAAAATAAGCCATTCTTCAACACAATTTTGCAGGACACATTTTCTGACTCATTTTAAAGATACAGTTCACCCACAAATCAAAAGTATATTTTTTTTTTTTGGGAGGCAGTAGCTCACCGGGTAGAGGTGGCGTCCCATGTACAAATGCTATGTCCTTGTCGCAGTGGCTGGAGGTTCTAGTGCACCTTCTGACCCTTTGCTGCATGTCGTCCCCTCTCTCACTCCCTCTTTCATGCTGAAGCTGTCCTGTCAAATAAAGGCAAAAAGCCACAAAAAATAATCTTTAAAAAAACTACATGTTTTATCAGTCTTGAATGTTTTGGTGTGAGTTGCCGAGTGTGGGAGATATCAGCTGTAGAGCTGTCTGCCTTCTCTCAAATATAATGAAACTAGATGGCACTCGGCATGTGGAGCTCAAAGCTCCCCAAAAATACATTTAAAAAACTCAACAGCAATGTCTCTCACAACAAGGTCTGGGGATTACCTGGAGTAACCGGGTCATTATTTCTGGAAAGAGATCTGTTCCTTTTAAATACAAATGAGGTGGATGAACGCTGCCTATCTAGCTTTTCCTGCAGTGGTCTCTGTGTTTTATAGCCTTATCCTGTCTGATTGTTGCTGTAGCCCACCCTTAATAATTTATACTCCTTCTACTGACAACGTTATAATCAATAGTACAATGTAGACACCAGCATCAAAAGACAGAGAACGGGTTGACATCAGGATCCAGCAGTGCTGCTGTGCTTACGACAGTATTTGAGGAAACAGCACAGTGCAGCCACGGATAACCAAGATAAAGGAATGAAGAAATAATGAAAAACTAAAGCAAGCTATTTCTCACGTCAAGAGAGAGGGAAAAGCAGATGTAAAATGTGCAGTGGTGTAAATATTATGATGTTAAAAACTAGCATTAAAAAAACGCATTTATTTAACGTAGACAGACTATATACACATTAATAACCCTCCTCCACAACTAGGACACAGTAATCAAAGCTGCTAATCTGTGATACTTTAAGAAAACATAATAGTGCTTCACAAGTATGTAATAGTAGTAGTGTGTGTATGTTTTAGCTTCATGCTGCAAAGTTTTTTTCTGCTTTGAAGGCCCTGTCTTTCCCTTTGATGCTCCAGGAGTTAATTTGAGAACCAACTATGGGGTTAATGTCTCCACTGGGATTAACTAATAGGCTAGACCTCCTCCTAACAGGTGCACCTGCTCTCTCTCTTTCTCCTTCTCTCTCTTTCTTTTACTCTCACACACACACACACACACAAATTATGTCACACATACTGTGTATGCCAGGAAATCATATGCATGCTCACACACAGACAGAGACAGAAGGGCTTCAAATCCGTTCTTTATTTGAGTACATCTAATGTATATTTACAGAACTGAAACCACTGCAGGTTTTCGAAACTTGATTTACTCTTTAAGTGTCATGTGAGGTCATAAGTGTGTGTAATAGATGCTATGCCAATAGATTTAGAACAGATTAAATGCTGCGTTTCATCATTCATTCATGCATCTTGAACTTGTTGAATAATAGCTAGGTTTTTACAGTTACCAGTATCAGCACTGGACAATAAAATTTGCTTAGTCTGCAATGGTCAGAAGGTGTGTTTTCTTACGTGCCACTGCAGTCGTAAACTGTGGTGTTGGGGCTTGTCCAGTCACTTACTTACCTGCAAATTAGTTCTTCGGTGGCAACGGTGCCATGTCTAATCGTGTGTTTGTAATCAAATCAGGCTCAAACGTCACGCCAGCCTCTTGTTTCAACATCAGGCTTCCAGCAGTGTTGTTTTGAACTGGCCATCTGGAGTGATGTGAGTTGTCCTGGTGGGCCAGAAGTTGGAGCAGCGTCCATATGGAAAGACAGGAAAACATCACATGCTGTTTGATCTTGAATTAATCAGAATCAGAATCAGAATTAGAAATACTTTATTGATCCCCAAGCGGAAATTGCCTTCGGTTACAGATGCTCCCATTCAAAAGTCTTAAAAGAAGTAGGAAAGTGTAGAATATATCAATAAAATTTAAACATAAGTACTAATATATAATAACTATATCTAAACACTAAAGAATAAATACAAATGTACATTTTTGTTCTTGTTACTACCATGTGATAAATAAAACAACAGATTACCAACATCTGAATATAGAATATTATACATGGATGTCGTTATTGCACATCAAAGTAGTTATTGCACATTATTAAGAGTCCGGAGTAGACTAAATGAATCACAGTGTCTGACATTCAGAGTGAGGAGTTGTACAGTCTGATGGCCACAGGCAGGAATGATTTCCTGTGGCGCTCTGTGGTGCATTTTGGTTATATCAGCCTTGTACTGAATGTACTCCCGTAACTGACCAGCACGCCGTTGAGTGGGTGGGACACATTGTCCAGGATGACATGCAGCTTGGACAGCATCCTTCTCTCACACACCTCCGTCAAAGAGTCCAGCTCCCTTCCCACAACGTCACTGGCTTTACGGATCAGTCTGTTCAGTCTGTTGGTGTCCGCTACCCTCAGCCTGCTGCCCCAGCACACCACCGCATACAGGATAGCACTGGGAACCACAGACTCATAGAACATCCTGAGCAGAGTCCTGCAGATGTTGAAGGACCTCAGCCGCCTCAGAAAATAGAGGCGACTCTGGCCCTTCCTGTCGAGGGCGTGAGTGTTCTTGGCCCAGTCCAGTTTGTTGTCAATGTATATGCCAAGATATTTGTAGTCCTCAACAATGTCCACACTGACCCCCTGGATGGAAACAGGGGTCACTGGCACCTTAGTCCTCCTCAGGTGCACAACCAGTTCCTTGGTCTTTGTTACATTGAGCTGCAGGTGATTCAGCTCACACCATGTGACAAAGTTTTCCTCAGCAGCCCTGTACTCAGCCTCATCACCCCCGCTGATACATCCAACCACAGCAGAGTTATCCGAGAACTTCTGGAGATGACAGGTCTCAGTGCAGTAGCTGAAGTCCGTGGTGTAGAGGGTGAAGAGGAAGGGAGATAGGACAGTCCCCTGTGGAACCCCGGTGTTGCTGACCACTCTGTCTCACATGCAGTGTCGCAGGCGCGCAAACTGTGGTCTGCCAGTCAGATAGTCCACAATCCAGGACACGAGGGGGGAATCCACTTGCATCGCTGTCAGCTTCCCACCCAGTAGAGTCGGACGGATGGTGTTGAATGCACTGGAGAAAAAGATGATGGTATCCTCAACTCCGTGTTGGGGCTGGTAGGCGAACTGTAGAGGATCCAAGTGTGGTTTGACCAGGGGCCGGAGCTGCTCCAAGACAAGTCTCTCCAGCGTCTTCATGATGTGGGAGATCAGTGCCACAGGGTTGTAGTCCTTGGAGCCACATGGACGCAGCGTCTTCGGCACAGGAACGAGGCAGGACGTCTTCCACAGCACAGGGACCCTCTGCAGACTCAGGCTCATGCTGAAGACATGATGGAGTACTCCACAGAGCTGGGTGGCACAGGCTTTGAGCACCCTGGGGCTCACACCATCAGGACCCGCAGCCTTGCCTGAATGGAGTCTAACCAGCTGTCTCCTCACATCGTCATCTGTGATGTTCACTGTAGAAGTGACCAGCAGGGGGGTGGGGGGAGGGGTCGAGTCTCTGTTGTAGGGTGAAGTGTGCCTGGAAACCACGGGAGGAGGTGTGAAGATGGCTCTCAGGAGGGGGAGAGGAGGAGAGTGGGCAGCCAGCAGTGGTGTTGATAGGGGTGTCAGCATGTGGGGCAGGGGCCACAGTGTCAAATCTGTTGAAAAACAGGTTGAGTTCATTGGCCCTGTCCATGCTGCCTTCAACTCCTCTGTTGCCAGCTGACCTGAAACCAGTGATGGTCCTCATCCCTCTCCAGACCTCTCTGGTGTTGTTCTGCTGAAACCTCGACTCCAGCTTCCTCCTGTACTCCTCCTTAGCCTCTCTAGCAGCATAGCTTCATCCAGCTGTTGTTAATAAATTCATAAATCTCATCGCCCTTTTCTGTTTGTTGGAAATTGACAAAGCTGTTGTCTCTCAAGGTCCTTATCAATGATACAATTTGGCTCAAGAAAATATGAATACTTTCCTTGCAAAACCTTAACATGTATTGCCTTTAAATGTCTACAAGTTTTTATCATCCCAGTAAGCACTTAAGTATAAACCTGTAAGACCATCTGTGGCTACAAGCTACAATATAGGTGTAAAGAAAGAGGGCCTATAAATGCTTGTTTACTTCCGTATGTGCAGAAAGATCTCTGCAAAGATGTGTCATTACCAGCTTCATCAAGTTCATTCACCTGCTGCTATACACATCGACTAGCTTATATTAAGATAAGAAACATGTTTCAAACCATCTGGTAGCTTGATCTTATCTGGAAAGTGCAGTGTAGATTTTTTTCCATGTGCATAGTGCTATGTATATATGTGTGTGTGGTCCTTCTCAATGTGGTAGATTAAAGCTGGGGTTTGCAGAGATTTGGAAAAAGCAAAAAACAGTCAGAATTTGAAAATATGGCCCCCTCTCTGTCCTAAGTCCCTCCCACTAGACGACCACAGGCATAAATCCAAACTTAAACTTATTTCTTTGTAGAGCTGAACACAGCACATTTGCACTGCCTGTCTTAGTCGCCCTCTCTCTCTCTGTTTATCAGACCAATCAGACAAGAATTAGAGAACTAGCGTCAACTATTCCTCTGTCCATTCACCTTGCTCACCACCGCTGTAGACTGCTTCCCCAGGAGGAGAGCTGGCAGCAGCCTGGGAGACGGACCTTGGGCTTGGGGACTGATGGCTGTAGTGGCTAGAATTCGACCAGCTCAAACCTTCCAGCGTCGGGTGTCGCAGCAGGCTGGTGTCATAGCGGCTGCACCAAGTCTAACCTGTTAACTGATCTGAAATGAGTTGGGGCTATCCTCTACCCTGGGGCTAGGATTTGCACTGGCTGGATTGGTGTTGCTTCAGCTGCTGACTGTGGGTCCGTCTTTGTCGCTACTGCCAGCTCTGCCAGTGGCGGTGAATGGGGCAGAGGATACACTTTGATTCGAGGCTCTAGTTAACATTAGTTAACATTGGCATAAAATAAAAAACATAAACTTGAGCTTAATCAATTGGGACCCTTGGCTGTGTTTAGCAGAAGGCTAAACTATTAACAACATTGTTTCTCAAATATTGACACGTGTTTTGTTTGGTTTATCGTCAGACTCTCTTTTTGACAAGTCCTTCTTCATTGGGTTTGCAGCAAAGGCAGTTGTTGTCAATGCTGGAATAGCGAGTTTCTCGGCAGGATTCTCCACCATTCAATCAGACTTTCACCAAAGGGATGTTCGCATGCATCTGCATTTGTACAACAGCCAATAGGAGCATCCTCTTGCAGAAATAACCTGTAATTGGAGGTGCAGAAGTCTAGTCTTCTCTCTGTCCACTTGAATTGCAGTACACTCGAAGTTTATCATTGGTTTTTTGCCAAATGACGCTGCAGTTAAACTGCCTACCCTGGCTTTAATGACATTCTTTATTAAGTCACTCACATTTGTCTGATTGATCAGAGGCTTTCACAGTATCTTTCAACTGTTGTCCATTTATTTTCATTGAGTCACATACAAATTAGAAGCTGACTCGCCTCATCAGACTGCAGGATATGGATGTGAAGAGGTCAGGAATGAAAGAGCTGCCATTACCCAACATTAGTGACCTGGGGAGGTTAAAACAGAAAAAGAGACTATAAAACGACTGCCAGTACCCATTTTCTCCCTGCCGCAGTGTGTAGACGGCACAGGAAACATGGCGAGAGAGAGGGATGTATGACATCCTAGAAAGGTGCTTGACGGGAGGTGAATCAGTGACTTTGAGATAATGCGGTATGCGCCTTAACTGTGCCCCATGCTTTAACACGTCTTGATTACACTCCCACATTGTTGTTACTTTTATCCTACAGATAGCAGCCCCACTGTGATGCAGCCTGTTGCTGTGTTAAGCTGTTGATGATGCAAAGACCTCCATGGCGTTGCTTCATGCTTAAAGCCTTTCACTAGTGAACTAACTACTTGAAGGCGGCCTCTGACGGTGATGACTGCTAATGAAGCCTAGTTCCAGACCTCTGATTCACAATTTTATAGGTGTTGTGCCCATTTTTGGCTGTTTCCGTCTAGTCAGAGAAACTTTCGACTAATCAGAGCTAAGTAGGTGCTTTTGTAAACGGAGTCATTTTCCTTCCTTCCTTCCTTTCCTTCTCCTTCCTTTCTAGTTGCCTCACACATCCATGAAGAATAGCAACAGAAAAATGGGGACAAGGGTGGATGAGACCAATGCTGCTGCAGTAGTTGTTTTGAGTCTACATACAGACATAACATTTAAGTCAACATGATCAGATGATCAATTTGGAAAAACATTATGTGCTCCCACAATCTCATAATCAAGTGAAAAAGGACAGCGCTGGACAGTCATAGGCTACAAATTGACTAGGGTATAGAATAAATAAAATAAGGGTGGCTGGGGCAAAATAAAGGAAAATATAATTGGCTAAGGTAAAATAAAACATATATAAATAAATAATATTAGCAAGGGTAATTAAAGTAAAATAAAATTGTCTGGGGTAAAATAAAATAAAATTGGCAAAATAAAGTAAAATTGAATTGGCAAGGTTAAACTGAAATAAAATAAAGGTGGTTGGGGTAAAGTAAAGTAAAATAGAATTGGCTAGGGGGAAACAAAACAAAAATAAAATTGGCTATGTTAAAATATAATAAAATAAAATTGGATAAGTTAAAATAAAGAAACTCCACAAGATACTGGTTTACTTGAGCACAATGTTTAGATGAATAAAGACAGTGAAACATACAGTAATTAGGTTGTGACTATTAAGCTTCCAAAAATTAATCTACTGTTGAATTTGAACATTGTAGCACCATTTGTTGACAAATAAGTATCAAATATTGTTAGTAAGAAATGGTGAGAAGATTCAGTCACAGTTCACCTGCAGGCAACATTTTTTCATTTGTGAATCTCCATCAGATTATTGAGGCAAGAGACACCTTTTAACGTGTCCGTTTTGTCACATAGAAAACCGACAATGTAAATTCAGCAAAGGAAATACTCTCTGGATTCTTCTGCCTCCGTCAGGGGCAAGAGCTTTATCCCCAAGGACAGCTGTCGGCTCATCGGCTTGTTAAGAACAATGTGGGAGATGGGGGAGTGGGGTTGGCGGTGGGTGAGTTCATTCTCTCTTAATAGAGGCAGATATAATATTTGGGGTGAGGTAATTGACGTGTAATGAAGCGGAAAAAAACAGTTGATTGTAACCAATTTAAAGCGCCAGAAGAATCTAGATGAGACCTCAAATAGTATTGTGTAAATTGTGAGTCACAGCTAAATAGGCTGTATATTTATTTGCATATGTAAATAAAACTCCGGCCATCCACTGGATTAGCCTTTGTAAATCCCATTTGGCCCAAGTCTGGGAAAAAAAAGAGAACGATGACAGAACTGGGTTTAAAAGCGACACTGAAGTGGACAAAGTGACAGCAGAATAACGGGAGAGATCGAAGGAATGAAAGAGGGTGAATGGGCACGGGGGGGGGGGCTTATTGAACAGATCCACTCATGAGCCAGCATCCTGACTCAGTGGCCCAGTTTGTCTTCTTACGCAACAGGCCGGCGGAGTCCATTCACCCTCTCTCATCCCTTGCTTCGAGGAAGGGCAGAGGAGGGGGGGGGGCTGAGAACTTTTTGGGAGTGGAGGGTGAAAGCGAGAGTGATTGGGTGC
This sequence comes from Plectropomus leopardus, assembly GCF_026936395.1. Classification (NCBI taxonomy): domain Eukaryota; kingdom Metazoa; phylum Chordata; class Actinopteri; order Perciformes; family Serranidae; genus Plectropomus; species Plectropomus leopardus. Next base: position 22,777,737 of record NC_142180.1, on the reverse strand, counting down.
AGCTGCAGATAAGCAGGGAAACAGAGGGGAAAGGACAGATGAGGAAGGACCCTAGTGGAGGAGTGATGGAGGCCACACTGTAGGGCTTTGCCAGCATCCCTGCACGGTTGCTAAGGGAACCACTTATTTGTTATCAAGAGTCTTTCACATCGACTCTTTTCCTGTCTTGTCACACTCTGTCTCTCTTCCATTCCCTTTCCTCCTTCTGTTTCAAAGCTGCTCCTCTTTAGTAAAGAGAAAGTGAAATGAAATCCAGTGATGCCGTGAGCAAGGGAACGAGCTCGGCCAGAATCTGTCTGTCAGAGAGAGAGGGAGAGAGGGAGAGGGAGAGGGAGAGAGAGGAAGAGAGGGGGTAGCTGTTGAATGGTCGCAGGTCCCAGCTGAGTGTAATTCAAGGCCCTGTCATTTATCCGACAGAGGACGACTGGATTATCTCGGTGTCCTTGACCCACTATACCCCCACTTGGTACGCTAGCACAGAAAACCAAAGGGTAGATGGATAGAGTGGGTGGATAGGACCCAGTGTGATGGTGGGCTGGCTGGCACAGAGAGACAATAATGGAGCCATTGGCAGGCTGTTATATAATCTCTCAGAATCTGCATTAGAAACAGAGATTTTGTCCCTGCTGTGTGGTTTTGGTCGCTTAAAGGCCGGGACCAGAGAGACCACCTCTGTCCACTATCAGCTGGTGCCAGCTTACACCACTGCCAATAGCAAATTTTGTACCATGCCTTTTACCTAGGGGTGAAATTATGTATTAATACACTTGAGTTTGGCGATATTATGTTTTGTGATTGATATTGTGTCAATTCTCAAAAGCACAGATCAATACAAATATGCAATTTTATGTTCCTTTTTCTTTTGAGTTTGAGAGGTCGAACGGGGTTCTGCTGGATGCTCGGGTTGATAGTGACATTCACATTATAGTAAACAAGCCAAGTTAGCCCTCTGAGCTAACTACGCTAGCCATAGAAATGTGCAGCAACATTTTTTGCCGACACTCGATATCGAACAACAGCCAGACTGTTTTGTAATTGGTTTCTGTGAGCTGTAAATTCACCACTTCTAAGCAGAAGGCAGAAGATAATGTTGTCTTAGATTCTCAGTCGACTGAGGGGCTGACGACTGATGATTTCAATATTCAGCTTTCAGGAAGCAGCCTTAGATTTTTATGAATAGTTTTCACACAAAGATTCATGGCAGTGGTTTGTTTTCTGTTGTGTTTTAACCCCAAACCCCTACATAGCGGTGTTGTAATGTACGTATGCACTTGCTCTCTAAATTTCACACAGAGCCCCTTTAAACATTAAAACTGGATGTAATCAGGACAATTCTGGCTCTATGGTCATGCTGAGTGACAATCCAGACTGCATTAAAAAATGCATGCTGCTGCTTCGGTGGGGGCATGCTGCTATAGGTACAGGTAAGGAGAGGAAATGTGATCCAGGAAGTCCAGTTTGAGTAACCGATTCATGAGTTTGAAAGCTTATCAGACGCCCAGAAGACTGCACAACGGTTTATGTAAATCTGACAACTCTGCAAAGTCATAAAGACCGTTATGTAATGTTGTCATATGCAGTTATTATATTCTCCATCACAAAAGTAATGGAGTAAACTGTAGAACAGTTTTTCATACAGCCCTAATGTTGTCTGAACATCTCCTCCACTCAAAGAAAGCATTGTTATTCCTCTATTTCTCAAAGTATAGTAAAAGTTAAAAAAAAGAAAAAGACTTGCAGCCAGTATGGTAACTATATACACACTTTCACACAGTAAATGTCATGCACGTGATGTTGCCAACTTCAAGTTGTCTAGTGCATTTTCGGTACAATCTGCAGAAATACGCCACACTGTCACTACTGCCATTGAAATTAACACCTCACGTTGGTTGTAAAATGCGGCTGACACTCAACACTTTCATAGCTCACTACTCATAAAAGTTAAGTTGCACTGTAAAAATATGTAGCCACAAATGCTGACACATAGGAAATGACATATAATAGGTGCAAGCAGGACAGAGTGAAACATTATGAATGCAGAGGTAAACAGATGTGGAAGCATTAGATGAACCGGCAGTGAGACAGCGGTTTTGTGATTAACAAGTAAGGTATGAGCTGCAGAGGCATGGCTGGTGTCTGCAGTAACTTGTATCAGCCGCTAGTGTATTTCCGCCTTTGTGAGTGTGCGTAGGCTTATGTTTTTGTGTATTCGGAGGGGGTGATGTGGTGGAAGACTGGGGGGGTATGCTGTGTGCTGACAGCTGGCTTCTATAAATAAATGTCGCAGGCAGGGGGGAGACACAGGGGTGGAGAGAGAAAGAGCAAGGGAGCTGGGAAGAGCGAGAAATAAAGGGGAAGGGGGGGGCTGATAAAGCAGGACTGATACAGATGTACTGAGAGACTTAAAAGAATGTGGTGAGTGTCCCGAGCTCCGGTCATGACTTACTGAACACGCACCACATGTCACCACCGTCTGAACCAATCAGCAGCCCCGGGGCGGGATCATGTGCTCCCCTGCATCTGTCTATCTTCTTCTTCTTCATGTGTCACAGCTTGAGGACCACAAAGTCTGTAGCCGTTACAGTTTTTATCTCACATCAGTGTTGCCCTGTCATCTTCCTTCCCTGACTTGTTTTGACTCTTGTGTGTGAAACAGGGACGTCATCAAATCCAGAAAACAGGAGGAAAAGAGACAGAAACAAAAAAAACAGAGAGAGAGAAAGAAAGAGGAAGGAACTGGAAGCGAGCCGATAAACAAAAGATAAAAACACTTTGTCAAGTGAACAGGAAAAGAATCAGACGGTTTTACGAATCCCTGTGAGCGGGACTTTCTAAGAAGACATGGCTTACATGCAACTCTCCCTCCATTAATTTGTCATGTAGTCGGTTACTGAGCCCTGTGGGATCATATCCTGTAGACTAGCTGCTTGGTAACAATGGACTGAGATGTACTGTATCACTGACACTGGCAACTTTCACTTTCCTGCCTCCTGTTACACCATTTCATTGCCCTCGTGTGTGTGTGTGTGTGTGTGTGTGTGTGTGTGTGTGTGTGTGTGTGTGTGTGTGTGTGTGTGTGCGTGTGTGTGTGTGTGTGTGTGTGTGGCAGTTAGCTGGGTTCAGTTTCCTGTCTTGGCCCAGCAAAGACACACTGAACACCTGCCTGTCTTACTGCCTAACTGATGTACCTGTCTTAGCTATTTTACCTGTCATTCTGCACATCTTTCTTTGCGCCTCAAAGATTATGATTCAGAGTTTCTGAACAACAGAGTGAGAGTCTTAAGAAAGAGAGAATAAGGAGGGAAAAGGTGGGAGTGTGGAGGCAGCAAGATTAGGGAGGGGATGGAGGATGATAACACGGCCCCAACAGTGAGTAGGTGGGGTCATGTATGATATCAGGCTGTATCAGGAAGCCTTCTCTCTGACTTCCTCTATTTCTGCTTGCATAGCAAACCATAAGCAGACTTGTGAAAGACATTTTTTCTGTGGGCAAATGGTCACATGGTTGTAACGTACGACAGCGTATTAATGATGATGTGATACGTGTCAGTCAGGGAGAGAGCGACATGAAGGCTGCAGCAATGTGGGTGGAGCAAAGCCCTCTAGGAAAATTTTTTAAAATTACTCATTTCATACTTTGTTATTTTTTATAAGTAAGTGCAGTTGTACAGTAAACTATATAAATATGCAGTAAATGAAAGCTGCTACAGTGAACATATATGAAGCATGCAGGGGCACCAAAATCTGGGCCCTATGGTGAAGCAGTCTCACTCGAATCCTAATGTAGGGGTGGATTGAACTCTTTTGTGCCTTTTACAAGGTGTGAAAAGGGTCTTAAAGAGGCCCCATTATCCTTTTTGCCTTTTTAAAATGTATTTTTCTTAACAAAGTTGGGTCTCTCATTCAATTTATTCAGCCAATTTAAATTTCGTTATGACACATTTTATAAAAAAATGCAAACAAAACCAAACTCCCCTGTAGTGGGTCCAACTCCCCCCCCCCCCATAGTGACGCCCCTGTATACATGTAGCACAACATAAATGATTGACACTTCACTCAGACTTCATGAGGGTTATCTGACAAATATAATGTAACAGAGACTGCTAGGTTACTGCAACACTACTTTGACAAATAACACAACAGAACTGCAGTACACCATAATACTAGAAGCAGTAGTAATATTAACTGTAATTTGTTAGTGGCTTGTTTGTGATTTTTTAAATGATATTTTCTAATGATCATTTTGGACAGCAGTTTGTTGTTAGTGTCTCATTTGTAGCATATTTGAATACTAGGGGTGGTGTGTCCCTGTATGTACCTTCAGTGACATACTAAGAGTGCATGTGTCAGTGTCATATGAGTTACGTGTAAAAACGTCTGCTGTATCTCTAACATCTAAACAACAACATCCTGTCACTGTCAGTAGTGCTGGCCAAAGGCCAAATGAGGGTCACCTTACACTTTCTATCGACATCTCAATATAAAACACTATATAAATAAATATGCAATCATGTTTATTCTTAAATACATCTCATAGAGGATGTCGTCCGCCACCAAACAACAGAAGGATTAGCGTCTGTTCTGCAAAAATATACCATTGACTTGAACTTTGTGCACACCAGTTACACAACTTGTTTAGTTTACATTGAATGTTGATGTGAAACATTTGTCATACTTCAGCTGTTTATTATAAAGACACGCCGTACGCTCTCCTCTTCATGCCTTTACTCCAGCTTCCATTTAGGCCCATTTGTTTTCTGCAGAGTTTATTAGTTTGGAAAAATGTGCCTGGGGTTGCTGCAACAATTACACTCCCTTGAAAAACATCTGTGGTCCAACTGGCCAAAGTATTTGAGTCTTTGCAAAGAAACAGTGTTTTTTTTCATCAGCTTTTGCATCATGGAACAATAAAACAAAAGCGACCAAATGATTTCAGCTCAGAAGCCACAATAGTGCATTAAAAGACTGTAAAGAATTCCTTTGGTGAATCATTTGCCTCACCACACACACTTAATTGAGAGCCTTGTTATTAAATGTCACTATTCAAAGATCATCCTCTAAATTAATCAGTTATTGTGTCCAGAGGACCTCTCAGCACTTCAGCCGGCTGCGCAAAGAAGCAGCTAAATGAATTCTTTCTGAGTGTGGCTTCCTCTGCTGTGTCTGACTGCGTCTCTTCTCTCTGCTCTGTCTCTGCAGCCTCTAGCACAGTGTTGCAGGCTGCTGCCCAAAGATGCTGCCAAGATGCCGGAGAGCGCGTGGAAGCTGGTCTTCTACACCATGTCGTGGTCATACAGCACCTACCTGCTCTTCTTCACCTCCTACTCCTTTTTCCACGACCCGCCCTCTGTCTTCTACAGTAAGATACACAACTGTGTGAACATACAGCGTCACTTTAAGGTCATTTATATAGCAGTTTGTGCATTAATCCTCTTTAGGATTTGTTAACTGAACTGACTCTGCCTCTCGTCACATTAAAAGAAAAGAGTCTTTAATGGTTTTAGTAATCTGCCAGTTTTAAATACATTAAATTGAAATTGAATTTACTGCTTTTAATTATTTCTTTGTGTTTTAAGTCAGTCCATATTAAATAGATATTGACCTCAGAAAAAGCGTGTTTAATAGTACTGTAACAGAGCCAGTTTCTTACCTAACCTCTCAAAGAAATGAAGTCATTTTAATCTAATGAAACAGCAGGCAGCACGGCTTAATCCTATAGAGGCTCTGTGGGGGTAAAATGCCACTTTGAGTGTTAAAGTAGGAGAATATTTATAGCAGTGAATAGTGGATATTCAGCCTGGTGGTATTATTAGTGATCAGCTGTTACTGATAAAATAACTTTCTTTTTATAGTAATCAAAGGGACAGAAAATAAATAAACAGTGTGTAAGATTTAGGGGGATTTAATGGCATCTAGAAGTAAAGATCACTGAACGCAACCAGCTGAAACTTCTACCAGTTTGAAATCATTCAGAGTTCATTATTGAGGTCTTTAACTTGAGATGAATTATCAGCAGAGGTCTCCTCTCCCAAAAAACGTATCCAGTGATTTAAACACTGAATAAATCTCTGAAACCCTTCGCAGACAGCTGCTAGCACAGCACCTGCTAAAGTGTACTCTCATTTTGTCTCTGATAAAGTAATGTGTGCTCAGCTAATTTCTGATCCAGACATTCAGGAGGTTTTTACCAGGAGCCGAATTATCTGCAGAGGTCTTTTCCTCTCCAAAACAAACGGACCCTGTGATTTAAACTGGTAAAAACACTGAATAAAGCATTTTCACATTACAAATCAGTGTTTCTCCATTGCTGTTTGGCATGTCACAGACAGTCTGCTAGCCCAGCACCTGCTAATGTGTGCTCACCTTTTCTCTCTGATAACTTAAGATCCAGACAGGAGGTTTTTAAAGGGAAGCCGAATTATCCACAGATGTCTCTTCCTCTCCAAAACAACCAAACCTGGTATTTTAAACTGATAAAATTACTTAATAACTTTAACGTTGAAAAAAAATCAGCATTTTTTTTTAGGCTCATGTCGCTCAGTAGCTACAGATTACGGTGGCTGACTCGAAAATGCAAGTGTTCCTATCTAGAGCCAGTGTTTGATTTGTCCGTTCTGGGCTACTGGAGAAACAAAGTGCCGCGACACGGTGATTTATGTAGACGAGGCTCTGCTCCCTATGTTCATGTAAATAGCTTACTCTGAGCTAACGAAAACAAAACAATTCATATTTTCAGGTGCTAAAGGAAACATATATTTATGTTAAATTTCTGCCAATATATCCCGTAAACCCTACACACCTGTACCTGTACCTTTAAATAACAACAATCCCAAACAGAGCAACATTTTATAACAGAATACATTAAGTTTCACCCCAACACTTATCTGCATAATTGCACCTAAAGGATGACATTCACTGCTAATGGAGGATACATGTGAAATGGGGATTCCACTTATAATCCAGCGACGTATTTTATAGTCACTCTGCCTCCTCCATCAGACATGAAGGTGTCAGGGCTTCGGTCGAACTCCATCGCTCCGAGTGAAGCGAGCAAAGCCTGGTTGACAGCACCAGGTTCATCTTTAATAGCTGCATCACCTCTAATAGCCGTCAGCCTGAGATGTGCACAGGAGCGGCGTACTTTAACATGGCTAGACTGTAAGGGAGCGAGAAAGAGAGAGCGAAAAAGAGATGTGAAGCTAAAACGGAAGAATTTATTTGGAGAATTGGGAGAAATCAAAGTAACACTTTGTCAGACGCGACGAGGGGTTTGTATTCTGAAGAGAAAAGAGGAAAGGAAAGGGAAAAAAAAAAAAGCTTCAGTCTCTGGGAGAAAATAAAAGTCTCCAGTTCCCATGCCTCCCCTTGGCAGCTCTTCTGTTGTGATCCATCTAGCAGCTTTCTCCTCAATGTTTAATGACGGAAGGTCCAATCAATAAACATTACACACGGCCCGAATGTAACCCCATCCCACCAGAGACAAACCTTACTCAAACATTGGAGGAGAAAGTTTCCGTCCAACATCTGATAGGTTGCAGAGACTTCAGTGAGCTTAGCAGCCTTAACGTACATTTGGCCTGTTTTGCCTGTGGTACTTTAGAAACCCTCTCTAATTCCCCCGAGGTTTAACCTGATCCCTCCAGCCTCCTCCTCATACTAACTACCCCAGCTGACCCTTCACATCTGGTGAAGTCACTGTATATGACCCAGTATCTGCACATGTTGGGTATACTTGTTTCCAAATGGGTGTATATGTTTATATAACAATGACCCTGCTGTATATCCAAAGAATTCATCATCTACACAAGATGAATTCACTTATACTTCTGCGTGGGATGGAGCTTGTGATCTATGCTTTAAATTATTAAAAATACTCTTCAGGTTGAAAATAAACATTTTAAATTAAAGTTTAGACAAAACTAAAAGTGTAAACTGAGACAAATTAATCACAAATTATTTATTTAATAAAAATCAATTAAAAAAATTAAGCAAAACTTTTAAGAATTTAGTGACTAATCATAAAACACAGAATAATGAAATTGGATAATTGGCACATTTAGCATCAGTTTAATGCAAATTTATTCACCTTGAAGATTATATGATTAACAGTTTAAAAATGTGATTTTTTTTTTTTCCAGCTTCCAAACCTGTCTGTAATCTTAAATGTGTTAGAAATCATCCATTCAGTTGCTGAGTCATGCTTACTTTTGCATCAAATTCTCCTGTTTTTAATGAAGGCTGCACAATATATGTTTTTTTTCATCACATGGCAATGTCAGCTTGCAGGAAAAACACATCGCGAAAGACATGCCAATATATATATATTTTTTTAAATTCAACATGCAATTTGTTATTTTCTTTAGCAGTTTATAATTTATATAATAACTTAGAATTGTTAAGTTATCTTAATTGTGTGAACCTGCCATGTCCGTAATGTGTCAAATAAAAATGCCATCGCTAATTATTTACCATCTTTGGTGGCTGTGTTAGAAATTTTAAATGAAAGTTCTGATAGCATTTTGGGTGCAGGAGGCTCATCTCACTGCTCAGCATGGAATTAAAAAAAAGAGCAAGTTCAAAGTCATCAGAGGAGCGAAATCACAAAAGACGATTAAATTGATGGCATAGGTAGAATCAGCTATGTTTGTTTAACCCACATTAAAAAAAGAAGAATAAAGGAGTTTTCCACCTTTAGAGGTTCTGAATAGTGGAGTCATAAATGACTGCGTGCATCATATTCAGGGAATAATATCAGTAAATTCAGACTTTGCATCTCCTGTGTGAATGCGCCACACAAAACACAGATTTATGGGGGCAGATATAGCAATTTCTAAATCACACTGAGGTCACCTGGTAATACTTGTCCTGTGCAAATAGGATTTCTTTTTTATATCTGTTTATTTATCAGAAGTAAAATTGTTACGGTGATATCAAATGTTATGCATATGCAATCTTTTGAGACAATGAGGCTTGTCTTCTTATTACTTTCTGAAAACAAGTGCCTCCTCCGCATGAGCTCCAACTGAAAGCACTGAGCCTTAAGTAAATACATCTGTTGGTATGAACTGTCTCTAACTCTAACTGATAGTTGTGATACAGTCGCCTCCTTCTGTTGAACTGTGCGAGCCAACAGTCTGAGACCCTCAATGAGAAACAAGAAGACAACAGACAACAAGAAGAAAGTGATACAATTAAATTACTTATGAGGAAGCGTTCAGTGAATGCACAGCAGTGCCAAAGGCTGCATGTCTCTCTACAAGTATTTTAATACATCTAAATGTGTAATTTCTTACACCTGGCTTCAGATCTGTATCGAAGTGAATATACTGATAGCAGATTACAGTGATTTACTGATCATTTTTACAAGGACTATACATGGATGACTTGCATACAGTTTAAAGTGAGTTACTTTAAGATCCCTGAGTTTTGGCTTTTTAAATGTATCATGTTGCGGTACTGCCCCCTATAGACAGGATGTCATCAAATAAGTGCTTTAATAATGGCACAGAGTAACGTAGTTGTAGCCACTTTTCACCACATTTAATTGAAATCACTTAATTCATTTTTTGCTGTATACTGGTAACAAACAGAAAAAGAAACGTAAATTGAAAACATAACCTCTTTGGTAATCGTCCCACTGTCTTGGAGGCTGATCAGCTTGCTGATATGAAAGGTCGTTATCTTGATTATGCTCACCTGGGCCTTCCCAAAGCTGTGCAAGGTGTTCACTCGTCCTCTCCGCTCCTGCAGCAGACACCTACCCTACATTGTTGGTTTTGGTTTGGTTTGTTCGTTTTTGTATGTTAGTTTAATAAATAATTTGTTTATAATTGGTTTTTACTAAATCTCCCTAAAGGACTCCCTCCTTGTCACATTCACTGAGCCTGTTTGTGAAATAATAAACAAACAAAAAAATCTATCTACTATCCATTCTAGTGTCTGTATATCTGTTTTAAAAGGCCTTTGAATGCAAACAGTACAGAACAAATGTCACTTATCGCCAACATTTTTGACTGATCATGACTAATGTTTAATTAAACTGATTTCAAAGTAAAAGCTGACATTTTTTAACTTTACTATGCTGGAGTGTTTGTAAAATCCAACCTCTGATTTACTCATTTGGCGTTTTGCCTCACTGAGTTTGGGTATGTTCAGAGCTGTGTCACTGAGATGCCTGCTGCTTACAGTCTGGCACCTGGTCTCTACCTTTTTATCAGGCTCCAACCTCACCTGAGCTCTGCATGGTGCTACACGCCCAAAAACATCATGAGCACATCAAATAAGAATAGACAGTCAGAGGGAAGAGTCTCTGCAGAAAAATACACCACCACACACTTCTAGTGGGTCATAAGTCTTGTGACTCATGAGCCTATAAATTGTTTTTTTTAGAAAATCCTGCACAGAATATCTTTAACTTGCTCTTTAACCTCTCCTCATATTTCTTGCCTGTTTATTTAGACTGGAAGAGTGGTATGTCAGTGCCTGCAGACATCGCCATAGCCTACCTGATCCAGGGCAGCTTCTACGGCCACTCCATCTATGCTACGGTCTACATGGACGCATGGAGGAAGGACTCTGCTGTCATGGTGGTGCACCATATCATCACGCTGGCGCTCATCATCTTCTCCTATGCCTTCAGGTACTTTTGTCCAGTTTAATGTTAAGCCCAAAAAGATCTTCTTTTGAGTCTTGGAAGATTTTGGAAGTGTCCTACCATTCAGTGTATGTTATCAAGCCACATCATGGAGCACATGTGTGATGAATTAAACTTTGGTCATTGTAGTACACAAATAGGCTTTCATGAACTGAACTGCAATGCATTAAATCCGCAGACTGTCAGTACCCTGTTTACAGTCACAGCTTTACTCAACATGTATTAAAACAGTTTGACACCTTTCCCTACAAGACTTTCATTAAAAAATAATTTACACATACTTTTACTTTCTACTCTCTGCTGCTCAGATACCACAACGTAGGGATCCTGGTGTTGTTCCTCCACGACATCAATGACATCCAGCTGGAGTTCACCAAGCTCAACATCTACCTGAAGTCCAGAGGAGGAGGCTATCACCTGCTCAATGACGTGCTGTCCAACATGGGCTCCGTCAGCTTCAGCATCACCTGGTGAGGCTCAACAGACACACACAAACACACTTGGTCTCTGAGGCATGTTTGCAGTCTCGACAGCTGCATAATTTTTCTGCCTGTGTGTTTACTCAACATAAACAGACATTAATTTCTATCTCTGTTGTGTTCTCACAGGTTCTGGTTCCGTCTCTACTGGTTCCCTCTCAAAGTGCTGTACGCCACATGTGTGTCCAGCCTCCAGTCTGTCCCCAACATCCCCTTCTACTTCTTCTTCAACGCTCTCCTCCTGGCGCTGCTGCTCATGAACATCTACTGGTTCTTGGTGAGGATTTATTACCTCAAACCGAGAAAACATTTATGGTCGATGTTGGTTTTGTCTAAACTGCCACTGCAATCTGACTTCTTTGTGTTTCCTGTTCTGTGTAGTTCATTGTGGTTTTCGTAGTGAAGGTGCTAAAGGTAAAGGAGGTGAATGATGTCAGGGAGTACGAGGACGAAGACGGCAGCAAGGCGGCAGCAGGCCTGCTTAAAGAACCTCAGGCAGCAAACAACGATGATGATGCTGGACATCATAACTCTGCCGAGGGGTAAGTTAACACTTATATAACCTAACTGTGTTCAAAAACGTTCCCCATCATGGAAATAGTGCACTTTATAGTGTGCTCACCATTTTGTAGTAGTGTTCGAATTCTCAGCAGTTAATTTTATCCACTACAGAGCGTGCTATAAAATACCCACAATGCACAGCAAATTTTAGTGTACATGTGATGTACCTTACAGTTTACTCCTGTATACCACAATGCAATGTGGTTGTATATTTCCCAAGAGTCTAGTCTGAAATCTTGTTTGGTTATTCCCTATATAGTTTACCATTTAATACACACGGCACAGAGAATAGTGAGTGAGTGACTGGTTTCCAACACAGACCCTGTCGTCTAACTCAAATGGAAGGAGTCTCTTCCTGTCTGTATATCTGTCGTACGATTTTCGACCGCACAGCGTATCGAGTGTATCTGAGGACCCAGGGAAGTGCAGCATCGAGTGTGATCTGTGGGTCGTATTAGCTAGTAGTGCTGTACACACACACTGTGTAATGTACTGAGAGGGGACCCCCTATTAGCTGTCGCAATGCTGAGCAGCATGTTGGGTACAGTTCGCTCTCTGCCACTTGCTAAAGTGCATCTAAGAACGGATGAAAACAGAGAAACCGGAGATGTTACATTGTTGCAAACTTTCAAATTTCAAGCATCAGCAATGGACACTTTTGTTCCTGCTCCCAAATAGCGAGGGGTTAGCGAACTACGCACATATTTCCAAGAACGCTCATCATCAGCGGTGAAGCTCTTTGATTGAGTGGAGTGAAACTGCAAGTGCCAGTACCCGGCAGCCAGGCAGCAGGCCTGTTCGAACAGGCATGTTTTGAACAGCTCTGCACTGGTTTGTTTAATCTGACAGAGAGACCTCAGCTCAGGGTGGAAAAATACCAGCCAACTGCTGGCAGATTTTCATTGTAAATGTTGAGTTTGAAACCAAACCAGTGGTTTTAGTTGCTATTTGTAGAGCTTCTACATCAATAAATCATTAGTTTTAGGATAGGTCTTTCTGGAGATGTCAACTATTAAGGGAAGGACTGTGTAGTTTTTCTTTACACAAGTGTTAAATCCTAATGTCTGAGACAGAGAACTGGGCATTACAACAACAAAAAATTAGTAATAAACCAGTTTATAAGTTTAGTTAAGATGTCTGAGAAGATACATTTTAAGAGTCAAACTAACAGCTCTGTAGACTATACTAGTGTCATCAGCATACATAATGCCGCTGCTTAGCAGGAATAATATTTCCATGTTCACCACCTAAGTTTCGAGTGTTAGCATGCTAATATCTGCTAATTAGCACTAAACAAAAAGTACAACTGAGGCCAATGGGAATAATATTAGCTATTGCTAATGAATACGTTTATAATGTTAATAATAACGTTAATAATTTGGTCTAATAAGATAATTCAACTTGTCAGCGTCAGCTCTTTTTTTAACCCCTCTTAGCAGATACCGAATGGTGGTCTCTTCTAATATGAAAACAACGACTCAGCAGTTTAAGCACAATGAGCTTTAAACAAGAAAATGCTAACGTGACTAAAACCAGAGTATATCTGTTTGTGCCTTTATCTGAAGTTATGGATTCATCTGCTGACGGTCATGTGTGCCTCTATCATCTGCTGCTGATTATCACGGTAGCCTTTGACCACTGAAACTCTGAAGACCCTGAAACTGACGACATCTCCGTTACTTTCCCGTTAGTTTGGAATATTCACAGGAAAATTCAAATCTAAGACGCTGTAGTACAGTCCAGGCAATTACTCTCAATTACTGTAATTAAGAACAAATTTAAGATACTTTCCTTGAGTTTTTTCTCAGTTTTTACTTCAATAAATATTGAACTTTTCATTTCACAATTATTGGACGTGAAGTACCCTTACGAGGACAAGCGGTTACAGAAAATGACTGACTGACTGGACATGAAGTTTTAGCTTCAAGTTACTAAACAGATTAAGATAATGTTTTGTTGTAGATTAAATTACCCCACAGTCTGTACAAGCACAGCTAAAACAATAACTCCATTATAAATTTGTTGACTGACAGAAAATTAACTGGCAACTATTTGATAATTGTAGTAAAATTGTAAAATAAATAAATAAATCATAGTTTCCTATTTTAGAAATGTGAAGATTTGGTGCTTTTCCTTATAATTATTGTAATAATTTTAACAAAGATTTGATAATTTGGAAATTTTGACTGTTAATTGTACAAAAAAAACATTGTGTAAGTCTCACTTTGGGCTATAGGTCATTGTGATGAACATTTCTCACTATTTTTACAATTTTCACAAACCAGTCAGTTTATTAATAGAGAAAACAATCAGCAGATTAATTCAAAATGAAAACAGTTGCAGTCACAACATACATAGTTAAAATGAGCTCCACCTCAACCAAGTAAAATCCTGCTTTTATTTTGATACACGAGTAGCCTAATGTTAATCTAATGATATAATGTATAAAAGTGTAACAGTTACAGGAGACATTTTTCTGCATTGGGTTTACTTTTTTACTTTTAATACTTCCGTTTTCCTGATTACACTTACATACTTTTACTTACAAAGTAGCATTTTTAATTTTATTTTTTACAATGTGGTATTGGGACTTTTGGGAGAGTAAAGGATCTGATTGTTTCCTCCACCACTCTCCACACCTGAAGTTCAGGTGTAGATGCAGAGAGAGCAGCTCTCCCCCTCAGCTTGTGTAACTTGTGGCCCACACAGATGAAATGGGATCAAAGAGCCTAAGACCATATGGAGATGTGATTATGTGGCACTTCTTATCTGTCTGACCTTGACCACCGCTGATATCCTCCCTGCCTGCTAATGCCTCACACCTGCCGATCACCTCATCTGACGAGCTTATTCTCTCCGTCTCGTCCTGTCCTGTCAGTTCCCTGACACTCTCTGTCGTCTCTCCTTACAGGAAGCACGTGCAAAACGGGATCACCAAGGAGAAGCATCTATAACAGGCTCTCCGTCGCCACCACCTGGCACTAGGCTACAAATACAAGCAAGACAAGACGCCCTCCTTGGACGGCTCACGCTCAAAAAACGTGGCTGAAGGGAAGAGTGTCACAAAAAGAAATATGGAAGGAAAATAGCAAGTTAGGCTGCAATGAGTTTTTACTCTTTTTTGTTTTAGAACATTTCATTTCATCGCTGTCGATTTGTTTTGTTTTTATTAGAGCACTGTGAATGTTATTTCAGGTGACTTTTTGTCTTATTGTTGCTAACTTTACATTTGATAGATTCAGTAGAGACAAAAACCAGTTTGAGTTAGAGTTGGACTGTGATTGTCACGTACAGTAGTAAAGGGTGTCATAATCATCGCCGTCACCCTGAACTGCGCCGCAGCACCCAAACAAGGGAACAGGATTATAGGCCCGTAGTGGTTCTGTAGACATTTAGACCGGCAGTAACCTCTAGCAAGGAAGCAATATGCTAAAACTATAGGGGTGAGCTGCGTTTGCCGTCAGTAAATAATGAATTCCTCTCCTACTTTAACCTCCGTCCATCCTCTCTGACTCCAAACATGAAGAGAAAAGGCTAAAAATCATGTTCTCAGTATCATTTTTCATGGCTGCAGTGACGCAGCAGAGCCCGCCTGGGGTTGTCTGCTGCAGTTTTACCACATGTATTGATTTTCATATCATTGCACAAGTCAGTGGTGGCGACCACACAGCTCTGGCAACCATCAGTTCGAAGTGAAAAGCCACATTGTGGCGCGTGTAGGTATGTGCGTGTGTTAGGTGTTTCAGGATGGATGTAGCCGAATCTTTTAAACTCAAAACCCTTCACAACATTTCACCTCTCAGTTTGGTCTCTTGTACTGATGATCAAGGCATTGGGAATATTTAATTGTACGGAAAAAGCTTCTTTTTTTTTTTGTCTTTGCTGCGTGTGTGTTGCAAAGCATCTGTTGCTGCACTGACATGAAGGCATACAAGCTGGTTGCTGGTTTAATGACAGCAAATAGCTAGAATTGATTGACTGGGTTTCAGTATCATCCTCATCATTTAATTTGTTTCAACAATATGAATTTGATTAACATTAATAACCAGTTTAAGGGTGGTGGCGGCTATCGGGTTCACAGAAAATTGGAACAATAGCCCTGAACTTGTGTAAAGATAAAAATCAGTATGATAAAAAAAAAAATATTATGTATGCACACATTATGGTATTCAGGAATGCATGACATCGAATGATTTTGGAAATATGCTATGAAATTGTCTTAAAAACAATGAAGAAAAAAATACTCTAGCTATGTAATCATAATGTCTTTATTACTGTCTAAAAATCATCCGAAAAGTGATCTTTCTTTGAAGCAGCAGTGACCACCGAGCACACGTAACATGAGCAAGCACATACAAACCGGTGTGTGATCAACCCTCATGTGACATTTAAATGTGGGTACTTTAAGATATATAGACGACAGTTAAATGGTTTCCCTGGATACACTCGGGTTTACTGTGTGTGTGTGTTTGTGTGGACGCACTGCTGCTGCACCTGCAGAAAATAAGGGATGTTTCTATTCTTCCTACCTTCTCGATCAAATTCAAGCTCTTGTTTCGATGAACGGCATGCTTGTGCTGCTGGAGCGGGCCGCAGATGTGCTGTTTTAGTTTATGTTTGTCTTCCACAATCCCCACATCTGCACGTGTGGGGAATTAAAACTAACTTTTTAATTTTACATGAAACTATTACTATTATTGCTGTAGATCAGGTTATCATTGATGATTTGGTTTTTTTTTTTTGAATTGCTGCTGTTTTTTTTCCTCTGAGAGCACTGTTGGTATTCCAGTTTTGTTGTTTTTTTTTCCAGCTATGTACGAATCAGTGATCGTCTGCTCAGATCAGATAATTTCCAGGGAGAGTTGTTTTGTTCATCTGCATAACAAACATCTGGATTTAGTTTCAGATCTCTTCCGTTTTTTATCTGAATGCTGGCTTATACTCATCTTACTGTAGTCATTATACACCTGTACTGTAAAGTAACATGGTTTATCAGACATGTTGCTGTGTAATATATCAGACATTCGGAGTCCTGTGGCTGACTGGTTTTACTAGCATGGTGTTATGGCAGGAAGTGACCTCCGAGGTCTTAACTGCTCAACTGTGAGACTAGATGATCCATAGTTTGCTGATGTTTTTGTGACATGATGACAGATGGCAGGAGTGATGTTTGCAGTAAACCCACAAAGACCTGTGATCTGGACCTGGTACTGTGTGCGAAAGGTGCACCTTTAATATTTCCCCCACTGTGTCCGACTACAAACAGTCCTGTGATGTGATGTACGAGTGAGTAACTACTACTCGGGGTGGGCGATATGAAGAAATACACCACCAGACGATATTAATTTGCTGTACTGTTTACACCATGGTGTCAGTGTTGTAAATCAATGAACTGTTGTATGGAAACATTGAATTTTATATTCAGGCATCTAAAACACTTTTGTCTTTTAAGGTTTTAGATGCAAAAGTCAAATGATTTTTCAGAAGGTTTATTATCATTTTGTATGTCAGTATGATATGAAATAAGGGATGTTAAATTGAAGATTTAAGCCATGTCGCCCACCCCTAATGTGTATCCTGATGTGAAGAAACTAAAATCGAAGGAGAAAAAAAATCAATTTTATAAAATACGTCTATTCTTTCTTTATGGATTTGGCAGTAGTATTTAAGTATTTAAACGTCCCAAATGTTGGACACATGTTGCATGTGACGTTCAGTTCAGTCAGACAACTCAGTTTTTTTTCACTTGAGATATTTCATGACCTTGTCACTCCCTGTTTGCACACCCTGAGATCAGCTCTAAAGAAATCGGGGAGGCAGTGTTGTAAACTCAACAGTAAAACAGCATCAACAGGGCTGCGCTCCTTGTTTGCATACGTTTAAAATCAGTGCGGAGAAGATAAGACAGTGATGATTAAAGGTGAAACAGTGTTTGCAGTTAGACAGCACTGTCTGCTGCTGATTCACTGGTCAGTTTGCAAAGGCTGCAGTGAAGTATGATGTGACAGTGCATGTTGTCACAACCTGGCTCTTAGGTTGACCAATAAAATGATTTATTGACTAAAATTAATCAAAATAAGCTTCACAAACAAGTAGGAGAAATCTGTAGGGAGTGGATAAGTGAATATGTGCTATAAGGATGTTGTGCTACAAAAAAATAAAGGAGCAAAGTTGTTTTGAGGGCAGCTAAAGACAGACTGCTGCTGTTATATTCATGCTGCACACAGCCCAGGTGTGTCCCATGACACTGATCGCAGTCAATCAAGTCTGCTGCCCTGAAATGAAAAGCACATCACCAGCAGAAAAAACGAGCACCAGATCCTAGCAGAGAGGGCGTCATAGTGTTAAGATTCAAATCTTGTCTGTTTTACAATCATTACAAAATCAATACAATCAGAGAATTTTAGGGAGTGATGATAAAAAGCAGTGTTTTTAAAGCAAGAAAATGCCAACGGCTGCAGTGGATTTGTGTTGTAACAGTAAGAAGTATAACATCTCGCCTCTCCCCGCTGGTATACATTAAGATTAAGGAGTGATGATAAAAAAGCAGTGTTTATAAACTTAAGAGTTTATATAATATTTGGTATTCAGTCTCTGACCTCGTCACTCCCTGCTTCCATACACTAAGATGAGGGAGTGACGATAAAACGACAAATTGAGCAGTGTTTACAAACTGAGCTGTAAAGCCTGTGTTGGATGTTTTGTACTGAATATGAGGAGTTGTCTGCCTGAACTGACTCACATTATGACACAAAGTCATAACTGTGCCAAAAATGTCCACCCAAATTATGAGGCAAGTGTTTGTGGGAGCTGGCGACGAGCGACGAGGAGAACTAGTGGAGAATGAAGGGCAGAAAAAGCCCTGCAGGTATTTCTTATAAATTGCACTGTAATTTATTAGTATTATTTTTATTGTCATTAGTAGATCAAAATTAGAAAAAGGGAAGGGAGAATTTGGGATTTTTTATGACTTTCTGGGAAGAATCAGTTAAGCAAAACTCTTCTTAATTTACAGTGAATGTTAAACATGTTTTTCTGGACCATTGATACACTGTAATTGATACAAATTGCCCCTTTTTTTTTTCAAGTTCAATTTGACCACTTTCTAAATCTAACCACTTGATAAAGATACATACTTTTGCTTTTTTGTAATGCAATTTTAATACCATTCAGCCAATGTTATCGTTTCATTTTTTTTCCCATAAAATAAAAACATGTCAGTAAACAAGAGACTTGGTCCTCGTGCTTTCTTTTAATTTATTTATTTCTTAAATCACAACTGATATCATTTTCATTGCAAAGATCAAGTGTTGTGGATGAGGTGAAACAGAGTTCAGACCAGAGAAGAGTTCACTTCAGTGCACAAATGAAACCTGCTTCAATAAATAAAAAACAAATCATATGTACCACACAGTATTTCCCTCATGTTCGTAAATGATAAAAATCCTGTCATTGTTAGCATGGCGACAGGGGGAAGGGGCACAGGTCATGCAGTTACACGTGGAAAATACAAAAAGGCAAATAAACACCATTCACCCACAACAGGGCAACACCAGGGCAGAGAAAAGGTCAAAGAAACACTGCAGTATTCATTTTACACACACCAATATCTTATAAAAATTATTTTTTAGAGGTGTGTTTAAGATATTTGTCCCCATTTAAGTCCAACACCCTTTGTGTTATTGCCTATTTTAAGACATCCAGTGTACAAATACTGCAGCGCTGGCTTGACCAAAACCTTTAAAAGTTTCTGATAAAGTCAAATCACATCGTGGCTACGTTCAGCAAAACATCCAATTCAGCATGTTTCCTACTGATAAAAAAAAGCTGTAAAAGGCTTGTTTTTATCTCGTCATGTGTGGCACCTAACACACGTGCTGTGATAAGACAAACATGTTTGTTGCATGTGACTTTTTTTTGTTGTTGTTTTTTGAAAAATGAGCTTTCACGTGATTTAACTTCATCGGCATAACTTTTTTTCAGGATAATAAAAAAAGACATCAGCACGTCACGTCAAACAGCAAACAAATCTTGACTACAAAAAATGTGACAAATTAAGGGAAACATCAGGGTGTAATCTGCTTTAAATTTTTATGACAATATATATTAAAGGGGGTGGTTAATACATACATTAATAATTTGGCAAGGATTTTTTTTCCCCATTCATCTGAATGTTTCTTTTAATTCACTACCAAGGCAAAGGAATCAGGATAATCTAAACACTACTTCACATTTTATTCAAGCAACTCGTCCCCTCTGTGAAAGATATCTGTGGAGTCATTTTCACTGAGCATTAAGAGGACAAATTCAGATTTTTTCCAAGTCTGTCTCAATACAATACTCACACGCCTTTATTGATTTATCGCCAAAAAAAATCAATTGCTTAATGTATAATCGCTTCAGCCTTTAAAGGACCACTGTGTAAGATTTAGGGGGTTAATTTGGGATAAATGGATTATAATATTTGTATGTTTTTATGAATGTATGATCATCGTAAAGAATTGTGTTTTTGTTACCTATGCTATGTTTCTATAGTAGCCCAGAAGCTCTAAAAGCTCTAAAAAGGGCTTTTTGTGTTGAAATGTTACTTGAAGGCCAATTTAAAGAGGGAGCAAAGGGGGATTCAGTATTCAGTAACTATATGCCAATAAATCCGACACACTGGTCCTCTATAACAGCGTTTCCCAAACCTCTTCTCGAGTACCACTTCTGCAAGTTTTGGATCTCTCTCTGCTCCGACACAGCTGATTCAAATGATCAGCTCGTTACGAACTCCCCGAGCTGCTTGATGACGAGCTGATCGCTTAAGTCAGCTGTGTTGCTGCGGAAAGAGATCAAAACATGCAAGTGAAACTTCAGGAGAGGTTTGGGAAACACTAAGTCATTTGGCATAAATGCAAAACATCTGCTGGTTCAAGTTTGTTTTTTTATGTGATGTGTTAACTTTCTATGTTTTGTATTGTTGTAAACTTATATTTTGCCTTTTTCTTTAGTCGTCTGACAGTAAATGCAATTTGAAGATGTCATCTTGGAATCTGACAGCGTTCATTTTTCACCATTGCCTGACATTTTATTGTAAAAGCGATTGATTAGTGATAAATCTAATCAACAGATCGGTCGATCGTGACAGAAGATTAGCTGCAGCCCTGAAGAGATGGAAGACACATTTCTCTGCATTATGTGATGTATCATTAAGTTATTTTGAGGCTTAAATGAGGCCAAATGGTTATCTTCTAATGTTAATCTTTCCAGTTTGACACAAAGAAAACACATTAAGATCTTCAGCTGAATATTGGGTGTTTTGCACTGAGTGCTGTCATTGTCAGCGTGAAGAGAAAAAACTATTACAATAAATAAGAACTCTGTAAACGTCTTTATAAAGTGTGAGTGTTGTATTTGAGGCAGATTTTAAAAAAAAAAAACCTGTCCTTTCACAACAGATCTTGACAAACACACGTCAGTTTGGCAGAATAATCACTCGTTCAGTATACTGAGAGGAGGACTGAGGAGGCGACATCGGTGGAACAGCGACATCAGAAACTTAATCTTTTCTAGGTCTCAGAGGTGTGGACATAACGCTTTATATCCCTAACAGGTGTTAAATAATCGAATATTTCCATCATGAGGGATTATTCTAAATGAATGACAAGACATCTGTGTTCGTGAAGACAGGGGGAGTGAAAAATGATTCCTGATTATTCCGGCCCAAGAGACCAAATGGATTAAGTTGGCAGCAGGACAGGATCTGACATCATAGTTTGTGGAGCGGGGTGAAACAAATGGAAGTGATTCTGCTGGTTTGGAAACCATCATGTGAACAGCAGCTCGACCCAGCTTCTGCGTTCTTACTGGTTAAAGTTTTTGGATTTGAGGGACAGGGTGGGATTTGGGAAAAAAAATTGTTGTTCTGCACCTTAATGGGCCTTCGCCTTGGGTTGGGTGATTCTACGGACAACACTGTACAGGACTCCGAAGTTCTGTGGGGAAAAAAGGAGCACAAGACAAGAGTTTATTTCATGTGTCTAGACAAGATGACCCAAAAAACACCAGAACGCAAAACCTTTTTTTCAGATGTGGATTACAAATAATGCTGACATCGTCTTTCAGTAAAAATCACTTGTTTCCGGGCTTTTAAACAAAGATCTCAGTGAGGAAACAATCACTTCAGCTCTACTCAAACACAACACAAACAGCCACAATGCTGGCATGACATTTGTCATCTGGTGAGTGAGAACAAGCATCGAGTTGAAAAGTGTCATTACAAAGAAAAGTGGGGTTTTTTTTTTATATCTCTCTCACAGGCTGCACCAGTGATTGATTTTTAAACTCAATGTCACTGAGGCCTTGATTAACAGCTGTGAGCACAGCTTGGCTCCTAACAACTGAAGCCTGTTATGAATATCCTTTATTAATTTTAAGATTTACTACAATGCAGTAATAATGCCTTAAAGTGGCTTACCACACAATGCATTTAATTTAATGCAACGTGGTGCAGGTCTAAAACAGGCTGCTGCTTTCACACAGTGACTTACCTGGATAGCAAGATACATCATCCCTAAGTAGGCTGCAATGCAGACAGCCAGCAGCAAGTCAAAAATAGCAGGCTTCACTCTGAAATGTAGAGAGGGAGAGAGATAGAGTTACAGAGAGTGATTTCTGAAGGAGAAACAGTCAAAATGTATCTTTGACATAATGATGTGGTGGCTGTTTTCAGTGTTTTGGATTTGGTCCATACTAGTAAAAGATAAAAGTCTGAAATACAGCGACCTGAGGACTAATTAAAAGCAGATGAGACTTTACAGACAGTTGTGAGCTGAAGAGCTTTTACAAAGCTACAGTAAATCAGCGTGAACGGCACTAATGCGGCTCAAAGGAAGAGAGATGCTCATTACAGCATACCTGTAAGCATTCATAGTCTGCTTCAGCTGGTCGTAGAATACAAACTCTGGATCCCTGCAGAGGAGAGGATTAACAGCTGTCACTTTGATATCATGACACAAAAAACAGAGAGAATGCACGTATACATAAGATCTGCTTTTTCTGGAAATATATAATAAAATGTATATTACAGTATACAGGAAAGACTTGCTTGAATTATTGGGGTGATACATTTTGGGCATTTAAGTGTGCATTTAAATTGTGATGTCACTGATTGAATTCATGATGATGACATGTTTTTCGGCTTTAACTTTTTGTTATGATGTAAATGTTGACTGCACAGTGTAATGGCTACAGAATAATGACACCATTGGTGACTGGTTCACTATGCAATTCTGTCTGCCATCAAATACAATCTCCTGAGAATATGAAGGCTCAATTTACAGCTCAGATTGTGCAACAAAAACAGGAAAGCAAAACAGCTCTTCAGTTTTCCCAAATAGCTATCAGTAGCTATCCCCGGTTAGAAAAGAGCATCAACGTGAGTTGTTTTTGTTACCATCTCCAGTAATGGAAATGTCAGATGGTAGGACAACCAAAGTAAACAATACTAGCTTGGTCTATTAACTAATATTGACTCACATGTAGTGGAGGACTATTTATCCGCTCTCACAAGTGGACCCTCCATAATTTGGAGACATAATTTGTACTTTTTAAATAAAAAAGTAGTGCTGTCAGGTGTATTATACAAGTTAGTTCCAACCAAGCAGTTTGATTGGTCAAGAGGCATTCAATACGCAGTGAGACTTTTAACTCCTCATGTATCACTCCGCTTTACAGCTGTTCTAAATCAGTAATTAGGCACTATCAGTCGGTAGTTAGTTACTGCAGATTATAGTGTAAGAGGCTGCTCATAGGCCTGCTGTATGTCCCTCCTGAGTTGCCCTATGGCAGGAAAACTCTTTTTGGGCCTGGTGCTTGTGCAGGAGGCAGCGGTTGGTGTTGGAGCTGTGGCACCTTTTTTTCGTCCGGTTTATTGTTTTATTAGCCATGTGAACCCAGGACGCTCGGTTATATTGCGGTGAGGTGATATTACCGCGGTGAGGGCTTCTTCTGTGGAGGTGTGGAGCCGTTAGCCGTGCTGTTGTTTTTAGCTTAGCTGCCTCAGTATAGCTAGCTGGCTAATTCCCGCACGGTGCTTCAAGACTGCGCGGTACTAAATTAGGAGCATATGGCGCGGAGAGGAGACGCATTTTACACCCGGCATGAGGATATTTGAGTTTCGCTCGCCCGGCAGGGACTCGTGACCTGCCCTCTCCATTCAGCGGGGTGAGGCAGCTGGGGCTGGCTGTCAAAGTGAGTGCGGGAGGCGGCGGAGACAGCAGCTATGAGCCGGTAAGTACTCTTCCTACTCGCTTCAGGCATACACAGTTTATTTCCCTGGAAACGCTCAGATAATTGTACATGATACTAAGCAGCTAGTCTGCACATAAAGTTTAGACTTAACTTACACTAAGTAGCCAGTTGCAGGAAAAAAAGTGTTTCTAGGCGACAGCTGTCAGTTGCAGCCGTTGCGGAACTATTTGTGTCGGCGGAGCCATAAAACAGATTAACAAGCAAATCATAATCTGTTGCCGCGTATTATTAACTAATATATGACGCTTGTTGAACTGTTGCATAAAAGCAATAGTACAATTGATTAAATACTGTATACAGGAAAGACTTGTTTAAATTATTGGGGCTATAGGTTTTGGGCATTTTTAAGTGTGTAAATTGTGACGTCAATGATGATTTACAGAAAGCTGACTGCTGTTACAGTCAAATTTGATCTTTATGGTTTTCCTAAAGTGAAGTTTTTTGGCATAAACTTTTTATTATGAAGTAAAGTATAGTATAGAATCGGCGACTGATTCCTTATAAACCTCACTTTAACTATGCAATTCTGTGTGCCATCAAATACAATCTCCTGAGAATATGAAGGCTAAATTTACAGCTCATAGTTAGTGCACCAACCACTGTGCACCCAAAACTGGAAAGCAAAACAATGCTTTTCTTATCCCAAGTAGCTTTCAGTAGCTATGCCCAGTTACAAAAGAGCATCAATGTAAAGTTTTTGTATTTACGATCTCCAGCAATGGAAATTGCAGATAGTGGGACAACGTCTACACTGGTCTAATAACACAAGATTGACTCACAGATAATAGAGGAATCCTTAACCAAAACAAGTGGAACCTCCATTATTTGGCAACATAATTTGTCTGTGTCAGATTTTAAGTATCTGCAGTGAAGTAGTGCTGTCAGATGTGTTACATCAGATGGAAAAAATGGGCTAATAAAAGGAGAAGCACTGCACAGAGGTTTTTGCTTAGTGATGTATTTCCCAGCTTTTTCTTTTTTAGCTGTATAATTATTCTTCACAAAAGTGCATTATTCTTTTCTGTCAGCCTCTATACTTTTCTTTACCTTTTGTCAGCTTTGACGTAGTGTCTCTTGACATCCTTGAGGTAGTGTCCAAGGTGATACTCTAGAGTGGACACCACACTACTGTCTTTGTCCACCAGCTGAGCAGCTCGCGGCTGCGCTGTGAGCCAGTCCACCACCGCTGATAGCTGCTCTTCCTGCACCTGCTGGGGCAGCAAAAAAACTGCATTACAACAAAGGCGTATGTAACCCAGGTTAAAAAGCATTGAAAGCAAATTTTAATTTCAAATTTTACTAAAACTGCAATTTTAGATGATAAAATTCTAAATTGTTGGAATTTCAACACAAATTCTGCCCTGATCAAAACACTTAAAAATAACAGACAATTGTTGCTACTATGGTTTCTCTTAGAGATCTGTTACCACTGTGCCCTCACAGTTTAGCGACTTACCATCTGTTCAGTGAAGATCTGCAGGTCCCCAGGAGCCCCCTGCGCAGCCGAGTACACAAACAACAAAGATGTCACATCACAGGCAGAAAGCAGACGCAGTATCAAAAAATTCTCTCCATCTGTGCGTTTACCTTCTCTGTGAGGTTGTAGATGACCCGGGCAAGTGCCTCTGCTACCAGCTTGGTGTTCCTGCCGAGTTTCTTCACATCTACATGAGGCCTGTGAGACACAAACACGAGTGTGCAGACAGTTAGAGACGGGGGAAAATGTCAAAACATAAAAAAGAAAGACCCTCTGCTGGAAGAAAGAGAGGAGAAAGTAATTACAGAGCATCCATTTCCACACAGGTGGCAGGCAGAAAGTTTGAGAAAAGAAAGTGTGCAAATATTATATCCACCAATAGGTCAAGGATGAAATTGTAACACACAACAGATAAATGGTTTACCAACAGAGAGTCAGGAGATGGATGGCTACAGCAGCAGTATAAGATTAGGAAAAGGAGAGAGGAAATGAGAGAACTAAGGGTGTTACTGCTACACTTTGACTGTCACAAATGATGTAAAATATGAAGTGGCCGTGCCCTCGAAACACTCAGTCTTTCCATGGAAGGTGAACAAGGGGCTTGACAGCAACAACACCTATGACATGAATGCACGAATGAATGAAAATAACTGGCAGCTAGAATGAAAGCTCTTTTCTTTCGCTGATTCAGAGACTTGCAGTAATGAACCCACCCAGCAGGGGGCTCTCCCGCTCCGTGGCGAGAGGAGGGGGACACTGACCGCACGTCCATGATGCTGGAGCGCTGAGCCAGGCGATGGGACGGCAGGTGGGACAACGTGAAGGCCGGCAGCCGGCGAATCCCAAAGCGCTCGTGCTCCCAGGCCAGCATGTCGTCGGCCAGGTTGATTTTCTTGTGGACCATGGAGAACTTGACCTCTGGGTACTGGCTTGCAACCACCTGAGAAAATGAGAAAGTTAATCCTAAATAATAGCCTATAATATAACATATAATCTGCATTCAACAAGAAAAGTAGAGAAACTGATTTAAACTGCTTGTATCAGGAAAAAAATGGATGTAGGTTCCAGACGCGTTTGAACTAACTATTTTTACCACTCTGTACACATCAGTGGTTTCATTAATACAAAACTTCAAGTCTGAACACACAAATTGATTTAGGGTAAAGCTGCACATTTGCTCTGGTTCACAAGTCACATGAGTCACATGACTTCGGAAATATTTTTACTCAATGACAGATAAATGGAAAATGAAGCTGAGGTGTGTGAAATCTTGTTGTTCTTACCATCTCCAGCTCCTTAAGCAGAGAATACTGAGGAGTTCCCTCTTTCGGAGGTTTGGACACATGGAGGTGCAGAGAGTCTCCGTTCCCCAGAGTGTCCAGACACAACACAAAGGCTACATTGTCCTGCAGCAAACTGGAGTCTGCAGTGAGAGGGAAAGGTTATATGTTCAGACTGATTTAGTTATAAATTGGTCATAACTTGTACTTGATTTTGCATTTAACTTTTTGTACATACAAATAATTGTCTTTATTCAGGTTTTGAGTATTGTATTACAAATTGTAGCCCAAAAACATGCCAAAAAAACAAACAAAAATCAAGATTATTTTGACAAATATTGAGATTGCAGTATGAGTCGCAATTTAAGTGGGAGTGGTAATTTTTGCATTTCATTTTCCCTGAAAAATATGAGGATGGGGTTTGTACCAAACAAGCACCATTTCCTTACGTCTGGAATATGATTTGTAGGCCGGGGCCTCTCTGTAGTACCAAAATGCTTCATTAATAGTAGCATGTTTTAATTTTTAAATTAATTTGACCTTCATCAAGAAATTGCAGTTTCTGTGATTTGAATATTGCACTGTATTGCAATTTCAATAATATATTTATTAATAGTGCAACCCTAAGATGTATAATAAAACAAATCAGGCTGCTTGAATTGTTCTTTTTTTGTGAACACAGTATGATCTGAACAGTACCTGTATGGTCCAGATTGTCCTCCAGCCAGCGTTTGGTGCCCTGGTAGTTAAATTTTCCTCCACCAGAAACAAAGAACAGCAGGTTGTACCTGAACACACGACGTGATTCACAAATGAGTCAAATATTCAAAAGAAATCTGCAGAGGGAACCTGATGAAGGGGGATGTGTGATGGTACAACAAGAGACTAGAGTTGACATGAGGGATTATCAGAGCCTGTAGGACATAAATCACAAGGCGCATCTTAAAATGACGGACAAATCAAGTGAGTAGTGACTGAATCTACAGACAACTTTGTCCTCCACAGAGCATTTTCCACTCAGCTACTCTTAAGTACATTTAGAGATAAGAATGAACATGTACCATATTATTGATCGCTTTAAGTGTTTATCAAAATCTGATGTGATTCTTACTGCCTGCAGAGTGCACACATAATGTTCAATATAGTTCTCAAAGAGCATTTGCAGCAGGATACTAACCATAACACCATAATAACTGTGATAGACATAACAAAAGACTTTAACTTATGTTCAGGTGAACTACTGAGGTCAGCAATTAATACTTCATCATGTGTACTATGCATGAAGTGAATGTGCAGCTTAGAGCTTCACTGAATGTGTAAAATAATCTGAAATTGTTGTTTTTGTGCAGCTAAAATGGTTAAAAACTGCTATTTGAGGCTGATAAGACACAAATGATCTAAATGTGAGTCATCATTACTCACCCAGCGTGTGTCCTCTTGTAGGTGTAAAGTTTTGAGAAGAGGCGAGCCAGCTCCAGTAACATGGACACCCCGCTGCCGTTTGAGTCTGCCCCGTACGACAGCCACTGGACACAACAACAAACACAGTAAGATTAGTTTTCTGGCCTGCTCTTCTTATAGACAATACTGTTGCTTAACTGTGTTATTTCATGAACTACTGTATAAAGTTTTAAAGAGACACCTTGTCTGACTGATCAACTTGGAGACTAAATTTAACAAAAATCCTACCGATATTTGCTGAGAAAATATTTCTTGAGCTAATAAATTCTCTGTACGTTTTGAAAGAGTCAGTGTTAATTTGTAAGCAAAAAGAAGCAGTAAACATACTGGAGCAACACCAAAGGAGTCGTAGTGAGCGACCACAACAATCGTGGGGAGGTCCTCTCCTCCAACTCCAGCCAGACGACCCTGGTAAATAGAAACAGAGTCATTAGAGAGGTGAAATAAAACACAAGCAGCTTATCTAAAGCATGAGATTCAGCTGAACCGATGGCACTGTGCGTATTAAACTGTCAGACTGGCAGCGTGACTGTGCAAAGTTGCTCTGGGTTAGTCACAGTCGACCTCCTGTCCACAGACCTCTGAGTCTCCTAATCCTCTGCAGTGTGACTAAACCACTTCCTTCTGCTTTTAACACAAAGCTCAGATTAGAAAGTCCTGAACTAACACTTCACTCCTCTGTTTTGCACCTGTTCAGGCTCAAACTGTGTGATGTAAAAGTATCTTTTTAAACAATGATCAAAGCATCCAAATCCCTTTATGAACGCTTAAGAAAAAGAAAAGAGACAGAAGTGCTGTGGCAATTGATTTTTTTATGAAGTCTGAATGAAAACAGTAGAAGAAAGACATCACATACTCTCACATTAAGCATTGATAACCTAGTAAAGGGTGGAGGATTCTTTTGACCTTGAAAGCAAAACTGAGAAAAAACTTAGCACCAAGCACATTTAAGCCCTGTCAGACTGCAGAGTGTGTGTAAATGTTATTAAGCACTCCAAAATATAGTATCCAGTCATTTCAAATCTTTCTTGAATTCAAAATTCCAGGCTTTCTGTCCACACAACCGTCTTTGTTATGGGATTTATGGCCACCCACGTGTGCAGAAAACACTCACTGGGCAGTAAGTCAGCAGAAAACATAACACCACCCAGGTCTAATAAGACAAGATTGACTCACAGCTTCAGGTAGCAGAGGACTGTCTTCTCTCACCCTCACAAGTGGATCCTCCAGAATTTGGGGACAGGGCTCATTTGAAACACTTGTCTTGCCAATGGACTTGGACTTGCATAGTGCTTTTCTAGTTGTTAGACAACTCAAACAATTCACACCACAAGTCACATTCACTCATTCACACACATATTTATTCACTCCTGGCTGAGGCTACAAGGTGCCACCTGCTACTCGAGCTGCCAACATTCTGATGAGTGGACGTCCCGCTCTGCTTCCTGAGCCACAGCTGTCCAAGCAATCCTAATTAAAGGCTTCGAAAAATACTTTTTTTGTAAAGTAATAGTACATTAACTGAACTAGAAAGTCACAATCAATGCCCCAATTTAGGTTATTAACCTTGGCAAAACATTGTGATTTGCCCCAGTTTGTGCCTTAATGCATTACCGTTAATTTTGAGTCACAGAGGCTTGACTTGAAAACTGGGTTAAAACTCTGCAGGGCAAAATCTTCTAAAAACCTGCCTTTCATTTACTAAAATACAGAAATGTAATATAATACTGAAGCTTTACCTAAATGAGAACAGAAGGATATTTTGAAAATGATTATCACCACTCCAGAAGCATATAACGGTGCACAAATTCAAATCAGTTGTTTGTTTTTCTGTGCTTCAGGCCTGTTGTCTGTGGGAGGAAACTGGATTGAGCACCCAGCGGGAAAACTACGCCAACTACAACTCGCACAGAGAGGACCAAGACTGAGGGGTAAATCCAGAGCGTTTTTGCTGTGAGTCAACAGTCCTAACCACGAAGCCAGCGCTCTGCCTGATGTTTCTGTAACATTATCCTGCAGCCCTCTGTCTACTGCTTCTGAGGTTTATTTCTGTGCAGAGAAAACTGCTAGAACTTTCTTTTTCCATTTCAATTTGGCTCTTCAAAAAATGCAATGAGTTTTTATATTTTCAGTATTTACCTGGTGTTTAGAATGCTGAAATGTGTGATTTGAAAAAAAACTGACACCTTGGAGAGCCCTCTAATCTTAAAAGTGACTAAATTTTGTTACGTGATTAAAGTGAAAAACACTTAACAAAGGTCTGTGTGTTTCAACCAGCAGATTAAGGTACAGTTGTCAGATTAAGTGTCTCACCTCTAGACTGGTGATGGCCCAGTCACTGATAGCTTTACTCTGTGCTCCACTGGTGACCATCTGGAAGCCGTTGGCTGTGGCCGTATGCAGCAACACTACAGAAATCAACAGAAAACATAATATAAAAGTTGGCTGACTTGTAATGTGTCCATCCTAAATTACTATTTCTTATTTGTACAGGAAAAGATTAATTTTTCATCATAATGTACATAAATTTCTAAGTATAGTGTCGACAGGTCCAGAGGGAGCGACTCTCTACCTTCGGCTGCTGATAAGGAGCCCTGTGAGGAGGAAGAGGTCAGGGTTTGGGTGTAGATGGACAGCAGCTCATCGTCCTCCATGGCAAAGTAGACGGGGACGATGGTCTCGGTGGCCAACATCTCCGGCTCCAGCTCCATGAACTGCTGCTCAGGACAAACAGAGGAGAACAGCGTGTTTAATAAGCTAAGTCACACAGCTCTGTTTGTTAGCGTGAAATTCTGATGGATTAAAGCTGAAAAGGGAAATCTGATTAATTTCTTCAACCCTGCAAGTTCAGCATTGTTCACATTTTGAGAGGAATGTAAGGGATGGGAGAGAGCTACAGCAGCGAATAGGAGATAAACTGAATAATAAATGAGCTTTTTGTCTCTATGATAATTCATCAAAAATGGAATTTTGTTACATAACCAAATGATTAACTCATCAAATGACTACTACTTCTGCTTCCCAGAAAGAACAATCTAATGATCCCACTCATGAAATTAGTTACAGTGTGCTTTTGTGAGATAAAAAACAATATTGGTGATGGGTTGGCTTGAAACTCTTTTTTTTTTTTTTTTTTTTTAGTTACACTAAGCTGGGAAAAGTTGAGTGGAAAAGCTTCAGAAAATAGTACTCCGGGATGGTCATGTTAAATCTGTTACGAGGTGGGACCTTGCTTGCCCTTTTGTTTTTTTCCCCCCACTGTTACGAGGCCCATGAGCAAGACACTAATCCATACAGAATCAACCCAAAACAGATAAGCTTTTAGTTAATTTGTGTGATTACGTAGCGCTGCACTTATCGGTTTTTGGAAGTTAACTTGAAGGGATTCTACTTGTGACTTGTACTATGCGCATCAACACTGTGCATGGCTTTATATTTTTTGTGCTGTATAGCTGTAGATCACATTCACTTAAATGTTGCATGACCGCCCTGATTTGCACAGGTGTCACAGGTTGCCCCTGCTACCAAATTCATCATTAAACAAAATCTCTTTTGGAGGTTTCTTTTGGATTTACATGAACACACAATCAGAGCATAAACAGTTAAGGATGAGGGGAACAAAATGAGAGACAGTATGAGACTGTGATTTGTGGCACTGAAATGTGCTGGTACCTGTACTATGTCCTGGGGCATAGCAGACATGTTCTTTGGCAGAATGATGACCACAGCTCCTGCTGACTGGCGCAGGGCTTTCTGGTACTCTTCATAGGAGAAGTCTGCGAGTCGCATGATAACGCAGCGACGACTTAGTACCTCTGCCTCCACAGTACGAGCCTCTGTATTCAGGATGGCATTCCTGGTGCCTGAGGGTGCAAGAGACACTGATCATCAATTGCAATACAATAATTAGTCTTTATGTCAACAGGAAAGGGCAGGAGTGACTTATGCAGCTATTTGACTAAATGAGCTGTCAAACACAGACTAAGTTGAATCAAATGCCACTGTACCAACAATCTGAAGCTGAGGCTGAGACAGTATACATCAAACCCTACCTGACAAGACATTAACATTAACAAAATAGCTGTTTGGTTGATCTCTTTGTCAAGTCTGGTAGCTTTAATTAGACATTACCACTTATCATACTTTTGAAAATGTTTTTTGTTAAACAATCAAATACAAAAAACAAAAAAGTAACATGAATTGCAAAAAAAGAAGTAAACAGAAATAGAAGTACCAGGGGATAGTGTGTGTGTGTATATGTGTATATATATATATATATATATACATATACAGAACCAGAAGACAATATTCATTCATACAAAAACATTTAAAAAGTGCACAAATTCATTATGTTAGCAGCCTTCTCATCTTTAGATTGTTTTCATGTGATGCTTGGTTTTATTTTCAAATGTAATACATGAGGGCTTAGAGTTATTTTAAGATGTGACGATATGAGATTTTGCCAAAAATAATTATAAATGATAATATTACTGCTATAAAAATTTGGTTCTACAGCCATTACATTTATTGAAACCAATCAAGACATTCTCTTTGTATAAAGTGAAATCAGTCAATATAGTGAAGCATCTGTAATGTTTTGCACTTAACTTTTTATTGTCAAAATGTTTCCTGACTATATCTGTAAAAGAAACCTCAGTGGGCTCTACTTACAAAGATATGCACTTTAACACATTAAACACATTAAAAACAGCAGCATTATTTTACAAAAAGGGATTTGAAGAGGGGAGTGTTGTGTCTGTTGCTAATCTGATGGCATGCTAATACTAGTGAGCATTAAATGTAAATACTTTACCTTTAAAAACCTAGATTAACATCAATTGTCTTGGTCTGTGTTCAGACAACTTTGAAAACTGAACTATTTTATTTGATTTTATTTAGATAAACATGGGGGAAATGGCAACAAGCAACTTGGCACAAATAACTTACAAATTGCAAGAAATTAGTAAAAGGTGACATGAAAATGAAAATTAGTTTAAGAAAAGGGAGAAAAATACAGAATAATGTCCGGAAAACATAATTTAGATTTGTTATAATTGCATTTTTTTCAGCAGACAAATGGTATATATATGTTTTCAATTTTTTTTTTTTTTTTTTTTTGGTAATTTTCTTCTAACTAGCAATTTCTTGCTGATTTGTTGGCCATGTCTTGTTAAGTATCTCATTGCCTTCTTCCTTTGTTTTTAGCGGAAATCAAACCGATTTACCCAGGTTTAAATGGTTACTTGAGGAGAAATGTACGTTAAAGTGACAATCAGATCTGATTTTAAGGATTAATGATCCTGATTTCTTGAAAATCAGCTAGTTCCTCTCTAGCTGGGCTAAGCTACATTAGCAGCTAGCCAGTTAGCGCTCCCCTGCATGCTGTCATTGAAATGTAAGTGCAGGTAACCTAACGTTAGCTGGAGGCGACATTGAGGCTTACTGAAGCTAGCTATTGGAGACCGATCGAGCTGCAGAAAAAGTCAATGTGGCGATGCTTACATTTCCTCCTCACAGAAAAAAGCGTCACCCAGCCGACTTACCGTAGGGCTGTCCCTGCAGGTCGTACTGCTGCATGCGGTACACCGTGAACTCATGTGCCGCCTCGGCCGGGAGCGGTGACACCAGGATCAACACCGCGGGGATAAACACAATGAAGGTGAGGGGAAACGAAGATTTGAACATGTTGTCAAACATTTCACTAGCCTCCTCGAACATCGTGGCGATTGTACTGAGCGCACAGCTAGAGATAGAAATGTTATTTTCAGCTGTCACCGCTCTGAGCACCTGACAGCCGGGGACCAGCTAACGGCTAACAGCGGCAGGTAATTCTGATCAGGCAAACAGCAGGACCACCAGTTACTCTAAAAGCAATATTATTGCCAGTTTTTTTTTTTTGGAAACAGAGCAATACGGTGTGGTGCGTGTTAAAAAAAAAAGTATACGTTTATTTAAAATAGTAATCTCATTATTCAGTCAAACTATGTTGAATTGAATCTCAACGGTCCTTCAGGGATCTTTTAGGACAGCTATGATTAAGGGCAGAGTGTTATTGACGACACTAGATGGCGCTGTAAACCACAACACATGACTATTATAGTATCCTAATGGTAATAAAGTCATTATTCCAAAAAATAGTTTTATTAGGTGGAAAATTGTGTATGGAGCATAACTTCTAGTCAAGAGGGAATTCTCTTTTTATTCCGTGTGATTCCAAGTTAATATTGTTAATGTTTTGTCAATTTTTGTCTTTATATCTTCTGTCTTTTCATGTTTTTTTTTTTGTCTTATTTCAGTTCTCCTGTTTTTAATAACTAATATGATTTTACCCTAAAATACAATCTGTTGGAATGGTAAAAGTAACACATTTTTGAACTATGTTGTGGTTATTATTATTATTATTATTATTATTATTATTATTAAATGGGGAAATTCTTTATCCATTAATAAAAGATTAAAAAAAAAGGTCCCCTCTCTGTCTTTTCTTGACTGATTTCAACTCAACACTTCCCTTTCTTGCTCTTACATATAATAAAAAGCAATAGCTTTTTATAATTACAAAAAAACGTATTTGCCCAATTAGATTGTAACCTTAGACTGTATATAAAGTCTTCAGTCTATGTAAATGTAATATAGATGGCTAGATAGATAGATAGATAGATAGATAGATAGATAGATAGATAGATAGATAGATAGATAGATAGATAGATAGATAGATAGATAGAAATCTTTAGTGTACCACACCGCCCCGGAGGCCGGTTGTGTGTCCCTCTGGGTTTGCCGTAAGGCAGGAAAAAACTAATGGGGGGAACTTCCACGCTTTTTCGGGCTCGTGCATGTGCCGGGGTTTTTGGTTAAAGACAGTAAAATGGCAGCAGTTGCTGTTTATTGTTTTATTAGTTGTCCAGTTAGGTGAACCCAGGACGCTCGGTTATATCGGTGGCAGCGGATATCTTCAACAAGCCGCAGTGAGGACTTTTTCTGTGGAGGTGTGGAGCCGTTAGCCGTGCTGTTGTTTTTAGCTTAGCTGCCTCAGTAAAGCTAGCTGGCTAATTCCCGCACGGTGCTTCAAGACTATGGACCACTATGTTACCAAGATGTGGCCTGGAGACTTTTAAACCCGGCGCAGGATGTTTCAGTGTTGCTTGCCTGGCAGAGACTGCAGCTCTGAGCCGGTAAGGTTTCTTCCTACTCACCCCAGACTTACCAAAACTTTGTCAAAATAAACTTGCAATTGGTCTGCCGTAAAATATAGACCTAGCTAACACGAAGTGGCAAGACAGTTTTCAAGAAAATGTTTATGTGTTTCTAGGCAAAAGTTGTTACTTTTAGCAGTTGTGGAACAATTTATAATTGCAGAGCCAAAAAAATAATTAAATGAACAATCAATCTCTGTGTATTGCTATTAACTAATAAATTATGCTTGTTGAATTGTTGTATAAAAGCAATATTATATGGAAACTAGTCCACTTGCCAACAAAACAGCACTTATGGATATGATTAGCTGGATGACTGAGAACCTTCATCAACATCATACTGGTGGTTGTGTTGTTGTACTGTAAATCATCACCACTGTGATATAAATAGATACTGATACATGATAAATACTAACTAATGGGCTTACACTTTGCTGTTGGTTGTTTTATCCTAAATTAGGCATTTTCTTATGTTTATGCTGCAAAAAATGTACTCTGAATAAATTTGTTCCATTAAAACAAAGTATATATCTAACCATAATCACAACTCAAACTCTATCACATATGGCATTAGTGACCACACCGAGGAAAATGGTTCGGCTGAGCTGCTGTTGTCCACCTCAGGATCTTACATTCGAGCAGACGCCTAAATTCTAAGATATATGTAGATCATTATGCTTGAGGACTATTTTGGCCCCTAATTTCTATTAAATCACAAGTAACATGTAGTAACAAGTTGTTAAGACCCTCACATTAGCCTGCCAAAATCAAGGACAGGACCTCACTTCTCCACATGTTCGTTATAGCCATGAGGACAAAAGGGTTAAAACCAAGACATTAACCTGTCTGTTATTTTTGAACTGGATATGACAGCACAATCTGTTGAACCTGCCAGAAGATGGTGTGAAAGACACAGAGGCACAAAATGCATTTTGTTAAATATTTTTGTTTAAGGACGTCATACAGAGGACAAAAAACATCTGAAACAAGAAACCAGATGGCACTTTAACCCTTTGAAACCTGGAACAACATCACATCTGTAGTGATGCTTTTAGTTGCTTTCTACAAGTATTTAAATCTTTGAACCCTGAGCAAATTGGTGCAGTTTCTCTCAGAAACATGGGAAAAAAGACATTGAGCTTCCTGACAAGAAATGTTACACAAATTATTCCATTTAGAAAATCGTTTTAAAAAGCTAAAGAAAAATGTCTCCCTGGGAAAAAAAATAAAAAAGCTAGGAAAAAAAAATACATTTATGATTACCACAATAGCATATTTAAATTTTCTTAAAGTCTTACTCTTCTTTCTTTCTTTCATTCTTTCTAATTTTCTGGTTATTTTCTTTCTGTTTATCTTATTTTTTTTTTTTTACTCATTTCTTGCTACTTTTTGCATCATTTCTTCTCTTCTCTCATTTCCTTCTTCACATGTTTTTGAAAGAAATCGAGCCAATTCACCCAGGTCTCAAAGGGGTTAAAAACGTTCCCATCCCTGTCTCTGTTTTAAATGTTTTGCCATCTTTTGGCATGAGTCAGTATGTGTAAAAAAAAAAAAAAAAGAAAAGCAAAAACATCCATGAGAATTTATGTGGTGTTTTAAAAAAACAATTCTTTCTCCTGCTGCAATGGTCAAATATTTTTGATGACTCATCTCGGCATATAGATAAACTCATCCAATTAAATTAAATTATTCCACTGTGACTTTAAGAGAAACATAACAGGGTTATATCAAAGAAAATTTGGGGTCACCAAAATCAATTTGTTTCCAGCAGACCTTTGGGCTAAAGTTTTATATCATAAAAACAGTAATAAAAATTAAAAGCCTGAGTCCAGTTGGGAGGAGCTGAAAATCATATTCTCGATCTCTCTCCTCTCCTTGTCTCCCCCTCCTGAGGCTGCTCTGCTAAGTGGCAGATTAATGCTGATATGATGTCCTGCCATCCCACTTAATGGACCTTGGCGTCATTATTTCCTCTTGTATGAGTAATCCATGCCCGGGCTGGTGAGAGAGGGCAAGCAACAAACAAAGCACAAAACCAATTTGGCGTTGACGTTGAAACTCATTGTAATGATTTCACATTACTGCGAAATTATCGTTTGGAGATCCGCTCACATGACACGCCGTCTGGGCGAAAGAAAACACGCGGTTCAACATAAAGACAGCAGCTGAAAAGAATAACTGAGGAGAATAATGTTCTTGTGTGGATGATGGCGTGAGTCACATGAATGTAATTCCTCCTAATTAATAACATCCTTATTATCGGAGGATCGTCTGACACAGTGGCTCAGTAAAAATGCACAAGGTCACATTTTTCACTTGATGTCGCCTCATCCAAAAACAAAAACATTTTTTCCAGACATGACTCTGTGCACACTACAGTGAAGACACACACAAACACACACACACACACACACACTCACAATGCATGAGCTGTTCAGTGTCCTCATTTCTACTCAGTGCTCCTGGGAATGTCCTGAATCAGACCAGCCTTTGCTCCCGACCCCCGGCCACAGAAAAACACTTTCTCTGTGCGACCACACAAAAGGTGCAGTCAGTGTGTGTGTGTGTGTGTGTGTGTGTGTGTGGGTAAGTACCGTGGATTAACGAGAGATTAGCTACCTAGCAGTAAGTAAGCAATTTCTGTATAGCATGCCTATGTAAGTACCCACCCCCCCTCAGTTTATTGCCCGTCCCATTCTCAGAGGATGCTGTCATTTTCTCACCACACTGGAAGGTTGCTCAAACACTGGCCACACTCAAGTGTTTAAACCGCTCGACGACAAGGTCAGAATCACAGAATACCAAAGATGTACTGTAAGAGGGAGTGATTTCTGGCATGAAGTCTCCACACAGACGCCACTATCAGCACACAATGGTGGTCTTTCTACCCGAGACCTATGGAGCAGGTCTTCTGAGTCACTCACTCCTTAAAAACACCTCACGCTGTAATCCTCTTGTTAATGAGCAGAGACCTGAAAACAACAAGATCCTGCTTGATGGAAAGATCTGCGAATGAGTGAAGGCGTCCATGATATGACTGAGTGGCTGAACATTTTCAAAGAGTAACTTAATGCTACCAGGCACTTAATTACACCGTCATTGAATCCTGGCAGAGGTGAGGCCAAGTCGTTGTTCTGCAAGTCCCAAATCCTAAAGTTTGAGTTTTAAGTTCTAAACAAGTCATAACTCCTTTTTAAACAAAAATACCTTTTATATATATATATATTTTTTTAATTTATTTTTTATTGACATTCAGAATCAGATATACAGAGTCAGACGTTCAGAAACCCCTTTTATATTTTATATTTATTTGTTAAAGTTTGTTGGCAGTTTTTGCATCTCCATCTGGAATTTTTAGATCCACACACGCTGCATAGTGCAATTTCTTCGTCGTTATTCACTGCCATTATTTAGGAGAATAAAATTAACTTTGGTATCATTTTTTTCTAAATGACGCTCAGTAACATAAGTTCTTCATGGATCTCTTCTGTAACATAACTGCTATTAAACTGCTTCAGACAAAGTGGATCCGGGGAATTAAGTCCAGACTTGCTGGAGATGAATAGAGTTAACGTTTGTTGGCTCCAATCTGACGTGAGTTCAAATCATGTGACTCAAATCCACACCTCTGGATCCTGGCCCCATTATATCATGTGCATTGCTATTTCAAAATAAAATCCTGTAATGTTTTTCTCTAAACATCGCAAAAATCTTAGAGAACTCCACAGTGACATTAGTCACATTCAGCCCCAGTAAATACTCAATAATAGTAAAATAGAAATAGAGTGTAATAATAGTAATATCATAATAATAATAATACAAGTAATAACAGTAATTATAATAATAATACATCTCTTAGGTTTTATTAATTTAGTTTGTTTTTGAGATTATTGGTAGTTTAGTTATCTGAATTTCTTTTGTTCATGTTAGTTTCATTTTAGGCAGTTTAGGTGGATGAACTGGGTGCGACAACTCACTGAGTGGCTGGTCCAGTGACTTCTCCATCTTTAGTTTGTTTCAGCTGGGACCCCTTTAGTTTCCTTCAAAATACGTATGATTTTATTTTTTCTTAAAAAACAAAACTTGAGGATGCCTTTCTGAGACCAGCTGTCACCGTTGACCCTTTACACAGAGTAAGCTGCAACGGTCATTGCTGGTCAAGCTAATTTAACTTACTATATTTATAACTGCGTAGTTTTGTGTTAAGTGATATGTCACATTTATAAGGTCTTCATAATATATAACTAATAACAGCTTTCAAATAAAACGTAGTGGGGTAATATTTTCTTTGTTAAATTAAATGTAAATGCTAGAGTAAAATACAAAAACTCAAGTGAAAAATTCAACAGTAGGACACTCAAAAAATGTTTTTTACGATTTAGTCAGGGTTATGAATTTTAAGTACATATAACACTGACACCCAATTGAGTCAAGTATTTCCAGGATTAACAAAAAACAAAAAATAAAACATTTCTTTAACTAAATCAAATTATACTGGGATGAATAACTAACAGTAACTCAATAGCTTACCTAATTTACTTTAATAAAGTTTATGTAATTACTGTCAATAAATTATATGTATTTTAAATAAATATTTTAAGTAAATTCAACATATTTTAAATTTGTGTTAATGTTTATGCTAGAACTCCTTGACTCAGTGTTATAAAAAATGTATATGTAATTGAAATATGTAAACCTGAGAACGGAACAAATAATTTTCTTTGAGTCTACAATTTTTTAGTAAATGTATTATTGAATGAGGACCACTTCAGGATCAATATGATGATTTATATTAGACACATAGTCAGACAGTTGATTGTAAATTGCTGCAAAATTAAACAAAAAAAGAAAACGTATTAGTAAGTATTTAAATCACACTGAAACTGTAAGAGTCAGTCTGAAGGTGTGAGCTCTGAGCATGACCTGGTGCTGATGGATCTGAGATGATGGATGCCTCAAAAATACGGCCATCTTTTCCCTTCTCCTCTGCTGCTGATTTACAATTGATTTGTGACCACAGGCCTGGTGGAGGCAATATTGCCCTGGCTTCTTTACGTACCAGGCAATTGATTTACCAATCATTTTCATTAGGGTCAGTGGAAATAAGACAAAGAAAAAGGGAGAGCAGAGTGTATGACAGCCGAGCTGCAGCCACTGAGACCGAGAGCCGATTTGGTTGCGCGGGGCAACAGTCAGATAATGGATGACGAGGCCTCTTGGAGCCAGCCGTTCCATTAGGTTTTGTTAATGCGGTCAGAGGAGGTTGGCGTGGCTCATCCGCCTTCATATCCACTTTCAGAGACGCTCACTCATGCTGGCCAGTGGATTCAGCCCATCTCTCTTTCTCCTCTCCATTGTCTTACGGTTAACTTTCTCCTGCGTCTTATAGTATATCCTTGTGTATTTTACCCTGTTTCTCCTTTTCTATGTGGTTCTTGGGCGAGTTTGAATGGATCCATTCAGTGTTCCTGCTTTAGATTAGTTTGTGGTTTTCAGAAAGTATCATCACAGTCGTTGCTCAAGAGTAAAAGGGTACATATTGTCTCTAAATTACTGCGTCGAGGGAATTGTGGCAGATTCAGACTTTTGCAATACAAAATTCTTAGAAGCTTATTTTTGAATCTTCGCACTTCCTCAATGCTCTACGAGCATATCACTGCAACATGTGTGGCAAATATGGAACTCCAGGCTTGTGAAAGAGGAAAAAGTGAATGAACTTTGTGAACTGTACATTTAGTGGGTGGAACAGAGAGAAAATCATGAATGGAGACATGGGTGTGTGTTTTCATGTATTTTGCAATCACTTTCTTCATAATTCTGGGAATGTAAGCAGCACGAGAGGATCTTGTCTAATGCTCTCCTGTCTCTCTTTCTGTCTTCACATTACAGCTGGATTACCAACCTTGCAAAGTGACTGTTCCCATTAGGGGTCACTGCATGTCAGCTGGTCTTTGGTAGTTTGATTAAATGCCGTTTTGTGTACACCACTGGATTTAATATGAATTAAAGGGGGTCCTGCAATGCCAGCTAATTTGCAGCTCTCTCTTGTCACGGGGAACTGGGTCAGAATCTAGTTTTAGGCAATGGTGGAAGAAGTATACAGATCTTTTATGTAAGTAGTACTAATACAACACCGTGAAAGTACTCCACTACAAGTAAAAGTCCTGCATTTAAAACCTTATTCAATTAAAAGTATTATCAGCAAAATATACTGATTAATCTATCGGAGATAAAAGTACTTAATATGCAGTAAAATATGCCCTGTCAATTATATATAATGTTTAAGGCTAAGCACTGTTGCACTAATGTGTACATTGCATTTTACCTCTATAAATGTTTAAGGTTGTGCTAATCTGTACTCTTTTATATACTAGTGTAATCTGTCCTGTGAGAACATTTAGTATGTCTAATGGGAATGAAAGTGAAACTTATCTATGTTTTTACCATAGACTGTATGGCTTTCACTTGAGTCTCAGTCAGGAGCGCTGAAAGACATGCATGTGTTTGGGGAGTCCTGAGCGTGCGACTGGATAAATGAGACTTGGATAATCCTGCACAAGATGTGTGAGAGTCTGTAAACAGATTTTGTTGCTGCAGTCAAACATCGTCCCAGTTTACTTCAAAAAAATGACAATGTTTGCTGTTTTTGGATTTTCTCGTTCACCACGGAGGCATGCAAGAAAAAGTTTTCTTCATAATTTTAAGGTAACATGGCATGAATAATTTATCATATAGAGGTTTTTTTTGTGGGAGAAGTAATCCTTTAGCTACTCTCCTTCAGTAAATGTCTATCCATCTATCTATCCAATTATGTGTAGGTAGCATATACAGTAAGGCCCATTTGTAAATGCATTTTTTGCATTGCAGTACTTTAAGGACCGTGTGCTTTCTGCTACGGTTTGTTATATAGTAGCAGGTAGACAAGAGCAGCTTGCAGAGGAGGCACATGTGTTCATTTTTAAATACCCAATAAATTTATATCCAGTAAATCAAAGCAGCAGTAGTTGTTTTTTTATTGGTCATTTGAGGGCAGCTGCACAAGCTGTAAACACAACACCGGCATATTATCACCTTATAAAGTTGTTACGGTAAATGTGTTAGCAAACAGCAGATTCGGATCAACACTGGCATTCATCTGGAGTTGTGTTTTTGGTCAGCTGACAAATCTAAGTCTAAGTCCACTCCCTTTTAACTCTGTCTTTGGTCTCCACCAACTCCAGAGGGAAATATCTAGCTCTTTAGATCCTAAATGCTCCACAAACTGTATATGTCTGATGTTTGGTGCTGTACAGGTTGTACATTGAGCTTTTTTATTGAAAATTGTGGCTTACTGCTGCTGAAAACAGCGTTGATGAGATTATGAGAGTGAACCAAAACAGTAAAGTTGCAATCCTGTCAAACCAAAAGAATTAGCTGCTTAGAAGCCCTGAGGGGAACTGCAGAGTGGGGTGATGACTTTCTGTGAGTTCATCACTGCGTGCAAACCCAGCTTAAATTCTGTGTCAGCCAGGCAACATAAGATATGCAAAGACACCAAATAGTGAAAATATTTTGTGACTGATAAAATTTCAGTGGCCTAAGATGTTTCTTTATCACGGTTTTGTCCTCTGTGTTTACCTCTTCATATTGGTGACAATATATTCTAAAAGTTTTCTCCATCCCTCAGACAGATGTTTACACTTCGAGTTAACACTGTGTCTGACCTTCCCCTCGTCGTTCCTTCACTGTCTCACGTCTTTGCATCCCCACCGTAGCGACCCTGATTTCTCCTAGACCGAGTAGGCCTTGCGTTCCTCGCCTGTACCTCCCTGTCATGTTTTTATCCGCCCAGCTGGTGCATCACAATGGATGCCTGTGCCTGCCGAGCTCCCTCTGACCTTCTCCCTCACCCAGCCGCTCCCTCTCCCTCTCTCCCCCAGCTGAGCGGGAAGCTGCCTCTCTGCCAGCCTAATAAATACAAAAACAAATTGCAGCAGGTTAGAAGTATGCAGCGTGGGCCGGAGCTGTTAATGTAATGAACTTGGCTTCATGGAAATACGAGGCAATTAAACTCCCACGGTGCCTCCCTCTGGCCCAGACAGACAGACTGACTAGGGGGTGTTAGAGACCCTGGAGGGGGAGAGAGCAGGGAGCTAAAAGACAGAGAGAGCTGGGGGGTTGACAGAGAGAATAGAGCCATTTAGCTGGCCCACAGGAGTAGGAAGTGTGCTGACTGTGATTGAGCTTAAACACCAATCAGTCATGAGGCCGCCTCGTCCAGAGGTCACGTTGGGCCTACAGGAGCATTGTCCGACCATCGCTCACCCTCCTGCTGTTTGTTTTGGTTGTTTGCCGGCCTGATTGGCCTGATTGCTGACTGATTGCCAGCCAGGTTGAAGTTGTTCAGGTGGCGAGGGAGAAACAGGAATCAAGGCGAGGATCAGCTTCGCGTGTGTTCTCAAATTTAGAGCTCCATGTCTGATCGTGTGATACAGCAGGCTGTTGCTTCTCACAGCAAACAGATTACTTGTCATGTGGATAATGTTACATCGTTTGAAAGAAATGTGTAAAACACTAAACACTTATCAGTCATACAGTTTGAAAATACATACAATGGTAAGGGAATGGAGAGGCATAGTATTTTTTTATGCTAATGTCACCACTCAATAACACGTTACAGTATATCTTGGTTGTTTAATCCGTGCAAAAACCAAAGTGTAGAAAGGCCAATTTGTGATTTTACAGAGTTTTATAGAAACAATTTCTTGTTTGGTAGCAGTGGCTTTTTTGGAGTCTTGTTGTCATAGTGATGTTGTCAGATTTTGTAACCATCAGACAGAGCTGGGGTAGTACAACACATTCTCACTCCTAATGTGTCACTTTGTTTAATGACGTCAAACTACCCTACACATCAAACTGTGATGATATAGGCACCCCTCCAAACATGCACATGTAGTGTTATATGTTTACATTGTCATATGGATTGTGTGTGTTGTGCTGTACACATGACATCTGTTGCACGTGTCCTCAGCTGCTCTTCCCGAGGTTTCTTCCATTTTTTCTGTAAATGTGTTTGCGGGGCAGTTTTTCCTTGTGTGCAGAGGGTGTTGTATATTATACAGATTTAAAGTCACTTACAGCGAACTGTGATGTAAATAAGATTAAGTTGACCTGACATGAACAACCTGCGGACAGGATGACTTGTCTCCTCTGCGGGCCTCAGCTGAACTCAAGTCAGAGCCAGAATCAAACGTGAGATCTTGATCTGCTTCAATCAGGGAGGCCTGATCCCCGAGCTTTCACCACATCTGGTTTGTAATTGGC
Source organism: Plectropomus leopardus (assembly GCF_026936395.1). Taxonomy (NCBI): domain Eukaryota; kingdom Metazoa; phylum Chordata; class Actinopteri; order Perciformes; family Serranidae; genus Plectropomus; species Plectropomus leopardus. The sequence goes on along the minus strand of NC_142180.1, from coordinate 22,733,032 downwards.
CGTGCTGCTGTAGGATGATGCAGAGGGTTGGGCATCCAGCCTGTTGGTGGAGGTTTACGAGGGAAGTCCAATATCTGACGGCTGCACCCCATCAGAGCACAATTGTTACAGCGTGGGATCTGCCTCCTGAGCCAAACTGCCTGAGTTATTGTCTATCATTCTTTCTTTTCTATGTGAATTCATTGTTTGTTATGAATATAAATATCGACTGGCGTTTGCCAGATGCACGAGAGTGAGGGGGGAAGGAGGAGGGGCGTGATTGAAATTCTAGTGAACCTACAGGAAGTAATCTGGACCGGCGCACGCATGAGAGGGAATGGTTTCCGTCTGCTTCTGTTTGCACTCGCGCTGAGATTTGTGTGAAATGTGGCTTTCTTACACACATGTCTCTCTCTGGGTGGATATCTCAGAGGTGACCCACAGCTTATCAATCTCGCTGCTCACACGATATCAACGCAGGGCGTTACCCTGATCCCTCCTCACAAAACACAAAACATCTGTGCTGTGGACTCTAAAGCCAAGTGACCACCTCGATGAGAAACTGTATTCAGGATAGCAGAGAGGCTCCTTTGGCTTGAAGCGGCTCAAAATCTGCTGGCTTTGAAGCTATGAGGAGGACCGCCTCTCACTCAGCACAGATAACACTCAGGCCTTAACCCAAACTCGACTCCATCTGCTTGCTGCACACAGGAAATGAAGAAAATGTGATGAAATGAGTGAGGAAAGCAAAGAGTGTGAAGTTCAAGCGGTTAAAACCAGAGCTGAGCTGCTGTGTGAACAGGATTTGTGCCAGTTGTGGACTGAAAGAAGACTTATTTTATATATAATACAACATATGAAAGTGTTAACTCTACCTTGACATAACTGAAAATGTTTTTATTCAGGGTCACAATGTAACATTGGCATAGATTTCAGGGGGTGTTGAGGTAACACTTAATATTTAAAACATGCGCATTTCTCTACCCCAATAAAAACATGAAAGTAGCAGAGGACGAAATTACGATGTTCACACCAACCTTTACATAACAAAAGTGCAGGAAAATCACCTGAAAATTAGCACAAAATGACAGAAAAAGAAAAGAAAAATGAAAGTTAAAAAATAAACAAACAAGGCAATGACTAGGTTAAAAATTGCCTAAATAATAGTAATCATTTTGTAACATAATTTTGCATATACAGTACAGTATAATCCCAAAAACTATAAATACAGTTTTCTGGATATTTTCCCTGGCTTACTTTTAATAAATTTATAAATCTACGATTTATTTGCAATTTGTGGGACATTCAACTTGCTTTTTCCAATGTTTTTGAAAGAAAAAAAACAATGTGCTCATGTTTCAAAGGTTAAAATACTTGTGAAAGGCATCTGAGAGCAGCACAAGAAAAGTGATGTCGATCCAGGTTTCAGAGGGTTAAAGTACAATGTAGGGCGATGGACGGCGATGCTCCCCTCTCTTTATAGCTGAATCCCAGATGAGGATGTGCTGAGGACCTGACAGGAGTCGATTCATCATCCCTCACGGGTCATCCATCACCAGCGGCAGGCAGAGGAGCAGCGCGGGGCGGGGAGACAGCCTGAGAGCGTATGGGGAGCACTCTGCTCAGAGCGCCCAACTGGGTGCCCAGTCCAGCATGTGCTTCAGGGAGCTTCCTGTGGAGCAGCACAGTGATTAGTTCAGCCTGTGCAATGTCCACATGTTGAGGTGATAAATTGGAAATAAACGAGGGTTACAGGACATTTTACGAATGCCGTCCCAGTACAAGCTGAATCATACAGTAACATTTTAAAGGACAGATTTTACTTTAATATGATTCAGTTTCAGTCTGTGTTTTTTAATTAACACTTTGTAACCTGGAGAGCCTTTTACAAGTATTTAAACCTTTAAATCTTGAGCAAATTGGTGTGATTTCTCTCTCAAAAAAATGTGATGAACAAGGAAATGAACAACTTGGTGAGAAATCTTCCATTAATAAGTAATTACTAAATATTAAAATATAAAATGTCTAGGAAAAAAAGGAAAAATGCTAGGAAAAAATATATGTTTGTAACTACCATAATTACATATTTAAAATTATGTTACAGAATTCATTTTAAGATGTTTTTCCAAATCTTGCCTTTTTTTTTTAATAACATTTTTTTAAAAACTATTTTTCAGGTGATTTTCTTTTGACTAATTATTTGGTCATTTCTTCTTTTGTTGATTAATTCTTTCTTCCCATGTTTTTGAAAGAAGTCTAGTCAATTTGCTCAGGTTTCAAAGGGTTAACTAACTTTACTAACTTTTAATCCAACAAGATGTGCAGAGAATATGTTGGAGGCCTTGAGCAAAAGTTCTGGTTTGTTTTTTAAAAGAAATCAGTGGCAAATATATCAGTTCACTGGATAATGTGTGTAGACACTGTGTAGTTGGGTGATCATTGTTGCATTTTCAGTCACATACGATGCAATGCCAGGGAGTATCCGATCTGTCTGCTTGGACTACAGACTGATTTGCAGATGTCTGAATCATATCTGTTTTTTTCCACATATGAATGAGGCCTGAAATCAAACTGAGTATATCCAATTTCGTGTGATTTTTTTTCTTGCTTCCAGGCTCATGATACGTAACCAATCTGTGCCACATGAGAGGAAAAAATCTGATTTGGGTCACTTGAACCATGCAGTGTAAATCCTGCCATTGAAGCATTTTGAATCAAATGCTAACATCAGCATTTTAACATGCTACAATGACAACATTAACATGCTGATGTTTTCCTGTCACAATATTTAATGTCTACTTTATAAATACCTGCGTAAAACTATAAAATATCCAATCCTATCACTGCACAGGAGGAAGTGTGCATCTACTCACAGACAAGAGGCTCATGTTCGTGATAGGGCAAGATGTAAATATTAATGTGGTCCTCCTCGGCTGAGCTGTAATGCAAGCTACATTGGCGGTGCTAGTTGAGCTAGCAGTTAATGCGTGTTTATTTCTGCACATTGATACGTCTGGCGGGTGTAGTTCAGTAGAAAGAAAGAAAGTAGTTCCTACATGAAACTACTCACAATAAACTCCATGGATTATCTCAACTAACCAGATTATGATTTCTGAAAAGACACATTGCTTTTAAATTTTCTCCTTCTTTCTTCTTTTGGTGCTTTGAGCACAAGTTGAAAGCCATCTAGATTGATGATATTTGACAGAAGGCAGACATCTCTACAGCCGACATATCCAACACTCAACAACTCACACCAAAATAACATAGACTGATAAGCAGCACTGCAGGTGAGAGGAAGTTTTGGGTTGAGCTGTTCCTTTAAGGGATCACCAAAGTACAATTTATCCTCTGGGGAAATTGAATATCTGAACCAAATTACATTTCATGGCAAACCGTGCAACAGCTGCTCCATCCAAATGCAAAAATGTCAACGTCTTGGTAGCTGTTAGGAGAGTCATTAATGTCTGTGAACTTCGTCCTCTGGGGATCATAAACGTCCTTAGAAAATTTCATGGATATCAATCAAAAAGTCATTTCAGATTGGATGAAAGTGGCAGACTGATCATCATTGCAATCCCTGAAGCCATCTCAATCCCATGGCAAAAAAATCTGGTAATTAATGCATGTAAATATGTGTGTACATGCACATGTTTACATCTGTGCATGTGTTTAACATCCTATTTGACGATATACACTGTATGTGTGTGTCCCTGCCCTGCCACCTGTCTGGCCGCCGCTGCGTCCCGTCCTTTGATGCAGGGCGGTGGTGTGTCATCCAGATGTGGCGGCAGAGGTTTGAAGAGTTCAGTTAGTCCCCAGGGATTTTCCCTCTGAGCCCCTCACACAGGCAGGGCGGCTTGGAAGACCCATACAGCCCACATATGTGTGCGTCTTTTCCAGCCTGGCTCTCCTCATCCCATGCTCGAATGTCGTTGGACTCTCTCCTCTGTGACTCCTACAGCTTCATTTTCTTCGTCTTACCTGCGGCTTCTTCATCTTTCTTCTTCTCCCTTTGACATTTGTTGTTGGATATAGCTATCACATATAGATTTACTGTACTGGATGAAGGGTAGTTACGCCTTTGGGATATGTGTTTCTTTCTGTTTCCTGTTAAATTTTATATCTTTATGTCATCATGCAGCTCTTTTTTTGTGTTGGAGCAGGCAAAGCACTGGTGTAATTAATAACATACAATACCCAGGGCCGTGGTATTTGACATGCTGGCTCACCGACACATTAAAATCTAACTGAGGCATTGTTGATGTTATTAGTTACACCTGTGCTTCTCCTGCTATGACAAATCAAAATGTCTGTGATGTGGGAAAAAGCTGATTGAATGAATCAGCAAATGGTCTCATAAAATATAAATAAGGTGTGTAATCCGTTGCATTAGACAGAGTGAAGTGGGTGTATTCAAAATGAATACACATGTGGCTGTGCAGTTTGTTAAAAGCAGAGCTGCAGATGGCCTCGATGGTTGAGAAGTATGAGAAAGAAGATAGTGAGAACTCTTACAGAGAGAGCCCTGCAGGCAGCATGCATCACACACAATCCCTCTCTTTAACGGCTTACAGCAAAAAGTCGCCCAGCTTTAGGGAACATATGTGTCTATTTTCGCTCAAAAGAGTCGTCTAGCATGTGTGTGTGTGTGTGTGTGCTTGTATTTGTGTAACTTTCTCTCACTACGTCTTGCTGTGTAGTGAGAGAGGGAGTCTGAACGGTTTTAAGTGATGCAACAAAAAGGTGCAGCACTGTAAAAACTGGACCTACTGTAAACAACAGCGGCAGTGACTGCCTTCAGCTACATGATCTGAGTTTGAGAGTTTGAGATCTGATCTGCTGTGCTTTAACTGCCCTTTAGCAACAAACTAAAGTACTCTCCCCTCTGCTGGATAGGGGAGCAATAAAAATTCTAGAAATATATTTAAAAGATTACTTCACCCACAAAATGCCCATTTGTATATCAATGACTCACCTTGAGTTACCTTAAAGCCATGAAAAAGCGTAGTTTTTCTTGCATGTCTCTACAATGAACAAAAAATCCAAAAACAGCATATTCTTCATAGACTGAATGTAATCTGGGCCAAGTTTAAAAGCAGCAAAACTACGTCAAAATATTCGTTTACAAACTTCCACACAACTCGCACAGTGTAATCCAAGTCTCGTTTATCCAGTTTTATGCTCAGTATTTCCCAAATGCACTTTAGGGATTGTCCTCCTCCAAATAAAAGACCACCCATGTTTTAAGCAGCAGAGATTACAATCTAGATTTATGTTATTTTGGTAGGTGGTGACCTTTTCTAACAGATGTAACTTCTTCTGGAGTAAAGGAGAAAGTCAGACAATGTAGCGTAAAGAGCAAAAAAGTTAATGAAGAGTGGGAGAGAGGGAAGGTGGATGGGTCAAACAAAACAATCCCTGGACTTTCATACAGTAGATCGGTGTTTGTGTCCTTTGTGAAACCAAAAGTCAGTGTATCATTGTTTTAACAACGAAATGTAATTATCAGTGTATTTCACCTAAGGTATGTCATGTGAGTGTTTTCACATGACGTATGTCCTGGAGATATGTTATTTTACCTCACTAAAAGACACTTATTTTAAGCCAAACCGTGATATTTTTTCCAAACCTAACTACGTTGTTTTGTTGCAACTGCAACCACTTGATGTAACAACTGTGTTAAAAACAGTTTACACAGTTAAACAGTCATACAGGCCATTCTGTCAGCCACCAGCAGGTGCATTCATCTAGAAAACGCACCTGTGTTTTCTGTTCACAAGTATGAACATATGACTTGTGTGGTCTCATACACAAGTAGAGCACCCAGCTGCATGCACTTTAACTCTACTAAGTTTATGCACAAGCAGTAGTCAAATGTGTGCACTTGCCAGGGAATCTAAGTGGAAGTGTGTTAAATTATTGTGCAAAATAATCCTTTCCCATACTCCTGTAATAATTACTACAGCTAGTAGAGGTTGCACCTCACAAAAAAAAGGTAAATATGGGTCGTAATTTCTGATTGTAAAAACACCATATGTGGTCGTATTTTTGAGGTGGACAGACTTTAAAATGCATGTGTTTGGAAGGTGAGTTGAGCATATGACTGGATAAACGAGACTTGAAATTATACTGCAGGAGTTAGTAAACAGCTGTTTTGGTATAGTTTTGCTGTTGTTAAATGTGGACCCCTATGACTTCAATTTAATCAAGACTCAGTTTTTGGATTCTTTGTTAACCGCGGAGGCGTACGAGAAAAACAAAGTTTGCCTCATGAATTAGACGTAACACGTGATGAGTAACTGATGTAAAAATGATCATTTTGTGTGTGGTATTCCTTTAAACCGCATTCACAAAAACATTGACACACACATGCAGAGACCCGCACGTGAATTACAAGGAACTGGGAGTGATCTAATTTTTTTAATGAGAGAGAGAAACGATAAACATTTGAAAAACTCTCTTTCATCAGCGTCATTTTTCATCTGCGGCCATGTTGCTGCCCTGTGTGAAGAGGCGAGCTCTGGTTTGGTCTGGAAACAGGATGTGGGCAGGAGAACTGGGCAACTGCCACATGCCATGGAGCCTCTGGAGCTCATTTGCATAGGTTATGTGTATGTGTGTGTGTTTGTACAAGTGTTTGGTTTGTAGCTGGGTGTCCAATAAAATCCTTGTGTGCATGTGTGTCTGCGTACTTGTCTTTTGTCAGTTTGTGCGTGTGTAAACTTGCAAATGTTGGGTTCATGCCCCCCCGTTTCGTGATATGCTTGTATATAAAAAGTGTGTGTGCTTGTGTGTGTATGTGCTTGTTCCCTCCTCCATGTCTTGCGTAGGCTTCTTTTCTCGGCACAGCACCATGCATGGCATCCCCGCTGGCTGTCTTCAGCCCACCCTGGAAAAGTCAAAGACAGGCAGCCAGGCTGTCTGTCTCCCTCAGTTTGTCATCAGCTTCACCTCTCCATCTTTCCGCTCTGACAGTGTGTGGTTGAATATCAAAACATGAAGACAGTCAGGACAGAAGCAACACACTGCAAAAATATTTACCCCTAACAAGTGAGTAAATCTTGCTCTGACTCTTGTAGGCATCATATTTAAACAAACATACACGTTTAGTTTAGCAAAAAAAAATGCTTGACTACAGGACACTGGGACTGGAGTCAGCCATATTAGGACTTGAGATTTTACTTGGACTTGATTGCTGTGATTTACGTGAGATTTGAAGTCTTAAATCCAAAGAGTTTTTCAAGTCTTACACTATGATTATTTAATTATTAGGCGTATATTCATTTAAAGGCCTCAGCATAAAGCAGATTATGAGACAATGGGATCCTGAGCACAGATATGCAAAAGGCCCCGCCATCTCTCCTGCACAGGACCACAGACTTTGTGGTGGTTTTGCCTAATTTGTTTTTGTTTACTTTTTTGGCTGTTTTGTATCTCTTTGTAGATGTTTTGCCCCTTTTTGTAGTTATTTCATGACTTTCTGCAATTGTTTTAGTCCTCTTTGTATATTGTTTTGTGTGTCTTTACAGTTGTTTTTCACCCTTAGTTAATTTGTGACTCACTGCGGTTGTTTTCCCCTTTTTGTAGTTATTTTGTGTCTCTGCAGTTCCTTTGCATCTCTTTGTTGACCTTTTGAGTCTCTTCCTGGTAATATTTTGCAGCTGAAAGACACTTTTGGCCCGCCACTCAGTAATCTATCCATGAATTAAGCTACTGAATATAAACAAATATTAAGATCCAATGTCAATTTGAGACCCAAAAGCCTTGCGTCTTGACTTGTGAGAAATTACAGCCAGTAAAGAGAGAGTCTTTAGCATATTTGCCCCCTAAAATATTGAAGAAAAGGCTTGTGTCCTTAGTTGGACTTGGATTAAAGTCTGCCCTTTATGGATAGGAGATTTGACTTGAGACCTAATGTGCACCTTCTCCCAAAAGACACAACAACAGCTCTGCAGATTCATCCTCCAGTATGAACATGGTTACTCTTAATTCAAGTCACACAGGAAACCGCACACTGACCACATTTACATGCATACTAATGTTTGACCATTATTCAGAATATAACAATATTCTCAATTTGACATGGTTCGTGTAAACAGCATATTCTTTTTGGATATTCTGAATGTAGCTAGTAGTAAAAATCAAGACGTGTCATATGCCAGTAATATTACAGTTTTAGGAGCATTATCTGGACATAAATACAGCACATTTGGAGTATGCATCTGAGTTGGGGTTTTATGGCTTTGCACTGACATAAATGTGTTATACACAAACCAAATAGCCAACAGTTTGTAAGGCTGGAGTAGATGCATGCCCAAAAGAAAAGCCTATATTTCTGGTCAGAAGTAGAGACACATCTTTTTTCAAACATTATGAAAGACGTGGATATCAACAGGATTGCAATGCAAAATTATCGCAATGCTGACGGCGGCTGAGGGAATGAAAGAAGAAGGCTGTGTTTGTACAGCACATCCGCCACTGGTGGAAAACTTCAAAGAAGAAGCAAAATGACACAAACGGCTCCAGCTGCTTCACGTTTCTATATTCTGACATGATAAATGACATGTTCCAGTATGGCGGCATGTAAACGGGAACATTAATTTCACATATTTACAGTAATGTCTTATTAGCCGTCCAAACAGCTTAGTAGGAATGTGGTCTTTTTCAGAATAATGTCAAAAAACTGAATATTTTATGCATGTAAATGTTGTCAATGTCTTAAGTGTCCTGATTTACAGTAACGTTGATGTATGGTGTTAGAGGAAAACATGAACATAGAAGCATTTTCTTACTGCAAACAAGCCCACATCACACAAACAATGTGTGACAGTGTTTATATACTGTAACATAGTAATGTGTAACAAAACAGAACTCGTTGCATGCAGTGAAACCGCTCTGCCCTGTGTTTTGGTGAATGTTTGGTTTTAGTCACTGGAAATGAGAGAATGATCCCAGTCGGTCAGCCTGCCTCTCTGCTTTATCCTGGCTCGGCTGGCTGGAAAGTCTGAACACTTCAGACTGGTTTAAACAAACAAATAAGCCCAGAGGGAAAATATGAGAAATACAGGCAAACATCAGCACCTTGGCTTGAGCAACGAGCGCCCATTGCTGCCTTGAAAGATGGCTTGTTTTGTGCTGAGACGGCATCAGCTACATGATCTATGATTAATGTCGTCGTGTGGCGTCTGTTTTCATCCTGTGAAGCTTTTCTCTCATAAGTGCTGATTAATTTTCTGTAGTTTCCAGAGTGGGCAGTAATTTCTTTCAGTCAGGTTTTATTTGCTCTGGGTTTGAGATATTCATCTCTGAGATTTCAGCCTCGACACCAACGCAACAGAGGTGAATTGAATTTTGTTTGTGGTGCTCAAAGCACTGAAAATTAGATATACATTTCTTTTCAGAAGTAGTTTCGCCTTTATTCTGGATATTAAATGTTTCATAGTGACCATTTCTTTTGTAACTGTCACATTCTGCCTCTCTGTCCCCGTCTTTATCTACATCATCCTTCCTCAGAAACCCTCAGAGAGTTGTTCCCTACCTGTCCACCAGATGCCCTCAGACTTTTTCTTCAGACTTCCTTATTCACATGCTCCCCTAAATTTCCTTTCGTCTTCAGTCACTCGCTCCCTATACCCTGATATCCATTGTACTTAGAACTTGGAAAAAACGACTTCCAACACAGAAAGTGCAATGGAACGGTTATTTAAGTCATTTCAGTCAGAAATTTCTACAAGATCCACCTAGCTTAAGTTAGCCGACATGAACACCCAGTGCACCATATGCAGAATGACCTTTTCATCAGTTTTGACTTTATGTAGTGTCTAATGAAGTGTTGCATTGTGAAATGTGCTGTCACAACATTGTTGCTGCTACCATTTCCATTCAGTTGATTTGTGTGTCATAGAAGTCTTTGCAAGCATGCTTATCTCACACAAAAACAACTGCACACAACAGCTTTAGGCTGTTGTGGTGGTTCACGCTATTGTTCTCTGTAACTGTTTACACAGTTTTGAGCAGTTGTACGTTATTTTAAGGGAGCAGAGACGAGCAAGACAGTTGACTTCTCTCTTCTTTAATAATGCTGTGATAACTGATGAAGGTCCTCCGTTGATGCTTGTGAAGCTCATAAACTTGCCACACAAACATCAGTTTGTGTTGGGCATACATGTTTTCCAGAGCAGATTCACTGGGACGCATTAATATCTGAAGTCTGGACTACAGACTCGGAAATATTGACTTCCAATTTGCAATTGATTGCACATAGACTGTAAAAAAAAATTGATGTAGCAACTGTGATGTCACCCACTGATTTGTGGATTCCAGTTTTGAAGCTTTAAGTTTAGCATTTTGGCTGTCGCCATCTTGGTTTTTTTTGGAGTCGGAAAAGACCAAGGTTTGGCAAAAGGATGGAGCGGTTCAGGAGACTGCCTGTCACTTGAAGCAGCCTGCCTTTAAATATGCGTAACGTTAAGCCTTGATAAAATGTAAACAGGGGAGTTGTATAAAAAGTCACCCCTCTACAGTTGTCATGAAGGGGGAGATTAGATCAAAACTATTCTTTGCCTTCCTTTTCAAAAACAGGTAAATATAGGAGATTGATTGCCAGTGAACTCAGCACTGCAGCATACAAGTCCATCTTGTCAGCTTTTTTGTGTGTGTGTGTGTGTGGATTGTTTTGTTGGTGTGTCCGTGCGACACCATGGACAGGCAGAAGAACAGGTAAACAGTAGCAGAAACAGAGGTCTCTGAAAACTTTCAGTGGTTTCTTCTCTTTATATATCTCTTGCTCACTCAGTCTCTTTCAAAATCAGTGCAGATGTATTTGGATCGACATTTTATCGCTGCTTAGGAGGAGACGGACAGTAATTAGCGACGACGCATCTTTGCATTTTGCTAGTTAAGGAGCTGAAATTAGCGCATTCATCCAGGAGTTGTGTTCCCATCAATGTCGATGGAAGCCAGAGGCGATAAAAACTGGCGTGTACTGCAGAGTTATTCGACCCAGGTGTAAATGCCAATCGGCCAATCGTACACATTCGTATTGCAATAAAAAGCCAGATGTTAGCGGGTGTTAGCAGGGTTTTTTGTGCAGTGGGAATGAGGCTTTACTCTTTGCCCACATCTCAGTGTTGTTCAGCAATTAAAAAGGTTTGGTGTCAAGCACATTTAAGACTGCTGCCCTAGTTGTAGGCGTGAGGAAGAATATGGACATTATTTTCCTGATCCAGTGGCACAAAAATGTCTACAGAAAAAGTATGTAAATATGTATGAACTGACATATTTCATCCATTCACATCAAAATGTTTAGTTAGCTGCTCTTAGCAACAACCACCGAATCTTCCATGTCTGCTGAACAATGACGTCAGTGAGGTGCATATGTTGTGTTGATCGGGAAAAAAAAAAAAACAAACCTCACCAAGAAGAAAATGGCTAACATGAACATCTTGTCAGATAGATAAATGTAGTCATTCTTTATTTGTCATTTAATACACTGTCATATAAAAATACACATTGATGCAGCTTCAAGTACCACAAACAGATTTCTTTTACCTCCTTTGCATTGTTGTGGATGTAGAAATCTAAATGCCAGTGCAGATGACACCTACGCTATCTGCACGGCTCAGTACTATTAGAGGTGGTGATTACACACTACATGTCCTCTTGTAATTTGGGGTGCCTAAAACACCCAGGTCATTTGTTCAGGAGAAACTTGATGCATCCGTAGCCTCATTTGCTGTTAGCTCAGAAACTCGGTAAAGTCAGCCATGAAAAAGACACTGAAGTCTAATTCTGTGCAGTGGAAATGATAGATCGCACTGATAAAGAAGCTGTGAGTTATGAGACGGACAGGCGGCTCCAAGAACATTGCAGGGGCTGCAGTTCTCGTCCCCAAAACTGCTTTTGTAAGATATTATCTAACTTCAAAGAGAACACAAGAGTTTAATTAATGAATGTTACATCTGGACATGTAATACTCTTTGAAATACAGTCTAATCTTAGCTGCTGCCCTCTAATCATTTGAGATTTACAGCAGGGAGCAGTTGGAGCCACCGTCGGCGATGCCTGTACCTCAGAGGGACATCATTAGGGTGTCCCCGCTGAGTGTTTTTTTACTTGTTGTTCACATATTCTGCTGTGCATCAATGGCATTAAATTCTACTTTCTAACAAAGAGGAGTCATTCCACTTTTAGTATGGGGGTTCAGCATAGTTTTTACACCTCAGCATGACTGAAAAGCTGTTTTTGGCATCGCTGTTGTGGGGGTAAAATTCGTGACTTTTTAACTTTCAGGACGCTCTCTCCGCTGGGCCTCCTGTCACTCTCCAGTGTCAGACTTAAAGGCCAAGTCCAAAACTGCTGCATCGTGCCTGCTGATGAAACCCTGTCATTTCTCTACTGGCTTTGTTGACAGAGTTATTTACTGGGTTGGACATATTGATGGCCAGGCTTTAGAGACACCAGTGGATGTGACTCTGCCACCTCTTCACTTTAACTTTTGTATAAATTTTGCTTTAAAATGTTTTAAAGGCCCAGTGCGCAGGATTAAGGGGATATATTGGCAGAATTGGAATACAATATAGTAAGTATGTAAGTAAGTTTTCTTTAGTGTATAATCACCTGAGAATAAGAATTGTTGTGTTTTCATTACCTAAAAATGAGCCGTTTGTATCTACATGGGGAAAGCATGTCATGGCCCTTAGACAGATTTAAAACGGCCCATTGCTTGTCAAAAATAAACTATGTGGCCTGCCGCACAATATTAGTTACTCAAAGGTCACTCAGCATTTTTTACTTTTTTTTTCCCACCCATGGAAGGATTTTCATGCAATTGTAGATATGTACCAAGTTGGAATTACACAGGCAGAACTAATGCGTTTCATAACGTAATGATAAACAAGCAAATAAACAAAGGAAGAAGCGTAACAGCATTGACAGCGAGGGGCACCGCTTTCATTGAGTTTCTCAGTGCCGCCAGTCTCCTCTGAAATCTGCATAGCAAATGCCGATGTCATCCTTGGAACCGCATGGCCATGTGATGGCATAGGAAGACAGGCGAGAGGATAGTTTTGGACGTTTTCTCCAAATGAATGACAGTAGAAAGGAATAATGAAGAGGTTGACCCCATAGTATGGGCTTGGGAGCTTACAATTAACATTATTTTCTAACATGGCAATAACATAAACAAATGTCACATAGATGATGATGCAAATGTACTCAGGTACAGAACAATAATACTAATGTGAAAGCTGAACAGCGGGGGAGAGGAGAGGAGGGCAATCGTACCTGATATGAAAACACCCTGAGGGCGGTAGGGGTTAGAGACAATCAAATATTCCTCATATGGAAATAGAGGTGTGAAGTTTAATGTCCTTTAACCCCTTAGAACCTAGATTGAAATCAGATTTGTTGATGCCTTTCTCAAGCATTCAACCTCTGGGAACTGAGAAAATTGATTTGATTTCTTTTGAAAACATGGGGAAAAGGAAATTTGACAAGAAATGTCCCCCCAATTGCAAAAAATAAGTAAAAAATTAGTAAAGGTTTTTAGCACTTTATTAAGGTAATTTTCTTTCTTTTTCCTTTCATTTTTCTGCTCATTTTCTTGTAATGTTTTACCAATTTCTGGGTCATGTCTTGTTGGTCATGGGTCATTGCTGTTGCTCATTGCCTTCTTCATGTATTTTTTTATAAGAAATCAAACCAATTTTCTCAGGTTTCAAAGGGTTTGTCAAAAGACACTGAAACTGTTTGAGAACTATCATGCTTCCTATTGAAAACTTTAATTTTCATATTGATATATAATAACAATAGCCATCTTACTATGTTATTATGGTCATAAACTATAAGTGGTTAAATGTGTTTTCTGCCCATTGTTGTTTTATTGATCCTACATACATATCTCCTGCAGTAGACCATTAGTTCTGTAATAGCGGGTAAACACTAGAGACAATCACAAAGCAAACAGAGAAACACAATCGATGCCTCTCAGCTTCCAGAAATCTGATCCTGCACCTGGACTCCTTCAAAGTACCTCAGCACCTCCGTGCAAAGAGCAAAAAGAGAGACAGTGTCCCTTTAAGGGATAACTCACAGAGGAAAAAGAAAAGCTGCAAAGAAGGAAGGAGAGGAGGTGTGTATGTGTACGTGTACATGTCCAACTGAGAGACTGGGGAAAGAGACGGAGAGGGAGGAAAGAGAGATAAGGAGAAAGAGAGACAAAGAGAGAGACACAACATTGCATTAGGCACTAAGCCATTCCTCGCTCGCTAAAGGCTAATGCAATTGCCACAATAAGAGTGTCTCAGCGGAGGCTGAAAAAAAAAAAAAAAAAAAAATAGAGAGGGAAATGAAAGAGGAGAGGCGGGGAGGGAGGGAAGAATGGAGGGAGGGATAGAGAGGAGGAGGAGGGAGGGAAGAAGGAGAACTGGCAGCTCTGCCTCCAGACTCTCATATGGACAGTGGATCTCTTGGGACAACTGGTTGAAAGTGTCTCTCTGTCTCTACTGTTACTCCTGGCTGAGTGGGTCGGTGCTGTGCTGTGTCTCCAGAGTGATTTGTCAGGTTTGCAGGGAGGAGAGACACAAGGAGAGAGAGAGAGAGAGAGAGAGGGGAGGTGGGGGGAGACAACTCCGGTAGCAGGCAGGCAGCAGTTACCAGCCTGCTGCTGGCTGGGTGTGTTAACTCCACATCTGACCTCTATGGGAACGGAGCAGCCTCCACTCCTCCCCTCTCCTCCTGGCAGGCTGTGGGAACACGGGGGGGGACAGATCTTCAGTTTGCCCCTCTCTCTGCTTCTGTTGAGCTCCGGGAAGCGGCCCTGGACATGACATGGACAGCTTTGGCAGCGAGACCCCATCGGGAGACTCTGAGGATTGCAGTGCCGACTGATTCTTGGATGTGAAAATGGCACAGTTGGCACAGCGGGGCAGCCGTGCAGTTGTCTCGTCAGTCATTAGCCAGTCAGATGGTTAGTTAGTCAGCCTGTAAATAAGTGGGGTCCTCCCTGTAGGGTCAACTTTTTGCATATCCTCATCTGAACTCTTGAGGTGACTCAGACTTACCGAATAACAAAAAACGGACCTGTGGGCATGGTGAGTGGCAAACACCCCTCTCTGTCTCTCACATGCTTTTTTTTCACACACACATTTCTTTCCTTTGACTCTTTCCCTTATGTGGGTGTAGCGTTCCATCTCCAAATTGAATTAGTTTTGCTCTGTTGTGTGCCTCTCCTTTTTTTTCATCCTTTCTTTTTCCTTTGGCAGCTGACACAACACAAGACAACAGATATGATCAAAGCCTGGCTCTGATGTTATGGAGTTTATGCAGTTGACATAGTCTCACTTTGATCTTTTGGTGATGGCACTTGGGAATACAGAGCATCTATTTGTATGACAAACAAGTAGTTGGTTTTACAGCCGTCATTGTCTCACCAAAGATGTTTCACACGGGTGGTTTCATCTGTATAAGGGTGGACTGAAAAATAAAATCTTTATTTACTCAGGGCCAATTTAGAGCTTAGTGGATTTTGTAATGCCAAATCAATAAAAACCTTATGAAAGTTGAATAAACCTGCATTTGATTTTGATCTCTGTGAACAGAGAAGCAGATACAGTCCTATTTCTCTCTCTCTCTCACACACACACACACACACACACACATGCGCACACACACACACACACACACACACACACACCTGCATGACTTCTCCTCTGGCTGCTGTACCAGCACTTTTTCTCAGCAACTCATGACTGTGGGGGGTTTTTGTAGAACGGCATAATCTCGGCGCTGTTTGGAAAAGGAGTTTGATTTGATAAACTCACCCTAAAGTCAAGTGCACAGAACATTTTTGGACAAATAGTTCAAATATTTGAGCGCGCTCCAAGGCTTTATCTCGGTCTGCTAAATCACTGAGTTGTTCCCATGTTTAACAGACATGTTACACAAGGGCAAAGCTAATGTTTTAAGAAAAGTTTTGTGCTTCTGCATACACACTGTTTATCTCACATGTAGCAGGATGAATGAGTAAATAATGTTATGGTGGAGTAGGGGTGGATGGGTTTTTCAGGGCCGTTACTGATGCGATTATTAGGAATCAAGGAGACCATTAACTGATATTTGGAACCAACAAACATTTGCAGTAAAAATGAAAATGTTAGAGTCAACGTTTAGATCAACACAAACTTCAAAATAAAACTTTGTTAAAATGCTTTTAAGCAGCTGTTTAATTGAATACTGCAAAAAAAGCCTTTCAGCCTTATCTTTTCAGAATTAAAAAGCCATTGATCTTCCCATGCTGACACTTTTATTGCATGTTTTAGCGGTCTGTCTTCCTTGGTGATGGTTGACGTTAAGACATGCTCCTTAGAGCAACCATCGAGAGAGAGAGGGAGAAAGAAATTTTAACACACACACACAAGAAAAGGTTCTTTGATAATGAAGCCCAAAGTTACTTGACAATTTTCTGGTTTCTCAGTGAAGTGTATGAATTTCACTGCAGACTGAAGCCTCCACAAAAAAAAACAAACAGAGTGATGGCTGAATCATATGAGCAGGCCCACTGTGGGTCAGCATGCACATCGGCAGGTCCGTGTTTTATACATCTGGTGTATGAAATGTCTTTATCATCACGGTGCTGTATTTTTATAAATTATGGTCATCTGGTCATGCCTGCAACCAGGCAACATCTCACTTCCTCTTTTTGCAGTTCTCGTACAACTGAAATTACAATCAGTAATTACAATTAGACAAAACTTCAGAGTCGAGGATCATGATGTTTGATATGACTTCAGTAATATCTGCTCTCACTTCAGCAGCTCCAGTCTGGTGCACAGCAGCTTTCGGTGTTGATAGACGTGATGTGTAACCAATCAGATAGTACTGTGGGCGGGACAGAGAAGTGGCTTCCTCAGAGCCGAAGTAGCCAATTTGTTTCATTGGCTGCCAGATGAAAACAATAACTATTCATATCGTAACAAGTTGGACATTTCGATAATCTGTCAAACCTTAACTGTGTTCATGCTTAAAGCTGCACTTAGTGTTATTTCGGTTTTAACGCAAATCATAAAAAATAATTGTTTAATGTAACAGATTCATTTTATTTTGTTTTCACCTGACTTTTATTTTATAAGGAATATTCCCTTCGAGATTTAAAATCCCTTTTGCGAGGGAGTCCTGCCCAAAACAGCAGCACAAAGAATATGGCTACAGTTACCACCTAACTCAGCTCTAAGCATCACTGAGCTTCTTTTTGTGGCTTTTGGGTTTTTTTTTTGTTTCCCAGCTTGCACACAAGCTCAAAAAAGTGGAAACCACAAACATAAAATGGAAAAGACCTCAAGTGACTGTTGAATAAAATTGCAAGAAACCCAGATAATTCTCCCTCCTAAAGCTAATGCACACACAATAAATACTGTGAATCAATAATACATACATTTGTCAGATGGCCAGAAATAAGGCTCATGTGGGATGCCTGTGTCACTACTGCTAGAAGTTTAAATTATGCAAACAAGTTAGCCATAACAACTTGATAAACTGTTATGCTACCGCTGTATTTCTGTTTTGCTCCCGAGTGCTCAAATATCAGTTAATTCAGCTTTAAATCCCCAGTCTTGTGCAAAATTGGCCAAACATTGCATACCCACTATCTGTGGCAGATGCTGACATGGGCGTTGTCTTGAGAACAATGAACAGATGTTTTTTTTTTTTTTTTTGGATTTGGTTCTGCTGCTAATATAATCAATCACATTTATGTGAGTGTGAGCACATGTCTGACTGTGGTGCGTGTTCTCCTGTAAGAGCTGCACCTGTGTCACTGTAGTTTTCTGTGTTTGTTAGTGTCCTGTGTTCAGCCACACAGCCTTCTCCTCGCTCTCTCATGGTTTGTCGGCACTTGTGTGTTCGCTGGTTCCCCTCAGATCAACTGCAGAGTTTTAAGTGTACAGGACAGCATGGTTTCCCTCAGCTCTTTCAGCCCGGTCATGCGTCTACCACAGAGAATTTCTGTCTGAGCCGAGGCAATTACAGCACACATCCAAAGCCATCGTAGCCAGGAACCAAATGAAGGAGTCTTTGATAGGCCCCGACTGATGCATATTTACTTTTTACGACCAACCAAGTAGTAAACAGCTTGCCTTGTTGGCGCTGGAGCGAGACTTTAAATACAGGCCTGTTCGAGCACAAACATACACGTAAACACACACGTGTGCGCACACAAATGGACAAAGACTCTGAAGAAATCAAGAGAAAACTTTACTAACATCTTTCCCTCTGCCAGTTCAGCAAACACCACAGAAATATCCACGACTAAGTGACACTGCCAGCTCGATCTGTTGCCAGTCACTGATTTCATAATCAGGTTTGTCGAGCTACGCCTGACTGTTTTTTTTTCTTGTGTGTGTGTGTGTGTGTGTGTGTGTTTTTTTGTCGGAGCTGCAGACACAGCAGCAGCAGCAGCAGTAGCCTCCAATTGAAGCCATGTGTGGTGGAAAAACAGGCCTCAGTTTGTGGAGAGATTGCATGCTTGGAGTGGGAGGGAGCCTACCGGTCATGGAGGTCACGATCCGAACACGCCAACTCCTCTTGGCCTTCTCACACGCCATGCTGACGGATGCATCTCAATAGTCAGTTTAGGAATCCCTCCCGAACCTCCTTCACTCCCTCCTTCCCTTTATCTGAGCTAAGTAAGATGTATCACTACATTCTGCTGCAGCTCCCACCTGCTGTTTATACATGTTTTTATTGTTTTTATGGGGAGACTTTTGGAACAATGCTGATCAAAAAAAGGCAGGACGTAAATGACCCCAAGTGAGCTTTTGTTCCTATAAGATCACTGCGTATAGGATGTGCCACACTTTTTTCTTTTTTTTTTTTTTTAAAAGGCAGCAGGTTTAGTTGAGTTTGGTATGAGACTTTATTAGCTCTACTATTAGCAGCAGGGATACATCCCAGCGTCCTCAGATGAACCCACTGTTATTGTGTCTGAGTTCCTCCTCCACTACATCTCTCTCACACACAGATACTTTACATATAATCTATTATCTTTCATATTTTTTACCATCGCTTCTTCTACACTACCTCCTTTTATCCTCATTTTCTTTCTGAGAGTCTTTCCCTTTGAGTCATAATGTTATCAGCGTAGCCACAGCTATTAGCTAATAGCTGAGATAGTTTCTACTATCAGATTCAGAGATAGCCTACGCCTGGCTTTAATGCAGCGGTGCCATTTCCCCTCATGCATTATAATGGATCATGTTCCTGTCAGCGTAGAGGGCCAGGTCATTTTTTTTTAATATCTCCATTGTTCCTACAGGAGATGAGTCAGTGCTTCTATAAAGATCACATTCAAATGATTTAGCATCAAGTAACTTTTGACGTGAAATTCCCAAATCTGTTTAGTCTCATGTATCTGATTCTGCTCCATTTCTAAGAAAAGCTCAGTAATGATTGATTTTTCATGAAATTACATCCCCAGCAAAATTACATTAATGCTATGCAAAGTGGATTATTGTTAATGGGACTTGAGAAAAAGCTTGATGCCTGCTCCCTTCATCCGTCACGTGTGAGGGCTGGTTTATCAGGACTGAGTGATCTAATGAGCTGAATAATGAAGCTCAGACCCAACGAGCTCTGGTAATGACTTTTTAATGCTCTTTAGTTACCTTACCGAGGTGTGATTGGTTGAGACAGGGGCCTCGTGTTTTATCTCTCTGATCAATTCTAACGCTGCTCGACGTGGCAACTCGGCCTCTGACTGAACTCACCAGAAACTCTGCTTCTTCCTGTGATTTCCCTCCAGCCTCTCTGCTTGTTTCCTCCACGTTTCCAAAGCAGATTCATAAAGCCCCGGGGCAAAGCAAGCACAGTTGCGTCTTCGCAGGGTGAATCTGCAACCACTCATATCCATCAGCTTTATATGCAATAAAATAAAAATTAACATATTCGGTGAGAGAGAGGTTAAACTTCTTAGTGGCTAAACTGTTACAGTATGAATTGGGAGCACATGTTTGATGATTGGTTTAGGGAAGTTGGCTGCAGCCCACAAATTCTGGCCCTCTAATCAGAGATCTGTGATAGGGCCGAAAGGAAGACCCGTCCTAACGCCGGCTTTGCTTTTTTTATACAGAACCAAACAATGCAGGCATAAAGCTGCCCCAGTGTGTGATTTTAGATAGCAGACCAGCGTTCAGAAGCAAAAGAGACGTGACAGGCATGACGTGTAACAGCATCAGCCTCTAGTATGACATATAATATACACATGTGGGCATTTTTGTTTGCTATTCTTTAAAGTCATCGCACACATAACACATCTTCAAAATGTCAAACCTGTCCCGTCCTGTCGGCTGTCCCTTTTACACAGATGTTGATTCAGTGCTGTTATTGCCTCTGCTGCTGGATTAAAGCAGGGTTCCCATATATTCTCATGGACAAATTTTCAAAACTTCTCCATGACTTTTCAAGGACCCATAACAAACGTTTCATGACTATTTGTGATGTATAACAGAAACATTCCTCTCTATCTCAACAATGCAGTACTATTTAAAATAGTAGTGGGTGTAGTATTGCTATGGCAACTTTGAATTTCACGTTAAATCACAGTGTCACAACATTATTTTTCTCTTATTTTAATTTTCTCTTATTTTCTCATTAAAATTTTATTCAAACACATTACCAGCTAGCTGACATACATGGAGGGAGAGATGAAATGTGGGAGAAAATCAAGAAACCTACGTGATTGTACGCAAAACGTCACACATCGACGTATGTTAGAGCTACGTTACATTAACAGCTACAGAAAAAAATGTTACATACCGTGAAAGGTTATCCACAGAGGATTACTGTAACAATTTATTTCAATAAGCACAAACATTTTTAAAAAAAAAAACATCAAAGATTTTACCAATTCCATAACTTTCCAAGGCCTGAAAAACAATATTGTAAAATTCCATGACTTTTCCAGGCTTTCCATGGTTGTTGTTGTTTATGGTGAGAGAACTCTGCTCATTCTGCGATTGTATCTTTTATTCAGAACAGCAAGGCGGATTAACGGTTTCGACGTTCCCGCCTTAAATATGCAACCTAAAAAGGGGATTTCAGATGTTGGTTAAAAATCCAACAAGTACTTTGTCTAAAGCATACTGACCGCTTTCTCGAAAATAAGTAGTTTGTATGACGTGTTGTTGAATCATGTCAGAAGGCAAACGTGTACAGAAAGGTCAAACTCGAAGGTGGAGTGAAGCCTGCCGTTACAGAGCAGGGGAACATGAGATAATTGTTTAAATATGAGGACAACAGTGGACACTTACTGTCACTTCTGGAAGACATAATGTTGCACTCATGCTTGTAGTCTCTTAAACAACCTTTTTTAGGCATTCTGCTGTTGTAAAACACTCCCTCAAAAAGGCTGTCCCTCTGAAACAGCTTCACATTTCAAAAGAGCTTTGCACACTTTAGTGACTACAGCAGCATGACAGAGTGGCATCCATAAACCAACGCTTCTTTAATGCAATTTGACTTGTACTTTCTCACACACACACACACACACACACACACACATTCTCACATACTTACATATTTCTCTGTCTCTCTTGTTTCTCCGTCTTTCTATCAACACTTTGCCTGTGTTTTGTGGGAGCAGGGTGACGAATCACAGCGGCACCGATGTGCGAGATGCAGGGTGACGTCAGTGCTGAGCGTCCGGGTTCAGATGTGAATCTCACGCCCGCGGTCACCAGCACATATATCACAACATCTCCTGTGTAAACACTGCCAACTGCCAAGAGAGTAGAATTACATGAGAAATGCGTTTCAGCAGATGGTGCGGCTTTGTCACCTGTGAGAGAAAATGGACTCAAAGAAAGTTTGATATTTTTGATTTTAGGTTACAGAATGCCACTTGAGCTCCGTATTATATCTTCTGTCCTTCTGCCTTTTGTCGGACAAGCAGTTCCACCGGGCTGCGTGAATGAGGTCATTTTGTTCGCCTGAGTGTGCAAACATTGCACTTTCTAAATGTGGTGACTTGTTCACACCTTCAGCCTCGTGTAAAATAATAACTTCCATCAGGCAGTAAATTATGTGCGTTTGGACTCACACAAACTGGAGACATGACATTCAGCTTTCACAAACTACAAATGACAGCGACTCAAGTTAAGTTGCTTTAGGCGTTTGGAAAATATGTCACACTGAACACTTAAAGTCACAGAGACAATCGTCTTGTCCCGATAGTTTTATGATATTCTTTATCTGCAGTGGATTATTTATATACCATGCAGCTGAAACCATTAGACAGAATATGAAACCATTTCCCTAATGAGTTAACCCTTTGAACCCTGAGCAAATTGGTTTGATTTCTTTTGAAAACATGTTTAGTGAGTCAGTGAGCAAGAGTGACAAGAAATGTCCCACACATTGCAAGAAATTAGTAAAAGGTGACGATAAAAAGACCCAAAAATTATTCTTTAATAAAGGGGGGGAAAAACTATTTCTATAATTATTTTAATTATATATTTAAAATTATTCTACCGAAAAAAATGCATACAAATATTTTTTCAATTTTCAGCACCCTTTCTAGGTCATTTTCTTTTGTGTTTTTTTTTTTACATTATACATACATTGTTTTTGCTTGTTTTTAAATAATTTTATTGTATTGTTTTTTCTTACAAATTTCTTGCTATTTTCTGGGCTGTGTTATGGTAAATTGTTCATTGCCTTCTACTCTTGTTTTTGCTGGAAATCCAATGAATTTGCTCAGGTTTCAAAATATTAATCATTTCAGATGTTTTTTTTTTAGCAAAATTTGCCAATATTTGCTGATTCTAGCCTCTCTAAATTTGAAGATATACTGCCTTCACTGAGAATAAAATAAAAACCTTTGGCCTTGGAGTAATGGTAAATAAATTTGAATGTGTTTTTGAAGGTACTTAAAGACATTTAAGAAAAGTAAAAAAAAAAACCATTAAATAGAGTAGACTAAAATACACAATAGAATAGACACAACAGTAAAATTTACACCACATTAATCTCACATTAAAAACAGTTGTGATGATGATTAAAATAATTATTAGTTGCTCTTTTAACCTGCCGTATGTGATTTTTGTTTGACACATTTTTACTTATTTTCTCCTCTGCTCTGTGTGCTACCCTGTACTGTGATTTACCCTGCTTGCCAAAAATACGTCACGTCATCACAATGTTCATTTAAAGCTGGCGATAATGTCACCAATCAATTATTTCCCATATCGAGCTCTCACACCCAGCAAGCAAACACTGACTCACAGACATGTCAGAGGGCATGACCACTCCCTTTTATTCACTCACTTCACCATTTTTTTCTTTTCTTTCACACTCGACACACTCCGACTCATGCATGCAAATGAACAACAACACAAACACATACACACGCACACACACACTCAGGCAATCCCTCATTCCTACAACTGTTCAGTGAAGCACAACTTCACGTTCCACATCTCACAACCTAGACAAACATATTTATTCATGATTCCTTTGCAGGGCGGGGCGGTTAACGCTGGTTGGTAGGACAGACATATTTCTCTGTCTGGAAGGATTTTGCATGCCTACGTTAGGTTGTACAACATGTGCTGTGGCTGTACACATAAACAGCAGGGCTGCGGAGGACACGCAGTTCCTTTACGTTATGATGTACACATGCCATGGAGATCCTGTCAGCACACTTTGTAATGCTCGTTTATGTATCTGCAAGTGTAGACAGGAGTGGAGCTTTGACTTCTAAAAAAAAGACCTTGTGAAATTTCTTTGTAATTATCAAGATTACAAAATGTACTGATGATAGTGCTTTCGGGTACAATCTGTTCTCCTGCAGCGGTGATTATAGATGGAAGTCTGTAATTCAATCAAGTGGTAACGTAGCACAAGAAGAACATGTGTGCATTGTACGTGCATTGCAAACTACAAATGCATGACATTTTCACGTTTTATTTGAATCATTCTAAAGTGACGTAATATACCAGCTGACTTTTTCTTGTAGAGGTGGAGGGGCTGGTGGATAGAGTGTCACCTATAGGCAAGATACCTGCCACGCTGCAGACCACTGTTTGAGACCAACAAACCTTTTTATTTTGGTGACCCTTTGGGTGTTTCCACCGGTGTTTGTGGCAACGAACGCAAGTTTGTTTCACTGAACCTAGGTGGTTTTTGCGGCACATTGTGGTGTTTCCCAGCATCGTTTGACCTTTTAGGGGTTTTTTGCTTAATCTGGGTGTTTTTAGTGGCACATTGCAGCATTTACCTGTGCCATTTGTAGCACAGAAACTGAGTGTTTCATAATGTTGGCGATCCCAAACAGTCTCTGTTCTCAAACCACGTGTTCTTTATCGACACACTGGAAGCCTTTCCCAGCGGCTTTTAAGCAGTCGAACACGAGTGTTTTTCAGTGACCCTTCCCTGTTTTTCCACCAGCTTTGTGCCACCAAATCAAGGTGTTTTATGCCAGAACATGATCTTTTCTCTAACCATAACCAAGTAGTTTTTGTGCCTAAACCTAACTACACCCTCACCACAGCAATACTGAGAATCATAAAGTTTCAACACATCCGCTAAAAAATAATGTACAAATGTAACATATCTGTGCTTTACAGAAACACGGATTGTAGACTTTTTCTCTGGCAATTGGGTTGTATAAAGGTAATCTGTAATCATTGGCATGTACTCTATAATAACTATTAACAAATGCAGATACAGCAATAGTTAATCTTTTTGGGAAATAACTATTTTTTTACTTTGTGTTTTCAGATTGATACCACTCTCACATTTTTTAAATATACAGTAAGGCTGCATCCATCAGTCGCTTAGCTTGTATTTTGTATTTGTACAAAACCTTAGGCATAAAAAAGACATTAGTTTTATTTTATTGGCTCTGAGCTGTTTCTAGTAAAACAGAGAAAACTGCCTCAAAGTGCAAAAACATAGCATTAAAACAACTAATCGTCGTGTTTATTTAAAAAAATAAAACTGATCTGGATTTCTTTCTTGTGAAGGAACTCCAGATGTGGTTCTCCAACCATTTTAACTATCAAATCAGGTGTGAGGAGATGCTGACGACATGAAAAGCGATAAAGGGGAGACTGTTGAGACTCAGCCCTAACCTCCTCCTCACTGCTCAACAATCCTGTCATTATTCCTTTCCCAGCAGGGTGGGCCTGGAATTTTCCCCTGCAAAACGGCACAAACAACAACAACAAAAGATAATAATACATGGTGACGCTCCGGTCTTTCAAGAGGGAAGTTGTAAAAAGGGTTTGTTTTTCTGTGTCTCCCCATGTGGACCCACCCAGCACCATCAGGCCATCTACAGTGGGAAAACAAATCAAACAAGCCTCTCTGACCTGAAACCCCCTCAGAAACAGAGACAAAACACAACCGTGTCTAATTTGCTTATTATTTGCAAAAACAAAACCCAGATCTCCTCATGGTGCACGTTCTCCTCGGCTGGCATTTTATAGCGAGATATCCAGCAACGCAAGCAGACGGTTTGCGTTCCCCTTGCCATTTCAAACAAGCACTGTTTTCTTTTTGCCCCTGAGTTGCTTTAAACAAACTGACCAGGTAGCTGGCTCTGCATGTTCCAGCCAGACTCCACATCTGCTGCATCCTGCTGATCTGTGCAGCAGAGAAGTCTGCAGAGTCATTCCTCACGCCCCGCAACTTTAATATTTTTAGATATCATCTTTCCTCCCAGGGTTACACGAGTGGCTTGAAGTGCATCATAGATTATTTTCAGATCAGTTCCACCGTAAAGGTTTTGTTCAGACGAGTAATGCACCCCACATCTCTCTTTTCCTCTTTCTTTCAGGTCACAGGTGCTCCGCAGCTGCTGTGGACGGAGGCATCTGGAGGATGTTGGAGGAGATACAGAGGGCGGAGAGGCGCAGGGTGGATCCAGCTTCTGCCCCGGCTGTGGTGGGGAGGGTTCCTGGCACCGTGATTTGATGCACAAAGAGAAACAAAAATCACATTGCCAGGGATTTCCACTCCTTCACAGCTCAGCAGGTGACCCGCCCGTGTTATATTTCCACAGTGGGATGCTTGTGTGTAGTCTGCTTGGCTGTTATTATCAGACCCTGGATGTTGCTATGGAGTCAAACGAACAAATACTGGGTTGAGAGGTTTAGACGGATACTGTGATCAACTCTCTCGGTGGACTTCGAGAGGTTAACTCTGATTCTCACACGGAAAAATGCATTTAAGGCTGCAGATAAATGTGCAGCTGTCTGAAATTTAAACTCTCTGTTCTCCCATTTCAAATCAGCCAGGAAGTCGATGCATACGAGAGCTTTACACTCTTTAGAGGCCGATCACGTTTCAGCTTTTGGAACTTCAGATTTATAAACAAGGAGATGATTTCAGTGTTTCAACTGAAGACTAGGATCCTTCGTTGGCAGAAAACTTTGAAAAATAATACAAATGAGCCCTGTCGAAACCTCAGCGTCATTAGCATTTCAGGCTTCAAAACGTGCCAAACTTTACACCGAGCAGTCACGTAAAGGTCTGCGTGAGTCTCTTTTCCCTCAAAAGCCAGCCACCCACTTGCTAAAGGCACAGAGCTTAGCTAATTGGTGAGCATTGATCCCTGCTATGTGTTGTTCACAGTGGCTAAGTTCAGTGCCTGAGGTGAAATAGTTGATTCGACGGAGGGGATTTGTTCCGGTGAATGGAAAGAACTTGATGATCTCGGATATGAAGAAAGGAGGAGGGAGGAGGAGTGACGAGAGATTAGGTGGAGAGGGAGGGAAGGAGGTGAGAAGACAGAACAGATCGTGGTCTCGTTTTGGAGCTCCGTAGGGTTAAATGTGTTGCTGTGGACCAAATGAGGTTGTGATTGTGCAACAGGTCCATATGTGTGACAAGCTGTACCTTTTTATATATATATATTTTTTTTTAACTGTGTTTGCCTGAAGCACCTTATCTCACCAAATGCGTCTGGCAAGAATCATCATGCAAAATATATCCAATGGCGTTTCATCGAGACGGTTTGACCCAGGTTTAATGTGGACTTCGAAATGCCACAGGTTGTACTGCGATTTAAGGAATGTGGTGCTAAATGTCAAACCCGTCGGGGCATGCCCAGTTCATGTCCAACTGAGAGTGCTCAGGACGGGTGTGCCAGTGTTTAGGTGCCACACGGCAGCCTGGACTTATGTGCTGGAGAAGAAACCTGCATGCACCTGGTTAACCATTTGATGACCCCCTCCCCAAACTGTGATTGTCTAATATTCCTAAGCTTTGAATTTCTCCACAAGCAAGATAGATTTTCACAATTAAAAGAGTTTGTTTTTAGATCTTTCTCCCAGCCCCCAAAAACCAAGAGCAAAAGTGTACTGAATTAATTAAGGCTAAAGCAAACTACAAATGTTGGCAAGGATGTAGATTTAATGTCAGGGGGGGTCACATATGAATTTGGGGGTTTAGGGTCCTCCTCCAGAAATATTTGAGCATCACACACTTAATTTCCTGCATTCTAGCGAAGTCTTCTGCATCAATTTATGGTGGAAATGTTTAATTTCATCTAAATATTACGCCTCTGCTACTTTCATGTATATATTGGGGGGGTACAAATGTACATGTTGTAAATATTGAAAGGCAAGTCCCCCCCGTCCCCCCTAATCTATACGTCCATGGATGTTAGCATGTGACTCACTTACTAGTGTTATTTATACTTTATTTAATCGAGAAGTTACATTTAGATCGTGTTCTCTTTTACAAGTGAGGCCTGAGTACAGAGTAAATAAATAAATAGAAAATAATAATAATAATAATAATAATAATAATAATAATAATAAATAATTTTTATATTGTACTTTGGTGTATTTATGTGAAACAGTTTACTTCCTTGGACCCAACACGTTTTTAAAAAGTCAAATTAAATATCAAATCAAATATCTACAGGCTCTATTTCCAAGATTATTTTTTTCTACAGGAACATTTAGTGTAAGACAGTCCAGAGAACCGATTTTTCTAAGTATAACGTCTCAGCCTCAGGAGTGACAAAAAATAAGAACACTGAAGTATTTCTTAATTGATGAATGAATGAGAGTGCTGATCTCACCTGACAAAGATGGAGGGCCAGCCCACTTTCTGATATAATAGTAGTATTATTTCCATGGCCAAGGAGAGACCTTCATCGTTAACGAACGTCATCAGCCTGTGGAGTTACAGCTTATGTCAGAGTGCAGGCCAACGTCAGCAGCTCTGTCCCGCTCTTTATTAGATTTGGGAACATTTACTCTTCTGAAGCCGCGTTCGTCTCTTAATTCTGCAACTTTTATTAGTATCAGTGCCAAACAAAAATGAGGATGCAAAGCTCGACAGGAGTAACTGCTGTCGGGTTTGGTGATCGGTAAATTTACACACTCACGTGTTAGTTTTCACTGTTCCAACATGAACATCATGTCATCCTTTCTGTTGGATTTAACAGTGCGGTGTGCATGCGAGGCATTTTTAAAGGGAGCGATATCCGGGCTGTGCCCTCCCGTGCCTACTGAACTGGTATCAGTGTCTTTCCTAAAAACTGGCTCAGTTCAGCAGGAACAGGAGTGGAGTCCACTAACTGACAGGATCTTTGTCCCGTGTTTCCACACCAACTTCCACTGAACACGCAACAAGACAGCCCAACCCAGATTAAACATGTCTGCTCTCGTGTTTAGATGACCACACCCAGCGCAGAGCGGTACGGTGTGCTCGCCTCGAGTCATTGGCCCCGATGAAAATCAAACCCGAGCCCTCCAACCTGTCAGACGACGGCACTGAACCCTTTAGTGTATGCAAGGCGGTGCAGCTCGAGTTTAAGATGACTGTCCTTTTCTTTGCTAAAGTATGAATGTTTCATGAGCAGATTTACCATTTTTTTTGCTTGATAGGTAGGCCCTGGCGTCCTGAGCCGTTGTTTGAATACTGTTACATACTGATGCCGTCGATCTTGTTGTTGTGCTCAGCCTTCATGTTTATTTCAACATTGTTCCCTTGAAAAAGCTGCAAACACGTCTCACTCTTTGCCCATGTCTCTCTCTCTCTCTGACTGTCTTTTTTCTGTCTTTCTGTGCTGTCAAAGGCCAGACTGAGAGTGGAGTTCATTGTCAGGTAATCCCAAAGAAATGTCTGCTGCATCTGTGTAATTGATGTCACCCAGCAGTCCCCATTATCAGTGACTGGGAATGTGTGCGATATTGCCTCCTCCCCCCCTCTCCAGATAACTCACAGCCACCAAAGGAAAAGTGCTTCATCTTGAAGATTTCATACCCACGGGAAAGTGAAAGCTCATTAGCAAGCATGATGAATCTGCTCTTATCCAGCGACTCCAGTGATCGTGGTTGGCACCATAAAATTATATTTCTGTTACTCTGAATTTCTGTGGATAAATGTTTCATTCAAAGCTTGAGGAGATTACCCAAAGAAAGGTTCGCAAGTTGTTTTTTTCATCGTGTCAGCGTTGTGATATTGACTTCAGGGCATTGTTCCAGCCAAGTGGTACCACTGACAAGTTAGCTATGATTTGTGTAAGCATTTAATCTACCTGAATGTAGAAGACAACGGTGCATGAAGTGCATTATTCTAAATGTCACTAAGTTTCTAACTACTTTCATTTGGGAGCATGATTCATTTTGATGTTATAGGTGCAACCAATGTTTCATTTCATAACTAATGCAGCCATGATTTAATAAAGTTTAAATGAGCCCGAAAGAGAATTCTAGCTTTTTTTAAAAAAAAAAAAAAGATAACATCGTTTATCCCGAGGAGGGAAACATGCTGCAGCAGGAAAGGCGCAGACAAATAAAAAGGTTGTGAAAAAGGCACGATGTGAAATGAAGATAAATGTGAAATTATCTCTGCGACGCTGAGAAACGATGAAAAGAGGTTTAATTACAGATAATTATCTAATTGTTGAGTTTTTGGGGGGTTGCCATGTGTTTACCAGTTAGGTTCAAAGCGACTATTGAGGACACTGAGGTCATGAGTTCAAGTTGAGTGTTTTAGGAACCTGGAGCCAATTCATATTTGTAATTGCGGTATATTTTTCAGGTAAAACTACATTAATTCTGCCTCCACCTATAAAGTTGTAAGACGATTGACAACTTAATCGTGCTTTTTATTTCACACGTTCTCCTTCCAATGTCAAAACCTGACTTCTGCAATACCCACAATGCAACCTGACTGCCGACAGTTCGGTCAGAGATCGTGTGTGTTGTGACAGTAATGGCTAATGTAGCTTCTAGCAGAAATTATGTGGGCTACAGAGGTCACATGCAGAAGTTCTCCCTCAGACATGTAAACAGACTTTGATGTGTAAAAATTGATGCAGTTGCCCTTGAATAAAGAAATATTTGTTTTTTGGTTGAGAAAATTATTTCTCTTTTAGGTAAAAAAAAAAAAATATTTGAAACTGGATTGTCTGAAAAATGCATCGCAGAAAGGCTAAAAACAAGACTTTATATTTTAGCTTATGAAATGTTTTATGGTTTTACAAGACCTTCATGTTTGAAATCAAATGTCTAGACAATCTCAGTGAACGGTAAATGGATTAAAAAAATCCAAATAATGTAAAATGTGTGCCCTTTTCAGCCAAATTAGCGTGTATGGTTTTTTGTTTTTTTTTATTTGGGAAAAGCTATTCATATAAGGCCATAAACTGCATTTGCAGTGCAAAGCCCTGTACACGACTCTGCAGACAGTAGACTAGTATGACTTTCTGTTTCGAAATGGATCGGGCTGAGACAAGAGGGAGGTTATTTCTATGAGAAATTGAGAAATTGGTCAAAATCTCACGTTGCTCTTATGCTGAGCTCAGTTGTGTCTTGGAGAAATAGGCTGGAAAAATGAGATTTTATTTTGCCTCTGGAAAGGTATCATGTTTCAGTCATTGCCGATTGGAGCCGATTTGAGCTGGAGATGATAAATATTACTGCACACAACTGTGGAGCAGGGTTGCAGGCATATACTGGTTTTAATGTATACGGTGATATGAAAGTTGATGATTATCATACTGTGCACATTTGCTTATCGACAATATTGGGGGCAAAAATGCAACTGGACAGAAAATCTCACCTTTATTTTCTTTTCTTTTTGAAAGGGAGATTTTTTACACATACAAGTATTAATTATAGCAATAAACATTTGCTCAAACCTTCTGTTTTCATTCATTTAAGCGTCATTATGACCGATGATAATAATAATAATTCTATAATACTGCGACACCGTGAAAATACCATGAGATGAGTATCGTACCGCGAAAATCTCTTATTGTTGAGTCATTTGTACCAGGACTGAATGTCGATTGTAATTTTTCCCGTTGAAACAGAAGCCAGATGTTAGTGCAGATCGAAGAGGTTTTTTTGTGCTGTGGAAAAAGGGGCAACAGACTACTTACAGTGTGCTGTCCGGTGGAAACGTTCGGGGGGACTCAGTGAGAAACATCCCCACCAGTGTGAAGGTGGTTTATTGTCAGCGCTGTAGCAGACAATTTCCAGCAAACTGCAAAGAGGTCAAAGTTCAACTTTCTCTGTGAGTTACACTCGTTCCACCGAGTTGCAGGCTGCCTCTTCCGTACATCAAAATTAAAAAACGTGATAATGCACAACCATGAGTTTTCATGAAAACAAACACACACAGACACAGCCGGAGACAGGTCCCCAGACCAAAGCCTCCAGCTCTCCTTTTAGTCTCCATAGCGATGTCAGTATCTCTTTTATCTCCAAGCCTCAAAGGCTGACCAGATTTCATGATGTGGCTGCTTTATTGAGCCTGATCTGCTTTTGTTGCCCCCTTTGCCATTCAATCAGCATCCGTGCGGTTCTGGCCCGTGGCTGTGAGCTTGGCTGCGTAATTTGGTTTAGAGCTGAGCGGGAACATCTGTTCTACAAAGCTTCGGCTCCTTCCATTCCTGAGGCCTCATGGAAAAAACCAAGGCCAGCGGTGCGGCTGCTGCTGCAGCGTGGGACCTCCAAACCTGCACATCACAATCTCGGGTCCAAATCCTCTCAAGAGTAATCTCGGCGATGAGAGCAGAAGAGTGACGCCGCTTTGAAATGCAAGGTTCAAATGTGCGAAGTCGTGTAGGATTTATAGTTGGACTGACAGTGATTAAGAGTATGCTTTATTGATTTCATATGTACAGTAGGAGGTTTTAAACTTTGAGACAAAGTGTTTCATTCAGTGAGATGACTCACATGGAACAGATTTATTATGTGAATACGGAGTATGTGCACTTGTGACATCAGTGTTTCGGTGTTATTAGTGTTATTTAGTCAGAGATCTGTGGTCACGCTCGTAAGAAATGTGCAGACATTTTGTGCCTGTGCCCAAACCCACATCAAGATGGGATTTACAGAGCTGGTTTCCAAAAACAGTGGATTGTATTTATTTTTGACAAATGGTGATTTATATAAACATCTTCAAACCCTGTCATCATTTAAAGGAACAGTTAAACATTTTGAGACGTAAGCCTCTTTGCTTTCTTGCCAAAAATAGATGAGAAGAATAATACCACTCTCCCAAACTGGAGCCAGGAGACAGTTAGCTTAGCTTAGCACAAAGACTGGAAACAAATAGCCTGGTTTTGTCCAGTGATAGAGAGACGAATCAGCCTACCAGTACCTCTAAAACTCAATAAATAACATGTTATGACTTGCATGTTTAATATTGTACCAAAACTAAAATGCCCAAAGAATAGAAGAGTGCTGCAGGAATGTGTCCTTCAACGTGGAAATGAGAAAGCGTGTTTCAAAGTCCATATTTTTTTTAGAGATGCACAATAATACAACATGATCATTTCTGCCAATATCACAAACAGATATATTTTTATTGGCAAAGTGAACATGTACAATGCATCAACCCTAAGATCAAGTTTTATTCTTTTTTGCAAAATATGACATACATTTAAAAGCCTTGCATTTTATGACGTATTTTTTTGCCTTATGGCATCACATCAGGGGCCCTTAATGTTACAATTCCATATTTGGCCACTATTTTAAATCAACTTCAATGCCTGCCACTGTTCCCAGGGGCTTTGTTTTTTGTTGTTGTTTTTTGATGCCTAAATATTGTCTGTGATTACAAGTTCAAGAAATTTTGATCTACGAAACAAAATACATCAGTGATTACCCATGAGCCATGGGTAATCACAATGAATTATAAAGTCTTTATGTGTCTTAAAAAGGTGTTGCTGAAAAGTGATTAAATGAGAATGGGGAATTAAACATCATCACACCAAACAACAAACTTAGTGTCATGTGAATTATAGCCTAATAGACCTTATTTTCTGCAATAATTGAAAAATCCAATGGAAAAATCCTGTTGGTTTTTGATGATGCAATCGTCATCCCTGTAGCTCTCTATTGTAAGAAAAATAAAACTTTTGGTTATATTGCCATTGAATTTTGCACAAACATGTATGATCTCCAGAAGATAAAGTCCAATGTCTTTTTATCAACAAAGAGCCACATTTGAAACTTTGAAAAATCTAAACAGCTGTCAGCCTCAGCTGTTCATTGTGTCAGTGCTAATTAGAAAATGTTAGCATGTTAACACACACAAAAAAGATGGTGAACATGCTGACATTATACCTGCTAAACATCAGCATGTTAACATTGTCACGTTGAGCACGTTGGCACACCGTTGTTATCATTACCTCAAAGCACCGCTGTTCCTCAGTACAATCTCGACAGCCGCTGCGGCTGTCGAGTCTTAGTCTTGTTTCTGAGCGAGTCCCCTGCAGAGCTCTTCCCTAAGAAAACCTGCATCCTTACTTAAGAAACTTTTGGAAACCGAAGGCGAATCATCACCCTTGGAACATCTTTCACAACACAATTAGTTAAGTGGTCACGGTGCTCAGCCAAAGCATAGCAAGAATGAGCAAGGGGATTAAGAAAAGAGAGAAAACTTGCTCACATACATTTCCAAGGTTGGGAGCAAAGTCACTGCACATGGCCGACATCCAGCCCTCGAGAGAGAAAACTTGTTGTCTTTGGTAATTGTCTTCTTCCCTCACAATGAAAAGCACTTTTGTATGCTTGTGGCAATTTTTTCGTCCCGTTGGAACATGCTATTTATTCAAAAACATGCTTAATAACAGACTCTGTGTTGACAGTGCGACCCTCCATCGTTTTAAAACTCATAACGTCTGGCCTTTGTTTCCGCTGTCCCACTATCTGGAATCTGATAAAGAGGAAACAGCTGGGTCCAGAGATGGTGTAGATTTAAAGAGTCCTTCCTCCTGCACATGTACCCACGCTGGCATCAGGGCAAATCTCTCCAGAACAAGCCGTGTACCTCTGAGCTATTCTTCTGCTCAGAAACTGAGGAGAAAAATGCAAGCTGAAGACGACGTGGCGGTGCATTCCCTTTTAATTAAGCAACAACTAAAGATAATTCGTCTTGCCCTGTTCTCTCATCCTTCCTTATTCCTCTATAGCTGTTCTCTTCCCGCTGTGTGTCTCCAGTTTAGAGACTCACTGTGTGTAACGGCAAGGATTTATATATGTGTACGAAAGAGGGAGTTTGGGTATCCTTCCCCCAGGAAATGATTTGAAAATCAGACACCTAATTTCCTTCATTCCAGTGAATTCTTATGCACTTATTTAAGTTTTTTCTGTCTAAATTCACAGTGGAAATGTCTTAAAAAAACAAAAATAACTTAAATGTTTATTGTGTTTTAGCTTGTATATACAGCTATACGTTCCAGTCATATTAACTTGTAACTTTCTTTCCACACTGAGAAAGATAGAAAGAAAAGCAAAACAAAAACAAGCATGTAAAAGAAAAGCAGAACAGTCATGGTTGCAGGTGTTACAGAAAGAAGATCCTACGTATGTGCATCCAGTCCCTTGAAGTTCATACATCCGT
Organism: Plectropomus leopardus; assembly: GCF_026936395.1. Lineage (NCBI taxonomy): Eukaryota > Metazoa > Chordata > Actinopteri > Perciformes > Serranidae > Plectropomus > Plectropomus leopardus. The sequence goes on along the minus strand of NC_142180.1, from coordinate 22,698,178 downwards.
TCATTTTCCACTGCGTCATAGATAATCCATTTCTACCACTGGCCATTTGTTGAAAACTAGAAGTACAGCCTTGCAGTTGTATACCTCCGTGATCCAGCCAAGTTGCAGTTACAGTTTACATCCATGTCTGTTAAAACATGGATGCTTCACACACATCAGCAGCACAGACAATCTCTACAATCAACAATTTCAAGGTGGGCACCCAAGATTCGTTTCACTAAATCATTATCTGACATATATTTCCATTGTGTTTTTGCAGAACATTATGATGTCACAGTGAAATTGACCTTTTGGATGTATGATGTCATAACTTAATCATTTTATCATAGAAGACATTTGCGTGAAATTATGTCATTATTAGTGCATGACCTCTTGATTTATGGCCAAAAACACATTTTTGAAGTCATAGCGACCTTTGACCATCAAAGTCTAATCAGTTCATCCTTGAGTCCAAGTAAACACTTTTGCCAAATTTGAGGACACCCATTCAAGGTGTTCTTGAGATATTGTGTTCATAAAAATGGTGACTTTAACCTTTGACCTATGATCACCAAAATCTACCCAGTTAATCACTGAGTCCAAGTTGTTGTTTGTGCAAAATTTGAAGAAATTCTCTTAAGGCGTTTTTAAGATATCATGTTAACAAGAAGGGATAGACAGACAACCCAAAAACATGATGTCCCATGCTCACAGCTTTTGTTGTCAGGGGGGCATAAATAAAAGTCCTCTGCTACTGTGATGTTTTTACCAGGGGGGACAACTGTACGTGCTGCCAGAAATCCATGCCTAACTGTATAGGAAATAACATACATGATTAGCATGTATTTATTATGCACAACTTTAGAGACTTGTATAACTATAAACCATGTATAAATTCTAAATTAGATCCACAAGCACCAGAGCACCAAGCATGTCGACAGACACATGAAGAAGAAAAGGACCCTTTATTCAAATGTTTGATTGGTGTGTTTGGACATGCAACGAGTGACGCCCTTCCTGCTCTTTTGTTCTCCTTGGTTAGAGCATGATGTCGATTCACAGGAAAACTGCAAACACATTGACTGATTGAGTATAATTGTAACCACAGCTTTGGATATTTGCACAGCCATTATTGATGTCTGAAAGAGGAATGGGACTGTAACCCAGCGGGGAAATGTGTGTTTAAATAAATAATACTTTTTGGGTTTATTTTCTGTAAATATGTTTAAATGTCACATTTATTTGACTGTAAATCACAATGTTTGAAAGTTAAGATAAGTTAATAAAAGAAAGGTGGAGCCAATTTACCTTTAAGTTACCTTGAGGTACAGTATTGGCAGTGGTGGAAGAAGTATTTAGATCCTTTACTTAAGTAAAAGTACTAATACCACCCTGTGAAAATAGTCTGTTATGAGTAAAAGTCTTGCTTTGAAAATGGTGCTTAAGTAAAAGTAAGTAGAACATATTTAAAGTATTAAAAGTAAAAGTACTCAATGCAGAGAAAAACACATCCACAAAACTCAAAATTATTTTAAAAAGGAAGGAAAAAACAAACTCAAAATGTTTAAAATAAATTACAAAAACAAAAAAATCAAAATCAGAAAACACACACACACACACATTTACAAAAATATAGAAAAAGACTTAAATTTTTATCACAATAGTTTCCCATCAGTTCTCTGTGATTACCTAAAGTTGCAGTTGTACATGTGAAACTTGTCCTGTAATTCAATCAATAACTAAACGTCATATTTTTATTAACTCTTCTTATGATTTTTATGCAAAAATCTTAAATTGCAAAGTAGCTTAAGCTATTAGATAAACATAGTGAAGTAAAAATACAATACAATATTTCCCTCTCAAACGTGGTGGAGAAATAGTATGAAGTAGCATGTACTTGAGTAAATGTACTTAGTTACTTTCCACCTCTGTGTATGGGGATGACCGTGCAGTGAGTGTGTGATTGAGGGGCAGTTCAGGTGTTTCACTGGTTAACAGGTGATCCTGGATCAATCAGGCAGTCCCAGGAGGATCAGAGTGATGAAGGCAGAGGAGCAGAGAGGCTTAAATTCAGAGTTTAGAGTGTTTTTCTTAAATTGTAAACTGGAGACAAGTTTTTCTACCTACCGGACCGGAAACGCGACACGAGGACTCTCAACATGAGGTTTGGAAAGTGCGGGACTTTGAAGGCCTCCTGTGGCTGATGTGTTAGCTCGCCTTTTGTTAGCACCGCATGTGGATATCCGCTCTGGCTGTTTGGATTTGCTGAATCATGAAAAGTGAAGCTGACGGAGGACTGCGGAGGGTCTGCAGCGTTTGCTGGTGGCCCACCTGTCAGGAAATCTGCCATAGGAGTGGGCTGGTGATGACTCTGTGGGACACTTTCATCACAGACAATTGATGCTCAAGGTAACTTTTAAAAATACTATATTTTAGTGTTGCTTTCAGCATCTTACAAATATTGTGTTAAAATAATTACTTCCAAGTCCATTGCATGTTTTTATGCTCTTCGTGTAAATTAAAGTTTAATGCATAGAGGCAAGTAACCATAAGCAAAATGCAAACAAAAGATAAGGATAAAGTGCAGACACAAAAAAATGCTGTCACCATCATTTTTATTATTAAACATTACACTCACTTGTATCACTCTGTGCACGAAATGCACTTTGCAGAATCAAGCTATAAAAAATATTATACGTTTTTTTTTTTTACTTTCGTGTTAATTAAAAAAATCAATAATAAATATCAATAATTTATTATTATTATTATTTATATAAATTTCTGAATTTTAACCCTTTAAATGCTATGTATTGATCATAATGCCACTATGATCTTAGGTGTTTATGGTATGCTTACTGACCTGCTAAGTTGTGTGCTCCATATAACTGATAACCTGTTGAGGTAACTTACCCGAGAGAGATCATGCACGAAAAAATGAGAAAAGAAGGAATGTTAGTATGAGGCTACAGGTGACTTTAACCCTTTAAAACCTGGAGCCACATCACTTTTCTTGTGCTGCTTTCAGATGCCTCTCACAAGTATTCAGACCATTTGGACCCTGAGCAAATGGGTGTGATTTCTTTCAATAAACATGTGGAAAAAATGCAGTAAACAACTTGACAATTAATGTTCACCACATTGCAAGAAATCAGTAGATTTAGAAAATTATTTTTAAAAAAGCTAAAAAAAAAAAAGTTAGGAAAAAAGTTTATTATTATAATAATTATGAATAATTTATTATAAATAAATTAAAAAAATATGTTAATCAGAATTATCAGTTTTTAATTTTTTAAAAATTATTTAATTTATTTATTTCACTCATTTTCAGGTCATCTTTTCTAATTTGTTCCTATTTTTTAGTTAATTTCTTCTTTTGTTGCTCATTGCCTTCATCCCAGGCAAGCTAATGTCACTTTAATGGGGAAGTTGGTTCAATATAAAGTTTGTGTAAGTAAGTTACAGTTATTTACTAGTGTATCTTGGGCGCAGGGAAAAAAACAAAACAAAACACAATAAGTCACAAGTAATGTAATTAAAGAGGCATAGAAAGAATCCAGGGCTCTGCCTTTAAAAGCATCACCGGGGCGATCACACTGCAGGATGCTGTAAGGTAGCAAAATAAACTGGATATTTTCTTGGGGAGTTTTTCTCAGGGAGCCAGTCGGCTGGGTTAAATAAAGTTCCCTGACGCTGCCAGTTTATGAAATCATCTCGTGTGTGTGAATGAGAAAGAGCAGATAACGACCCCCTGACCTGACTGACACCTGGCTGTTGCTGTCTGCTTCATGTCACCGTGGGAACACGTTTACTGCAGGTGCACACATAAACACTCTGACATACATGGTTAAGCATACACAACACATGTTTACGTGAACACTCATACAAAGCCCTATTGTGTTTTCTCTCATGACAGATTTTCTTTGCATTAAATCTGCTGACATTATCCAGACGTTTAGCAGGGACTTGCAATATTCCCATTGCGTTATCCATTGAGCAGCTGCTATTGATCAGTTTTCAGCAGTGGATCACAAGCTTACAGATCACGCAAATGTTTCCATGCAACAAAAACAATCAGATAGTGAATTCTCTCTAATATCTGACAAATTTTCCCTCCATTTTTCTGTGAGCTGTAAATGAGAGCGGGAAGTCCCAGGCTCTCTCTTTTACAGTTCGGGATCACATGTGACCTACAATGTATGCGTGACAACATGTCAGCGAGGCAGGAATGATAATCTCTCAGCCGTCATCTGAGTCAATACATTCCTGCAATTTCAAACGTTTATTGCACTGTGGGAATTTTTTTTCCCCCTCACCTAAGCCCGTGTATTTTCTGTCAGTGCGTTGAGCCATATGTCTTTCAACACTCTGATTTCTTTTAAACAAGGTGTCACTCTCTTGCTTCTCTCGGGCTACTGTCTGGAGTGAAGTCAGTGAGTGTCCTCCCATTTCTGGCCTGCGGACACTAGTTAAGTCATATTTCTGGAGCTGAGGGATGATTTTCTGCAGCTTTGGCTGTTGCCATAGACACAATGTTGGAAACATTTGTGTCCAAACAAAATACCTTGGAGTTTCTTTTTCTTCAGTTTGAGCATAGTTGGTTTCCCAGTGAGTGCCTTTTAATGCATCCTGTGGTCTGAGCGAGTGAGGTTAACACTGGACCTTGTTTCATTTCATCAGTCCTGTAAATTTTCTGAATCATGTTGTAAAATCTTTGCCGGGTTTCATTCACCGTCCCTTTTGTCTCTGGGTGGTTTCGTGTCCTGTGTAGGTGCTTGGGATTTGTCTTACTCTACAAGGAAGATTGAGACAAAGTAGCTCACCTTTGTTGTACTACGTGTTACTTTTTTCAGGTTTCAGCAGCACGGCACTCGTGAAAGTTCAGCCAGGAAGACTTTGCTTTTGCATGTTTAGGCCTGTAATTTAGCTCTCACATTATCTGCCATTTACTCCTTGCACACAGGCTCATTCACAATCCCTAGTCTGGGGCTGACAATATCAAGGTCTGGATTATGTAACCCACCAGTGGGAGAGTCTGGTAAGGCGCAATACACTCTGGTAGTTGTAGGGTTTTTTTTTTTTACGTATTAAGCAAAAGCATCCTTTTCCTCTTTTTTTTCTCTGGTCATGTAGCAGCATTTTCAAAAGTATTTGTATCTTTCTACTGCAGAGATGGCCTAGTTTTATGTGCGGACTCTCTTAATATCGGTGAAATAGTTCTTTAAGAGATGTTTTCATTGACATTTTAATCTGTATTTTTTCTACAAGAAACTGGGTCTCCTTTTAACTGCCATAAGAACATGTTGACGTCCGCCCTGAAAGAGCAGCACAGGAAAGAGAGGGACAAACAAAGCGTTTGTGTCAGTGTTTTATGCTGAATCCCCACGTTCAGTATCGCTTTCCAGTTCATCCACATGTATTTGTTTTATTGCCGTGCATGTATAGATGCCCCCTCTTCCACATGGACAGACGCAAATCGTTATCGGATGATGTAAACGAAATAAACGATACAGCATAATATGAAACTATAAACGTTTTTCTATCGTCAAACGATATACTTGTCACATTGCACAGCCCTGATGGACAAAAATACCAAACATTTGATCTAGGATCTAAAAAGTGTCATTTCCCTTTGTCATCCAGAGAGATTTTAAGATTGTCTCTTGTTCAAGCTGTGATGTTACACTCAGTTTTTGTGCCGCACGTGTGCCACCACAGAGTTGTTGCAGTGCTGATGGCAGCGTATCACGCTCTCCCCCCGTGTAGCTTCTCTGTGCTCACCCGCCGCCTTCCCCTCTGCTTAGACAGTACATCATTAGCTGTCTGCTGAACACCTGGAGGCAGAGCCAGCGAGGTAATTACTGAGGGCATAGCCAAGTCTGCACGCAACCATCATTAACCCATCGTACCTCATTTAGAGCAGAGAAAAGGCCTTGTTGTTGTAAGGGGAGAGGGAGAGAGAAAGAGGGAGCAGCGTGGATTGGTGATCAGCCCCTGACATGTCAAATATGATACAACAAATGTCTCTGAGGCTCGAGCTAATAAAGCCTGGAATTTGCTGTTGCTTTTTCATCAGGCACCGGACCTGGAGCTGTGCCAGGGCCGAGGATGAGAGAGGCTTATCCCCTACTCTTAACCGTAAAGATGCAGGAATTCATGAGAGGGGAACTCACACACACACACACAACCAGCAATGACTTGTTTGCTTCCCCGGCCACAAAAAACAGGAAAAGATTTTGAGGAGAGTCGGCCTCAGAAATCCTTACTTCATAAGAAACCTCATAAACGGCTGCAGAGACCGGATTTAGAGTGCGTGTGTGTTTACGGGCATGTTTGCCTGCGAGTGTGTGCATGTGTGGGCCTTTATTTTATGCATGAACATTTGCAAACCAGTATGCATTTAAAGGCGTCAGTTTCAAGTAGCTTCACCGTAGTGTGCCCTAACTGAATTCTAAATATGTGTCTGCATATTTGAGTGTGTGCTTTCCCGCTGTTACTGCACAATCACCTCAGCTGCTGCGTGGGCGGCTGTTTCAGGTAAGAAGTAGAAAAGCAAAGTTCTTCCTTTCTCACCTCTACGCCTCATTTCCTTCCTTCACTCGTCACTGACGAGCCCGTGCAGCTCACACGCGTCACGAACAGGAATGCCTGCGTGACAGGCTGCCAGTGGAACATCGCAAAATCATTATTGATAAGAAAGTGGAATGCTTTCAAAGTTAAGATGACTTGCATTTTTTTTTTCACTCAATATTTTCAGTAACTGCAGAACAAATGGATTTTTATTGTTCTCTGCATGCAAAGATATAGAGTATATTATAGGGCTAAAGTCCCATCTGTTTTTTTCTTTTTTTAAACGTGACGTCATGGTTTTCTGTCTATATTTATGTTAACAAAGATGAAGAGGCTGATTATTCTTTTATCATGATGGCACACAGCTTCCATTAGGTTTTGAGAGCACGTTGGTAAAACTCATGGCGTATGTTGTTTAATAAGATGTTAAGCCGTTTAATCCTTTTATCCTGTCAAAAACAACAGCACTGAAAGTTACATTAGGTGAGAACAGCAGAAAATAAGTACTCATTAGACAATAGACAGAAAATCCCACTATGATGTTTGAGCTTTAAAAAAAAACATCCATGAGAGATTACACGTCCTGGGGAGGGTATGGGGCTAAAGGGACACTTTAAGGCATTTACAACAATATTATACAAATTCTGACTGGGGGAAGAAAGGATTTAGGATGTTTCCACCACCTTGCCTTCCTGCTTAATCTCTTTTAATGTCAGCATGCTTGTGAACATGACTCACACACACTCACAGCCACCACGCAAATCCTTATCAGCAGTTTGATCTGTTTTTTGCAATAATGTGTTTTAATGCATCATATCCAGGATGTCCACAGACGCATTATTATTTTGATGGTCGTTGAATTGGCTTAAGCATTACACTTAATAAAATGTAGGATTTTAATGACCACTTAAAGTCCAGTGTGTTAGATTTAGGGGAATATATTATCAAAAATGGAATTAATAGTAGTATGTTTTTTTTTCAGCATATAATCACCTGATTCTGTATTTTTTCATTACCGTAGAATGAGACGTTTATATAAGGGGCAGGTCCTCGTCTACAACGTCCACCGTGTTGCACTGTTATATATATTTACCATAGTCCAGAATGGATAAACAAAACACTGGCTCTAGATAGGGCCATTCATTTTGTTTTTGCATTTTTCGCCACTGCAGTATGCAGCTCCTCTGTAGGAAAATCAATTATTTGTAACGTAAAATGTTTTTACTGCTTTTCATCACTTGACTTGTTTGTTTGTAAAAGACCTCCGTGGATAGTTCAGCCTTCGGTAAAAACCTCCTGAACAGTGAACACTGAAAAATCCAAATCAAGAGGTACATGCTTGGCGCATGGGAGATGTTTCAGCTGGTTGCAGTCTGCATTCCTCACCACTAAATGCCACTAAATCCTAAACACTGATCCTTTAAGAAAGAAGAAACAGAGTGATTGGACAAAACATGCTTCTCAAAACCAGTTTTCAATTGACCTGGGTCGTTCGGGGTTAAAGAGAGGTTGATTAGTTCCAAACTGCTGCTTACTCTGAATGGTTTGGTGCTACATGAACATGCTATGTCGTCTGTTTTATCACACTATTTTTACATGAGAGATGTATGTTTCTCTGTATTTGTGAGCTTCTCTCACTGGTGTGAAGTGGTTAGGGCTCATAGTAGTCGATAAAAGGTGACGTCATGCACTCCAGAGCACCAATCAGCATTCAGCAACATTTGAATCAGTGCCTGATGACAGTTGGTGGGTTGTTTGCTGATGTAAATCCGACCAAACTGCACTGTCCTGCACCAAAACAAATTAGCTGAGATTTTGAACAAAAGATTAATGAATAATGCCTTTGCAAATTTGCCTTCTTGCACATGAATGTTAAATGTTATAGAGAAAAGTGAAAGGTTATTTCTTTGAGAAATGATGTTAGAGCTGGGCTCAAGTGTGAAAATAGATACTTTAGGAAGTAAAGCAAACACAGAACCACTGAAAGTGAGAACAGTGCAGTATTGACTCACAGCAAGTGAGACCGCACCTTGTGGCTATGATCTCTTGTAACGACTGATTCATGAAATGTGTAGTGAAACTGCCAGATAGCACACTTTGCATACTCTGCTTCTGCAGAATGGTAGACTTCACATATAGACAAGACAAACCCAGTGGTTTCCGTAAACAGCAGCAGGGTTGCAGTACAGTAGTCTGTGTAATGTACGGGTGAATACTATCTTCTAAACCTTATCTATCCACCCTGCCAGGCAGTCATAATGCATTTATCAATTAGCCTGGCTGTGTGTGCCCTTGGGGCTGCAGTCCCAGCCCTCACCTCCTCTGCACTGAACTTCCATCAGTCATCCTGTCAGAGAAGCAGGGAGCGGAGAGCAAGTTGCAAAAAAAAGGCATTTTGAGGAGGATGTCAGATTTAACGAAGACGACGAGCTTAAAGTAAAACGTGTTCTCTCTCATGTACAGTTTCGTATGTTGCGCGAAGCATGATGATTAAATAAAGATCTTATCTTTGGCAGAGATTTGTCATTTTGATGTGGGGGGTATACGTAACATGTAGATAAGGGGAATTTAGAGAAGCATTTGTGTTGAGGTTACTGTGATGTATATTCTGAAATTGGGAAAATCTAAAGCGTGTTGAATCATCTTATCCATCTGCAGGAGCCTCTGGAGGCTTCGATGGTGTGTCTCCCTCCAGAGGAGAGCAGAGGTAGTATATTAACTGGAAAAAAGCATCCACTTATGTATACACCAAAATAAACTTTATTTATTTTCATCACAAATTGAGACATCTGGTTTCAACAAAATATTATAGTACAAGGAAATTCATGCATATTATACATTTCAATGTTAACTGCTGGTACATAATCTGCCTTCATCTAGAAAGATTATTTAAAACATATTTTTTTGTAAAAAAAAAACCAAACAAAAAACCCCAAAACATTTTAAAAATATATATATGTTTGGATATGTAAAAAATGACATTCAAAAACACATTTTTCATTCTGTGGTCAAAGTACAGTGCAAACAAAGAAATGTCTGGTATGCAAAAAAAAAATGCTTATCGCTGTAAACTTACTTCACATTTTCAACAGGTTTTCTGACAGTTTTTAATTTTTTTTTATCATCAGTGCAAGTAGCTGCAGCCAAAACACTGAACATTCGAACCAAAACTCAGGAAACGGTTAGATGTGTATCAGTGCACACAGGTCTTGTTTGTTAGGAGGGGATCACATTGTGGTTTAACTGCTTGAAACTGACAAGCAGCTGGTGGTTGAGCTCAACCTATATTTTTTAGGTGCCCTGCGAGGCTTGCTAGGAGTGGATGGCGGGGAGGCCACACTCAGATTCCTGATTTTGTTAAAACTGTTCCTCAGACTGTCCCTCCTGCTCCCTGAAGTACTGCTGGAGTCCCTTGATGTAAACCTGTCTGGGTGACAGAGGCCAGCCTTCATGCAGCAGCAGCACAGTAGCTCGGAGACAGCCTTTCTCATATCACTGCTGCCCAGGACGTAGATGATGGGGTTCAGGCCCGAGTTGAGGACTGCCAGGATGATGCAAATGTCAGCTTTGGACTGCAGTGCACACTGGCGAGGGACACAGAAGAAATCAACCAGTAACAGCACAAACAGGGGCCCCCAGCAGACCATAAAGAAGCTAACTATGAAAACCACAGTTTTAAGCAGACCTAAAGAGCGCTTGCGACTGTGCTGGAGGCCCAGCTGTGCACTCCTGTGTACGTGGCAGTAGATGGCACCATAAAGTGCAGCAATAGCCAAGAGGATGAGGAAGAAGATGATGAGAGTGAAAAGGATGTAGGTCTTGGAGTAGAGAGGGAGGAGGGTGGAGCATTTGTCGAGGCTGCACAAACAGTTCCAGCCCAGCAAGGGGAGTAAGCCAATCACCAGTGCCAAAATCCAGCAGAATGCCACCGAGACATAGATCCTGTAGGTCTTCCTGGCTGACTTCTGGGACAGTGGCTTCATCATAGTGCTGTAACGCTCAACAGCAATCAGCAACAAGCTGAATATGGATGCCGCCAGAGCCACAAAAAGCACCCCTTCCCTGAGGAGCCACTGAGCAGGGCTGAGGCGGAACGTCTGACTGCCAGACATGAAGATGTTGACCACGTAGGCAACACCTGTGAGGAGGTCACTGAGTGTGATGTTGGCAATGCAGATGTAGACCCAGCGCGGACTGTAGCGGATGCGGGAAATGACGGCCACCAGCACCAGGAGATTCTCCAGGATGATCAAAATACTGATGAAGAGGAAGATGGCTGTGGGGGTACTGATGTTGGTCTGGGTGTTTGAGATTGTCCTGTTTTGCAGGCGGCCGGTGTAGTTGTAATGCAGCAGGATCACATGGCTGATCTCTGTGGTTGTGGTGGTGTCGTTTGATATGGTGTCGTTGCTGGGGTAAGTGGGTAAGTGGTACAAGTGGGGGCACGAGGAGGAGGAGGTGAGGTAGGAGAGGACGTTCATTTTAGAAACAGCTGGGCTGGTGGAAGTCACGGTTGTGGGTGGGAACAGGCAGAACCGAGCTGGTACGAGCTGCGTTGGAATTAGTGTGAAACTCCTGATATCAATCAGGCTATCATCACACTCTAACCTCCGGAGCTCTGCCTGCACACACACACCTGGAAAGACAAAAGAAATGTCAGTATGGCTTCTACATTAATAGAATAGATAATAATAAAAATAAAATAAGACACAATTCCCCTTGCTCTTATGACTGCACTGTGTGCTTCCTCATTACGGTGCTTCAATCAATTTTAAAGGCCTCGTTTAAATGCTTCTCTCATGTGCCACAGCACTCCACCTAGTTGTGGTTAACACAGGATGAGTAAGCAGCTGCAAAGGCATTTAAATATCCAGGTGAAGGAAAAACGCACATTGTTTTCTTACAAGAATGCTGGAAAATGCTTTAAAAAAATCAGTGCAGCAATGCAGCTATGAAATACTCCACTATAATGATCGTTAATTGAGCATCAAAGTGGCAAAAATCATCAGTTTTTCCCCTTCAGAACCTGTTCAGTGACATCAATCAAAATATTTGTAAAATGCCCAAACCCAAGTTCAACTATAATTACTGCACTATTATAACAAAAAACTGCTTAATAGAAAAAACTTTTTTTTTTAAATTTTGTTGTCTTTTAACAAGTGACATCAGTCAAAATAAATTAATCAATATGACTACAGAAATACCCCCCCCCCAAGGTTCATAAAATCAGAGCAGTAAAACTATACACATAAAATAATTCATGGTGTACCCTAAAAGCGAGTTGGAAAATCAAAAATTTGTGTAAAAATTAAGATATGTTTTACATTATATTATAACTTTATCCTGTTGTATGTTGGTTTAAATAATTTCAGTTAATTTTGATTGCTGTAGTGTGATGTGAATGCTGTGCAGTGAAGAGTACTTACTCCAGCTGCTGGTGGTGATGCTGAGTGACTGAGAAGATGTCGCTGAAAACAGAATTTGCAGCACATTTTGATGGGGAAGTAAGCCAGCCAAAGACGATATTCACACCACACCCAAAGCACAACATACACACACACACACACAACACACACACACACACACACACAAATACACGATATGCAACAGCGAGATTGCTGTCACTCCTGTTCTATCACCTTGAGAAGAGACAAAGCAACTGTGAGAATTTCGCAGTTGCCTACATTTCTAAAATTTCACAGTCTGAAGTCCAAATGGTCCAAAAAGTATCTTCTCTCTATTTCACGAAATATGTTTTACTCAAACTGATATTTAAAAATTTCACACAATTTTCCTGGTGCATTATGATAGTCATGTTTTTATTTATTTATTTATTTTTCAAATTATTTTTTCCCTTTTTGCCTTTATTTGACAGAACATCTTCAATTTGAAAAGGGGAGAGAGAGTAGATGACATGCAGCAGAGGGCAGCAGGATCGAATCAAGCCTGTAGCTGCTGCAGCAAAGACATAATCTTTTTAAATGGGACGCCTGCCAGGTGAGCTACTGTGCGCCTCAGATCACCGTGATTTCCAAGGATATCACACTGTTTTCACTACAACACATCAGATCCCATTGCTCAAACCTACATACGGGAAAGACTTTCAACACACGTGCCACCCACTACTTTGTAATAGTAAAAGTAACATGACTCAATGTTTTTAAAGGATATGTGGCAAGAATCTCACTTACTTGCTGGAAAAGTGTTCTGTGGTCTGACGAGTCCACATTTCAAATTGTCTTTGGAAGTCATGGACGTCGTGTCCCCCGGGCCAAAGAGGAAAAGGACCATCCAGACTGGTATCAGTGCAAAGTTCAAAAGCCAGTATCTGTGATGGTATGGGGGTGTGTTAGTGTCTATGGCATGGGTAACTTGCACACCTGTGAAGGCACCATTAATGCTGAAAGGTACATACAGGTTTTGGAGCAACATATGCTGCCATCCAAGCAATGTCTTTTCCTGGGACGTTCCTGTTTATTTCAGCAAGACAATGCCAACCACGTTCTGCATGTTACAACAACGTGGCTTCATAGTAAAAGAGTGCAGGTACTAGACTGGCCTACCTACAGTCTAGACCTGTCTCCCACTGAAAATGTATGCCGCATTATGAAGCGCAAAATATGACAATGGAGACCCCGGACTGTTGAGCAACTTGCACATCAAGCAAGAATGGTGTTTTTTTTGGTGTTGCAGGCATCAAATTCAAAATGAGTGAATATTTGCAAAATAACAAAAAGTTTATCAGTTTGAACATTAAATATCTTGTCTTTGTAATGTATTCAATTGAATATAGGTTGAAAGGGATTTGCTGTCAATAATTTTCAGAAAGTAGGTTAGAAGAGAAAAACAGGAACTCTCAGATCAGATGGAAATGTGCCCCTCCCTGGAGATAAAGAGTTTCATACGTCTCATCACACAGCTGTTGGTTTAGAGGCCACAGTCACATATTCGCTCCATGCTCTTTTGTCACCACGCATGGCGCACTCGACTTCAGCAAACCTCCAACCATGCACCAGCAGACCGTAACCACATGCAATAAGACAGGCAGTGGCACTGAGACCATGACCACTTTCAAGTCAACCATAAACACATAATATACTGAGAACCAGTATACGAGACATCTTGCAAGCACCCAAAACTGATGCCAGACCCAGAAATCAAGAAACCACTTTTCAAATATGAGCAAAACCAGAATACATTTGCCCTTCAGTGTGGAGTTTTCAAAGACTTATGATTATATATTTCAAGCTTTCAGCAAAGTAGGCTCTAATTGTATCACAGCACTATAATTTCCATTTATCAAATGCTTCAAAAGCAGACTAGTGCGGTCTGAAAAAAGGTCAAAAGAAACCTTTGAGAAAATACAACTATAATCATGCCAGTGCCCCAAATGTTTCTCTAAGAAAATGTAGTTTTTCATGCTCATAAAAAATGTTATTATTTTAGTAATATGAAAATTGCATGTGGGTTTTATCTGTCATTTTCCATCTCTGTCCATCACAAACATGTTTCAGTGGTTTCACTCAGTAGTTTTCCAGCTTACAAGTTTTCTCTCTGCAGAAGCATGAAAACAAGCACAAATAAAGACAGAAACAAAATAATACTTCTGTGAGAGATTTGACCTACATTGTGGGTCAAGTGTAACAGTTGGTATAACACACATGGGCCTTCCCCCTGAAACCTCAAAATAGATAATTTTAATACAACTTCTTCTTTTTAGTCCTGAGAGGTAAAAAAATCCCAACATGCATCAATAAACAACATAGTAAGCACTGTGATAAAGGAAAGACACCCCTCTATCTAAATATAATGAAGCGAGCCTGTTATTGTAAATTAACTGGGGAATAAAGAAAAACAGAATTCGTGTCACAACAAACTGCAACCAGAGGTGTTAACAACACCCACACGACTGCTGGATACGCCCTTACTCTGAAAATATAACTTCAAACACAACTGTTACCACAAAGTGCGTAGTCTTAACCACGTGTGTGTGTGTGTGTGTGTGTGTTTTAACTGATAAGTGGAGCTGGCTGTGTAGACTTCTACTACAGCGGCTGTAAACAAGCTTGTGCTTGTGCCCTCAAGTCAGTCACAGGATTTTAATGTTTGCCCAGTGATGTTCACTGCACTACTCTTTATATTTGTGTCTCCTGATTAGAGTTGCAGGGGGGCTGAATGCACTAAGACGGCATGCAGACTGGTGGCCAGTCTGTCACACTTACAAGACAGGTTTCCATTACAGATTTGCACAAAAATTAAGCAGTATTTTTGAAATGTTGATAAAACACAATTGCGAGATGACTGCGTTTTCACTGAGTAAGCATGGCGATGGATGTTCAAGTTCATCTTGGTGATGATCAGTCGCCTTACTCGCTGTGGTGGGACTTGCACCATTAGCCCTCACTGGCCTTTGTCTGCATATTTTTTGCTTTTGCATGTTTAAGTCAAGAGGAAGTGAGATCCAAACAAACTTAAACTTACATACAACATTGGATTGCATCGTTAAGGTGCTAATTGGCTTAACTAGTGTCATGACAGTCTTATGGTTTCCATTTTTACATGAAAATTAAAGACTAATGCCGTATACTGGTATGAAGAGTTATTTTCTTTCACGCAGGCGCAGAATGTACGTGCTGCTTGGTCATTGATTGCAGTCTTTGTGGTGTGTTTATTTGCAACTTTTTGGCCGAGGTGCCTTAGCAGTAAGCTTTCATCGTAGGAACTTGCTGGATATCCATTTGGTGTATCTGGGCCTTTAACTCCAAACCTGGTATGTGTCATGACTAAGTCCTGCATGGTTTGACCACTATCTTGTTGACAGAGAGATACCTGACAAAATACTTAAAATGGCATCCGTGGTAGTCTCAGCTATACTTGGCATCACCAGGACCACATTTTCACTTAATGACACACACAAACTCACGAGGTTAAACAATACTAGTTGTCTCAGCAGTGTTGTGGCTGTTGCTAAACTTTAAGTTATTGGAAACTGGTTCTTAACAGCTCTTTATCTTTATGTATTTCTGACTTCTCCTTCTTTGAACGTTGGGATACTATGAATTGTCGGAACATATATACGTCTGTAGCATTACAAACTTATGGAAAAATGTGTATGAAGCTATCAAAAAAATGTGTGATAAATCTCTCAAGGTCTTTCTAATTTCAGTCATCATGTACGAGTCATGAACATGTTTGTTGGAATGGTCATGGTCATGGCCAGAGTTTTCCTTTGTCAGCATTTAGTGAGTATTGCAGAAACTTTATGTTTAGTCACTTCCTTACTGTGTGCTGTGTGAACATTTACCCGGAACTGCTGTTTGTGGGTTTGAACGTTGACTC
The DNA here is from genome assembly GCF_026936395.1 of Plectropomus leopardus. Lineage (NCBI taxonomy): Eukaryota > Metazoa > Chordata > Actinopteri > Perciformes > Serranidae > Plectropomus > Plectropomus leopardus. Next base: position 22,682,293 of record NC_142180.1, on the reverse strand, counting down.
ATTTTGTGCTTTTTTACACACCTCTAACCAACAACATCAAACAGTCATATCAATGAAAATATTAACCCAACAACTGCTCCTACTTTGCTAATTAGGGTTTGATCAGATATGCAGTATTGCGAAGAGTACTCCACTGATCTACGTCTGCACTTCTGTAATATTGTTAGACTCATAATGGACAGTAAAAAAAATGAAAAAAGATGCAGCAGAAGCAGCAAAATATATTGTATTTTATTTAGCTTGTCAAACCTGCCACCTACATTACCCTCAGTGCAACTTGACTGCCCACTGTTTGGCACTCAAACTGCAACATTAGCAGCTTCCCCTGGAGCCACAATACAACTTTTTCGCACACGTCATCGTACATCCAAAGACCTGTTAACCTTTTGGATGTGTAAAATATGCAGAGTTTCCCTTTTACAGTTTCAGGCCATGCAGTGCAGCATGTTTCTGTTCTGTGAAATTGAAGGTTTTTCAGGCATTTAAAGCTGCATTTATTTATTTGGGGGGAAAAACATGTTTCACAGAAAGCCAACAGTCAGCAGTCTCTCAATGGCCTGTATCCACCTTTAAATCCACCCACTCCACTGAGTGTTTGTTGTCTGATTCTGACGGAAACACAACACACGAGTCGAAAACTTTATCTGATATCAAGCCAGGTGTCCAATGTAACCAACACTTCCACCAGCCCTTTCAAATAAGTTGAAGGGGAGAGCTAATGCTGAGGGAAGCAGCTGGAGTGACAAGCCTGCAGACTGTTGGCTCTCCATGATATTCATTCATTCATTGGCTGTAACTACTTGTCCTCTTTAGGGTCATGGGGCCACTGGAGTCTATTCCAGCTGTCACTGGGCAAGAGGCGGGTACACCCTGGATGGGTCACCAGACTATCACAGGGTTGACACATAAAGATAGATAACCATTCACTTTCACATTCACACCAGTGGCTAATTTAGAGTCACCAGCTAACCTGACATGCATGTCTTTGGACTGTAGGAGGAAGCTGGAGAACCCGGAGAAAACCCACGCTGACATGGGGAGAACATGCAAACTCTGCAAAGAGGGTCCCCCCCACCCAGGGTCCAAACCCAACCCGGGTTCAAACCTGGGTCCCTCTTGCTATGAGGCATCATGAGGTTGCCATGGCTTAAATACAGGTAAACAACTGCTTACTTACACATCCACTGCGCCACCAGAACTTAAATATAACACACCACCACTTTTATATAAAGAAAATATTGAGTAGTGGCGCTTAAGACATTTAAAGGAAACCAACTCCCTTCCTGTTGTGTGTGTGTGTGTTTTTTTTACATCAGCTTCCACTATGTGTTGTTGTTAAACAACAGCAATATCAAAACTCTGTGGTACACGGGTAATGGGACAGTTAAAATTGGGTGTGTAAAACATTGCCATTATAGAGAATTAGTTGGTGAAACGGTTTGATGATGGTACTAAACCCAAAAAGACTAAAGGAAAAAAAAATCCTATCTCAAACTCTGGTTGAGAAGTTACTGGTTACAATATAGAGCATTTTGTTATGGTGAGACCATCTGGTCAGGCAGTGCTATTTATGAAACAACCTACAGTTATTTCAAACAAATATGGTTGCCCAATTCTTGACTTGAGGATACTGATTGCATGGTGTTGAGCAGTCAGCATCTGGTGGCCACAAAGCAGGACTACAGTCATTTTCCTGTTGAGACGAAAACATGCTGCATCACTGTGAGGTCTCTGAAAGATGCTTCAGAGCTCACTGACATCATGAAATGTGACAAAATTCTGAATTAACAAAATGCCATGCAACATAAATTAGAAAAAGATGTATTTTGTAATTCTTTGCGCATTGAACTTTAAATCCCATTTTCACCACTTTGTATTTTTTTTACTGATGGTTTTGCATTTAACATTGTAAGCTTGAGAAATCTTAACTTGTTAATTTAAAAAACGTTTTAATGTGGTGGGATATGTAGATACATGTAAATATGCTAATTTAAGAAAAGTATGAAGTATTTGTGTTGCAGTTTCAGACATGTATTTTAAGGCTGGGAAAATCATTATATATGATGTGTCTCCCTCCAAAGGAAAAAAGAGGTAATGCACTAACTGTAAACAGCAAGCACTCATGAATAAAGCAAAATTATCTTTATTTATATGTTCATTATAACATCTGTGTTTCACAAAATATATAATATGCAAAATATATAATTCCAGACAACACATGCAAATCATATTTTTCATATTTCATCACATTTCTATGTTGGTTGGTACATAATCCGTCTTCATATCTATAAATGTTAATAGTAATAAAACCTTTTTCTTTTTTTTATATGTAGAAAATAACATTTCAAAAATATTTTTCATCTTTAAAAAACATTTACAATATATTTTTGGATAAGTAAAAAAAAATTAAACATTTCTTTATTTTACTGGGTGTCAAAGTCAAAGTGCAGTGCAATAAAAGGAATGTCAGGTAACGAAAAAATAAGATATTAACAAGTGTCTGATAGTTTGGGTTTTTTATCATCAGTGCAAGTAGCTGCAGGCAAATCATTGAACATTCAAACCAAAACTCAGAAGAATAAAGGTGGTTATGGGGAAGCTTCACACATACACATTGATTTTGTTATAACTGTTCCTCAGACTGTCCCTCCTGCTCCCCGAGGTGCTGGACTTCTTTGGGTGACAGAGGCCAGCTTTCACACAGCAGCAGCACAGCAGCTCAGCGATAGCCTTCCTCATCTCACTGCTGCCCAAGATTTAGATGATAGGGCTCAGGAATGAGTTGAAGACAGCCAGGTACCCTTTTCCATGATCACTTTTGGCTGCGCCGAGTCAAACCATGCCACGACGATCATTTTTCCAATTATCAGATATGGCCAGAGATGGACCGTAGTCATGATTCACTGTCAGCTTTTAGTGACCTTCCAGAGCCATGTTTAAATAGCCTCTTCTGCTAATGCTATGCATAGCAGATACTTTGTCTGTTTCAACTGCATCTGAAGAAGAGAGACAAGAGTATGGCAAGCAACTGGTCAGAGGCAGAAACACAAGCCCTGCCTTTTGGAGTGAGAAGACGTGCAGGATGACCTGGCTGGTGTAACCAGAAATGAGATGGTCTTTCGAGACATTACCAGCAAGCTTAAGGAGATGGGAATCCACTGAGTGTTGGTGCAAGGCCGAAAGAAAATTTAACTCCAGCATCATTACAAAAGAATTGTGGATAACACCAGCAAGATGTGATGAAAAGTGCCCATATGTGCCACACTGCCAGATATGTGATATGATTATGAGCACTGCCTGGATATCCAGCTGGCACATCTCAGAGCAGTACCTTGCCATCCACCGCGTACTCTGATATCGTTGCCAGCTTCCACAAAGCTGTCGCCACTCGCTCAGGCACAGGCAAACACACATGAAGAGTGGAGTCTCTTCACACACTCCCTGGTTCAACTTTGTGGCAGAAGAGCTCAAAAGTTTCTTTGGACATTCAGAAGTTGCTCTGCCACTTGTCCACTGTGAATGTGCCACAACAGTCTCCCACCATTCAGTTGATCATAGTCTGCTCCAGATAAGTAATGCTTTTTGGTGACAAGTGAAGGCTCTCTGAAACCAAAGGAAAAAAAGATTTAAGTTTATTTGCATATATCTAGTAGCAAATGCTATCCATGCCAGAAGACTTATGTTAGCTAATGTTAGCCATCAGAGTCACTCTGGCAACACGTGGATACAGATTATACAGCCCAATCTATCCAGTGTATGCACTGGATATGATATGCATAGAAAACGCAAAAATAATTACAGATATAATGTCCTGAAGATGATGACGTAAGAAATTTGTTTACATACCATCTGAACAATGAGTTCTTGTAGAAGAGACTAGTACAATGTTTTTTCTTCCTCTTTTTGTTGCCATTCTCCTCCATTGTCAAATGGTAGCTCCTTGGTCTTCCTCCTCTTTTCTAACGTTGATCCATATTGTCATCCCGTCTCCAGTTTTTAAGATGTCAAGCAAAAGCATTGCAACAGCCCGAAAATCCATGATGATGATGATGCTACCAGCAGCCATAGCAAAGTGCAATAATAAACAGTGCTGAAGAGGACACTGCTTTTAAACATCATCAACCCACAACCAGCCGTCATCAGACAGGACACACCTTCAAGCGGGTAGCCCTGTTCCCATGGAAATGCGAAACCCTGCAAAGCTGACCTGATGAGCTGATGAGCCGATTAAAGCCAAACCACGCCACTGTTTTGGAAAAGGGGTGAGGAAGATGCTGAACAGCAGAGAGACATAGAAGAAATCCACTGCCCCCCAGCAGAGCATTAAGATCCCAGCGATTACAGGTTGATTAAAAGTTTGTGTTGTGTTGTGATGCCATCCAATGTTCTCATTTTGAATGACAAAATGTTTGAGTGTTGGAATAAAAATCGTGCTAGTGTTTTGGTAGAGTTAGCGCGTGTAGAAAAAGGTTGGGTTTTTTTGTATTGGTTAGTATTTAATGAACAAACTGAAAACTAACTGTTTGGTTGATTGTGTGATGTAGGTGTTCTGCTGTGTTAAGAGTTTAGAAAAAGTATCTAAAGTAGGCCTACAGGTAAACGCTTGTCAGCATTTTTAAAAATGTAAAGGCTCCTTTAAAGACTCTCTGCGACTGCACTGGTGCGCTCTATGGTGCCGGGCACCGGTGTGGTTGTAATGCCGCAGGATCACATGGCTGATATCCATCGCTGTGATGGTGTCGTGTGGTATGGGATTGTTGCTGGGGCAATTGGGTAAGTGGTTCAAATCAGGGCTCGAGGAGAACAGGGCACTCATGGCAACAGTTGGGCTGGTGGATGTCGAGGCTGTGGGTGGGAACAGGTGCAACCGAGTTAGTAAAGCTGCGTTGGAATTAGTGCTTTCATCACTGTGCTCTGCCTGCACACACACCTGAGAAGACAAAGAAGAAGACATCTCAATATGGCATCTGTGTGGTCTTACAACTGCACTATGTACTTCCTCATTGCCATGCTTCGGTCATTTTAAAAGCCGTTATTTAACCGCCTCCCTTATGAGCCACAATACTGTGGCTGTAGTAACACATGATGAGTAGACATCTGCAAAGGCATTTACATGTTTTTCAATTGTTCAAATGCATTTCCTGAAACTACAGTTCAATTTCTCAAAACTCTTAACACAAAAATGAAAAGGGTTAACCATTTTGTCAAAACAGCACAAATCTCTTGTATGGCAAAAATTGTCAGTTTTTTCCCCTTCAAACACTGTTTGTCGACATCAGTAAAATTTTTTGTAAAATTCCCAGAAAGTGGTGCTGCTCTGAATTATTACACTATTATAACAAATGACTGCTAAATGGCAAAAACTTATTTTATGCAACAGCGAGATTGCTGTCACTTCTCTTCCACTCAAACTAATATTTAAGAATTTTACACAATGTTCCTGGTGCAAGACAATAGTCGTGTTTTTTTTTTTTTTTTTTTTTTTTTTAAAGATTATTTTTGGGGGGCTTTTTGCCTTTATTTCAACCTGCGGCCGCTGCAGCAAAGACATAGCCTTTGTAAATGGGGCATCTGTTTTTCCAGGTGAGCTAGTGGGTGCCCCAGATCACCAATTTTTCCAAGGACATCAAACAAATTTCACTACAAAATATCAGATCCTATTGCTCAGATTGCAATAATTGATGTTGTACCCTAACAGTGAGTTGGAAAATCTGAAATGTGTTTAAAAATCAAGATATATTTTACCACAGCACTCCACCTAGCTGTAATGCTGAGTGACAGAGAAGAAATTGTTGCAGCACATTTTGATGGGGAAGTAAGCCAGCCAAAGAAGATATGCACACACACACACATACACACACACACACACGCACACAATATGCCACAGTGAGACTGCGGTCATGTCTGTTCTATCACCTTGAGAAGAAACAAGGCAGTTGTGAGAACTTCGCAGTTGCTTACAATTCTAAAATTTCAGTCTGAAGTCCATATGGTCCAAAAATCATCTTCTCTCTATAACTATTTATCAATAATTCTCAGAAAATAGGTTACAAGAGAAAAACAGGAACTCTCAATCACATGGAAATGTGGGACGCCCTGCCAGGTGAGCTACTGTGCGCCTCAGATCACCGTGATTTCCAAGGATATCACACTGTTTTCACTACAACACATCAGATCCCATTTGTGTAAAAATTAAGATATGTTTTACATTATATTATAACTTTATCCTGTTGTATGTTGGTTTAAATAATTTCAGTTAATTTTGATTGCTGTAGTGTGATGTGAATGCTGTGCAGTGAAGAGTACTTACTCCAGCTGCTGGTGGTGATGCTGAGTGACTGAGAAGATGTCGCTGAAAACAGAATTTGCAGCACATTTTGATGGGGAAGTAAGCCAGCCAAAGACGATATTCACACCACACCCAAAGCACAACATACACACACACACACACAACACACACACACACACACACACAAATACACGATATGCAACAGCGAGATTGCTGTCACTCCTGTTCTATCACCTTGAGAAGAGACAAAGCAACTGTGAGAATTTCGCAGTTGCCTACATTTCTAAAATTTCACAGTCTGAAGTCCAAATGGTCCAAAAAGTATCTTCTCTCTATTTCACGAAATATGTTTTACTCAAACTGATATTTAAAAATTTCACACAATTTTCCTGGTGCATTATGATAGTCATGTTTTTATTTATTTATTTATTTTTCAAATTATTTTTTCCCTTTTTGCCTTTATTTGACAGAACATCTTCAATTTGAAAAGGGGAGAGAGAGTAGATGACATGCAGCAGAGGGCCGCAGGATCGAATCAAGCCTGTAGCTGCTGCAGCAAAGACATAATCTTTTTAAATGGGACGCCTGCCAGGTGAGCTACTGTGCGCCTCAGATCACCGTGATTTCCAAGGATATCACACTGTTTTCACTACAACACATCAGATCCCATTGCTCAAACCTACATACCAACACACGTGCCACCCACTACTTTGTAATAGTAAAAGTAACATGACTCAATGTTTTTAAAGGATATGTGGCAAGAATCTCACTTACTTGCTGGAAAAGTGTTCTGTGGTCTGACGAGTCCACATTTCAAATTGTCTTTGGAAGTCATGGACGTCGTGTCACCCGGGCCAAAGAGGAAAAGGACCATCCAGACTGGTATCAGTGCAAAGTTCAAAAGCCAGTATCTGTGATGGTATGGGGGTGTGTTAGTGTCTATGGCATGGGTAACTTGCACACCTGTGAAGGCACCATTAATGCTGAAAGGTACATACAGGTTTTGGAGCAACATATGCTGCCATCCAAGCAATGTCTTTTCCTGGGACATTCCTGTTTATTTCAGCAAGACAATGCCAACCACGTTCTGCATGTTACAACAACGTGGCTTCATAGTAAAAGAGTGCAGGTACTAGACTGGCCTACCTACAGTCTAGACCTGTCTCCCACTGAAAATGTATGCTGCATTATGAAGCGCAAAATATGACAACGGAGACCCCGGACTGTTGAGCAACTTGCACATCAAGCAAGAATGGTGTTTTTTTTGGTGTTGCAGGCATCAAATTCAAAATGAGTGAATATTTGCAAAATAACAAAAAGTTTATCAGTTTGAACATTAAATATCTTGTCTTTGTAATGTATTCAATTGAATATAGGTTGAAAGGGATTTGCTGTCAATAATTTTCAGAAAGTAGGTTAGAAGAGAAAAACAGGAACTCTCAGATCAGATGGAAATGTGCCCCTGCCTGGATATAAAGAGTTTCATACGTCTCATCACACAGCTGTTGGTTTAGAGGCCACAGTCACATATTCGCTCCATGCTCTTTTGTCACCACGCATGGCGCACTCGACTTCAGCAAACCTCCGACCATGCACCAGCAGACCGTAACCACATGCAATAAGACAGGCAGTGGCACTGAGACCATGACCACTTTCAAGTCAACCATAAACACATAATATACTGAGAACCAGTATACGGGACACACTTGGCACACGCTTGGCACACTCGACTACAGAAAGACTTTGAACGCATTCACTGTGAAAATGCACAGGGATGCAGGGTTGCAAAAGCCAGTGAGGAATAGTCTATGCGTAAATGAATAAAACTGAGTGTTTGTTGCTGATTTTAATATAACATAATAAAAATATATGATCAGTCATGGTTCTCCAATCTTACAAATCAGAAATCAGCATGATAGAGAAGCAACAACAACATCTGGAGAAGTTGTTTGGGGTTTGGACTGAATGCAGCAGACTGCGAGAAAATATCCATCAACAGCATATGTTGAGCAGCCAGCCAGACTGGAGTGGCCAGTCAAGCCAGGCCAGTCCTCCCTCTCTTCATCTCGCAAAAGCAGTAGATAAAGAGAGGGAGGAGAGCCAGCATCAGGACAAGGCTGACACAGAGCTGTTCCTCTACCAGGCCTTCTTCTGGTTAATGTGTTAAGAAAATTATTATATATATATTATTAATAATAATAATAATTTATAGTAATAATCTTTGTTTATTGCCTTTATTTTGATATTATTATTTTTAAACACGTTTCTGTCTCCAGTCTCTTGTTTACTTCTACCTTAATTTACCTTCTACCTTCGTTGTCTGGTTAGTTTAGTTATTTTGCCTCTGTGTTTTCTTGCCTCTGTTTTGCATTGTTTGTCAAAGCATTATTATTCTCATTATTATTCCATTTCCTTCTTTTTATTTTTTTTATTTATAACACATATTAATTAACATTTCTGTTATATGTGCCAGTGTTAGTCTTCTAGCTAAATTTTTAACTGTAGTTTTTTGGCAAGATGTTTTGAATTCTGTAAAATGATAAAAACGACAGCTGGACATAATAATAATAATAATAATAATAATAATAATAATAATAATTCAGTTCAGTTCAGTTCAATTCAATTCAATTCAATTCAATTCAATTCAATTCAATTCAATTCAATTCAATTCAGTTCAGTTCAGTTCAGTTCAGTTCAGTTCAGTTCAGTTCAGTTCCATTCCATTCCATTCCATTCCATTCCATTCCATTCAATTCATTTCAATTCAGTTCAATTCAATTCAATTCAATTCAATTCAATTCAATTCAATTCAATTCAGTTCAGTTCAGTTCAGTTCAGTTCAATTCCATTCCATTCCATTCCATTCAATTCAATTCAATTCCAATGCATTCCATTCCATTCCATTCAATTCAATTCAATTCAATTCAATTCAATTCAATTCAATTCAATTCAGTTCAGTTCAGTTCAGTTCAGTTCAGTTCAGTTCAATTCCATTCCATTCCATTCCATTCCATTCAATTCAATTCAATTCAATTCAATTCAATTCAATTCCAATGCATTCCATTCCATTCCATTCCATTCCATTCCATTCCATTCAATTCAATTCAATTCAATTCAATTCAATTCAATTCAATTCAATTCAATTCAATTCAATTAATTCAATTCAATTCATGGGGACACAAATGTTGCTGCTTCCCGGACAGGAAATAGCCTCACTGTCAGAGCGTGTGTCACTTGTAGTACCGCCGCTGTGATCCTGCAGAGGGCGCTGCCGTGTAAGAGGTGCCCCGGAGCAACAGGGTGCCTTCATTGTACGGAATCTGGCTTCTGCCTTTTTCCTCAACTTTTTTTTCACCGCCCAGACTGCTTCTGTTATTTAGGCAAAGAGAAAGGAAGTAGCGACAGGCTAGCTGGTTAGCCGGGTCTGAAACCACTCAGTCTGTCAGGAAAGAGAGTACTCATCAGCCTATTTTATCTCAGAGACTGCTCTTCTTTGTTTAATGTAAACGTACAAGACGAGGTTTTTTTTCTCGGTTCAGTTTCTTTCCAAAACGGTTTTCAAACCGTCAAACTGACTCTGAGCTTTGTCTGTCTGGGACTCCACCGCTGTTAGCCTCGGTGATACAAGCCAGTGTAGGTTTCATCAAAGGAGAGCCACAAACTGAAAAGCTAATTTCTCATTTATTTGTTGTGTGAATCGCGGGGAATGCAATCGAGGATTACGCCAGGACAATGAGAAAAACAGCCGCTAAAGGTAACGTATGTTCGACATTTATTGCCTGTGCACTTGGATTTGTACCAGCTTGTTCTTCTAAGCAGTGGTTTATATGGAAAAGTGATGTATTTGTGGAAATATTTTTGGTTTATTGTTAAAGTGTTTATGGTTACTAGGCATTTCGCTGACAGAGAGCTGCTGGAGGGAGTTATTGTGAAGTGGCTCAGTGAATATCTGCTCCTCTTAATCGTTGTAACCGCTCTGTATTGAAAGGAGTTTCTAATGTCCCATTTTAAGACAAAATGGCCAGCTAGCTAACTTTCACAACCGTCCCGGCTGACTTCAGTGATAGCTGTTGGTAACAGCTCGTCGCCTGTCTGGTCAGTGCTTACAGAGGCATAGTTGCATGTAGTTAGTGTGTGAATGAGCTGAGAATGTAGGCTGACTTGTTGCAGTGCAATGTGCCCAGGCCTGGTTCACAACGTGACTAACCTACATATCAGTGGCTTGTTGTTTCATTGGAATCAAAAAAGCTAAAAAAAAAAAGTTTCATACACTTTTTTGCAGACTGTTTGGTCCTTGACATAAACCCAGCTAGAACTGTCTAGAAGGGGCAACTACAATTTATCCAAATTACTAGTGTATTATCACTGTTATTATGTGCCCTCCATGGTGTGCACAATTTATGGCTACAGTGCAGAACAGCTATGATTGCCAGTGTTTTGTGAAGTATTATAAAACAGCAACGGATCTTTTTATTTTTATTTTTTTAATCTATTTAAATTAGAGTCAGAGCGATTAATCGATTAGTTGTCAACTATTAATTTGGTGTTATGGTTTAGATCTTTATTTTGAACATGCCAAATAAAAAATCAGAGAACATAAATAAGAAAAACAACACCAGAAAGCCCATTGGACACATTCAGTAAACCACACATGCATTTCATATCCAAAAAGGAGTTGGGAGAAGTGAAAACTTACTAAATCCTACCCACCCAACTAATTTTAAACATGACTTCCCAGTTTCTGCCCCAGTATTGACCATACACACCGTTAACAAGAATTAAGACAAAACAAGAACAGATCAGTCTGAATAAACACACACACACACACACACACACACACACAGACATACAAAACAAAGAAAATACATAAATACAGAAAACAAAGTCACACTATCAGAAGCAATCTTGTACCCTGTCTTACCTGACTTACACACTAGCATTAACACTGCCCACCACTGTTTTTTCCGTGATCTTGTGAAACTTGTGTCATGTAGAGCTCAACAGTACTGGTTACATGTGGTTGCAATATTTAACGCAGGTTATTTTGCACTATTGATTAATTTTGACATAGCAAATGTGTTCAGTGTCACATGTAAAATTATCAGACTGAAGTAATCATTTTGCAGCTGTTTCCTCCATACAGTAACATGTTGGCCAAATCTTAACTAACTCTTCCACCTAAGCTGCAGGACCAAGCTCTCTACAAGACTAACGTCTGGGTGGTGGAAAAAAGTTATCATACATGAGAACATTAAAATTACGCACATATGCACTTCACTTGGAAGTTCCTCCTCCTCCTCCTTGTTTCCCTTTTTCCATTTCTCTGATTTACTCTGATTTTCGTTCATGTTTCTCCAGTGGCCTAACGAGCAAGCAATTTCCCCATTGTAAAATAATGTATACACATCCTTCTGTGCTTAAGAAGCCTGAAGCCACATGTTGTGACTCAGGCCTCCAGGAATGGCCAGAAATAAGCAGACTAAAGAGTGGAAACTTGGAGCCTAAATATTCGCCTGTGCTGGAGGGTTATAGGATGTAGGACAACAAATGTACTGTGTGACCCTGCAAAACAAGTAGGTGGGGCATCAACCTGTAGCTGATGGAATTAACTGTCTTTACTTAATTTTATTTGCAGTTTAGTTTGCGTGTGGCTTTCTAAACAAGTGACTGCTGTAAAATCTGTTTTATATGTAAATTATTTTGATGTTTTAATTTATTATGTCTTCTGATAACACTCAATAAGAGCATTGAAAAACATTTGCTTACCACAAATGGAGAAATAATGACACAGATAAACAAAACAGTGAGGGACCAATTTTCATCAGACGTTTTGCACACTACACTTCTTCATCATTGAACTACAAAGCCTCAGCGTGGAATATAAATGCAAGTGACATCTCATTAAAAAGACATCGCACTAAAAAAATGAACACTACCAGGCATCGTGAGTCTTTAAGATCCAACTCTGGAAGTGACATCAAACAGAATGTATTATATTTTATATTATATTTTAGAATTTATTATATTTGATTTATACAACATATTTGACCTTGCGTGTCCATTATTTATTTAAAAACTGTAATGTAGCTAATAGAGCCTGAAGTATTACCTCTATGAGCATTGTAGAATCATTCTGTTGGAACATTGTATGTAAAAATATCAGTTGTAATGGGTAGCGTGACACAGGAGGCGTGTGGAAGTGTGGTGGGTGTGTGTGCAGCATCTGTAAGCCCACTGATGATGTTGGGCCTGCCAACGACACTCTGCTTTTGATCAAGCATCAGCATATTCAATGCAGTCAGCGTCCCCATCTGTCATATTCAAAATCTAATTAACATCCCAATCCCTCAGAGAAAGCTTAAGAGTCAAATCTCCATTTATTAAAATGCTTCTTGTCCGATAATTTCAACTGAATTTACTAACAGGAATGTAAAAAGGATGAGATGTAACTGAATACAGATAATTTTTTTTATAATACCGTCCAAGTGTAAAGAATGGCATTTTATCTTAACTGGACCTGCAGTGTTAACTTTCACTTCAAAGACTTGTCTCAATATCCTCAAGATATTGTAAATACAAAACCCCACAAATGATGTTGCATTACAGCCAATTTTGTCCCATACCTCCCTAAAGTGCCTCTAAACACTTAGACGGCTCTCTGCCATCTTTGAAAGAAAAGGGCCATATGGCCCCCTGCTAATGGTTGGTACTGTGTAAGCCCCGCTGCAGAGCTGACAGTGGTTGAGGTTGAGAAGGGGGTGGGGGAAGGACGACCAATTACATCTCCAGCTCAGCCTTGAGTGGTAATTGGTCTACACATCCTGGCGGATGCAATTGTGTGAAACTGCGGATGAAAAGATAATTGCCTCAATCATAGCTGTGCCAGTGTCTCTCAGAGGAGAGATTCAAGGGTTTCCTCAGACTCGGCTTTCATATTCAGCTTTATTACATTTATTTTCAACCACTACATCTTACACTGTGTGATATTAGATATTAATTTCCTCACAGATAGCACTTTAAGCTACATTATTGTAGCGAAGCCTGGAGTGTTGGAGTAGAGAGCTGTTGTTTTGGTCTGCAGAGGCAGTATGATTGTCTGTCTGTGTTTTTAATAAATGTACTTCTGCAGTTTTTTTGGATCCTCAGCCTGAACCACATTAGAGGAACTGTTGTTTCCTAATACATTGCTTTTCAAGCAAGCTGCTCTCTGCTGTGACACCATAACCACAGCCAGCAAGGTCGTTTTTAAAATGTAAAATGTTTTTTAAATGCTACAATAATGAAGTGGTGGGTGAAGACTGGTATTGACTTTGCATTGGCGTATTTATACATCGATGTGCTAGTCATGTGGTTAGCTATGTACATAGGAGCATTTTATTTTTAGCTGATGACATCAGAGACTGCGGGGGCTGTTTTCATGTTGTAGATAGTAAAAGCAACTTTGTAAAGGTTGCAGTTGGTCTCTCAACACCTCTGTTGAGTGTCTATCTTATCTTGTGTATTTTTCAGGGTCAGATGTGTCAGGTGTTTCTAGAATTACTTGGAAACTATTTTGTTTCTCACAGCTGTTGATGAATCATTACTAGTGTGGGGAATTAGACCCACAGCAGTGGCTGCAGAATTTAACAACCACTTTGGCATTTTAGTCTGATTCAGCTTACTTTTTGATGCATATGTGCTAAAACATGTAGATGTTCAAGGCTGGCTAATTATGTCAAATGATTATTAAAACACTAAATATAGGAGTAAAAATTAGGGGTCGACTGACATTGGTTTTTCAGGGCCAGTACCAATTTTTGTAGTTAATGGGACAGATAACCGATATTTGGAACTGTTGAGCATTTGCAATAAAAATGAAACTCTTTCTGTCAATATTTAAAATTTCTAATATAACAAACTTCACCACAAAATGTTGTTTAAATTCCTTCAGCAAATGTTTAATAAAAACTAAAACATTCAACATCATATACAGCAAGTTCCCAGCTACTTTTTTTCTCATAAAATCAAGTGAAAATTTAAATAAAAACGACTAAATAAAAATAGCTCCCTGAGGTTTTACAAACTAAAAAATCTCCCATGCTGACACGTTCTTTCACTATTTAATTGATTAATTTTATCTGAAATAAAGTACCAATACAGACAATCGGCAAACTGCCAAATATCAGTCCCAATAATTGGCCAGGCTGATAATCTGTTGACTCCGAGTAAAAATGCTTCATTATTGTCCGTAAGTGTTCAAAGAAAAGATGTAGATTTTGTCTAAGCCTGTTTGCGTGAGTTCAGTATTAGGCTACTGTGTTCCTCTTTTTATTTTTGGCTTCCGAATCTGACTAATTTAGATCCCTGACAGAACAAGGACAGAAGAAGAGGTTGAGCTACGGTGTGCTGTGGCAGCAGAGTGATTTCTAATGAGTCCCTCAGCAGCATGTGTTGTCTCTATACGCAGCTGGTGTACTGGGGAAAGATGATGTAGGCTACCTGTGGAATGACGCAGACACCTGCAGTCCCGTGGCCCTGCAGAACAGCCTCAGTAAATAGGATGCGTGTGTTGACCGAGTGTCTGTGTTTGTTACTGCAGAGGTATAGTAAACGGCTCATTGCCAAGGGCTTGGCAGCAAAGTCAAACATGTAGAGGCTTGTGTTTCTATCACATGTGTGCTCATCAGGAAGATGTCTGTATCACTGTGTTACTTACGCTGCCGCTCAATAGCATTGGCGTGGGCTGGGTTCAGTGTCTTTCTGCCATTTGTAAACCTTGGGGCTGGTACAGCAGAGCAGAATCTTTTATCGCTCGGACGTTAAAAGTAGGAATGTCTCAGTCAGATCGCAATGATCGGTATCTGTCTCGATCATCACATTTTTTAATTGATAGTGATTTGTTAATTTGAACATGTGCACCGTCTGATTCTTTGTTTACGTCCTCCATCACACAGATATAGTAATCAGAGAGCATGATTATCGGCAGATACTTAGGTCTTTATTGTAATGCTGGCATTCCAAAAAGTAGAGACTGAACTGAAGCTGCTACAACACTTTAAGTAGAATTGTAATTTTTGCGATTCATTTTTTTGTTGTGACTGTGAATGTTAAAGTTCAGCTATAAAACCAATTTAAACACCACGTGGAGTTGGATTGTATTACTCATTCGTAGTGTTCTGTACTTTTATTACAATGCTACATTGAGTATTTGAGAGCAATTTCTGAAGAAACATTATAGTTTGTTTGCTTTGTTATTTTGTTGAAAAAAAAACGATGCACTAAGTGAAATTGACAGAAATTTCTAAAGATATTTTAGTTTGTCTACTTGGTTATTTTATATAAAAAACAAATGCTGCATGAAGCTGAATTGTGATCAGAGCCATTAATATATTTAGTTTGTTTACTTTTTTATTTTGTCAAAACATAGTAAAAACACCCTCTGAAACTGTTTGGATGCAGACATTCTCTCCTGTATTGAATTGAGAGATTCAAGAGATTCAGAGGCATTTAACCTACAAGTGTACACTGATTTGATTTTAATTACTTAACAGTACTTAAAGTTTGCATTGTGCAGGTGTATTATCCAGGTAAATTCAAGTATCGGATTGGGACCTGGTATCGGCAGAAACTCAAATGACTCCGATTGGGAGCAAAAAAGAAAAAAAACATCCATCTCCATATCTTCTCATCACGGACAGCTGATTTGAATAGGCTGTGTTGGGTCAAAAACTGCATACTAGTGTATAACTATACAGTAAAGCAAGCTGGGTAGGTGTATGAAAACTGAGGAAGGGAGGAATGGAAAGAAGGAGGTCAGAAAGGAGAAACAGGACACCGGTACGTGTGCATAAGAGTGTGCCTTTGTGTACATACAGTGTGTATGCGCTTAGTCCAATAATGTGACAGGAATGCTCCAGGGCCCGCCTTTCTGTGGCGAAAGACGGGGAGAAAATAGCCTTGCGTTCTTCAGAAAGCTGCTAAACGAGGTTTGCAGTGTGGATTTGCAATGACCTGTATTTCGTTGAGACTGGACCAGATGGAGGGTGCAAGCGAAAGAAAGTCAGTGAGCGAGCAAGGCAGTCTGTGTGAGTAGACAAGGAAAAAGGTAAAAAGACGGAGAGTGGTGAGGTTTTAAAGTCATCAATTCCACAAACTCCTTGGTAACTTGGCTCTTTCAGTGTGGCAAGCTGAATTTATGGGTTTTATAAATAGACCCAGCTGTAATGATAGGGTATAAGTGAGGAAAAGGCAGACCGACTGTTTAGGGATGGCCTACTTACAGTGCATTTGTTTGTTGTGCCTTCACTGAGCCATCATTGCAGGGTCCAAACACATCAAGTCAAGATGATTGCGATCAAAGCTTGATTGTGATGATTATGATTAGACCAAATCTGCCTGTTTAGATTCTGATTATAGGCACAGTTCTTAGCCAAGCAAAGTTTCAACGAAAATATACAACTCAAGAATTTTCCACAGTGTAGTGAAAAGTGGTCTATCAACGTCATGGACATATTTTAACCGTTTTCAGGCAGCTTGAGCACAATGACTTCATTTTGGTGAAAATCTTAATGTGACATCTCTGTTGTTACTCTCTTTTGGGTAGTAACCCTCCAGTGTTTACTTGCTTTCATCACATTCAAATGTATGGTTTTACAGTGAGAGATACCAACAATAAGCCAGTTTTACCAGCTGTGCTACACGCAGCCGAAAAACTGATTTCTATAAGATTTCAGCTTTTTGACTCTTTTTTTTTAAAAGATTTTTTGGGGGGGCTTGTATGCCTTTAATGGATAGGAAAGCTTTTAGTGTGAAAGGGGGAGAGAGAGTGGGGACAACATGCAGCAAAGGGTCAAGGCTGGAATCAAACCCGCAGCCGCTGCAGCGAGAGTACATCCCCTGTACATGGGGCACCTGCTCTAGCCACTGACCCGCCGGGTGACCCAGCTTTTTGACTTTTTTCATGTTGATGGGATAGTTATACTTTTTGACATGAGTTACAAACTCTCCGTTAGTGATTTTGATGCATGGGCTCTAGCTCTGGCAGAGACTCCTGTGGTTGGAGATCTCCCAGTTAGAGCTTGCAACTTGTCAGCCAAAAAAAAAGAGCAGCAGCCACACAGGGCCACCACACAAAAACATTTCAGCCACAAAAATAATTCAACTGTCCACACTCGATTATGACATTTTTTGCATCGTTCCACTGTTTGATTCTCCTTTAAAACCGATCTGGAGACCTCACATGTATCAATATCACTCAGTACATTTACTTGCACATTTAATTGGGCTACTATCCTTCTCCCAGTATACAAGCACAGGGTAAGAATCGATTTATTGACGGAGGTATGTCCAACTCCCATTGTGAGGATCCATCAAGCTGTTGGAGCTTGCAGGGAGCCCTCACTCACGGCACTCCCTGAAAAAATACTATCAAATTTTGTTGGAAATGAAAAGCCAATTTCACTGAGATGCAGACAGAAGA
The DNA here is from genome assembly GCF_026936395.1 of Plectropomus leopardus. Taxonomy (NCBI): domain Eukaryota; kingdom Metazoa; phylum Chordata; class Actinopteri; order Perciformes; family Serranidae; genus Plectropomus; species Plectropomus leopardus. The sequence goes on along the minus strand of NC_142180.1, from coordinate 22,664,546 downwards.
GTCTGTAATATGTATTTGAAGGATGTCAGCTGCACTGAACAGTAAAAGCATGTTAAAAAGATACAGTTAGAAGCTATAGCCCTAAATTGCTGATCACAGTGTAAGAGTGAGCCACTATATCACCTGGCAATCGAGACATAAGAAGATGAAGATAAAGGAAAACTTTGCAGATATTCCTCCAGCTGTGTGTAGCTGTGTGTCATTGCAGTTAGTGCAGATGACCAGTGTTTAGCTTCCCCCCCGTGCTGCTGCCATGGCAGAACACCAAGGCCAGTTCAGATCCGGCTGAGGCACGAAAGAGCAAACCGACTCCAACCACATAATCTGGGTGTGTTTGAAGGACTTTGAGAAATTCGCTTTAGTACGATTTCAGTCCAACTAACATGTTGACATGTATTTTTAAAGTCCAGTTTTGGTTGGACTAACATTATAAAATGACTTTTTCTAACATCGTGTAAATGTACTGACTACTGCTAAACAATACATGCAAGCTTTTTGCAGAAAATGTAACCTGTGCCTATATCTCAGATGTCTTGTTGTGTTGAAGCACTGCTGTCATTTGGTCCGTGGCTCCACAGCTGCAGTGGTCACCCTCAGGAAGTGGACTGTGTATGTCTGTTTGTATGTGTGTGTGTGTGTGTGGATACAGATTGACTGACTAGTTGATGGCTGTGGTGAGTGCTATAACCTCCCCCTCCATCCTCTCTGCGGTCACTGATCCCGTCCCTTGGCTCTGGATTATGGGCAGAGAGAGGGCACACCCTGAGGCTCTATTTACTGTTACTCTGCACCAGAGTCCAGCTCTGAAGATGACGGTCACAGCTGGATCGTAGCTAACAAGGGCCAGGCAGATGCACTGTCTTGAGTGTATATCTATCGTTATTATTTACTTAAATGTAATCATAGTTCTTCCTACAGTTGAGGAAACTGTCAGAAACTAGCCATGAGAGCATTTTAATGACAGTTTAAGAACTCAATGAGACTTGATTGTGGTATTTTGTTAACTTCCTCTAACAAGCACATTTGAAACAGCCATCATCTACCTTGTCTCTCCTGCTTATCTTTCACAATAGCCAAGCCACAGATGTCATACACTTGCAATGTGTAACTCTGAATTTCTCAATTTCTTGGGTTGTTTTCGTGTACATAAAACAATCCCTCAGTTGTGTTCATTCTACAAAACATGAACTGCTTGTATGACAAGGATAAATATGCACATTGCATGATGATTGTGTAGACTAGAGCTGTCGCAAATACCATTTTTGGGCTTCGGAGCTTCAACGTTAATCAGCAGCTAATGACTGGAGCTTCTGTGCTCCAGAGCTACACTGTCAGGTGAGTGAGGGGCAGACCTCGCGCTCCACGGCTTCCCTGTCTGGTGGGGAGAGACCGTGCGTCAGGTGAGAGAGAGAGACACTGTGTGCCACGGATCTTCAGTCTTACATGAGAGAGAGCCCGGTGTGGGTCCAAATGTTTGACAGCTTTGTGACACTTTGTAGTTTTTAAAGTTAAAAAACTCTGGCAGTTATTAGTACAACAATACGTGTCCAGTGTTTTAAATTAGTCTGTTAAATTTTGTTGCACGGCTGAAATGGTAAGCTACCTTATTATGGAAGATATTGAAATTCACCTGCTCTGTGCTGCAGGACAGAGCTCCACATGGGGTGAGCTGCAGGGGGGCTCATGTGTTTGCGTTCTGGTACTAAAAAAATCCAAATGCCTAAAGTGAAAATGGAATACCTACCCAATTAACAAATAATATTTGGGTCCAGTCCTAGTATTTACCAGTGAAATTGAAGTTCAGGTATTTTTTGTGTTTAATGAATGAAACACTCCCTGCATTTACATCCTCTACAGCTTTTATGGAGATGTAAAAACAGTCCAGAAAGTCTCTATAAAGGGAATGACACAGTCCTGAATCTAATACTTATTCCACCAAAAGTCATGGAAAGGAAGCAGACAACCAACGTCATTTCTTACTCGCTCCTTTTGAAATTTTGTGAGGAAAAAATGAATAATCTCAGTTAGGCAGGGCGGTTGAGGTGACAAACCATTCCCATTTTATATGCCAGGGCAAAGGCAAGCCAGTGTGTTACAGAGGACAGTGGTGGAGGTGGTACAGTGTTGGATTAGTGCCTACAAGGTCCACATGACGCACGATGCTTGTTGTTGTAATTAGTTGTAGGTGTGTATGAAAGTTAGTTTATGGTGTTTATTGGCTAAAATGGCCCTCAAACTTGAGTATAAATTATATTGACTACAGCATATAATGTTCCTGTGTTCATGATTGCAATCACAGCACAGAGTATGGTGTTTAATCCACTTCACTTGCATATTGCCTTGATTATAGCTTGATCAGATTATTTGTGTTCATGTAAACATTCATTAACCTAACATGGAAATGATTAGCTGTGGATTGCAATGTGACGAGGCTTGATATTCTTTTGAAAACAAAATGCAAACATATTTTATGTGAACTACTTTTTTATCACTCCCTTTTTGTTCAGTATAAGGATAGGACTATGTGCCCCAGCCTGCCAACTGCAGCTCAGTCTTACCACTGGATGCCTGAAGGGCTGTGGAGAGTGACAAGGGAAGTGAAAGAGAAAAAGCAAAGCTCAGACAAGGGAGGCACAGATGGGGGAAAGAGATGGAAAGAAAGAGACAAGCTGAGGGTAGAAGGAGAGGGAGATGGAGCGGGAACAGTAGACCTTGGCTGAGTACTCTATATTGGCTGGGCTCTACTCTGCTCTGTTTGTTTTTGCTCTATTTTTACTGTGCCGTCTGACTGTGGTCACTGATGAATGACTCCATATGTAAGTTACATTTCATCTGACAGAAATCATTCAGGAAGTTCGGCTAAGGTTGGAGTGTTAGGAGACATAATGTGATCTGTACAGAAGAAAAGAAAGGGACAGTAGAAGTAAATGTTTTAGTGTTTTATCTTTACAGAATTCTGCCAGTCAAATCAGATTGGCTGTTCAATACGAAACTTGAATGATTCTGTATTTTTTCCATATAGTTTTAAAGTTTGAACTGGGCTCAGCGGCATGTTCAGTGTGACAGCGGCATTCAGTTACTTTAGTAAACAAGCTAACTGCAAAACAATGGATCGAAAGTGTACAATAACATTTTTTACCGACACTAGATATCAAACAAAAAACTTAGACTGTATCTTAATAAGTTGCTGTGAGCTGTAAATTCACCATTTGTAAGCAGAAAAGAGAAAATAATGTTGTCTCAGAGCCTAATGGTGCAGAGTGTCTCTTCCTGTGTGCTGCTGCTCACTCACATGCAAAATAAACAAAAAAAACGACACCTGCTCGAATTGAAGCAATTTTAGTCTACTGAGGGGTGTCCAACTGATAATTTGAATCTCCAATTTTAAGTGGCAGCCCTATGTTTTATTAATAACATATGACGCTGCACAGCATCAGTTTTGTTCTTTCCTACTGTTACTGTCCTGTCCTCTTCTCTAAAAACAACATAGATGGGTAGATTTAGAATAAGGTCGCCCAAGGCCTAGATGTCAGAACGACATTATCCTTTCTAAGATGCTTATCATCCACACATCGGTGTGTGAAGCTGCCAGGCCACCCAAACATCATCAGGACAAGCCACAGGGAAGATTGTTTCAATAGATTGTACTAGCCAACCACATATAATCTATTGTATGTTAGAATGTCGGAGATTATGCTTTTCCAGCTTTTCTTACTCCCTTTCATTTCACATCCGTCATCACAAGCTCTTTTTGCAGCCCTCCTGCTGCTTTTTGTCCCACTTTTAAGTTCAACCTGAGGCCACGGCATGTATAAAATGTAGGATGAGTAATCTTACAAACATTGAGGTGTTAAAAGAGTGGGATTTGGGTGCTGCTTTTGGCCACCCACACTTAAACATGGTGCAATAGAAGAGCGAGCAGCAGCTTTAGGTTGTGTTTGGTGGGTGAAATTTCTTCCCTCTACCTGTGCCTATGATTATAGATAGAAACAATTTGGCATTGCACCCTGCTGTCTGGACATTTTTTCATCAAAGGAATAAAGACCAATGTGTGTGGCATGTGTAACTGGCGGCAGGGCAAAGGGATTTTAAATAAGTATGAATTTGGTGCAGTGCAGTGACTATTCTGGTGCTACAATGGAGTCATGTGTTTGGGAAATGTTTTTAGAGCAGGGTAGCCCACATGAGTGAGCGTGTACAATAATCCCCTCTGTCTGCCTCCTTCCCTTCACTTCCTTTTCTCTTCTTCCTGATTTCTGCCTGCAGCTGCCCCACATCTCCAGACTGCATACTGTATGTTGTTTGTGCATGTGGTTTGTCACACTGAATGGGAAGGAAGTGTTTCCGTAAGGGGAGACCATACTGAGCTGATCGGATCAAGTAAACACATTGTGTAAAAATCAGCATTTATTTTTAAAAGTGTTAATTCAGGTAGGGCCGCAAATAACTTTATAAACATTTTCATTAAAAATGAATCGATCTCCCTGCGTCAGCATGTGTTTTGTCCGGGTTCTCTAGCTTCCTTTCACCTTCAAAAGACATGCGGGATAGGTGAATTTGTGACTTTAAATTGGCCGTGTGAATGTGCACATGCATGATTGTCTCTCTCTATGTGTCAGCCCTGTGATAGTTCGCCTCTCATCCAATGACAGCTGGGATAGGCTCCAGCCCTCACGGTGACCCTTTAGAGGTAACAAATAAATTAATTTGCAGCTAACATGCATTATTTCAGACGGCCTCTTATCTATTATGTGAATGTCACTTTTACTCTGAATGCCCCACCAAACCCTGCTCAAACTCAAATTCTTTATGTAAGAAAAGCAACAAATAGTATTCATATCAGACACCCAAAGTTGATTTGACTGACTTAATTCTGAGTTGGGTACAGCTCGGCTGGGTGATAAATTAATTTTATTGATTAATGCGAATTAGTGGTTTAGGCCAGTTTTCTAAAATGAAAATCTAGATTTTCTCTTTAACTTCCTCCACCGCTTTCTGTGGGCTTCTGTAGTTCATAGTGGGCTGTGCCCTCCCCCCACGCTTACCTTCTAGAGATACGCGTACACGATAACATGACAACAAACATAGACAATGAAGAGTACATTCTAAAAAAGTGGCGCAGTCTTGTCAGGCGCTTGGAGCTGGTTCAGTTTTGCGTCGCCAGATCTCATTCAAACCACAGTCCGCTGCAGAGTTTGTTTAAAGGCTGTTGCACTTAAAGGTAGCAGCAAGACCAATTTATTTCAACACCTCAAACAGAGGCATGCAGCTGAGCGGTAGAAATGTGTCTCACTCCGAGATACACAGAGACCTCGTCAGCCTACAAACACTCAGTAAAGAGCAGCTGGCATTAGTTGAATAATTTTGCCATCATGTCCCATATGACAGAATTGGTAATTTTCAATACTCTTGACTTGACTTGAAGCCTACGTTTTTTAGTTTGCCTTTGTTAATTTTTACTGCTAAAATTAAAGCAAAACTTATTTTGAGTAATTTGTCGTTTGTAGTTTGTTTTTAAGAAGGAAAAAAATCAATTAAAATCGTAAATCGAGATTGGTGTGAAAAAAATATTTTATTTTTAGGCTGTATTGCTTAGCCCAAAGTACAGCCCGACTGCTTTTTGCTGGCTATTACAGAGGTCGATTATATTGCCACAAACATTATAGATACCATTTAACTAACTGCTCTGCAAACATGCTGGAGTTTATTGGAGAAAAACGTTATCCTGCACTGGTATTTATGCTGTTTTGTCCAACCTCTGAATGTCTGCAATACTTAATTAAGAACATATCAGTTTACTGCATGTCATAATTTATCTGCCTTTGTCCACTGCTGGTCTAACTGGTCCATTATTAGTCCAACATGGCTGAGATGACGGGTCCGGAAAACTCTCCGGAATCCCTTGTCACCACCAACCAGCATGGAATCCCAAAACAGCCAATCAGACTCCGCAGGGACCTTCTGGGTTGCATTAAGTCAGACATGCTATGGCCTCCCTGGTCTGTTGTATTTCATGTGGACGCTGCTGCTTTGAATCTAGAGTTTCAACTCATCACACTGATTGAAAACATATATTTCTCTGCACCATCATGGTTGCTATGCATCATCCCATATTAACCTGTGGATGAAAGAACCTTGGGACTTGAGTCTATGCAAGGCAGACGTTCAAGGCTGGGATATTATTTGGGGAGAATTTGCATGTGTGTTTGCATGTGAGCTTCGCTGTGTGCCTTTACAAACAATACATAGCATTTATAATGTCCTGGATTTGATTTGTTTCAAATCTGTTTCAATGATCTTCCTACTCTGCTCAGTGGGCCATGCCCTCAGGTCTGATTGACTGGATGTTAGAAAAAAACACACAAGGAAATGGGTTTTTATTGTAGGAGAGTTCCTTTTACACTGCGCTTCTCCTCCGCTCTCCTCTGCTCAGTGTGGTTTGGCATCTGGACTGAGTTAAAGCAGCAGTGCCAAATGTTAGGCGGTGGGGAGCAGAAGGGGGTGACCAGTGGGGGGTGATTCTGTTAAAGACAGTGGTATGACAGGAGAGATGGAGGGAAGGGGGCACAGTTAAGGAAGCAGTTGAAAACACAGCGGTCCAGCTGAGGTAGACGGCTGGCAAGACACGGGGGAGTAGTGGAAGGCTGTACCCAGGCCTCTTGGATTACTGACCCGCTGTGAAATATACATAAAGTAGGAGTTCATAAAGCTGTGGCTGAAACTAATGTTGGGTTGCCTCAAGCAACAGCAGAAGGAGATGACATGTGGATACCATGGGGGAGTAATAGGCCCATGATTTCAAGTTTGTAAAGGTGAAGTGTTAAAAATGTAGAGGGATTTGGTGGCGTCTAGCATTAAAATGTAGATTGTAACCAGCTAAAACGTCTTCTGGCTAGAATTCCTACGATTATTATTATGATTATCCTTAAAACAAATAAAACAGGTGATCAAAACAGCTATAAACAAAGCGGTTTCTCAGTAAAAATCAGTGTTTCTCAGGGACGGGCTACTGTTCTACAACATGCTCAACCCTTTTCTCTCATAAGTTAATGTGTGCTTGTGTTTTTCTGATCCAGATCTCAGGAGGGTTTTACTGTGAGCCGAATAATCCATAGAGGTCTCTTTCTTTCCAAAACGAACAGACCCGGTGATTTAAACTCATCAACCATTGCTGCAGCAGTGTGTTTCTGCAGCTGCCAATCCAACACATGCTAATTTGAAGTTAATTTTTTTCTACAAGAACTTACAATCCAGATGTTCAGGAGGTTTTCACCGAACTGGAATTATCCACAAAGGGTCTTCCTCTCCACAGCAGACAGATCCGGTGATTGTAACCGCTAGAAACACTAAATAAAGCACTTTAACATTACAGTGTTACTCTGGCACGACGGTGGCCGACGTGAAAATGTGAATGGTTGTATCTGAAGCCAGTGTTTGGTTTGACTTTCCTGGGCTACTGTAGAAACATGGCGGTGCAACATGTCAATCTCCATAAGATAGCTACCCGCCCCCTATGTAGATATAAATGGCTGATTATAAAGTAAGGAGAACAAAACTATTCTTATTTTCAGGCGAGTAAACGCCAAAGAAAACATACTTATTATATTACATTCCATTTCTGCCAAAATATCCCCCTAAATCTTACACCCCGGTCCTTTAAAGTAGGGTGTCCAGTGTGTTTACAGCCAGTGCAGCTGAGTGATCTGTGTGTGATACAGGGTCATACCTACCTCGGAGCGAAGTCAAATGAACAGCAGCCCACTTCAGTTTGTCAATAGATGACTCAGACACATGATATTGGGAGTGGCAGATCAATGGAGTGCACTCAGATGATGTTATAATTGATTGGCATTGTCCGTGGCAGTTATGGTAATTTGTTGTGACAGATAGCTGGGTAGCTTGGATGGGGGAGAGATCATGGTGTTGTTTATCTCTCTCAAAGACTTATGTTTGGTCACCAGGACCAAACAGCATCTTTGATGTCTTTTCCTGCACTTCATACACTTTTCTAGCAGCTGTGGCAGTGAAGAGGATTTTGACCATGAGCTTGGGCTCTATGTTGAATGAATAGGATAATATCAACAAGTCAAAGACTGGATCCCTGCGGCTTCTCTCTTCTTTATCCTCTCCTTTAGACGGAGGCAGCAGATGCTCCTCAGCTCTGGTTTTATTGTTCATGGCTGGCCAGCCTGGCAGCTGACTTAAAAACAGGGGGATGAGCTTTTAGTGGCCTTTTTCTTCCTTTTCCCTCACTCTCTCTTCATAGTTCCCTCTCTATCTTTGCTTGTCTTATAGAGCCCAGTTGGTGTCTGCTGGATGAGTTAATTCCCTGATTGAGGTTTTGGGCGCTTTTAAACAAAAGGCAGCATCTTTGAATAGGCCACATTGCTCCAGTGGGAGGGCTGTGATCCATTCACAGCCATTTTGGGTGCATCTGCGCTTCCTATAGAGCCTCAACTGTGAGGCTGATTTACCGCCACTCAGCAGCAACAGGAGTGATCTCTCTGTCTCTCTATCACACAAGTCCTGAGTGCATTTATGAACCTCTAAGAGAACACACACACACACACAGACAGACAGACACAGACACAGGCCAAAACCTGCAGCGAGTAGACACAGACAGGCACACAAACACACACACACACACACACACACACACACACACACACACACACACACACACACACAGAGTGAATCTTTACTTCCCTTGCTTCTGCTTCTTATTGTACCCGGAGGACAATGCAGCCTGCTTTGGCAAAGAGCCAGCCCCTCTCATCTCCATTAGGTCATGTGGAGAGAGTTGTAGTGGTGATGGATACCTCAGTGGCCCTCAGCTACACTTTCCCTGGGGACAGCAAAGGAGCTTGGGCTATAGTGTTGCAGCCAGATGTACCCTGAAAGGGGTGTAGGTGGACCTGGAGATTTTGAAATGTTTGAAATACAGTCTAAAACAAAATGATTGAAAAGCCCATAGCAGGTCCATCATTACAAGCACATGTTTGTGGAAGAGGGACAGTTTAAACCCACAAAGCGTGATTTAAAGTTTAGTCAAGGAAGATCTTGAGATTTCAAAAGACATTGGAGTTATAAAAACTATGGCAGATGAATTTGAACAATTCATTAATCAAAAGCAAATGCCTTCAAAATATTCTTGGAACAAGCTTTCTGGCAGTCCAAAGTCTTGGTTCCTTTGTGAAGCAGCCAGACAGGATGTCTTTTTGAGTGAAAGTGTGATTTCCCTGACACATCCCTTGTTGCTACATGGTCGCAATAAGTCGTCTCTTTAATTAGACCTAACTTGCTCATCCTTTCTGAGTCAGATCCAGAAATGTCTGCTTTTCATTTCATTTTCATTGCGCATTAGGGCTGGCTCCTCCCATCTCTCTGCGTTCCCTTTTCTCTTTGCCATGGTTATTTTCTTAATTCAATTAAAAGTGCTATTGATTTTAAAGTGGCTCTTTGGGACTCCACACATACCCCCACAAACTGTCTGTTGAGACCTTACATAGTCAGTGTTGTTTGGTTCATGAAGCCCTGGATAACCCCTTTTTATCCGCCTGCCTTTTTTTCCCTTGCCTTTTCACTCTGAGTCTTCTTGTTTATGTTCAACTATGTTTTACTAATGCTTAAAAAAAAATTATAATAGAGAAAGTCTTCTAATGTGTCTTTATGGGGTGTTTTGTTGTTGTTTTAAATATTTGTATTTCTTTTTTTTTATTTAATTGAATGATTTCTTGTGCATGGAAATTTGACCTACATTGCTGTAGCTCCAGATGAGTGAGCTGACTAATAACCATAGGGGTTGGTGACTCAATTCACAGCTCCTCTCGTCTGCATTGTCTCGTCCTTAAGCGAGACACTTGCTCCCAAGGGGTGTATATGGGAGGCAAAACATGTAATCATTTACGGACAAAAGTTTAGTTTTTCATTTCTTTGGAAAACTACATAAGTTGGAAAGAAACTGCATTTTCCCAATTCCTAGTTATTATATACAATAACAGTAGTAGTAGATGGGCTGAAATATGCAATTTTGTGCCATCTTAAAATTAGGCTGCTTAATTTATTCCACCAACCATTTGTATTGTACAGTGTACAGTTTCTCTCTCTCTCTCTCACACACACACACACACACACACACAACACATAACACGAGTCTCTACAATGTATACCATCTTAAAAGGAAACTTTACTCTAAAAAATGGTTGACAATTTACTGAAAGTTACCCTTAAGTGGTTGATAATTATAAATAATTTGGCAGACAAATGACAGGTAATGAATTACTAAATTGTGCACTACTACAACTAAAACAACTAATCGTTGAATAGTTTACTTGTTCAACAGAAAATGTATTGAGTGACTGACTTCCTCAAAGTACAAATAACAGCCTTCTTGGTGCCCTAACTTCTGTCATTGTCACGTCAGTAACTAGTCATGTCCATGACAGGAGCTGCTTGTAGCCCTGACTCATGAGATTTATCAGTCGTCCTGCGGGGGGAATGCTGGGAGTCACCATATCTTTGGTTCACACTCACTGCTGACATCATAACTGGCTTCCTTTCGGATCACCTCTTTGTGTACATGTGCTTATTAGAGTGTGAGGCATGCAGCGAGGGAAAGACTGAGTGAGAAAGAGACTTAACATTGAGAAATGCAGTGTATTTGGCTAAAGCTCATTGACCCTGTATGTGTCACTGGGTCATTCACTTCCTGCCAGATCATAGAGTCAGCTGGTGGTGTCTCAGCACTGAATGGAGCCTCTTGTTTATATGAGAGGCTATATATATATATATACATATATATATATATATATATATATATATATGTATATGTGAGTGCGAGTGGCAGTTTTGGGGGGGGTCCATTAGGAAAATTTACTATCTGTAGCACAGACTAAGACCACAACACTCAAGGCTTTCACACATCTCTAAGTGAGATCTTTAAACACTACAACAAAAGACCATATAAAGGCAAAATATTTCTTTCTCTCTCCACTAATTGGCACTCTAGACTTACTATCGCTCCTCCTCTTCCTTCTTCTCTGGGTGGAGCTTTTCCCTGCTTCTTTGAAGTGAGGTTAGGAGGACAGAGGAGTTGGGAGAAGCTGGAAAGTGAATAAGACCTGGTTGGCTTATTTCCTTCCTGTCGGTGATGTCAAACCACTCCTGCTCTTAGCGCCCACTCCGCCTTCAGTTTTAACGATGTTAGAAGAGTGCTTGTATTTTCTCCTCCCAGTTTGGCAGTTACTGCTCTTTATTCTTGTCTGTGTGCATGCATGTGGCACCAGTTTTAAACATTGTTTGTGTGCACTATTGCTATGCTGTTGCTACGTTTGTATACGCTATTGCTCTTTTTAAAATTGTGCTGGTCAGAATTATAGCGCATAAAATGGGCTATAACTTTTTGTGTTTACAGCACGGCTCAGTGAAATATTGACCCCCGGACGACTGTCTCCAATAGTTCCCCTGTGACACAGGATTGAAAATCAGTGCAGCGGTCCAGACGTGAACATGTGTGGTCTAAGAAAATTAAATCGAAAAGGAAAAATGAACTATAAGCCCTTAATTAGAAGTTTTACTAGCTGTTGAATTGATTATACTGAACAATTTCTGCTGTTTTGATAAATCAGCTGCACATTTCTGTTTAGGTCTGTCTTAAGTTATCTTACTGATTAATTTACTGCAAGCCTATTCTCCTTGACTGGATAATGAGGGGTTAGGTGGGATGAGGTTAGTGAGTCCACTGGGGATGAGTGGTGCCGCCTTTAAAAAATGTCTGCTTTAAGGAGCTTGTTAGTTGTTAATGCTCCCTCCTGCCCACAGTAAGCAGCTGAAGAGCCCCTCTCCACCCTCAGTAGTCTTGTGCTCTGGTGTCTTCCCATCAGCCCCCAGTAAGCAGCTAAAGTGCCAGGCTAAGCCTACGCAAAGCAGACAACCCCGGGTCTTATCTGAGGAATGCTGGGCATCCTTGCAGAGGATCTCCTCCACAGGGAGGAAGCGGTATTATCTCAAAGCCTCTGTCTTCTTTGATTGTCCCCTGAGACCTCCCCTTTTTGTGTCTCACTTTTAGACGTTTACTTTTCTTCCTGTCCTGCCCTCCTCTTCTTTTCTGTTTTCAGTTTTCTCTCTGTAACTATCCATATTTTCCGCTTTTTTCCTGCACACACAAACAGAGATGAAATGCTTTGCACACACTTACTGTACTTTGTGTATGCTCTATTTGAGAGAGCAGCTCAGGAGTTAAAGTAACAGATTTAAACCAGACAGGGCCCATGATCGCGGATAATGATGATGCTGTCTTTTGTGGTCTCTGCAGTTTTGCATGCCTTGGCATTTTACAGGCTTGCATGTTTTTGGGACTGTGGTCAGTGAGCCTGGCAAAGGCACAAGCTCATGACTCTCAAGCTGCTCTATTTTTCCTCTAATTCTCTGCTGTGACCTAAATGATTCCAGAGTTGGCTTTGTTAAGAGATCTTTGTTGTTGCAGTTCTTTGTTTGGTCTGTATATAGTATGTAGTGTCCTTTTGTACGTGTTTAACAACAAATTCAATTATTATCATGCATCATAAATGCAAAAAGAAAACAGGATCTGAAACAGGCCTGATCAGTGCAAAAGGATCAATGCAGGGAACTTTGGGTAGATAAACCCAACCAGTTCACAGCACCACGTTGTTTGGTTTGGTATCTCTTGTTAATTCAGCAGAAGTTTTAACCCAACAGAGCACATTGATTATATCAGTCGCTGGAAAGTTTCAGTGAAAACAAACCTTTTAATGGAAGAATGGAGAACTTGATTTCATAATGCTCGCGAAGATCCGAGAGAGTCTCTTTCCCTTGGGGTGCTTTTTCTGGGCATATCTAAGACTATAACATTTCTTATTTTTCAGGTTAAGAAAATAAACTGTCTCTGCTTGAATGATAAAAGTGATAAACTGTAGCACTCAGAGCTTTCAGCACTCGACCCTGGATCAGGTTACCAAAGCAGAGCAGTCTGCCTGCCATACAGTGATTTAAACCAGGTTCTTGTTTCCCAAGGGGGACTTACAGTGTACACAGAATACATTACTGATGCAGAGCCCTGCTACATGATACATCATTAGACCAAACTTTATTCAGCTGCTGTCTGTGTTATTCACACTCAACTATAGATCACTATATTAGGCATTAATTTTTGTTACAGACGGTATTAACCTGGATCATATTTCTTTGGCTATGTTCAAGTTGGATGTTTCTCTGACTCGGTCCTGAAATACCTCAGCACTACTTCAAAGAGTTGCCTTTAAATCTGTTATGTTGGCCAAACTTCATGTTCATCTGCTATGAGAGAAAGCCATACAAAAAAGAAGAGTTGAAAAAACATTTAATTGTTTGCTGTGGTTATTTGACATGTACAAAAGAAAATGGCAGTTGTGGTTAGTTGCTCTGGTGAAAACATGTTAGTGGGGCTGTAAAGTGTGTCACAGTCACTAGTTTGAGTTTGACGTTTCGTCCGAGACTTCCTTAATTTCTTATATTAACTAGAGAAGTACAATGGTATAGCAATCAGAGTTTCTCTCTTTCACCAAACAAAAAGTAACATTTGCTTCATTGCCTTGTTAGCTCATAGTCGAACACACTTTATTCAAACTCAACACAACCAAAATAAAACTCAACAAAACAGTCTTTAGTTAGTCATGTTAGTCATCTAGCTAGTTAGTCTGCTGTTCCAACAATCACCGACTCTGGTTTGGTCAAAATAAATCCTTAATTCACTGAGTTAGATGTTAAAAAAAAGCTAGCTTTGCTGAGCAGCGGCTGTCACTCCTTATGGGGCAGCAGTATATCACATTTCAACAAACATAAAATTAACGGTAACAAAAGAAAGAGAAACAAATGTAATGTTATTTCTCCACTGCTTATCTTGTCATTACTGCAAAACTTCACCTCAGTGGGTTTGCGTCACAAGTTGGCTTATTCATATGAAAGCATATGCAGAAGTGAGCCAGTTACAGTGGTTAAAATAGCAATGGCACACATAAGAATGGCCACCGCTCTGACTAGTCTGCTATGTTGATTTGAATGGGATTTTCCGTTTTACATTTATTTTATTTTTTACGAGTAAAGCTGTCATAATGCCTGTCTTACAAAGTAACAGCCACTGACACTGTTAAGCCATTAACTAAAAAAATACCTTTATTTTCTTTTTCATTCTTTTGTTGTGACTTAGAAATATGTTATTTATGTAGCAAAGGAGGGCAGCGGTGAGCAGATTAATAGGTGTAGTAACTCAGGCTTCCGGTGATGCACATACGGTGATATACTCGTTTTCCACACCACTTTTCTCTTGCCTCTATTTGCAGGTTGCAGCCATGTGTTCCATGTGTTTATAGGAGAGTTGAAATTTGCAATTAATGTTTAGTTCTTTGAAACAAGAACATGAGCCCATTTAGCAAAAATATGTGGTGTGAGTAAAAATTTAGCATGCTTTGAACTCTTGCTCAACTTTTACAGACCAGAATGTAAACACTGAGGCTGAATCTGTGTTTTTGCAGTAGGCTTGTGTAATAAAACCTTGTTAATGCTGGTAATGACTGCAAATACCTTACAGTCGAAATAGTAGAGGACTGAAAGCATGCACATTTTCATTGCAACTGCAATCCACAGTGGCTGACTTTGCTAATTAATGCACACTTAACAAAACAAATAGGTGATTTGTTTAAATTAAAACTACTGTTATGGCCCCCCGTGTTACAGTAACATGAGAGAATTCTCAAAAAATCGGTGCTCAACCTTGTTGACTCCAGCAAGATTAATGGCATGGAACCCAGTCATGTGATTCATCAGTCTGCCCCTTAAGTCCATTGTGGTTTAGTTAATAAAGAGCTCGGTACGTCTTCAAGGCAGCTTCATCTCGGTCAGGAAATCAGTGATATATGTAGTAAGGACAGAACAAACCTCTACTTTGTTCTCAGTTAATGGTCCGCTCGGTGCTCTGTGATGTTCTAAGTCGTCTTTGTGTTGGAACCTTGCCTGGTACAAAAAATTGAGTTGTCTCTAGACTGAGAGATGAGTTGTTGTGGCGAAAAGTTACACAACACTTAATCCTGCCACCAAGTTCTACGTCATGCGTCACCGTAGGTTTCTTGCCTATGAGAGTGAATAGTGCGCAGTCATTAGAACATTTGTGGTTTAAGTGTTCTCTGTTTTTGTGTCTTGGTTGCTATCATCAAACGGAAAGGTTCAATTTCTGTGCAGCAGCTGCAGCTGCAGCTTATGGTAAAGTTTTAGTGGTGGAGCTATTTACATGTGATGTGAAGCATTGGTTCCAGTGTTATTAAATTTGAGTCATCACTGAAGCTCATGTCTGAGCCCTGTAGCCAGCCTTATGTGCTTTCAGGAGCAATGAAATATTCTTCTCTGTGTTGTGTTGAAATTGAAGTACAGTTTAATTTTAATATGACCTACTATGATGACTGAAGTGTATTTTTAGGTTCAAGAAAAGCCTCACACTTGAAACTATTTCCATTCACAATATTTAACTGCTTCTGGTAAGTCACATATAATGCAATCAAAATATAAACTACATTTGTTTGTTTGCATTTTGTAAGTGACATATTTTATTGATCATTTTCCTACAATATTTTTGTGTCATATTTCGTTTTTTAATTCTTTTCTGTTGTGACTTGACACATTGCTAGAAAACACTTTCTAATTTGGTCTCAGTTTAGAAAAGAGCTATTTTAAGAAGTCTAACATTCCACCGTTTACTTAAGATTAAAATGTTGCGAGTATCACTTTAAACACTATGTGGGAAAGGCATAAAAAAATAATATGCACTTAGGCGTGTAGAGTTGTTTATTGGGTACAGTCATGTGATTATGGCCAAGCATAGTAAAATCTTTGAGTGTAGCAGTTAGCACTTTTCTGATATGTCTGAAAACTTAAAGTGGTGGTTGGTAAACCTCTCAGTAGAAGGGAACTGTATGATGCTTCAGGTATTATGCTTGCTGTCTAGATTTTTAACATCCACTGATTACAAAAAAAGAGGTTAAGGCAAGTAAATAACTTTGTAGGACACAGGCATCACAAATCATCTGTTGCTAATTTATAAGGCCTGCATCCTATCAAACTATTATATTTCTTCTAGGGCCTTTTTTCTTGGCTAATCCAAGACACACCTCCGTAGCAGAGTTACATTATGTCCAGAAGGTAGAATTCAGAAGGTCAAATAGCAGCAAAGAGCTTCCCATGCGGTTTGAGACTGCTTTGTTTGAAAATCAACTATTTTGTTTGCATTTTGAAATACTTGCTCAGAGCTGCAGTGACGCATTGTTTAGGCTTTTAGAAAGCTGCAATGCTTTATATTGGAAACTGTTCACTATCAACTGTGTTGCTGCTGGCATTAAACCAGTTCTCAGTGTTTACTTGAATAGAATAGCTAATTGTTGGCGTGAGAACCAGTCCTCTTTCTTTCATCCAAAATATTGTAACTACAGCGGTTTCTTTGGCTTTAGAAGGCCTTGTTTTATTGTGGTCCAGTGTCATTATGTGAATATATCAGGCGCCGCTGTCAGTGTGATGAATTAAGGTAAAGATAATTGTTACTGATCGATCAAGCTGTCATTTTCAGGTGCTGCGTGGTGAGAGGGAAGCAGTGGGTGCGGCATGCTGAGGCCACTCCCCCTGGCCCAGGATGAGTGTCAGAGATGGCGCTGCCACCATGGCAACGAATGCAGGTGGAGGAGGGGGGGGAGGCGGGCCAGCTAGCCCTAATGACCATGATGGCCGCTCATACCTGCTCCAGATCTACCCACGGTTGGCTGCCCAGTCCACTGCCTGCTGCAACATTAGGTGAGTGCGCCGTGGCATTATGGCTAGAAGATGTAGCACCAACTGTTCATATGTAGCTATGATGTTGTTGAAGTAGAGAAACTCCTGTAAATCAGCAGTGTTCAAACTGAACTATTTCTTTCTACTCTTCAGAGTGCAGAAGGATGCAACAGCAGCCTCCGTGATCTCCGACGCTGCCACGGCACTGGGGCTGGACCCTGGCCGCATGTATGTGCTGGCAGAGGTGAAGGAATGTGGCGGGGAGGAGTGGGTGCTAGAGGCCGGAGACCTGCCAGCACAGAGGTTTCTGCTGTGGCCTCGGAAAGCCCAGGAGCAACACCCGCAGAGCCTTGGCTTTTACTTCTTACTACAGGTAGAGTTGAGAACATACAGTTCATTTTGCAGTCAGACACAGTGGATGTGGACAGCTGAGTCCTCCCACTGTCCGACTATTGCAATCTGCTTCCTTCTGCTCTTGCTTCCTCTTTGTTGCAATTTTCAGTGAAAAACAAAAACAAGTCGTCAACCAAGGTAACAAATTATACACTAATGATGGATAAACAAAAAGGCAGTTAAATTAGCCACATGCAAAATGTTTCCCAATATCATTTCATCCGCTTTAAGTTCAATGCCATATGGGACTGTTCTTAAATATTTTGACTGCTTTTAAGAAATTTATACAACCCAGAATATTTCAGAATATCTCAGAAAGATCAGATAGTGCTTCAGTTTCAGCAATAAACATTTAAGTGTTTATCTTTTCCTTTCTCTTATCCAGGAGAGGAACCATGATGGCACTATCCATTATGTCCACCTTCCACCTGTGACCAAGGAGCAGGAGGCCCAGCTAGCCGCCAGGGGCTTCCTACCTCCTCCACAGGATGACTTTGCAGACCTCTGCAACCTCCCCGTCCTCAATGAGGACAGCATATTAAACAACCTGCGCACACGCTTTTACAAGAAAAAGATCTACACCTATGCAGGCAGCATTCTCATCGCCATCAACCCCTTCAAGTTCCTGCCCATCTACAACCCTAAGTACGTCAAGATGTACGAGAACCACCAGCTGGGCAAACTGGAGCCTCATATTTTTGCCATCGCAGATGTGGCCTACTACGCTATGCTCAGGAAGAGGGTGAACCAGTGCATTGTCATCTCTGGGGAAAGTGGCTCAGGCAAGACCCAGAGTACCAACTTCCTGATCCACTGTCTGACTGCGCTCAGCCAGAAGGGATATGCCAGCGGGGTGGAGAGGACCATACTGGGAGCTGGACCAGTTCTGGAGGTAAGATGTTAACGATATTTTGGCCAGCGTCTAACTTCACTTCTTATAACTTTTGGCTGACAAGCAGTTCACGTTGAGTTTCTTTCTACTATAAAATTGAGTAACTGGTAAACTAGTGTAACCTGCTCTCGCTCTTAAACAAAGCTTAGTGACAGGCTTTGGTTGGGAACATAGGTTAATGCTTCCGAAGAGCCAGTATCTGTTTTGTATAGGGACACAAGGAAATAATGAAATATACTGTAGATTATATTATTAAATTGTTATTGGTAGATCCTCATTAGCTTCAGAGCCTCTCATCTGTCTGTCACATCAATCACATGGAAATTATCTCATATTGCATATGATGTGTGAAAGCAAATCACCCTTCTAATTGCTGCACTGTCTTCAGTCAGGTGTGAAATACAGTGCTATTTCGATTAAGTCATACCCTAGAGTGACATTGCCTCTTTAAAAGTGACTCATCATGTTGTTAGGAAATACACACATACACACACACACACACACACACACAGTTCATAAGCAGAGGGTGCAAAATGCACTGAGTTATATTTTTACATTATATTATATTATGGGACAGTAATTGTCCCCAGCTCAGTGGTTAAGAATGATAAAACATCCCATGAAAGTATCAGATCCCATGCAGTGCTCAGCAAATGTATTTTCAGGCTGCAACTCCATTGCACTTCCATGCGTGGGCTGACCTAATGGGGCATATGGTAGTCTGTGTGCAGTGTAAAAGACTTTAACATAAAGACTATGGTCTACTCAAAAAGAAGAAATGAAAAAGAGGATGGGAAGTTGCTTTATTCACTCGTCATGTGGCCCCTTGCCTTTGCAAATGCTGTGGGAATCTTGTCGAGATAGTGCTGTTTGTTTGTTTTCTATCTCTGCCTACGTTTGAGCAAACACTGATCTTTCTGATTATGTTTGAAATGCAAGTGCTGACCTTGCCCCCTTTGGGTAACTGATTGTGTAACAGTATGTTTTTGACAATTAGAATATATAAACAATATGGAATTAATTTGGAGTAGTTGTTGACCAGAAGCTGGTATTTTTTGTGTTTCAGTTTTTGATTCGGTCAGGTGACTTGCTTTCTGCTCTCTGAGAAATTAAATGCTTGTCCTGACTTGCTCTCTACAACCGCTGAGAGGACAGAGTTAACCAAAAGTACAGCCAGACTCACACAGAAAGCTTTATGTACTGTTCCATAAACTAGTGGGAGAATATCTATCAATAAATCATAAAAACTTGTGTTCTCATGATACTGTTTTCTAATCACTGCAGTGTTAATATTTGCATAAGGGCAGCTGGTGGATAATTATGGTGCACAGTTTTCAGGCCTGACTCTGGACAGACTGACCAACAATCAGCTGAGTCATATGGACTCTGAACAGACAGAGTGTCTCCCTCGCTCAGTTGTGTGATCAACTCTGGTGAGCAACTGTCTCAATGATATACAGGAAAAGGCAACGATAACCAGATGAAGCACACCGCCACATCTTTCCTTTCTCATGCATTTGCATTGAAAATGCATATTAGCTAACCAAATCAAAACATAAAGTCATTTTCACTTACTGTGTCCTGTCAGCAGTTTTGAGTTGAACGTGTGTATTTATGTATGTGTGAATAACTTTGCATGCCAACAGGCAAAAAGCTGAGGGTATCTTTATGCTGCAGACAGTTAAATATCCAGGGCTCATTGCAAAATACAGCCCTGTGTTTGGTGACAAAAGAAGCACCCTCAAATCCGTGTAGACAAGTAGACATCTGTTAGCTTTTACATTGTTGATCAAAAAACAGTGGAATCGTGAAAGGTAAGTTGTTACACAGTATTGTTTTTGCTTGAGTTTAAACCTTTTGCTACGTGGCAAAGCACAGAGTTGACTTCATTTTGTTTATTTTTCATCCCTGTAATGAAAAACGGGGTCTCCTCCACTTTCACATATGGAAGAATTTACCTCTGGTCAGACCTCAAGCAGGGTTATTATTGTGAAGTCATTTTCAGCGTCCACATCACTCCTACTCTCATGCTCATTTACAAGGTATTGTGAAGGTTGTCTCACATTGTACTGCGCACTGTAGACCTCCATCACAGCAAGTTTTACTCCACTTGTGATGTATATTTTCAAAACTGAACTATTCAACTACCCTCAAGTTATGGCTCTGCTGAATTAGCCATAATGTTGTGTGTTTGTGTGGTGTACTGGGTGGTATGAAAGTGTGTGACCCTAGTTTAGGTCATGTTGTGCTTGAGAGTGCTTCCTGTTAGCGATGTAATCTGGATGTATGTTTGTGATTTGAGATATATGGAAAGACGAGAGTTGAAAAAAAAATCAAATAAGATTCTGCCTGAGGCTGCAGAATAAAATTTAGCATGGGAAGCCCCCCTATCTCTGCACAATCACATGAATACCATGTAGAAGAAAAGCAGAAATCCCAACACAGAGTTCCAGTTTAATAGCCCTTCGTGGTGTGGGGAACTAATTACTCTCAGTCCTGGTCTGGAAGTAAATCTCCTCTACAGATTTTTCTGTTTTATTTCGCAGTAATATGGCTAAAAATAGACCTTTAGCCAGAAAAGCTGTACGTGGAATGTGGTTTACTCAAAGTACAAAACTGTGCTGCAAAGTGAAAAACCCCTAATCTGTGAAACTAAGTCGACTGGAACACAATACTATGGAGCAGAACAAAATTAAACAGAACTGGCCACAAGCTGTTAATGGCAAGAATAAAGGGTGGGCAGCCACAGTAACATGCAGGCACAGTGTATCCATCCATCATCTGTCACTGTCGTCTGCACACCCTCTGACTCAGTACTGGAGCCTTCACTCACAGAGCTGCTGCTGCTCTCAGATGCATTTGAATAAGTGCAGCGTTGGTCCCTTGATGTGTGTCAGTCTGTCAGACACTTTGGTTCTGGACGGCTGATTGAGAAAAGGGGAGCAGAGGGAGGTGGACAGATTTTCCCCTCCATCAGCAGAGTTCTGGTCCCTCTGGCAGACACGCTGCCACTCTGCCGTTTACTCCCAGAATGCACAGAGTGTGTTAACCCGGTCCAGGGCTGTGGTTGTAGGGGCAGACAGGCAGACGGGTTCGGTCCTTGCTGGCTTGGTTGATGGGGGAAGTAGAGGTTAAATTCCATCTGCGACCAGTCGGTCAACTATCTTGGCTGCTGAACAGCTGTACATTTCCCCCCTTGGCACTATTTTTTGCATCTAAAGTTGCATTTTACTCCAAATAGTTAAAGCATAAGTGGAGGCAGATGCAGATTTTCCACACTATTACGTGTTGAGAGAGTTGGTTAATGTGAAAAAATTCTGTTTTGACAACACGCTAGCTTTAGCAGCGCATTGGTAAGATGGCTGACATGAAACAAAAGTCACTTTACAGAGGAGGCAATCGCTTGTCTGAAATGTTGCTCCCTGCAGTTTCTCTCTAACAAATAGTCTATCTCTTGTGGTTCCTTCCTGACAAGTTCCAGTCAAGGCCTTAAATATGGAGTGGAGATTGCTATTAATAGACAAGTGTACCAACATGAAGGAATTTTTACTTTGACAGAAGGGTTTATTTGGTTCTTTTTTTGCTCTGGGGGCTTATCATGTTACAGAGGTGGAAAATGTGTCTGTGCATTCTGTGTGTGTGTATCCTGAAGCTATAGGGGAGGTCTTCAGGCCCAAGTCACACATTTTGAGGAGATGAGATCATCGTTTATGGTGCTGGACAACTGTGTGCTGTGTTGCTGGCAGATTGAATGGCCCCGACCTGAAACCATGTGGGAGATCTGCTGTCCTACTTAATTTCATTGTGCCATTTCTTTCTGTTCTATACACTGTTCTATTCTATAAATTTCCCTCCTTTGTCTGGAAAATAATGCAGGTAAAAGAACGATTGTCCTTAATACTTTCTGCACTTTGCACAAATAAGGCTTCTGCCTACACAACAACCCACCAGCTCTGAATGAGTACGTCACTCGTGAACTGGTCCAACTGGTTGATCCTCGGTTACGTAGTTCTTTTGGTGTCTGTGTTTTCTTTTGCTGGCTTTGAAGCCTTTTTATTCTTAAGGTCAACAGGGCCCTCCTCTGTTGCATAGAGTTGGCTGACACATTGCAGGCAATATATTGGAGTTATGTGTTTAATTACAGGGATATAAAAGTCAAGCTTTTCTCATCCTAGTGTCAGAAGACAGTTAAATTAAACTTTCCTTGATATGTTTGTGAAAAATAGGTTTTTAAAATGACTAGATATAAAAATTCACATGGAGCCCCATCAGTGCCCTTAAAAATTAAATTTGGCAAGTTGATTACATAGCAACTGCTGAAGTTTAATGGGGTTGCAGGCATGAAAAGTTTGATTAATGCCTCTTTAGTCTTTGCAGTATAATCAGAAAGTAGTTAGTAGTCAAAGTGTTGGGATAAAAGCTTGATTCAAACTTTCAGGGTCCTCCAAATATGAAAAAATGAATATGCTACAATCATTTCTAAGGTGAAGAAAAGCTGTTTTCATCTGAGGTCGCCAGCAGGGTTTCATGCTCAAACATAAAACTCTTTTCATCAAAAGTACAGTGTAAGACACAACTTTTTTAGTCTCCTATCCATTCAGTGATGTAATTAAATTGGTTGCTGAGGAGAACATCCTCACATATAAAGCCTTTCAGGGTAGCCTGACCTCCGAGTTGCGTCCTAGTCCCCAGCCTCCTCCATGTCACTCTGTCTCACAGCTTCAGACAGGAAGTTCCTATCATCCGGAACCCTTTTTAACAGGAAGCAGCTACGACAGGGGAAGTAGCAGCAGTAGTTCTCTGTGCTGTTAGCTCAGGGCCTTGAGGGGCGTGGATACACCAAAGTATTGTATTGTTGTTCAGGAAGTGCAGAGCTGGCCATTCTGTCTGCTGAGCCATTGTTTATCTCTTAGTTACGGGTTGCACCTCTCTATTCCTCAGCTATATTTGGTCAGGCTGGGTGGCATTGTGTATGAGTCTGGAAAAAGCTGGCATTACTGAGTTTAAGTCACTGCGTCATGCACACGTGTCATTCCTTTTTCATAATCATGTTGAAGAGTGGAATATGATGTTCCCTTTACAGGCTAAGCACAGCGTACATGTAGCAGCATGTTGCAGGCCACTTCAGGGCCTATTCATGGTGCTCTGACCACACCACAAGCGAAGGTTTGATGTGGTGCACAGCTAGACATGGGTGGAGCTGCCTGAAATGACTCCAATCTGGTAAAACACAGAACCACAAGAGGAGCAAAACTCGTGCTAGAAACCATTACTCAAACTATTCCACACTTTTTACCTCTGACATCTTCATTACTTGACCCTTTGTTACATATGCATCAAGGGGTAAACTTAATTATTTAGACATTAGACAGCAAACTCTTGAAGATGTAAACTTCTGCCGTAACAGTCGAGAAAGTCATATTCACATTTCTGCCCTATGGTTTGTGTCGGAAAGTCTTGGTTGCAGAGTTGCAGAGTTAAATACAGAATGCTGAGGTCACAATCTGGGCTAATTGTACTGTAACATTGCAAATGCCAGTATTTTGGACATATTTCAAATACAAATATATAAAAACAACTTATTCCAGCAAAGATTCTTCATCTAAAACTATGCATACTGTTGAAATAAGAATAATTTTACACACAAAAGAATTGTGTAAGTATAGCATAGAATACACAGAGTTATGGGTAATGCTACAGAAAATATATTTCACTGACAATATTTAGCGTGGTTCATGTTGCCATTACGTATTGCAGCCTTATGTTCTGTAGTGGAGTCAGTTATCAGTTGTGACACCACGCATGATGTATACTCAATTTTGAGATGCCTGTGTGGTTTGTAATGTTCTCAGTAAACATGCTTGAAAGATGAGGATTGCTGAGATTTTTGCACTAGATTAATAAATAGTGAAGAAAAAGCTGTTTGCTGTTTTACTGGGCTCACTTGTGATTTATATTTTACAGAACGACTCCATCGAAACCTTGTTGGTTTGTTCTGTTTGCATTAATTGTTGTTGATTCAGCTAGTATTAGTCCTGTGTGTGTGGATTGGCATTTTTAGATTTTGTCCCCAGTATATAGACATGTATGCAGTTTACTTCAGAGTTAGTCCTTCTCCATGAGGTTTTATCATATTCTGCTATAGTGCCAGTGTGTAGGATTTAGCGGCATATAGCAGTGAGGATGCAGAACTAGAATTTCTCCTATGTGCTAAGTGTGTAGAACTATTGTGACGGACACGAAAACGCGATTGGCTGTATATAGACCCGGTGACTGGTTTGTCCATTCTGGGCTACTGTAGAACCAACATGGCAGACTTTGTGGAAGAGGGCACACTCCATATATAGATATAAACTGCTCATTCTAAAGTAAAGAAAACACAAAGAATCTTTTTTCTTTCTGGTGATTATAAAGTAATGAAAACATAGTTATGAATATCATAAACAATTTCTGTCCATAGATGCCCCTAAAATCCTACACACTAGACCTTTAATCCCCTGCACAGTTAAGCAAAGCATAGCATTTACCCCAAAGTTAATGCATGCAAGTGTCTGATCTGTTTTCCAGCCTTTGCTAATAATAACGATCATGTATTACACTCAACCATTGCATACTGAAGCAATTACAGTCTTTTTTTCTCCCAACCACCACCACTACCACCACTTTATTTCCACTATGCTGTCATCCAACACAAGTTACTTTGTTTTCCACTGTAGTTGATTCACTGCTGTGTAGCTGTCATGTGATAACTGACCTAACGCTTTTCATATAAGCTTTTTTTGTCAAAATTAAAGCCTCTGTCATCCAAGGCTGTTGCCTATATGTAAATCTGTAATCGATTTAGTGCTGCAACTTACACTTGTCATCAACGGATCTGTTCATCACAAAATAGTGATAGTCAAAAAATTGAAAATAGTGAAATTTGACAATTTCAAAGATGCCTAAAGAAACTCCATCACGCTTGTTTTGCCCAACCGACAGTCCAAAAATACATTATTTAACATGACATTTAATGTTATAACATGATGTATAAAGTAGCAAATCCAACATTTGTGTCACTAGGGCAAGAAAAATTCTGCCTTATTTTGCTTTATAATTAGGTATGTGATTATTGTTTGTTTTTCTATCTATCAATCTATTAATTGATTCATTTTTTTAATCCTTTAAGCGCTAAAATCTTCATGTGTAAATCATCTGTGTTGGGAAAGTGTCATCTATTTTATTAGTGACCTGCAAGTAATTTCCACTGAAATAGAGAGGATTGCCATGTCATTCGGTTAAAGGCAAGAAATAAAGAGTTTAGAGATATCTTAACCTTCATGCAGTGAAGTCATAAGGTGGTTCAGTAAAACCCCATTCATTGGAACATTCACTGTTATTGAATCGAAGCACCAGCCCCTCTGAGCACTTTCGATGCTGTTATTGTACGTCAAAGAATCAATTCTTTGTTAACAGTTCAGTTGAGTTAAGCTTGAGGGGTTTAAGTGTAGTTGATGGGATATAGTGTCGGCTTGAAAGCAAGGCCGAGCATAGAGGAGGAACTGTGTAGAGACGTGGTTGCATTCAATCACTGCCAACATCATGTGATTTTACCAAAGCATTTTTTCATATTCAGGACAACAACAAACAGTGATTATTTTCTCACTAAGTATCACCAGTGTTTTGCCTCAATATTGCAGCTATACCAGTGATTATATAGTTCATTACCTTGCTGCTTGGTTCTCCAGTTAACCTGTAACTGAAGAGTATGTACACTTGCACGAGTGTGTGCTGTTGCCCTCTGTGAATGTGGGAACTCTCTTTGTGACGGTTGGACTATTTAGACTCCTTTTGTGAGTGTAACCATGCTGTAGTGAGGTGTCAGTGTCAGGGCCTTGGCAGCGCCTGTGGAAACGTTTAACTGAAGCTCTTTTGAGCAGCTAGACTTTAAAGGATGCAGCAGTGCCTCAGTGTCATAGCAATCTAGTACCCAAGCACCAGCTGTAGGTTGTTACCGATTATAATTAAGTTTTTGTGTTTACCCTCAGTTTTATAGGCATATTGAATTCATGCAAAAAAAGCTCCAAACTTTAATGCTTTCAGATCACCACAGAAGATATAATAGTAATGACAAATAGCTTGGATGGAAGTATGCCAACTCTCCGAGCGTAGAAGGTTGTTTCTGAAAAGTCAACAGCAAATCTAATTTGTTATCTCTGTGAATGTTTGATCTTGTACACAACATCAGATAGTTTCCGCATGCATATTTTGTTTTGTTTGCAAGTTTATACTAGACTGAAAACATTTAATGCCATTTTAGAATATATAATTTGTCTGTGCCCCACTCGCTTGTTGAAACAAACAACTCATAAACTGCACAATTTTAGAGACACTCCCCTAGTTTGGTTTGTAAGGAGAAGTGTGTGTGTGTGTGTGTGTGTGTGTGTGTGTGTGTGTGTGTGTGTGTGTGTGTGTGTGTGTGTGTGTGTGTGTGGGTGTGTGTGTGTGTGAGGGGGGGGGGCTGAATGGGGATGTGAGACTTCATTCGGATAGGTCTCGCTCTGTTGAAGTGGAAGTGTACAGGGGAGCGGCCTTCCAAAGAAGCTGGCGCACCACAGAGAGGAATCAGTTAAGAACGAGCTGAATGTCAAATAATGATCAGTGGATCATTATTTGACACCCGCAACATGCAGATATGTACACACTGCAGATCGCTGGGCTCTTCTGCTTTCACTCTCTTCTCTAACTCTCTCTTCCCTCTTTTTTTCTTCCATAAACTCCTTGAGAGCAACCCTATTTCGTAAGAATGCAGATTAGACCTCTCCGTGGACATTGTTTGGAAAGCCGTCAGTCCGCTTCCTCATACCTGCTGAGCCTTCCAGCCAATAAGATTGTCTGCTCATGGGCAAGTTCGAATACGAATGATGCTGTGACATGTTTAGCATTCCCTCCGTGGTGCAGTGGCGCAGGCTTTTCAGAGATTTCCCAGGGTTTTGTGCTCTTGGCTGCAAGGTTTGTGGAGTGGGGGTGATCAGAGCAATCCTGGGCACAGTGGGCGGCATTGAGCAGCGACACACTTTGTGCCAAAACACACTAACCCTCAAACCTGGAACTGAGGGGATGGTATTGTACTCTGTAAACACAGGCAGCACCTGAATAAATAAATGTACGATTTTACACTATTTATTGGCATATTATACATACAACCAGACACACACACAAAGAATAATAATGGTGGTGGTGGAGTTTGTGTGTGGTATATGCAGGCACACACACACACACACACACACATTAAAAAAAATCAAAAAAGAAAGAGAGAGTGTGGGTGGGTGAGCCCAGTGAGTGGGTGGGAAGAAGTCTTGTCTGAGCACATCCATATTGGGCTGAAGATAATTCTGGTCACAGATTACAGAAAAATGAGAATCTCTGTTATCATCCATAAACAAGCAACAACTCTTGCCTCATACTTGCCTCAGGTCTCAAAACTCATTTAAAACCACACTCTCTGAAAAAATGCAGTTTGGTGCAAAATTATAGTGATACAAACTGGGTAAAAAGAGGAAAAGTTTTAGTCAAATGAGAAAAGAGTAAATGCAAAACCTGCAGGTCCACTTAAGCATCAGAAATAGGTCAACGGTTCATCCCAAGGAATCTCAGTCAGACCCTGTAGGTGTGTTTGAGTCCAATCAGCCTCAACACCACTGTATCAAATTCACCCTGCAACTACTTTTGAGGATACAATGTGGCTCCTATTTAACATGCACTGAGTCAACTTCCCCTGCGGTGGCCTTTTGTTGAGTGTGAGTGTGTGTGTGTATCTGTCTATCTGTAACCATGTGAGCATGTGCATCATGAAGAAGAAAAAAAAAGAGTGCTATTCTGTTACCGTATCAATGCAGCAAAACGGGGCCCCTCAGCAAGGCCTGGTAGCTGGGCTCTGTGTGCCCCTGGCTGGGTTAGCATTAATTTGAATCCTGGAGAGAAACTCTGCTCCCCTGTTTCTGTCTCTGACACTGCTATACACAACGGCTGTCCCAGCCTCATTTATCATCACTGACCTATGCTCTCTCTCGCTCTCTCTTTTACACACACACACACACACACACACACACACACACACACACACACACACACACACACACACACACACACACACACACACACACACACAGTGAACAAGAGAATGAGGTAAAAAGGTCTTGAAGCAGGAAGAGATGGATGGTAAGAGAGAGAGAGAGAGGAGGGCAAGAGGGGACAATGAATTGCAGATGCCTGCCCCCTCCTTAGACCCCTAACATACACAAAACACAAGCATGCCAACACGTGCGCGCGCACACACACACACACACACACACACACACACACACACACAGTCCCACCCCCTTCTGAAATCTCAGCTGCTGTTTAAAAACAAGACTTAACCCCTTGACTATCTAGTTTCTTTGTTGTCATGGTGATTTGTTATTATTGTTGTTGTTTACTTTAGTGAAGGTGCTGATACATGTGCTGACACTCCCAGATATTGTTGCACTTAATAGCATCTCCATATAAGGTTTGAAATTCAACAAAGGTCACACTAAAGTTTCAAAACATAAACAGTGAGTAAATTTTTTAAGGGGGGGGCACTAGGGTGTGCTACGACAAAAAATTTGCCCAGTCAAATTTTGCAATTAAGACTTAAAATCAAGCCTGATGTGATCTCCAAGACAAAACTCTTTGGTTTGTCTTTCTGTTTCCCTCTCACTGCTTTACATGTTGTTGTCTTTCACATATGAACCAGTTAATTCATTGATTTATTTAACTAATGGAGGAGAAACACTACCATGGTGATATTTCATTAATCTTAAGAAGTTATTGGTTGATTTTATAAAGCACCGCCTGTTTTCATACCCTGAAATTTACCCTTTATTTGTGTCTTCTGTTGTCTCTCTCAGGCCTTTGGGAACGCCAAGACAGCCCACAACAACAACTCCAGCCGCTTTGGTAAATTCATCCAGGTGAATTACCTGGAGAGTGGAGTTGTCAGAGGGTGAGTAATTAATAGCAAGTGCGTGTGTGTGTATTTTTATGTGTGTGTGTGTGTGTGTCTTTGCATCTGCATTGTTTCCTACAGAACTAGAACGTATAGCCCTTTTTATACAGAGATTGTGCCTTAGGCCAGCTTTGAGGTCCCTTCTTTACAGTGCCATTGCAATTTTATGCAGAACCAAACAGGGGCAACATGCTGCTCCAATATGTGATTGTAGACAACCTGCTGGCATCACGGAAACAAAAGAGGCGTGACGGTCATGACGTTTAACACAACAGCGTCTGCCTTTATTGTGACATATAACAGAGGTGTAGGCATCCTTTTCCAAACAATAACAGTGGCATAACAAAGCAGTTACAAGTTTACTGCCCGTTATATGGCAATTGATCTCATCCTCTGCTCGGAGAGTAAGGAACTCCTAAACTCCATTGTTTTCCAATTTGTGTTGGGATCATTCTGTGTCCCTTCTTTAAATTTGGAGGTTTTGCAGGTCTGTGAGCACAGAGCAGAGAGAACTCTTTGTTTTTTGGGTTTTTTTTCCCACAGCAGCAGTTTGTGGAGTTGTTGTTTGAGTCGCAGAGCGGATAATTGATTAGCCGATCTGATCACCTTATCATTTTGATAGATTAGCAGAGCAGCTGCTGCAGATGTGAGTGAATGCAACCCAGGGCAATCAACGATTAGTTTTACTTTCACTGCACCTGACATTGGTGCCAACTCTGCGCTCCAAGAGTGTGGTGCAATGAATAACCAAATGGTATATATATATATATTCCAATAGCGCTCCTAAATAACAGTCCAGCTCCAAAATTATAAAGTCAATATGTGGTAGCAGATGTTATCATGGCGGGCCACCTCAAATATATGAATGTGTGTAAAACCCTGAATTGACTCTGTACATTGCTTAAGTCAAGTCAAGCCATGCTGCTTTAATCTGCTGCACAACACCTTACAGGGACATGTAAATGATTGTTTTAGTGTTTCGTGTCCTCTTGCTGTAGTGTTAACAGGGTCTTCCACTTGTTTAGTCTAATCTCTTCCTCTTTGCTCTTTTTATGGCTGGTCATGTGGATCCCCCTCTGTGTAAAGTTTGTGTGTGTGTAGACTGAAACTTTCAGCTGTCAGCATGTCCTTCCTTTTTCTCAGCAGTCAGACTCTGGTTAGGAGCTGTATCAAAGTCTGGTCAACTGTGTCACTTCCTCATTTCCTCATCAGGAGAGGGGAACAGCTGCTCAATACAGTGTCTTAAAAAAAAGAAAACACGTTATGCTGTCATTGAGAATGAGTCAAAAGCTGAAGGGCTGCAGAGAATATTCAGTACAATATTTAGACTAAAGGCTAACAGGATGATATTTCTTTCAGGATGACATGCAGACGTTTCATACGAGAAATGAAATTTGATTTCAAACGTGTAAATGCCTGTGGCAACAGCTGCTCAGCCCCACATCGAGTAGGCATCCCCAACCTGATTATCCCCTAATGGCACCATTATTCTTTATTGAATTGCTTACCCTGAGAAAGGTCTGTAATCCAATCACTCGAGTTGATTTTCTCTGGCTGTTGCTTTTTTGTGCTACAAAGTGAACCCTCTTAGAGGAGGAAATGCTGAAAACTATGAATGGAGTCAACCTAAAACACCTCACGTAGTTCCTCTTCACCGTCCGTTCTTGTGTAGCTCTGTGCTTAAAGTACTGGACTCGGAGCAGCATCGCAGCTCTGCTCTGTAGCTGTAACAAAGGCTGCCTGTCTATCTCTCCATCTCCAGTGGTGGCCATTCAGGCAGTCAATAGAGGAGATTACCAAAGGAAAGGCTGCTGTTCCGCTGTTCTCTGCTTTCTGAGCGGACTGACTAAATGACAGACGGGATGTTTTTATGCTCTCACTCTCTCTGTCCGGCTTATCCTTCCTCACTGGGATCGGAGCGAGATGGAGCAGAACTATGAAAAGAAACGCACACTTCAGGGGAGGTGCAAAAAGGAGGTGGTGTGGCAATGAAATATGTCTGAGCATGACCACGTACTGCATTTATCTTTCAGTATGACTGTGTTTGGGGACATCTCTCACTCTTTGATGTATGGTGGCAGATATACTGTTTGGCCAGTATGTTGGTCAGCTCCTCGGACATTTTCTGAAAAGAAGCTTCTGTCAACATTGCTGCAGACACGTGCTGTTCTCCATTAGATCTTTTAAGGAGCTATTGCACTGACAAATTGTCTCCTGTGCTTGCCCTTTAATGCTCCCCCTGAAAATAATTTTACAAGCACACTGTAACATCTATATGTTAAGATGTAAATATGAGAGCCAATGAGACACTTTTTCTAAATGCAACATTTACGGGAATTTACTCTGGAAAGGATTCAGGTGTTCAACTGGTTCACTGAAACAAATTACCTTCACATGTAAAGAAACGATTGAAATACTGGCCACATTTACAAGGAGTTCAGATGACTAGTTTTGGGCACTGATACCTGTACGGGACACCTCTAACTGGTTCAAGAGGTCTTTATTAGACAGATTTCAGTGTGTGAGGGCAGAGGCAATTCCTGTCAGTTACCCAAGGTGAGCCCCAAGATATTTTTTCCATGATGGACGTAGCCACCGCGATGTCACCCATTAGTTTGGGAACTCCTGTTTTGGGGCCTTGAATTTAGCATCTTGTCCCTCGCCATCTTAGAGTTTTGGAGCCAGAAGTGAAGGTAGAGATAACCCCAACGCTACCTGCTAGCTTTGTTAGCAGCATGCATGATGGCTATGATTAATATTTATGTTAAAATTAACTTTTGTCAATTGAAAGCACCCTGAAATAGTGGCAGCACAGCTATACCGAGACTCTGTGCTCCAGGGGTTACACCATGTTTACTTAACCATACCAATACAACTTTTCAATTAACAGCACCCATCCATCACTCAAAGTGTGGACCCCCCTAATTCTGCATAACTTTAAGCCTTAATTACATTTAAATATTATAAAAATTAACCCCCCATTCAGTTGTCATGAATGGGAAAATTAGCTGTAGAGACCAAAACCATTTTTGTACCAGGCTATAAACTTGTTAATTTCTGCTGTAAAGTTAGACATTTAAACATGGGTGCCTTTGGGGATTGATTTCCCTCTATGATCAACATCCACTGGCCATTAGGGAAATTGCAGCGTTTGGACTTCCATATTTGCTTTGTTTTTTAGTCTTGGTGGTTGCAGCTTAGGTGCACCACAAGGCTCTGTCCTGTCAAAAACATCTGATATATCTTTTAACATATATATCTTGAACTTGCATTAAAAAATGTTTTTGAACCAATTTAAATGAAGGTTAAAATGTATTTTTGATTTTGACAATGACACCTACAACAAATCGTCCTCCCAATGTTTTCATAATAATCATAACAGTAAGGGTTTTTTTTCCTATCCTAAGAGAAAAAGAAGGCAACCAGCAGATAATCAGCACATGTATGAAAATGGTCCCAGTTAATGTGTCTATAGTAGTGGCGGCACTTTTAACAGATGGACACAGTACGTTTCTCACAGCACAGCTCTATTCTTAGTGTGTCATGAGGACTGGCGTCAGTGTTGTTTTTGCCTGGCTATAGAAAAAACAACTCTTACTTATAAAATCTGATTTAGACAACTTTATGGCCTTGGCCTGGAGTAGTGGGTAAATACCACTGCTTTTAGTGCATATCTCATGACTGCAGTGGGCTGAAAGCATATCTCTACCCCCACAGTAGCCTTCCAGACTCCTCTTTCCATCTATGATATACTATAAAATAAAAAGAAAATTAATTTTTCGAAACTGAATTAGCACCAAAGCTGTCTGCTTGTTCTCGCATGTGTGTTGCTATGTGATGTGCTACGATCCATCTAACCGATCCAACGCTTTGTTCACCCTTTGATTGTTCCAACCATCTGTCCTCACTTCCCCTCCCGCTCCTCCCCTCATTTTTTATTACCAGCCCACTTTCACATATGACCTGAAAACACACACAAGCACACACACACACGGACAGAGCTGAGTGACCTTTAGTGTTAAGTGATTCATCCTCATTGTTTTTCTTCTTCCCCTTTTTTCTTGTCAACTTCTACCCCCCCCTCCCTTTCTTCCTGTCTGTCTTACAGGGCTGTGGTGGAGAAATATCTCCTAGAGAAGTCTCGTCTGGTCTCCAGAGAGAAGAATGAGAGGTGAGGAGGGATGGGAGGGGTCTTGACCCTTGACCCCCACTGACCTTCGTGGGGCCCTCTGTACAAACATGGGAGGGCTCTTCTGGTTGAATATGAAGTTCAGCTTTAGTCTTTGACTTTAGACGTTCATCTGCATAAACACTTACACACCCACATACATGTACTTACATATGCTCACACTCTAGGCTGACATATTAGTTACCTAAATAATTTATTATATACATATGCCTAATATTAGCTATGTGTCCGTAGTGGACTGAATAATTATAGCCACTGATGTCAGAGTGGACAGTGTGGACATTTGGTAGGACCTTGAATGCAGCACTGATAGATGTGTTGTGACCTTTAGTGACTCTGGTTTTTGTGAGCAAAAAATTAACGCTACAGTTTGTGACTTTTATAAAGAATAACTTTTTGTCATATTTGCTGAAACCATCATTATATTCTAAAAGAGGTATATGAGGCAGTAGTCTGTAAAAAAATAAAAATTAAAAAAAAGAAATCATCAGGTTCCTCTTCCCACTCATTTTAATGGCATTTGTTAGGAATTACCACGGCTCATGGAAAGCAACCCGTCAACACCCAGGAGTTTCTCACACAACTGTCAATCACTGCTCATGGACTGCAGTCAAACATGTTTCGGAA
Organism: Plectropomus leopardus; assembly: GCF_026936395.1. Lineage (NCBI taxonomy): Eukaryota > Metazoa > Chordata > Actinopteri > Perciformes > Serranidae > Plectropomus > Plectropomus leopardus. The sequence continues at coordinate 22,630,628 of NC_142180.1, read as the reverse complement.
ACATATTTTAGTGTACTTTTTAGCTTTAAAATGAGAAAGTTAGTTCTATGCGGTGGAAGCTCCTGAGTTTTCGGCTTGACTGTTTCCAACATGGCGGCTGGGTCACAAACTTTTTCTGTTTTATTTTACTAACTAAACAGTACACTGAAATATGTTTTTAAAAACATCTGAGGCAAGAAATAGGCAATTTAGTAGCAGCATCTTGATTAATTTTTGATCAGTGATGCTGAATTTGACAGTTTAACCACAGTCCACAAGCAGTGATTGACATGATTGCCTGCTGAGTTAGACCCCTCGGCTCTGATTGGTTGTTTTGTTCATGTATTGTTGTGTGGATAAAGTGACAGTTTAAGCAAATATACAAACATTTTTATTAAATGAAGTTACCAACTACAGCTTTATCTGTTGCTATGCAAGAACAGATACAAACATGAGAAAAAAAATCACTTCCTGTCGTCACTCCACATCATCACTCACTCTTCCCTTAAGTCAGACAAACTTTGTTACTCACCGTGACGGCCACGCCACTGCCGAGTAGACTACAGGTCTGTTGCTACTTGTGTGACTAATAGGCAAACAAATATCTGGGCCTTGGTAATTTAGAAATACAGTCAGAGTGAAAGGGGAGTGAGCAAATCCTCCTCTGTCATTTTATTTGCAGTAATATATATTACTGATGAATGAGTCAAAAGAATAGAAAAGCTAGTTTGGTTTGCCAGTGAAACCAATAAACAACTGACTTTTCTAAGAATTGACTGTAGCTACAGCAAAGCTTAAGCTATGAAGATGTATTGATTTAACTGTTATCGACACAGGAAGACTTGCCAACTACTCAATTCGTGTTTTATACTTTCTGTTTCAGATCAGTACAGATAAAGATACAAACAAGCACTCATTGGGCTTAGTCTTTGAAACCACAACCTACCAGTGAGCAGCTTAGCTGAAGCTGTTGATGTATAAAAACAAACTGTAGCTGGTTTGAGTGGGAGGAGCTTTACACATTCATGTTTCCTGTCCAGATTTTCCCAGCTAGTGTTAGAAAAGTGTACCCACCTTCCATTGAGGAGTTGCCTCTGTAACCTTCAGGCAGCCAGCTGCCTACACAGTGTACTGTTAATCATCCGGCCTGCAGTTGCCGTTGACATTGCATGTTGCCTGTCTAGTCAGGGAGTGACTCCACTGTATGATGTAATTGTTTCTTACTGATAAGTGTGGAAACTCATTTCTCCTGTGTGCTTTTACAACAAAGCTTTGTCGCCTATCTACCTGCTCACTGATAGTACGAGTGGAAAACTGTTATCACTGAGCCTCAGACATCGTCTCCTTTCTATTAGTTTGTGTTGACTCTTAGTTAATCACCAGACTCCCCCTTATTTGTGCCCATACACGTGAAGCTCATACCCACTGATAACTGCTCACCACATCAGAAAAACAAACAAATGATAGGTACCAATAACAATAATTCATCCTTTGAAGAGCAGCTTAAAGAGTTTAAATAACTTGATGTGAGTACAGTTTGTGTTTGTGTACAGGCGTTTATAAACGATGATGTGTTGTTTTTCCAGGAACTACCACGTGTTTTACTACCTGTTGTTGGGAGCTTCAGAGGAGGAGAGGAAGGAATTTAAGTTGCTGCCGCCTGAAGAATACTTCTACCTCAAGCAGGTACAATACTGCTCTCCTGTCCCACTACATCCAGCACTTTAAAGTCTGTCTGTTGACAGCAAAAATCATGACATGATGTCATTCTACCATGATCAGTCTATTCAGCCGCAGTAAATAACCTTCTAAGGTTGTTGAATGAACTATAACCTGTTGCTGTGTGTGATTTGACCTTTAAGGTAATTCACTGTTAGCGGACTCTGTATTCATGAAGACTGTCAAGCCTCTGAATAAGCTGCTGAATACACTCCCGGCTTACTGCGCACATGTGCACTGCATGTTAATGAGGCAGTCTTTGTTCTCTCCCTCATTTTTATTCCCCTTTTTTCTCGCCCTCCTTTTCATTCTCCTCTTTTTTTTCCACCTGTCGTCTGTCTGTTTCTTCGTTTTGCTGTCTTCTACTCATCTTTATAGTCTGAATCACGTTTGTTGACATTGACGTCTGGGTAGAAAACCCTTGCGTCATGTACATAAAATGAAACAATTGAGTAAATGCTGCCTCAAGGGGGTCGTTTTTATCCACTTAAAAATAGACCTTAAAAAAACAATATCCGTTTAAGTGTATGCTGTATTTAGAATATTTTTACCACTTTACCTTGCTGTCAGGCTGCCCATACACTTAAATTGATATCAATCTTTTTATCTGGCCTAAGTATATTTTGCTGTGGGCCCCATCCACAGCAGTACATTGCTTAGTTTCCTTGGTGGTAGATTTAATTTTATCAAGGTCACCAGCAAGCAACACAGTACATAAAATAAGCACTGCAAAAACACCATATATGTTTGACCGTGGCCGTGGAAAATCTGAAAAAGTCATGAAATTTCACAATCACATTTTCAAGACCTGGAAAAGTCATCATTAAAGTTTTGAAAAAGTCACAGAACTTTGCTGTGTGTAATGAAATTGTTAGAGTAGACTTCCTTGGATATTCTTTAACGTGTTTTGAAATAAATGTTTATTTTCTTAAACTGTCTATGTAACGTAACTTTAATATGCGTCATTGTGTGATGTCAATTTACCATCAGGTATATTTGTGAATTTCTCTCTGTGTTTTCACTCTCCCACAATGTATGCCAGCGAGCTGAAATTACAATAAGGGGCAAGCAGGGCAAGAAAAAAAATAATATGGGTCCTTTAAAAGTCATGGAAAAATTTTGACATTCTTGTGAATCCTGAACTATATCTGTAAATGTTACAGTTATAGCTGAAAATGACAACAGAAAAAAACAAGTTTTCTGATTTCAAATATCTTAGCAGCTGAAATCATTTGCCAGGTTTCTACCCGGAGGTGATTGTTGTTGTGCTAATCACAGTAATATGCCCTTACTAACTGTCAGTCTTGTTTTCTAGCAAAACTTTAAGATAGAGGATGAGGAAGACCTGCGTCATGACTTCGAAAGGCTGCAGCAGGCGATGGAGATGGTTGGCTTCCTTCCCGCCACCAAGAAACAGTAAGTGAATTAGTGACCATGTTCAGTGTTTGTATTGTGTGTCATGCAGTAAAAAGAAACATCATGCTCTTCCAAAAATGATGAAGGGATTGTGTTGGAAATCCACCCTGAAGCATTTTTCACTCAGTCGTGGAAACAAAGGCCATTTAAGTCCGAGCATTGAGTCACATTACCAAAAATATACATTACAACAAAGAGACTTTTTAGAGCACCAACAATAGCTGCCTACAATTGGCTGTGCAGAAGTTTATTAAAAACAGTGTGTGGATGCGGCACCATACAATGCTCCTCTTCAGTTTAGTTATTGAACATAAACAGATGATAAGACTGATGATCAGCATGTGTAGCACTGTTCCTGTATTGGTCATATGACTTCATTGTCACCATGGCTTTCATCTTACGTCATTTTTATGACTGTGTTGCAGGATCTTTTCTGTGCTTTCGGCCATCTTGTATCTGGGCAACGTGACCTACAGGAGGAAATCGACGGGACGAGATGAGGGGTTGGATGTGGGACCACCAGAGGTCCTGGCTACGCTCTCTGACTTGCTGAAGGTAACATTTTCTCTCTCACATTTTTTCTCTGTCATACTTCATTGTTTTGGGTGAGTTGTCTGCAACTGTCAACATTAACCTGTGTGTGTTCCCACTCAGGTTAAAGAGGAGCTGCTGGTTGAGGCGCTGACGAAGAGGAAAACGGTGACAGTCAACGACAAGCTGATCCTCCCCTACAGCCACTCTGAGGTAGGCACCAGCTATAAAGACATCTCTGCAACCTGTCATTACTTTAAATGTCCAACTGTACACTGAGTGGAGGCCTTCCTCCCTTATTATTCCTTATGCCTTTCTGTTTCTTTATCGACACCACGCCTGCAGTCATTGTGTAGTGTTTGACCTTTATGGTCTCCTTTTTTTCTGTTTTCTCTCCTTTTTTTCTGTTAAAGCCTTTATTTTGCCTCAGTCAGACTTTTGTTGTGATATTATCTGTTTCTAAAGCACATTATGAAATACAAAGGAGGAAAGTAACAAAGTACATTTACTCAAGTACAGTTTTGAGATACATGTACTTTACTTGAGTATTTTCATTTTCTGCTCATCTATACCTCTAGTTCTCTGCATTCCAGAGGGAAATGCCTGTTTTTATTAATTTAAATTTGCTTGAAATTACAATTACTTTTGCTTTTCCACTGTAGTGCAGCTACTGTTACTAAAGTACAGATCTGAGTACTTCTTCAAGGGCTGTTGAAATAGCACCTTGGCTTCTGTTCTGTAACATTTATTTGAGTTTGCGTCACAATAAGCGTCATCTGTCTTTGTCCCATCAGGCCATCACAGCCAGAGACTCAATGGCCAAATCTCTGTACAGCGCCTTGTTTGACTGGATCGTTCTGCGCATCAATCACGCACTGCTGAACAAGAAAGATATGGAGGAATCTGTCCCAGTAAGACACACGCACAGAGACAAATACAAACACACAGAGCCACACACAAGACTTAATTTTGATGTGAAGATAACCATATGTCATTAAATATTTTTGATAATTTTATTTTTTGGTATGATGATTTGTATACATACCTCTGCCTGCTCCTCACTTGTGTTGTGTTGATGTTTCTGTGACAGTGTTTGTCCATCGGTGTCCTGGACATTTTTGGCTTTGAGGACTTTGAGACCAACAGCTTTGAGCAGTTCTGCATCAACTATGCAAACGAGCAGCTGCAGTATTATTTCAACCATCACATCTTCAACCTGGAGCAGGTGAGCGGTCTCGTTTCATTTGCCTCTCCATAAATCCATTTACACGGCACACTGAACAACACACCACCAGAGGACTTGCTCTCCTGTGATTCAAACTTATGACTCTCTTCTCTGCTCTGTGTTTATAATAATGACTACTCAAATGATCACTCATCCAAACATTTCCTCTCAAAAGGGAGTGAAGGTTGCATGCTAGTTTACACAGGAATACAAATCAAAGTTAAATTTGATGTTACATTATTTAGTTATGTATTCAAACTTGACTTTAAAAACCGTAAACTACTGCATCGTTAAGCATACAAAACATAATAACTTCAGTATATAATATTGAATATAATTCAATTTTTTATTGGATCTTTGATAGTATTATCCAACATCAGATATAGCATGGTTAAGACAAACATAAAAGCATAAAAAAACAAACCACAACAAAAAACAGACAGACAGGCAGGAGGTAAAAATTCAAATATTAACAGTGAAATTGTTCCTAGCTTGATTTGTTTTCACCATGAACATATTCACCAAAATGTTCTGCTCTGCCTCCTCCAGGAGGAGTACCAAGCAGAGGGAATCACCTGGCACAACATTGACTACACAGACAACGTGGGCTGTATCCACCTCATCAGCAAGAAACCCACTGGCCTGCTCTACCTGCTGGATGAGGAGAGCAAGTAAGAACAGATGATTCACACTGATTCATTCATGTCTTATGACTGCGAGTAGAAATTTTTATTTTCATTCGGTTAAAGCTTTTCTTTTAATATTTTCTTTTCCTCTGATATTTCTATTCAACCTTCGCCCCTCTTTCCTCCCTTCTGTACCTGTACTCAAGCTTTCCCCATGCCACAGATGAGACACTATTAGCCAAATTCAAGCAGCAGCACCAGGGCAACAAATACTTTGTCCCCACGCCGGTCATGGAGCCTGCCTTCGTCATTCGACACTTTGCTGGGAAAGTTAAATATCAAGTCAAGGTAAGGACAGAGAAGACGTCAGATAGTATAAGCAAAAGGGTTGGAATTAAAATGTCACACTTGGATATGACTTAAATCATTGGTTTTAATTTTGATGGTGTTGTTCTGAACGTACTTGATTTATTTGGCCTCACTAGGATTTCCGGGAGAAGAACACAGACCACATGCGCCCAGACATTGTGGCGTTGTTGCGGAGTAGTGACCGCGCGTACGTACGGCAGCTCATCGGCATGGACCCGGTGGCCATGTTTCGATGGGGCATCCTGCGTGCTACCATCAGGGGCATGGCTGCTTTTAATGAAGCTGGCCGCTCCTGGGCTGCCAAAACTTCAGGTACATTTTTGATGTGACAGTGTCCGATCATTTGCATACGATCTTCATAGCTGATAGCTTGCTGACACTATATAATGCTAAAAAAAGACTACTTGTTCCTAGACTTGAGTCAGAATCATTGTTACAGTAGTGCTGATAAAACACAAAAGTCATCTGCTTTCATTATAGTCAGACAGATTACAGTGCATTTATAAATGTGTCACACACTAGCTGCCCTCACTCCACTTGTGCAGCTCATACCAGGACTTCAGAGTACTTCAGTTTCTCTGCTCTGTAATTAGCCTCTCAGGTCAGCACTTAGAGGAATAGAGAAAAACGTGAGGCTTTAGGAGATTTCTGCATTTTCCATGCACTTCTCAATCCTCCAGACTATTTTGGTGCTCTCAGATGCAGCCCATTGACGTAAGAGCCTTTTTATGTGGATTAACAAGATTAAAATAAAGTTAGGGGAAATAAAACAAAACAACAAAAATGGCTGCAGTCGTGGCTTTGATCACGACTTATTCAATCTGAAAGCCTACTTATGATAAATACATTGTTTTCTTGTTACTCTGCACATTGCACAAATTTGCTATAATGGTATCTTCAGCACATCTTCTCATTAATATGATTGCATGTCCTGCACAAAACTGTACTGCTTTCTTATTCTGAAACGGATATGTGGTACATATTTTTTATGTTACTGTATTTTTAAGGGTTTTTAAAATATTTTTATCGTAATATTTCCATTATATATTCATGTTCTTGGTTTTTGCAGTACTTTTATTTTATTTTTATATCCTCTTTATGTATTCATTTAATGCACTAAAGACTAAAGCAGTGTGTACCTACTTGGTTATAAATCTTATTTGGATTCTGATTCAGATCAATAATGTATTACTTTTATTTATTTATTTTTTGTTTTAGGTGTTGTCCGTCCAATCTCCAGAACTCCTTTAGGAGAGCTTCAGCAATCCAATGCCCCAGTAGACAGAATGTACAAGTAAGTAATGCACATAATTCAGTTGAAAAGTGTGAAATATGTCTCACTTGGGCTGGGTTTCTAACTGCCAGGTCTGTTTCCTCTGGAGGAATCTGCCTTATCACCTGTGGACTTGGAGGCAGACTGTTGGTGCTGTTTACTTTGTGGTTAATAACTCTCTGACTTTTCTTTTATGACTCACACACTGTTTAATTTAAGTATGATCTATGTAATATACAACCTTCATAAAGCTGCAATCTTTCCTTTTTGTATAAACTACACAGCAGCATAATTCCTGTTTGATGCTCCTTGTTGAAGGTGAAAGAAATGTTTCAAATGGTTGGTGAACTGTGGACCTCCACATTGATCCTATGGTGCTGGATGAGATGAGGAAGGATGATGTCAGACACCTTAAAATCAAGTCACCCTGATGAATCCTGCTTCATCTCATCTCAGTCGCCCATATCCTCTCCACCTTTTGGTGACCCCACTGTGTGCGGTTCTCTCCTCTCCCCTCCACAGACGAGCTTCTATGCTCGATTTCTACTTTGATCACTCAGAGGAGCGCCCTCTAGAGGCCTTTGAAGACATCTTTGCTAGCTATGAGAGTAAGAAGTAAGTGAATTTGGTGGACAGGAGAGAGGAATGAAGAAATGAGGCCAAGCAGGAAGGAAATGTGTTTTGTTTTTGGGTAATAGATACAAGTTTGTTCCATTTTCTGAGTTTGCTCCCATCTAAACAACAAAATCTTTTTTATCTATTTAATAAGTTGAATCCTAACCAGTGTATCACATTAGTGTTAATGTGCAAGGTCTGGTTTGTCAAATGTGGCAAAGTCTGATTCTTTAAAAATGGAAGAAGAGGAGGACGTTCAGTACGCCAATATAACGCAGTACAACAAAGTTGCCCTTTACCTTTCGTTCCCTCGCTGTGATCCTCATCTTTTACTGTAGCTGCAATAATCTCTCTCCTTCCTCACGTTTGTTATTCTTGCTATAGAGCACAGGAAGGTGTTTGTACTGGCCGACTCTGATTAGCCACCCGGATTACTTACATCAACTGTGGAGCTTTGGAAGCACACAAGTATTCATACACGTACAGAGGCCCCAAGTCAAATAGACAAAAAGAATTGGGAGCTTTCTCAGAATGGAAACAAACCATGGAGAATATTTTTGGATCGTGTGCCCTCTGAATCTCGACCTTCTGCCTCCTGCTTTCAGATCTGAAATGACTGTTTTTTTACAGAGCAATACATTAACTGCGTTGAACCTCCCAGCACCTTGTTCCCATTATTAAATCATCCAGCCTCTAACAGATCTGCAAATACTGAGGTTTAGAGGTCAGATTCACTGTGACTCATTTGCCGTATATGTTGCCCATTCCTTCACTGCCTGACCTCTGTTTTCATAGTCAGTCATGGTAAGTATAGAAGAGTATTGCATGGACCAGCTCTGGGACACAAAAGATTCCATATTAACCTCACCAGTCCGAGTGTCCAGTGTAACACCAGCCCCAGTCAAAGGAGCGTAAATCCAAAAGCCTCACCAGTAACAACTTACTGTCACACAGCATGGAAACAGACATCCAGTCACACTCAGTGTCAGCTCTGCATGTTAACTATCACAGTGACAGGGATATGAGAGTTAATACAATCCCCACGTACCCCAGTCTCTCTTTGTGTGTGTGTGTTTTTCTATTCTTAAAAGGGATATGGCAGCATGGTTGGGTGGTCTAGTGTGTCTTGTGGTTTCTATGTACATAAAAATGAACAGTGGGAGGATAAATTTTGTGGGTTAGTCTTCGTGGATGAGCAGAGCATGAAGTTCCTCTTGATAACAGACCCCCAGCTATTCTGCAGTCTGTGTTCTTGTCTTTGGTAACTGCGGTGGTGTGTTTTCTTCTAAGGTGTCCTAACTGTGGTGTTCGATCACGCCCCACAATTTTTTTTCTTTCCTTCCTCCTTTTGTTGGTCTTTCCAATCTTTCACCCGTCCCTTCTCCTGCTCCCTGTACTCCCTCCCTCTTTTCCTCTCCACACTGGGTGTGTGTGTGCGCTGTGATCAGAGACATGCATGCAGAGATCATCAGCTCCATTAAGAACTTGCCGTTGGATGGTGAGGACCCTCGCAAGCTGCTGCAGTCCTGGGGTCGCCTCCGCTTCCCTCGACACGTCCTCCAGTGAGTCTGCAGACAGACCTGGTGTCCACTCTTCTCCAGATTAGTCCAGTCTAGTAATCTCAGGCAGAACATGCTCCTATGAAAGCTTTTTTTTCCCCCAAAACAATCTAGACTTTCCCTGTTTGGACCAGCCATGTTTACCTCATAAACCAGCCATATATAGTAATGGCTGTCACATTTATAGCCACTTTTATTAATGGATCATGAACGTCTAATGTAATCTAACAAAAACATCAAACACACTCCTGCTTTATCATCAGGCATTACATTATTAGCTCTGTTTGTAGACACTACCTAGTTTTCTTGAAGGCTACAGCTAAAATGCCTTGAATACCTTCATCAACTGCTGCATGAACATCATCATGAGACTGTGCTGGCATGTGAGGTCTTCTGGAGCATCTTGTGAAAATATGTTCAAGCGGCCTCGCAGCATGTTAGAATTTTCAGCAAATTCTGCAGTCTGACACAGAGAGAGGCTGAACATGAATCGAGAGTCCTTTTTATGTAGTGATGAAAGCAAGAGAGCATGTCTGTCTGTGTATGGTGAGTCTCTGCTGTGCTTGTTGTTTAGAGTCGCATCTCATCTCCTGCAGCAAATCCCCCATCACCCTCACCATCTCACTCATTCATGCCTCCTTTCTGCCCCTCATTCATCCCATCTTCCAGGTGCAACCCTTGATTTCATCACTGACCGGCAGCGCATGAAGATGTCAGCCGTCCGTACTAACCTGGCTTCACACACTCCATCACTACTTGTTCCATCCTCCTGCCTCAGTCCTTTAACGCATCTGTGTCTCTAATTCACCCTGCATCTTTTTTCTTTCTTTTTTCACAGGAAACACAAGAATGCCAAACAGAAGCAGGTCATCCCCAAGGTAAAACTGAGTGACTCTGGAGGAAGAGTGTGTATTGTTGAGTGTCATTCCCAAGTTTTCAGGTAGTTTGGGTCAGTAGTTTTGAAGGAACCACCTCCCTAAAGCACTGGTTTTTGAAGATCTGGACTTAAGACTCAACAATCAACTATCTTTCTCCAGAGTTACATACAACACTTTTAAGTTATATAAAACAACTGGGCTTATTTTGTTTTATTAGTTTTCCATCAGAATTATAACAATTGTGTTTGAGTTAGAAAATGAATTTATCGTATTGCTGTTTTGCAGAGTTTGTTGGATTCTCGGTCTCTGAAGTTTATTGTGAGCTTGACGCTGCACGACCGCACCACCAAGTCTCTGCTCCACCTGCACAAGAAGAAGAAGCCCCCCAGCATCAGTGCCCAGTTCCAGGTAACACCACCGACAACAGTATGCACATTTCACACAGATTCTTCTCATGCAGTACATCTCCTATAAAGCTCCTTGTCCTTTTATTCAGTGATCCATGATATATGCGCGCAGTGAACGCGTGTTGAATTCAGCATCATGCATCGTGCACTTTATACCATGCACCTAATACCATACAGAGTGCATTGCTACTGTATGAATTGTTGTATTGTTTTTAGTTGTTGTTTTTTGTTTTATTCCTTTTCTCTCTTTTTATTTCTATTGTCTGTTACTTGCCAAGGCACTACGGATGTATATTAGCAGTCCTGCTAACTGCTAACGTATTTTATACTAATGTTCATTTATATGCTATGTCCCTTTTAAATAAACATTAAATAAAAAACAAGACAAACACACCCTCCAGCAGCAGTCCTGAACATTCAGCAAACCTTTTTTCTGTTTTCTTTAGACTTCTCTGACCAAACTGTTGGAGACCCTGAACAGAGCAGAGCCTTTCTTCATCCGTTGTATCCGCTCCAATGCAGAGAAGGTAAGACTCTAGACATTTGCAGTTTTGTTCTTTAATATTCTCTGTTCAAATCTTTCGTCTCCTTATTGAGTGCAGAAATTTTCTTCCCCCTTAAAGACATTAAAAGAGGAAATCTTGAGATCATTTGCCTCTTTTAAACAACCCTCTTTGCAGAATGAAACAGAACTGATAGGATTTTCAAAATCAATACAAATCTTAAGTCTAAAAATGATCATAGGCAGGCCTGATCAGTAATATAGAATATATTGAGAACACTTCTCATTATGCTGATAATGACAATATTTAATCGGTAAATGTGGGTAACTAAATGGTAAAGAGTCTGACTGAATGTGCTTCTTGTGTCCTTGCACGTGAGCAGAAGGAGATGTATCTGGATGAAGCCTTGGTGGTTCAGCAGCTGCGTTATACAGGAATGCTGGAAACTGTTCGCATCAGGAGGTCAGGCTACGGAGCCAAGTACACATTCCAGGTACTGTAAAGTTCCTCCTCTTTTTGGAAAATCCATGTGACAATCACACCAATTTATGCACTGTGGATAAAATATGTTGGATGGAAGCTGATGCAATGACCTGCAATGATACCACAAACACACAATAAGACAGCGTCAAGATGTAATTTAAGCAGTTTGCCTAGTCATTTGTAGCACCTGTCTACCTCAATTTTTTCAAGTCTGCAGATAAATGTATTTCATAATATCTTTACATTATTTTCAGTTTTGGGCATTAGGGTTTGAATATCACAGCAATCCTTTCTCAAACAGTCCATTCATTTCTTATGTGTATAATTTTTGGTGTCACGGCAGGAGTTTATAGAGCAGTTCAGGGTTTTGCTGCCAAAGAATGCCGCCGCCTCTAAAGAGGAAATCTCAGCACTGCTTGAGAAGAAGATGGGCCTGGACCCCACCACATACCAGATCGGCAAAACTAAGGTACACCACTAAACTCTTGTCATTGCTCCTGCGTTTTATTCTATCAGTAACACCTTATGAACCCCCTTTCTTGTCTCCATTTGCTCCTGCTCCTTCTTTGCTTGTAAATTCTGGTTTGTTCTCTCTGTTCAGGTCTTCTTGAAGGAGCTGGAACGACAGCAGCTGCAGGACACGCTGCACAAGGACGTGATGCGTAAGATCATCTTCCTTCAGCGTTGGTTCAGAGGTCGCCTGCAGAGGAAAGAGTACCTGGACATGAGACAGGCAGCCATCTTGATTCAGGTAAGATGCTGATGCAATCCTTGTTTTGGAGCTGTCATGTCTGTGTATTTGTTTCATTTGCTATGTTCCTTTTTAATAATTGAGCGAGAATTAAAGTATGATATTGACCTTGTCTTGTCCCCTCTCCTCCTGTGTAGCGTTCATGGCGCAGGTACTGCAAAGAAGAGCGCAGGCGTCAGGCCGCCACTCTGATCCAGGCTGTGTGGCGAGGGCACAGACAGAGATCAGATTACCACCGGCAAAAACAGGGCGCTACCAAAATACAAGCCCTGGTCAGAGGACACTCAGCACGTAGAAGGTAACAATACAGTTTTTCCACTAAAGACAACGTATCATTAAAACTCCACTTCAAAATTAGCTGGATCACGGAAAGAATTGTAGTGCTCTAAAAACGTATGTGGGCTGTCATATTTATGTTTTGTGTATTACAGGTGCCACTCCATGCGTGAGGAGAAACAGAAAAAGGAAGAGGAGGAAAAAGAAGCTCAGAGGAGAGCAGAAGAAGAGGAAAGAAGAAGGAGGGAAGAAGAGGAGGAGGCAAGGAGAAGAGCAGAGGAGGAAGAAAGGAGGAGGATGGAGGAAGAAGAAGAAGCAAGGAGAAAAGCAGAAGAGGAGGAAGAGAGGAGGAGAGCAGAAGAAGAGGAGGCTGCCAGGGAAGCACAGAAAAAAACAGAGGAAGTGGAGAAAAGACTGACAAGAGAGCCTCAAACAAGAGAGGATCCGGATATAGAGCTGGTCACAGAGGAGATGCTGGATGAAATCCTCCCTGCCCAGGAGACAGAGGAGGAGACAGGAGAGGAGGATGGAGAGGTTAACACAAGTTCACATACAGAGGAGGAGCAGGGCAAGGATGAAGAGCTGGAGGATGAGGACGAGGAACTGGATTTGGAAACTAACGGTACCCAGGCTGAGGCTGGACCCCAGCTGGATGAGAGAGAAGGTGATGAGGATTTAGGACAGTCAGATTCAAAACCTGCTCCTCCCTCTGATGATGTCCCCTCCAGCACACCCACAACTCCAGGTGGGAGTTTGGATCTTGGTGATACCTCCACACCTTCCAAAGCTGAACAAAAGAAAGCACGAGCTCCACCTGTTAACAGGGGACAGTCATCCAGGAGTCAGGAGAAGCGAGAGCAGAGGAGACGAAGAGGGCTGGAGCACAACCAGCGAGAGACTGAACGAGCCGCCTCCTCCTCCTCAGCCGTCAGCAAGGATCAAACATCCCCACCGAAGAGCAAAAGCCAGGAGACTTCAAAGCTTAAAGAGCGAGTGGACAGCAAGGAGCTGGACCAGTACACCTTTGTGGCCTGGAAAATGAAGGAAGACAAAGGAGGGAAGAAGGAGGCAAAAACGTCTCCTTCTCCCGCCGGTCCTGTACGTCCAACTTCGTTACCCCTGCACAACACCGACGCTGTGCCTGACAGGAACGGTTTAGGTGATGGAGTTGGAGGATCGACAAACCTGCAACGCCGTTCTGGGGGGATTAAGGAGAAGCCGGAGAAGTGGAGGGGGAGGAGGAGTGAGGAGAACACTAGCCCTCCTCCACCTCACAACAAGGAGGAAAGGAGGAAAAAAGCACTGTATGTCGTCTGTTCTGTTCATTATACCCTCACGTTTTGTCTATAACATATGGGAACTTTTTCAGTTTGACATTATACTTTTCAATATGAGAAGTGTTAGTAGATCTTTATGTGAAACCCCTCAGCTACTAGAACACAATCTCCATGAATGTATTTATATCTTTTTTTCATTTATATCTTTCTCTCTGTTTATCCGCAGCAGTGAAACAGCCTCCTCATCATTTGACAGTTTGTCTCCATGTTCTGAAGGAACTGGTGCTTTTTCAGCCAGAGAGGTATTTTATATTTACATCTGTTTTTGAGGGGGTGGAGGTCTTAAAGTATCAACTCTTGACAGTTAAAACTGAAAAAATCTTAAATCTAACCTAACCTAGTGTTGTCATGATACTGGATTTTTCAACCTCAATACTATAAATAGAAAAATCTTGATTTTTGATACTCTTTTTTAAACCATTGAAGAGAAATGACATTAAATGCATACAACTTAAAATTTGTATTAAAATTTAAATATAACAAAGTCATAACATGTTAATCATAACTTTTTTAAAAGAAATATTGAAACTGTTTCAAATATATTCAAAATCAATATGTATCTATATATCCTTTTCACAAATATGCTAGAAGTAGACAAAGAACAGCTTTGTAAATTAGAGAAAAAAAAGTCTATACAGTTTTAAAGACAGACACCCAACCCGAGCAGACAGGATACAGTGATGAGTAAGAAGCTTGCAGTTACTAATGAATCTCAATGTGCCATAATAAACAGAGTCCAGAGCATTGTGCCTTCAGAATATTGTCATTTTTTTACACTAATTCTAACTGGCAAACAGTTTCTTCTTTGATTATTCTGCACGTACTTCATCACTTCTAAATTGTTCCTGTTCTGCAGATAATGTCCCCCTCAGAAGGCCATGCCGACGGCTCAAAGGGAAGCTCATTCAGAAGGAAAGCTCAAGATGGTTCAAGTCACCCAGACTCTGCACACTCCATCCCGTCCACACCAGACAGGTACTGAACTATGTCGGACCTTCTTGTAGACCAGTGGTTGACTGATGGGATGCAGCAGGGTTGCTACTAAATGTGGGGAAAAAGCATTTTGGCGGATGAAATTGTAATAAAAGGAAATGAATGAGATGGGTGAAGCACAGGATGATGTGTCTAGTGCTATCATTAAAAATACATTTTTGTTGTGTGACACCACTGAGACAAAGTAATTCACATGAAATTACTCTTCCTTACAATCTTTCCATGGGTCAGATAGTTCCTGAGAAAACTCTTTGCGTGGTGTAATCAAACCATCTTCAGCTCAGTGTGTGGTTTTACACATTCACAGCTGGAAATTCTTGATAACTGAATTTACTCTGAACGGATTTATATCCCAGAAATGAACACTTGAAGCTCAGCCATGGAGCCAGAGTTTTATCAGACTGAGGCATTGGGTGGCCCGCTTTGTTTTTAATTTGTGTTGTTGCTATGGTGACACAGCTGGAGTAGGGCTAGAATATTTTCCACCTAAAAAACTCTTTCAGGATAATTCAGTTTTGATGGTATTTTTAAAAGCTGGACATGTAGTTATTTACTTAAATGATCTATTTTACTGTTGCCAAGAAACAATCCAGAAAGCAACAAACAGGTATGTGATAAAGAGCAACATCCAAACCTTAGTCAGAAATGAGTTGTGAGAGAAATTGTGAATCCGCACTGAAAAATCTCTTCCCTGTAGCCTGCAAGAACATCATTCCACTGCTGTGAGTCATTTTAAGGCTACACAGCAACAGTTTTGCTTAACAAGGTTTGTGAATATTCAGAGCTCCGCGTGTTTCTGTGTCCTGCAGGTCAGGTGGTTTCTTCAGCAAGATTTTGAAAAAGCGTCCGCACAAGGAGGCTCAGACGCCTGACAACGGAGAGTTGACCCTTGCTCAGATTCTCAATGAGAAGCCAACAGGAGGGGAAGGTAAATGACGCAAACTGTTCAGTCTGTGGCGCACATTTTGTGCCATATTATGCATATTAACGGAATTAAATAAGTACAAATAGCACAAGAGCACTAAGAAGCTATTTGCTTGGCAGAATTAGAGAGAGAATTATAGTTTTTAAAAAAAAATCTTACATGTGCATCTTTAGTGGCCACAAAAGCCGTGCAATCCTTTTTTTAAATTCACTTATCAACTGTTTTATGTGCCACTCACCTAAAGCTGGTAAAATGGAGAGTATTTCTGTTGTGTACTTTACCAAAAAAAGAATTAAACTGATTAGAATTCTTCATCAGAAAAAAGGATCTTGTTATTTTGCGATCAGATTTTTAAGATTTTATCACCCAGTACAAACAGCTGGACTGTTCAGTCTACTTTCATCAGACCTCATGGACTGAGAAAGGGAAAGAAAACACAGGTGTATTATCACTAATTTTCACAGGCCTTAACTAATCCTAACTCTTACTTTCTGAGAAAATACTGACCCGTGCAGGATCGTGCTCAGTGCCAACAGAATAACTTTACTCTGGGGTTTATTTCCTCTGTGGTATTTCTGCGTGCTTTACGTTCTGGATTACAGGTTAGAATTCAGTTTGAGTCGATGTTTCATTATTTCACCGTTTCCTCCTGCAATAGATATTATTTTGCGATTCTAAGTATAAAACAGTGTTCCTCCCTTTCAGCTCCAGCGTCCGGACATGCTTCACGGCCACTGTCTCAGGGGGATCGTGCTGGTAAAGGTTTAGGCCGCAATCCCACCATAAAAATTAGTCGTGCCACGCGGGTGTCTGAGCAGTGGAACGCCTCGCTGGATCGGGAAATTACCAACGCCAATGAGCTGCGGCACCTCGATGAGTTTCTGGGCAACCAGGTAAGTGAAAATCAACAAAACGTTTATTTATAGTAGGATGTCATTTTGTCTTATTTAACCACAAAACTAATGTTTGTTTGTTTTCCATCACAGGTCAATGATTTCCGCTCCAGGGGGAAGTCGCTGTCGCCCACAGAAGCCATCTTTGTCACAGCCACCATGCAGTTCAGAGAGACTATCAAAGCCATGTATTCTCTCCCAGTGAGTTTGTCTGCCAGCCCGTAGCACACACATAACACATACTTATAAGAGTTCTTCTTCCCTGTGCTATCCTCTTCCTCATTTTCTCTCCTTTCCTCTTAACTTTAACAGAAACCCACCATCGGCTACAAAGGTCTCATGACAGGATACCAGAACAAAGTGATCCACCTGGCAGGAGACAAGCAGAAAGGAGAAGTCAAGCTCGTGGTCAACCTCTTCCAGTCGGTGCTGGATGGCTTCATCAGAGGAGAGATGAAGAAGGAGGAGGCTGAGCCTGCGAAGGTGAAAACACTGACAATCACCATCATTTAGTCTAATTAGTCCAAATGTAAAAAACATATATTAAATATTATTAATATACTGATGCTGATGCTCTCTGTGTGTTTCTCAGCCTGCTAAAGCTCGGAAGAAGAGGAGGAAAAAAGATAAAAGTGTAAGTATGAAAAGTATAAATTAGCCACATTTTTCACCTATTTTCATTTTATTCAGTAATGATTTAGAATTTAATGCTGATTATTATTTCTAATTGAATGACTGTTTGTCTTGTTAGATGGAGAGCCCGCTGGATCATGTTTTTGTCAACTATCAAGTCAACATCGTGCAGTCATGTGATCAGTGTAGCTCTTACATCTGGGGCATGGAGAAGGCCTACATGTGCAGCTGTGAGTTAACAAACAGAACTTATTTATGTTTTATTATTGTACTAATAAGATATTAACAATAAATCTTGCAGCACAACAAGAAAAGTTAGTTGCAAGAATTCATTAAAAACTTCTTTTTTTTTTAAATCTCCTCTTGCAGATTGTAAAATGGTGTGCCATAAGAAGTGTCTCTGCAAAATAGTCACTGACTGCTCCACTTTCTGTGCCAGAAAGGTAGGTTTATATTTTTAGAAGTTACTGGCCTGGATTAATGATGTGCACTGTTTATGGTTTGTAAGGGTTTATAGTGACACAGAGTGTTTTACAGTGTAGAGAGCTAATGTCCTAATTTAAGATCAAGGAGGCTCTTTTCCATTAGACTCAAGCATATTTTCACATGAAGCCTAAAACACACAGAAGCTGAGCAAGAAGAAGCTGACGGAGAAGTGGGGCAGGACCTTTGCTCTCTATAATGCACAAAATATAAATTCTAACAAAGAACAGCATCTCACGTCTTCATAGTACAGTAAAAGCCTCCTTTATCTTTTTATTTTATTCTCTGTTTTGGGACGGCAGTTTATATTACAAAACATAAAGAGACATAGTGTGCAAACAAGAGCAATGAAAAGCATGAATAGAAAACAGAATAAAAATCAGAGGTTTGCTAGAACAAAACATTAAAGGGTCATTCATTTGATACCTCCACAAGCTTCCTTTGTCTTCATTATATTCCAGCATCAAACTTAATTGTAGAGAAGATTGTTTGATTTCCGTGGCTGTTGTAGATAGATTGTGATGTGTGGACTGGATAAATAGACGTCTTACATAAACTGCTGCCGTCTGTCTGAATCCGCAGAGTGATGAGGAGTCTGCTGGTATGCACTTCGGTGTGCGTGTGTGTCACCTGGTCAGCGATAAGAACCCGGTACCCATGGTGCTGGAGATGATGCTGGAGCACGTGGAGATGCACGGCCTCTACACAGAGGGCATCTACCGCAAGTCTGGGTCTGCCAACCGCATGAAAGAGCTGCACCAGCGACTAGAGACTGGTTAGACTGATTATAGACTTAGATTTACAGATAACTGATGATGATGTGCTTGTTTAACACATCAGATTCGGGGCTCTTTTTTTAATTGATGCATACAAATTCTGTCATGGCTCATTCATTGATTTTTTTGCATTGATTTTATATCGTCGATGTGTTCAGACCCCCACCTGGTCTGCCTCGAAGACTATCCCATCCACACAGTGACGGGCCTGGTCAAACAGTGGTTGAGGGAACTGCCAGATCCACTCATGACCTTCACAAATTACAATGACTTCCTGCATGCAGTGGGTGAGGAGGATGTTCCCCACCGGGGGGCAGCATTTACAGTATTTGCATTTTACAATCTGCTGCTGTGTTGCAGATTGAGCTGTTTATAACACTGCTTTTGTAAATGGCTTATTGTAAGGTGAAGATTTGACATGTAAGGTGGGAATCATTTATCAGTCATGATTCAATTCTGAAAGTAGATATTTTTGAAAATATAATGATCCCAGCTTAATGTTCGTGTATAATTATGTGGTTTAATTTGGGATGTGTTTTGTCCTCTAGAACTGCCGGAGAAGCAGGAGCAGCTTCAAGCTATTTACAAAGTGCTAGAAGAGCTTCCTTCAGCTAACTTCAACACGCTGGAAAGACTCGTCTTCCACCTCGTCAGGTAGGGATTCGCTCATGTTTATTTTGACGTCATCATGGCAGAAATCCATTCAGGAATCTGATTTAAGGATGCCACACAATCCCAGGAATGGGAAAAAAATGAAATGAACAAATAGATTTTTTTATGAATGTATATCCAACAAATGTTTTCATAAGATGTGAGCTAATTTCTAATTTAATCATTTCCATTGTGTTCTATTTATTAATTAGGTATGCTTTTAATTATGTAAATAGTTTATTGTAGCAAAACAGAGACTTTATAATTAAGAAATAAGAAGTGCCAGCATTACACCGGGACGATTTAAATTGTATTTTGGGACAGTAATGAGCAAAGTTAAGTTAGAGCCTTGAGTCCATCAAGAACATTTAAAATGTCTGTACTGTCTGTGTTTCGTCACTTGACTTATTATTACAAACATATTCAGTATATCTCAGCAGTTTAGATTATGTGTACAGCACCTGCACCTAAACTAAATGTTAATGATAACGTATGACTTCTGTTGCAGGGTGTGTAAAGAGGAGGCTCACAACCGTATGTCTCCTAACTCACTGGCCATAGTTTTTGCCCCGTGTATCCTGCGCTGCCCAGACAGCGCTGACCCACTGCTCAGCATGAAGGATGTCGCCAAGACCACCACGTATGCAAAAATAACATCTGCTTTTTGCTTTTCCACCACATGAAGCAATCCTTTATTCTGTTGCAAATTGGAAACCACTCCGCCACATACTCCTTCTGTCTGACATCTCGTTCCCTCGCCGCCCTGCAGGTGTGTAGAGATGATCATCACCGAGCAGATCAGACGCTACAATGAGAAGATGGAGGAGATCGAGCAGCTGGAGTACGCGGAGGCTCTGGCTGTAAACCAGCTCAAACTCAAGAGACAGAACACGGTGAGAAACGGACCCTGCCTCACTCTGGATCAGCTTTGTTTTGGTCTGAATGCCATGGCAACGGCACACAGTTTTAGACTGTTGCTCAGCCTGTAGCTGGATATAAAAGGAATTACATGGGTAACATGGCAAATGTTCCTTGTCTCTCTTTAGCACTACTGGCATTTACCTCTCAGGTTCTCAGCTCCTTACAAAGGAGTGGTGGTATGTATCATCGAGTTCTCCACGTACAGTAGACCTAGTAGTTGTAGTGTGTAGTAATGTGCCATGTAGAACCGCCTGTGCATGGCATGTTAGATGTGGGTGATGCTCTGGCTGTTGTTGTTTTTTTCTCCTTCTTCCCGTAATCCTTTTTACTTTTCCTCCCTACTAACTGGTTGTAGTTTGCATGTTTGTTATTCTTGTTCTCTTCATAAGAGGACAAGATGGTTCTGGGTTGGTGTCGTGATTATTCTTTTGTGTTTGTCTTATTGGAAGACAGTGGCCTGACAACAGTGTGACTTGCAAAGCTTGATGTTATCATGCACTTTTTTCTTTGTGCTAATCCTTCCTATCTTACTTTTTAATTAAAAGAAGACTACAAAGCTTTGCTCTACAAAGCCTGATATCAGACAGAATTGTCACACGTTACACTCCGTTTCCATCTTCAGTCTGACGTTGCGTCCGATGTCAGAGAGGAGGGTGATTGATTTTCACCAACAAATCACCAGAGACAAACGTTACCGCCTGAATCGAACTTCATTTTATGTCCACACTGATGCATGGCCATGCCAACATACCTGTTTTGCCAGGGTTTTAAAAGTGGAGCGACTCAAGTAAAATAAACCATGAAGTCAGGCGATAACGAGAAGACATGTCGCTTCAAGTCTTTATAGCAGCGTCTATCTTGTCTACAGCGCTCACCATTGGTTTTGTTAATGTGGGTGAGTGCCCCCATGGTGCTCACTGGTCATTTTTTTTTTTTCAACCCAGAAACAGTTGTTTCATGTCATGATACGAAACGAGTCAGTCAACTTGAACTCGGTGGTAACGGGCAAATTCAAAGGTCTGGATCCAGGCAATACAAAGCTCTGAAAGTCATGTATGTTTATTGTTGAGTAGTTGGGCCTGTCTGGATCACGGTGATGTATCTTTAACTTTTATCATAGTTCAAATACATTTTGCATTTGCTCACTGTTTGTAAACGCTTTACAACTGTGCTGTTTTAAAAGGGTGTTAATGTGTTTACTTGCTTCTTTTGTATCACGGCACTTTTTTTATTTCCTAAAAGTTATTATGTTTCACAGAAGTGCAGCAGGAATGATGTGCAGATGCATGAAAGCCACGAGCACCATCCAGCCTCTTCTCTTTTCCTCACTAACAAAACATTTCAGACTGGGGTCAAAGCCATTGATGTTAAATGTGTGATTATTATACGATTTTTATAATAATTACACATTACGCAAGTCGAGTTTGTATCAGCGTGTGATGTTCTGTGTTCTGCAGGTGCACGAGAAGGCCAGTTCTGATCTCAGCGTGGTCCCTGAGAACGAGCCTCTGGACTCGGACACGGAGGCTGAGAAGAACTTGGTGGAACGCATCAAGTCCATCAAACAGGAGAAGTAATGATGCTTTCTGTATTATTTCACTGTTGGTGGAGTGACCTTCTCCGGTCTCTCTGATGTCCTTGTCGTGTGTTTCTCCGCAGAGAGGATCTGGCCTGCAGACTGCCAGAGATGGAGCAGCCTGGTTCAGACCAGGAGAACTTTGACTCCGAAGCCTCGCTGAGCTCTGAGAGTCTTTTGGACGAGCAGCAGCGCTCTACAGTTCTGAGCTCAGAGTCTGAAGGTCAGTATTAAGGTACAGTCTGGCCTTTCCTCCCTTCTACCTGTTTCTCTCACTCACCTGTGGGTTTCTGACCAGACCAGACCTGTTTTTTGTGGTGCAGGTCTGGACCAGTGATGGTGATGGGGGCGGTGACGTCTGCTCTGTAACCAAACAGGTTCGAGGAACAGCAACCGTGTTTGTGTTTTTTGTGTGTGTGTGTGTTTGTGTGCATATCCTCTGCACACCCATGTATGCATGTTAAATGCATGTGTGGCACTGAAGCATGCTCAAACTTCATCCAAATTAATTCATTGAACCTTTGGCAAAACATATCTCATCATTACACGTTTGCCTAATTGTACCTGACTGAACATCTTGTTTGGTAGATAACATGGTTGCATGCTCTTCCATTGGTCTTCACCCTCTCAGGATTGCTGTGTGATTTTAAAGGTTGAGTGTGTAGGATTTGGGGGGAATGTATTGGCAGAAATGGAATATAATATGATGACTTTGTTTTCTTACATGTATCACCTAAAAATGACAGTTACTTTGTATTTTTATGTGAAATTGCGTTATTACGTGTTTTTAGTGGTTTAAATCACCTTGTACGTTCCTTTTGGAGAGGAAGAGACCTCTGTATATAATTCTGCTCGAGATAAAAACGTGTATCTTAGGTTATCGGAGGAAAAAGATGAGCACACATTAGAAGGTGCTAGAGCTCTGATCAAGCTCAAAAAATCAGGCCCGACCCGTCATGAATCTGCACGGTTTCTGTCCAAGCCCGACCCACAGCAGCAGTTTTGGGCACGAGCCGATTAAAAACCCTGATTTGTACTGAACAGATAGGCCTATATTATATTACATTTTATTTATTATAAAACAAATATTTTTTATATTAAAACATGTATTACAAGCTGAGCGTGGCATATTCCCTCGCACCACTTCTTCTTCTCTTCCTCTGTCAGTCTGCCATCAGGTGATCTGTGGTGATGCAGTGTGCAGATAATGATCACCTCTCCCCGCTGACTGTTATACACATTCGCCGACACTATCTTGCATGCGCACTCTACCAATCAGGTTCAGGGAGAGAATCAGAGCTCTGACTGGTGCTGGGCTTGAAACCCGTCCACAATATGCCCAACAGCTTTAAAGATACACTGATTTGTACCGTGGAACTGCTTTTTTCAGTGTTTTTACTGATTTTAATCACTTTTTTTTCGAGAGGAAGAGACCTCTTTGGCTCCTGATAAAAATCTGAACGATCAACAAAAAAGGAATTCTAAGCAGAATAAGTTTCAGCTGGTTCTTATCAACAATCCTCACTGGTAGATGCCACCAGATCCCCCTAATTCTTACACACTGTTCCTTTAATAAGTAGCTTTGAGGAAAACATGTTAACCCTCCTCAACTCTTCCTCTTTCACCTCTCTCTTCCAGGACAAGGTGGCTCCCAGCTGAGGAGATACAAGCCAGTTTGTCCACCAAAACCTGCAGACCTGGCCCAGCGACCTAAAGTCCCTGGTGGACGCGTCTCTCTTCAAAACCTCATTCCTGCTAGCTCCACCTCCTCCCTGTCCAGCTGCGTTTCTTCAACCTCTGAATCCTCCAACGCCTCCTTGAGGCACCCACTGCAACGCCGCAACCCCATCATCCCAAGCACAGTAAAACTCCCGCACGGCGTCCTCTCCCAGTCTGCCGCCTTGAGTCCAGCTCCGACTTTCTCCCCTCCTGGGAGTCGAGCATTAAAATACTTGGTGAAGAGAAGGGAGCAGCCGGGCCGCCGTAAAGGCAGCACCCAGTCCCTCTACATCGATAGCCCCGAGTGTGACCTGTTGTTTTTTTCCTCCTGCCCTCCCTCCGCTTCCACCTCCTCCTCCTCCATCTCCATGGTAACACCCTCTCCTCAGCAACACGATACAGAAGCCGCAAAGGGCCAGAGACGTTTTTCTGACCCAGACATACCTTATATGGACGATGACATCTGACCAGGCAGAACAGAAAAGATGGAAGAGTGAAGAAGGTTACAGGCGACACCCTCCGAGCAGAAAAAAAGGAAATGAATAAAAATGGAGTTCTTCCAGATGACAGTGATGGATTGAAAATAATCAGGAAGGAATCGAGAATCACGGGAAAATGACCTGACGAGATGTGCAGCGGATCTACAGAGTTGAACAGCAGTGAGACAAAATAACGGCTCCTCCAGTCGCCGACGTCAGTGGGAACTAATCAAGAAACTGCAAATGTGTCTCGAGTCTTGTTGTCCTCTATGACAGTAAAAATAACTGGACATGATGTTGCCAAGCACCTTTTCTACCATTTTAATATATTGTGGTGACTGTTGAGGACAGAAGCTGTGTTTTCTGTAGCCTCATAGCGACGGAACGGCAATTTTGTTTTCCTGCTCCTGTTTTTTTTTTAAACTCATTTGTGCTAATTCAAGGAGATATTTCAGGTTCCAGCTGCACTTTTCATGTCTAAGTTCTCCTAATGAGCAAAACATGCTCGCTGTAATGTTAGCTAGTGCCTTGGTAATGTACAGTAAGTTGGAAAAAACAATCTCATTTCTCATGTCATGGACACAGAGGGAGTGAGGGTAATTTGGGATAAAGAGAGGGTACCTTTGTGTTTATTGTACTGAACCGACCCAAGACATGTTTGAAACAAGGACCTAAAGGTGCATGTTGTGACTGTTGTGAAGGTGCCTCGTCGCAACAGCTGCAATAGATGACTGTCTTTCGACCTCCCGTACAACAAACCCCAGATAGGAAGTCATTGCCTCACTTAGCAAAGGGAAACGGGAGCAGCACACGCCACTTTTTCCTTTGAAACAACAAAAAACACAAACGCAGCCACGATGCAACAAGCCGTGCCACCATGTCTTTAAAGCTCCTCGAACTCACCTTACCCCCCCCTTTTTTTTTTTGCTAAAACGAACTTCACTCAGCTACCATTCAGAGGAAACAGCGCCACGATGAGCAGGTTCTGCTGAAGCACAGCTCTGGCCAACTTTGTATGAAATGTAATACTAATGTTCCTCTCTGACTGCTGTTGAATGATGTCTGTTAGTTTGTCTGGATTATGAGGAAGATGTTCTGATGTGTAATGTGTAGCAGAGAGTGTGTGGTTGGGACTGAATGACGTGAACTGTAATGGTTATTTAGTATTAACATGACAATACAGAACATGATGCTTGTAACTTCTGCTGCTGAGTTTTTATCAACTCCATACATTTGACTCTTCCAGCAAGACGCACTTAGCCCATTGGCGCCAATATTATACAGCGAAATAAGAGTTAGTAATATGATGGAGTCAGCATCACATTCATAATTAACTAAAAATTAGTTCATGTGCTTTAATTTGTATATTTCAACAGAAAAGCTTATTGAAAGTGTTTAACTGTTACGTTGCGTCAAAAGAAATAAGCACAGGATGAAAGTTTTTGCTGTTGTTTTTAAGATCTTCAAATGTTTTAACATCACAATATTATCTTAAATAGGGATATATACAGATGGGTCACAAATTAATTGCATTCAGGTATTTCTTTTTTACGTGTTCCCCCATCTTTAACCTTTTGAAAGCTAAGCAATTTGGCCTGATTTTTGTCTAAAACATGGGAAGAAGCTGAAGAGCATGAAAGAAGAAATGGGCCAAAAATTTGCAAGAAATAGTAAAGAGTACAAGACAATTGCCAGAAAATAATAAAAAACAACAAAACAGAAAATAAAACAAACAAGAAAATAACATGAAATTTAGAAAAGGATGGAAAAAGTCCTTTAAAATGTATAATAATTAGGTAACATATTATTTGATAAGTGATTATGATTAATATAAATGCATTTGACTAATTTCGTGAAATTTGTGGAACATTTTTTACAAAGTTATTCTTGTAAGAGGTGTCTTAAAGCAACACAAAAAAGCAGTTACTTCAGGTTTTAAAGGGTTAACTTTGACCCAAACTTAGGTTTGACTATTTAAATGTTAACTTTCACTGTTCCCAGTAAAGATGCAGCAAAACATGACGTTGTCTCAAAGGTAAGTTGTGTGTATTTTAACAGTACAGGTGAAAGAGGTTGTTCAAGATTAAAAAAAGAAAACAAAAAACAAACATCTTAAAAATGGAATCACAGCCATCAAGTCGTCTGTTGTTCGAAGTGATGCTCAGATCTGATAAAACTACGTTACAGCACCACATCGTCTTTTGCAGGTGAACTGCTAAAAGACAAGTTTGAAATTGTGGATTAACTACAAACTAGAAATAGGTTTTTTAATATTTTGGGGATTTACTGCGACCTGGTGGTGAATAGATGAAGCTGAGAAAACTTTCTATGGAAATACACGTGCGCAAGAGAATGAGCCATTTATGCTCTCACTCAAGTCATGAGTCACGTGACCCGTTTTCCATATATATATATATATATATATATATATATATATATATGAATACAATCATTGATCATTTAGCATCACAGTCAGTGAATAAACAATACTGCATTTGCTTAAGAAGAGAGTGAGATAGTGATGTTGAAACCTCTGATTAAACCATATTATTTGCTCTTTCCCATCAGTGGGGTTCAGGCGGTGAACAACAAAAACAAAAGCAAAAAAAAAACAACATACAAAAAGTACATACTCTGGAGATAAAAAACATCAACTTCATAAATCTCATAAATGCTCTCAGTCAGGCCCTTTTATTTTATTCTTAGCCAGACTTATATTTAGAAATCTCCTTTCTCAAACACATGAATGACATGAGCAGGATGAGCTGAAAAATTTCAGAGGGGTAGTATTTGATAAGTATTTACTTCCTCCTACTCCTTTTTCGTATATGAAACACTTATGTTGTTGACTTCAGTCTGCACGGTATTCTGGTGTTGTTTTACCAATATATTTATTTTATTTTATATTATTTTACATATTCCAGATTTAGAGTTTAAATAATAACCTCAATTCATTTATATGCAAATAACATTTTGAATCTTAACAAAAGTTTATAAAAACAGGGTAAAATTGATTAAAATCCTTGTAAATAAATTTGACCTCAGCTGACAGAAAGTTTGGTTAGTTGGGGACAGATTTTGTCTTAATAATAAAGTCAGAGATTTCCTTTAAGATTTTGCATCAAACATATCCAGTAAGAAAAAAATGATATTGCGAATGTTTGTACTTCCTATGAATTAGAAGAAGAAACTATAAAAAAAAATCTTTAAAAAATAAATAAATATTAAAAATATTTTAGGTGGATGTTCAACTTTATATAAGATCGAAAACTGGACAAACAATCCAGTTATAGGATAAATATATTTTTATGTTTTTGGAAAAGTACGAGGGGAAGAAATACATCAATTTATTTCTATTCATTTTTATTTTTATTTATTTATTTCTCAAATGCCACATCCACAAGAAAAGACGTGTGGACTCCAGACCAGACTTTGAATTTTTCCTTACAAGAACTCCAACATCATGGCACCACGATAAGAAACGAGAAACGAAAACAACAAAAATAACAATAATAAAATAAAATAAAATAAATTATCATAAAATAAAATAAAATAGACCTCCGCGTCACTCCGCCCACATCTGCGCTATGTGACGTCATACGGCCGCGACCGTGTGTCAGCTTCAAACATGGCTTCAAGATTAGAAATCAATTTCATCAGATTATTGTCCCGCTGTGAATCTATAGCGTCGGAAAAACGAGGAGAGACTGAATGGAGGCTGGAGAAGGTAGGACGGTGCAGACACGGAGTGAATGTTGTCTCCCGGTGCTGTTTTTGTCTGACCTTCGTCAGCTGCAGTTAGCATGACTATTGTTGTTGTTAGCTGTGAGCCGCTCAGCCTGTTAGCCACGTCCTCACTGAGACACCTGACTCAGGACTGTCCTCTCAGGACTGTCCTCTCAGGACTGTCCTCTCAGGACTGTCCTCTCAGATCACATCTGTCTGCGGTGTGTCCCTCTGACACACGTTACACGTGGAAAACATTTAGCTAGTGTTACAGGCGACGTGAGGATAGTTTGCTAACCTCTTGCTAAGTTAGCTTCTTGCTTTGATAACAGCTTACAGTCATGTTGATATTAAAACTGTGCATTTGATTTAGAAACCTCATTAAAATCACTCTAAAACATAGCTACAGTTTGATATTAACTTAATGAGGTAATAGTAATGATAACTTTGTCTATATAGCGCCTTTGAAAACAGTTGTATACAAAGTGCTTTGACAGGTCAAAGCAAAGGTGTGAATAATAAACTAAACATGAACAAACACACAGAGGAAGGTCTATAAAAGTCAAATAAAAACGTAAGAAATAAATGCATATGCTAAAGGTCAACAAGAATAAAGCAAACAAAAGGAATAAAAATGATCTCGAAAGGTAGTTAAAGTACTAAATGAACACAATTTTAGAAAATGTGAGAATAAATGCAATCAAATGTGGTAAAAAATCATGACAGAAGAAAATGACATCACCTCAGTGAGGATAAAACAAAGATAAGAAGATAAAACCAGATGAAAAAAAGACTGTACTAGTTTTAGTTAGGTATAACGTTTACAGTTAATACACAAGTCCTGCAGTAATTCCGACTCTGGTAGTTATAAAGTTCAGTTTTTGCTGTTTTAGAAATGTGTTTATTCAACTTTAAGGTCACTATGCAGGATGCAATGTGCTGTGCTACTGTAATGCTTTACAAGAGCCTTAAAATTTAGACTTAATATTTGAACCAAACAGCAACTACAACTGAAGGTAGAATCTAATGTAGGACTGTTGTATGAGACTGGGGGTCGACAGTTCATCGACCTGGCCGATTATTGGGGCCGCTAATTGTCATTTTACCGATTATCTGTATAGGTGTTTTATTTTAATAATTGCTGATAAAATTAATTAATTAAAAAGTGCAAAGAATGTGTCAGCATGGGAGGAACTTTAGCTTTGTAAATCCTCAGGGAGCTATTTTTATTTATTCATTTTTTGTTATTTAAATTTTCACTTGACTTTATAAAAAAAAGTGGCTGGTATGATGTTGATAACGTGTTATGCTGGAGTTTGTTATATTCCAAATTCTAAATATTGACAGAAAGATTTTCATTTTCATTGTAAATGCATATCAGTTCCAAATATTGGAAATATAATCAGTCGTATTAACTACTAATGATCTGTATCTGTTTCCACCCTAAAAAAGTAATATTGGTCAACCCCTGTTTCAAACTATTTAATATAAACCATCACTGTTTGTATTCTGCGTCTTTTAGTATGTTGGTGCTCTGGAGGAGATGCTGGTGGCTCTGAGGAAAAGCTTAAGGTAACATCTCCCTTCAAATATCATAATTTATTATTGCTAATTTGTAACACAAAAATAAATAACAACTTGTGTCTATTTTTTCAGCAAACCCACAGCAGAAATACTGACTGAATACACAAGAAAGGTAGATTTTCTAAAAGGACTCCTTGAGGCAGAAAAACTGGTGAGTGGCTGTTTTTTCATTAATTCACCAATGTCAACATTTTTCACATTATGCACTCGATATGTTGCTGTCGGTTTGATACGTGTGGCAGTATTTAAAACAGTAGTCCGTTCTCTGTCTTTCTTATTTGTTACTGAATTGTACATCCCAAATGCCTGACCACACGGAACAATCGGCTCTTGTGTCTTCATTAACTCATGTCCCCTGTTCTCGTTCACAGTCTTCACCAACAGAAAAAGCTTTAGCTAATCAGTTCCTCGCTCCCGGACGAACACCCACAATAGCCAATGAGAGGATGCCTGCCTCCAAAACTGTCCACATGCAGACGAAGGCCCGGTGCACAGGAGAGATGAGGGATGAGCTGCTCGGCACGGTAGGACGAGACGTAAACCACTGAGCTAAAATAGTGGCAGAGCAGTCCAGATGTAACGTAGAAGCTCGACTCCTGAGATTCACACACTGTGGAAAAACATGATCGATGACGTCGGCATTGTTTTGCTCACCGCTGTACATTTACAATATGTTTTCCCTAAAGTTGGGCATTTTAGACCTTATGCTGAACTGTGTTTAACAGGGTTACTGCCAGGG
This sequence comes from Plectropomus leopardus, assembly GCF_026936395.1. Lineage (NCBI taxonomy): Eukaryota > Metazoa > Chordata > Actinopteri > Perciformes > Serranidae > Plectropomus > Plectropomus leopardus. Next base: position 22,600,583 of record NC_142180.1, on the reverse strand, counting down.
TTGGAAACTAACTTTTCTGTCCACGTGCCACTTTGGCTTGTTAATAAAAAAGAATTAATTAATTAGAATTAATCTGTCAAAAGTCCTAAAAATGCACAGACATGGGAGGTGAGATATTGCATTGTAAAATCTCAAAATATTTGGTAACATTTATTTTTTTTTTTGTTAAATATTTTATTGAATTACTTTTCCTAAACTCGTCATGATGGGAATCCAAGCAGGGGAATCTTCCATGCAGATTAAGAAACACAAAATGATCCAGAAAACCGTCCAGAAGTGCCAGATATTTCCCATTTCTGTAGGTAAACTAAATAGACGCTGAAATAATGACAGAATATGTTCATTGTCTTCCATGCGCTCTCTCGAGTTATTTCCCAAACATCTGACGTTGATAATCTAACTTTTTCACTGTTCAAAAAAAGTCATGTTTTTGTTGCAGAAACATTTGGGCAGAAACTTAATTCTGAATGGTATTAAAAAAGCCTTAAAAAGGCGCTTAAATGTCTTAAATCCAACTTGCTGTAGGAACCCTGTTTAAGAGTTCGGCTCTTCATATAAAATACTTGAAAGATTTGGTTTGAAAAATTGGATTTAAATAAAAGTAAATAAGTGATGAACACCTGTTCAGACCAATGCACCTATTTTCCTGTTTTGTGTCATTACAGGGGTCATCAGGCAAAGGTAAGAACTTTTTTTTCGAATTCAGCTTCAATTCAGCAGCTACAATTCAGTGTCTCAACCGAAAAACGATACCAGATATTGAAACAAGCTTGTCTTCTGACTGAGAGTGATGGCGTTCTCCTTTTCTCTCTGTAGGCACGTCAGGAACAGACTTGCGAAACAGAAGGTAAAGCTACACATTTTATAAATCTTCTCAAAGAACTAATGTCCGTTGTGCTTTATTTGTTGACTGTTACAGCGATCGCTTTTGAAAAGTTTAGGCTCGTTCCCAGTTCTGTTAAATGATTGATGGTAATTGTGTCTTACAGTATTATTTAGTTCATCACATACCATCTGTGTCTGACTGTCACTCCTCACGTCTAAATGCTTTTAAAAGACGGAAACCTCTGAACTTTTATATATGCGCCCGCGGTAAAATGAAATAGTTAACCCGGCTGTCCCATCTTGTGCAGAGGTCTCCCTCTGGATGAGCGCCAGTCTGCTGCAGAGCTGGAGGCCGTCCTGCAGCACCACCACAACCTACAGGAAAAACTTGCCGACGACATGCTCAACCTGGCCCGAAACCTGAAGAACAACACGCTGGCGGCGCAGAACATCATCAAACAGGACAACCAGGTAACTGCATGCACACGTGCAAGAATCACAGTATTCTTCATTATATATTTACAAGATCGGAGTTACTACAATATAAAATGTGTATCTGCCAAGGATACATTCAACAGACAAAATAATAGCAAAACCTAATGCAGTAATACTTCAGCCTGTGTGTTTTTGTAGACCCAGGTTCAGCAGGGAATCATGGGAATTAGCTCAGTATGGCCGCTGTGTGTTGAGCCAGTATAACCGGTCGGCCATTAGGATCTTGTGTGATACACGTTGTTCTGTGTTTATTTGTCTGGCTGACTCTGTGTGGTAGTCAGGGGTTAATACTGTTATCGTGTCAAAGAGAGTTTCCGCTGGGATGGAAATGTTCCAGCGGAGGTTAAGAAATTGTTTTTTTTTTAATGCAATCTTGTTATATTTTATTGATTATTTTGTGTGTGTGAGTGTGTTTGTGTGTGCTCGCAAACTGCGCCCTTCTGAGGGGTTCAAAGGGATGTCTCAAGATTTAGGAAAATGCACTTTTATTGAACAAAATAAATAAAGCAATTATTGACTTTTATTGCACAAAAAAGTTGGATTTTCAAACGCTGTTAAATTTACTTACAATAAGTAAATTATTGTAAATTAACAATACTTTCAAGGATGAAATAACTTAAATTCAGGACATTTCTTTAAGGGAATCATTTCCAAACAATATGTAACGTTAATATCTATGTGAGGGAATCTGTCAGTTGACATAAAGTTTGGCAGCTTTTTTGCGTCATGGTGGCCTTCGCACATGGCCCGCCTCCAAGAGGAAGAAAACCTACCCTCTATTTTTGTATCAACATGGATCTTTTCCATTTTTTAAAAAAAGATATGTTTCCTTGCGTATTTCTATCGAACGATTGCGTTTTCTATCACGTTATTGTGTGACACTCGCCTGAATTCAGAAGATTCACACCTCCATTTTTCCCTTCGTCAATTGATAACGCTGAACCCGTGATCGGCCGTCGTGCTTACATTATCAGGTAAGCTTAAAGTTTGTATGCTTCACTCACGGGTGTGTGAATTGATCTGGATATGATGTGTTTATTGCTCAAAATAATGTAATTTAAAGAGATGCAATAAGGGGAAACACTGGTGTGTTAAAAAGTTGCAGGTGACTGTTTTTGATTAAGACACGATGAAGCAGAGTCATGTGACTGGGTGGTGGATGGGTGTTGAGCAAAGTTAGGATCTTTTGATTGCTTACTAACGTTAAATTGCATTGTAAAAGTTTGGTTTATTGCCCAGCTCTAAAGTCAGACTTTAACCTTTTTGCCAATATGTTTATATATATCAGATATTTTTCATTTTCAGTGTTGTATGTAAAAAAAAAAAAAAAAAAAAATGTCCACAAGCAAACTTTAAACACGGATACTCAACTTGCTTTGCTTTGGGGCCATTTTTGCAAAATGAAAGGAGGCCAGGGGCCAGTTACAGCAGCCCCATACATGTTTCTAGGATTATAGGACATTTCTAGGCTTTTAGGACGTCAGGGGCTTAGCTAGGACCTCTGTCTGCAGGGGATCCTCCACTGGCAGTTTTTTGCTAAACAAGCTCTAATATGATGATGTTTATGCACTCTGGCACCTTATGTATACTAAAAGTAGTCACTTCTTTTGTTGTGAATTAGAAAATGGTTAGGGGGTCACCTGGCACCCTATTGGGGGCCAGATTTGGCCCGTGGGCCGTAAGTTGAGTATCACTGCTTTAAACCCTCTACATAAAAAAAAGTCTAGTACCCTTTTTCCATCACCACTTTTGGCCATGCCGAGTCAAACCATACCACACCAAAAATGTCTTTCCATTATTAGTTAGGACGCACTTAGCCATGCCAGGGTTGGTGGGTTGGTTTTTCTGGAGTAGGGCCAAAAACTCGCCCGACTGCCTCCGAACGAGTACCTGTGCTGTCCAGGTGACAGCAGCCAATCCCCAACGACCCCTCTTATCCCCCTGAAACAAGCGCTGGTGCCGTGAGACGCCACTCACGTCTGTCTGTGCAGGAACCCAGAGAGAAAGATGTTAAATGTCTGTGTGCTCAGCTCTCAGTACAGTTGTAGCTTCTAACTGAAGCTGTTTTTACTTTGGATATCTGATTTATTTTACTGTTTCATGTTTGCTTTCAGCCAAACAGAAGTTGGTCTTCCTGCACTAGGGGTCAACCGATATTGGTTTTTCAGGGCTGGTACCAATTATTAGTACTTAATGAGACTGATAACCGATTTTGAAACCAATATGCATTTCCAGGGAAAATGACAGTTTTTCTGCCTAAATTTAGAATTTCAAATATAAAAAACTGAAATTTCAACATCATATGCAGCAAGTTCCCAGCAACTTTTTTTGGATAAAGTTGAGTGAAAACTTAAATAAAAAGTAATTGAATAAAAATAGCTCCCTGAGTTTTGACAAAGTAAAATGCTGACACCTTCTTTGCATGTATTGCAGAATGCCTTCCCTGGTGTTGGTTGAGTGTAATACAAACACTATTTAACTGATACATTTTTATCATTCATCATTCAAATAAAACGTGTCAAAATGCCAAATATCGGCCCGATAATCAGGCCAATAATCTGTCGACCTCTGTCTTGCACCTCTGCAAACACGGACTTTGGCCTGCTGCTTTTAAACATCACCACTCTAGACACGTGTCATGGGATTAAGACTCATCTGTTGTCATGGAGACGCAGTTCCCTGCCGCGCTGGGCTGACTCGCTAAGTCAAACCGAAATCAAACAGAGCCGGCCTTTGTGTGTGGAAAAAGGGTGTAGGAGTTACTGACTGAGAAAAAAGAGTTGTAGTTTTTTTTGTGCTCAACATTCACCTCCATGTTCACCTGATCACTTGTTTGCTCCTTTTCCCCCGAAGACTCTGAGCCAGTCGATGCGTCAGGCCGACATGAACTTCGAGAAGCTGAAGACGGAGTCGGAGCGTCTGGAACAGCACACCAAGAAGTCCGTCAACTGGCTGCTGTGGCTGATGCTCATCCTGGTCTCCTTCACCTTCATCAGCATGATCCTCTTCATAAGAATCTTCCCCAGGCTCCGATGATGACCGCCTACAATCCCGAACTCTCCTGATCCTACATCCTTTCTGTGTTTACAGTAATAGGCCTCATAGATCCACACAGCTCGTCTGTATGTGTGATACAGATCAGTAGCGGTCATAACCGAACAACACGGTTTGATGAACTGAAACGTTTGCACTTTTGAAACAGAAATTCTTCCTCTTAACAGGCTGATGGAAGCTTAAAATGTGGTGTGAAGCATCAGTATTCCTTTTTTTTAAACAGGACAGAACATGAGTGGAGGCCAAGAGCTTGTTGGAGGGTTTTTGCGAGCAGCAGCATAGTCTTAATACCCGGACAGCAGGGACTGAGCCTTAATTATTTTAATCCCTCATCAGGGAGGTTATGAGCCGTTCAATACATGTGTGTTCTCTCTCTCATAGTCAAAATCATTAAACATTTTTTCCGCCATGCGTAGACCTTAAAGAGTTCACGAACCGTCCCACATCGACTGTATCTACAACACAGCTTCAACAGTATATTAAATAAATTCAATATATAAAAATTCTGACTTATGAAAAGCTTTGATGTGCTAAAACTTAATAACATTTTACTTTAACTGCCACTGTTTAGCATTTATAAGCACTATTTAAGGCTGCGTTCACGTTATAGGGCTTAATGCTCAGTGCTGATTAACGTAACAGCCCCGATTCGATTTTCTTACATTCATGTTTCTAGTGACCCATATCTGATGTCAGTTTGAATGGATCTTAGCCCCAAAATGCCTCAAATGCAATCAATAACCTCAAATGCATGCTGGAACAACAACATAAAAAAAAACGTCACATTTGCAAAACTGACATTTGGGGAAAGATGACACATGCAAGTTTCCTCTGCCAAATGCCATATTAGGATTAGTAAAAATGACTGAAGTGAGATGAACAGACGAGTTTTCCTCAGGGATCAGAATTTGCAGTTGAAAAAAGTTAATAAATCACAATAAATATTACTGTAACACTCAAAATATTAAAAGCTTAAAATCTCAGTAGTGTTGTATCCTGACTTAAGTATTGTGATAATATAGTAATGTGCAGCCTCTGGTGATTCCCATCCCTAACATTAACCCTTTGAAACCTGAGCAAGTTGGTTTGATTACATACAAAAATATGGAGAAAAGGCAATGAGCATCTAAAGAAGACATTAGAGAAATTAGCAAAAAAAATGAAAAAATTAAAGAAAATTACCCGAAAACAAGCCAAAAAACATGAAAAGTAAAAAACAAACACTGAAAATTGAAAAAAAAAAAATTAAAAATCATCCTTTTATATATATCTACAATTCTAAAATTGATTAAAAATTTTGGAATTTATTTCTTTGTTTTTTTTTTAATTTCCCTATTTTTCTTCCTAATTAATTTTCATTAATTACCTTAATTTTTTTCTTCTATCCTTTACCAATTTCTTGCACTTTGTGGGAAATTTCTCATCAAGTTGCTCAGTGCCACATTTTCAATAGAAATCAAACCAACTTGTTCAGGTTTCAAAGTATTAAATAGCTTTTAAAAGGCATCTGAATGCAGCACAAGAAAACTGATGTCGATGCAGGTTAGTTAATCTCAGACACGGACGTTTAAATTTAGTGATCGGCCTAGTTTTCTGAGTCTGACAGTTTGACAACTCGTGACAGGCTTACAGAAAGGCAAGCAAGATGTCCAAAAAGTCAAGCCTCTGAAATAGATCGAAAGTTGATTATCAAAAAGTCTTCAATGAGTTTGGCAAATCACTTGAAAAACTGTAAATAACAGCTTGCAGAGTATTCTTTTCATAGCTTTTACAACTAATGTTACTACGATCTGGGTCACATACGAGCAAACGAATATGATCTGGACCACATTTGCTTGTGAATTGAATGTTGCCTTAATGTTTAATAAATGGTTTAGACACTATAATGTCGTAAACAGCTAAAAGGACGTTTTCATTTTTGTCAACAATTCTAACTTCTGTTGAATATATTATCTTTATTTTCATACATTATCAGTTTATAGAGCAGCCCAAAGGGAAAGGTATAGTTGTTAATAACACTTAAATCTGGTAACGACTACATGATAGTGTCTTATGAACCATTTATTAAATGTTCTCTTAGAAATGATAAATAAGAGCTAAAGTAAAGTGTTTCTCTGAAATATTACATATTGCAAAACATATTTCAATCATTTAAATGTTTCATCTTCTGTTTAAGTTTGGAGACATTTATTGTAAAGAGGTTCAGAGTTTTGTTCCGTCAGATTTTTTTTTCTTTTAAGTTCACCATTCGTCATATGTCCAATAATCTCCTCAGTCCTGTTTATTGTTTCTACATGTTCGATTCCATAAATGTCCGTCAGTTGATATTTGTTGTGTTGGTCATGACTGCTGGTGTTGACGAAGTAAGATTTTGTTGTTGTTAAAAATGACTGTAACCCTGATAAATCACATATCATTCAGCGCGACTGTTGTAAATGTGTATGAGATCATAAGAAATTAAATTCAAATAAGCATAAAGATGCTAAATTACAACCGAAAGCAATGGCTATTTTATTTATATAGCACATTTATTTACATGTAAACTCAAAGTGCTTTACATTGAAAGACAAAGACAAAAAAAGTAAAACACAAGTAGCATAAACATACATATGAGCAGTAGTTAACATAATAACAGAACACAGTAACATCAACACAATTAACTGTGATCAAATAACTGCACACACACACACACACACACAAACATTAACCATAAGCCTGGGAATGAGTAAGTTTTAAGTTTCCATTTCCTTCAATTTCGTTGGCATAATAATTGTGTGTGTGTGTGTGCGCGCGTGTGTGTGGTGAGAGCTGTTTATGACCAAATTGCGCCGCCTGTTGTTGCAAACGCCTGTTGCAGTGACTTCATGTGGCCACAGCGTGTCAGTCACATCCATAATATAAAACCAAATAATGGCCTCCATGACCCTGACGGCCTGATTAACCTCGCTACTCATTTAGAAGTGATCTGAGGACTGAAGTATGGCTAAATAAAGGCAGTTGGCCACAGAAAAAGGACACGGCGACCATATGTGACATCTGGGTCATCTGTGCATTTGTCAGCTTTTGTTCGGACTTCTTTAGTCTGATATCATTGGGGAATCGCTGCTTCGAAGCTGTGCTTTTCTGTGAGATCAGACGCGCTGAAAACTTCCAAGAGGCTAACATTCCTGCTGTTTTGTCTGTCTGACTGTCGTCTGAGGACTGCGGAGCTCGCTTGCTTGTCCTGGCTTGCAGCTCTGCCCCTGGCCCTTCCTCTCTCCCCTCTCCCGGCTGCTGCCCCTCCTCACGGCTGGCTCGCTGGCTGGGCCGAGGCCCGGCCTGCCGTGTATTTTAGGATCCCTGGGGGGTATTTTGCCTGCTGGAAGCCGAGGTATGCAGGCCACCAGGAGACCAAATGAGGTTGTGTCACTGCGGAGGATCATCATCCCTCAGTTAAATCACAGCTGTTTGCGCCTCCATTCTCAGGCCTTAATGGTCAGGCTGTGTGATCGACTCTCTGAGGCTGCAGCTACAGAACATGACTTCATCAGCGGTGCGGTTACCCGTGTTCATTATGGTCGTATTATCCCATTAGCTGGAGGAGACTGTTTCGTTTTAGTTTCCTACACGGACCCCAGAGTCCGTATGTGAAGCTCATATATTCAGAAGATGCCTCCAGATCTGTGGGGCTTATTAATGACACTTTTAACCTCTGACCCCGGAAACCTGAATGGGTTCCTTCCTGCTCTCTTTTCCCACAGGGACGCTCTGAAAATAGTCCTCAACACTCTGCACCCTGTGCTTGTAAATTTAACTGAAACAAGTATTGCTTAACAAGACTCTTTATGAAGCAGTTCTTAGTTGAAACCTGTATAAGAAAGTAACACAACAGTGTTTCACTCGAGTATTTGCAAATAGTATTAACTTTGATGATCATGATTTAAATATATGATCAACTTATAAAATTTAATGCATTGTTGTAGATTTAAGCATCCAAAGAAACATAGTCATAGGGGGATTATAAAACCATAAGACCCCTGGGGATAGATGTGCAAAAGTCACCACCACCTCTCCTACATAGGAGCAACACATATAGACTTTGTGGTTGTTTTGTCCCTTTTTGTTGTTTTGCATCTCTTTGTAGTCATTATGCATCTCTTTGTTATTTTATGTCTCTTTGAGGGTGCTTTCTTGTTAATTTGTGCAAAGTTGCAGTTTCTTTGCAGCTTGTTATGGTCATTTTGAGCCTTTTTCTGGCACCTATTAATTTGAGTAATATTTTGCACTTGAAGGCCACTGGGGACATTTTGAGCCCCTCGGCTAGGGATGCATGATGATGCACGTCATCGGTATCTGCAGATATTGGCTTTAAAAAGAAGTACTGGATATCAGCCAACATGCTGATATCTGCTGATATCACACACACACACACACACACACACACACACACACACAAATATATATATGTACATATATATATGTAATAATCAACTCTAACTTGAAGTATTTTTGTTATTTTTCACCATGAATGAAACTTACATACATGGAAAGCATTGCATTTTATGTCTCTATCTGCTGGTGGGCCATCACCATAAGAGTATCCATAATATGATGTTAATTCCACTACAGACTTGATGATCCCTAAAATTAGGTGGGGGAAAAAGTAGATATATTGATATTGGTATCGGTTATTGGTCAAATAGGTTGTTATTATATCAGCATATCGGATATCGGCAAACAATCCAAAATGGTGCATCCCTACCCTGGGCCTATGCCCGGTATGACTGTTCAGTATTCATCCATGAACATCGTTAAACCTTGTGACACAATAACTAATGAAAATAAACTCATGGTATCATGTTTTGAACTGAAGTAAAATTATGATCGCAGGGCCTTTACTTGCAATGAAGTACTTATATACAGTGGTGGGAGAAGTACTCTGACCTTTTATTTAAGTAAAGTAGCAATACTATGGTGTAGAAATACTGTGTTGTGAGTAAATATCCGATATTCAAAATATCACAAGTAAAAGTACAAAAGTATTAGCATCAAATTAGATTTAAAGTATTGCACAGTAAAAGTACTCATTATGTGGAATGGTCCTTTCCAGAATAATACTTATTATATTATTGGATTATAATTACTGATGATTCATCACTTTGATGTTGCAGCTTTTAAATGTAGAGCCAATTTCAATTACTGTATATACTGCTGGGTGGTTAAATCTATAGTACATCATCATTTATTAATTGATTTCTTTTTTAAAAATAAATAATATGACATTTTTAAAGTAAATAGGAACTAAAGTTATCAAATAAATGCAGTGGAGAAGAAAAGTATTTACCTCTGAGATGTGGTAGAGTAGAAGTATAAAGTAGCAAAACACTGAAATACTAAAAAACCTTTTATATTGTATTTATATAGTAGCGTAAATGTCCTTTGTTACATTCCACCACAGCATTTACAGTGTAGTAGTGCTGTGTTTATTTAAGTGAAGGTTAAAGATCTCATAGTAGCTTTCAGCATTAGTTAGTAATGGTTAATAAATAATATGGCTTTATTAATCAGATAAAAGTCATTAATAAAAACAACTTTGTAGTTGCCAGGTTGTGAGAAATACTTTTGACTGGTTGCAGCAGTTTGGCTGCAACTAGACCAAACTCTTTCTTTTAACAACTTGTTAACACACTCAGATTTGATGATTAAAAATATTTATTTATGACCTGTGTTCCTGTGGACTTGATAGCTTTTTAGAGAGTGAATGAAAGGAAAATAGAAAATGGATAAACAGTGAGTAAAGGGATTGTTCACAACCTGGGATCCTGAAAACTGCTGTTAAAATGTCAAATTAATCAAAGAATCATCATTTAGGAGTGGACCAGCTGGTAAACAAGGAATGTCGTTTGATATTGTGCCACTGATATTAGAGCTGGTATGTGTTTGTGTGTGAGTGTGTTTTTAATTGGTTTGATCCTCCAAACAGCAGAGCGCAGAGGAACAAATTGTTAAGCATGAGAGAACCTCCATCCCCTCTCAGCGCAGCGCTGCGCCTGTTAAACACCAACACTCCAGGCTTTTTAATTTAGTTTTTGGCTGCAGCTACAGTGAGGATTTGGGTTGCCTACAGAGATGAAGGAGATTTTCCTTTCATTCTCTTTTTTTCCATGTACTTCCTTGTGGGAGCAAAAGGGTAAAGAGGGCTTTTCTTGTTTTTCTTCCCGACAAAGTTTTGAATGCGCTGTAATGTTAATGACCTAATGGGAGCGTAAAAGGCTGCATTTATTAAGCTCATAATGTGAGTCACTATCTCACACACACATACTCCGATTCATGGAAAATAGAGCTGATCTGCTTCTGTCTTTTCTCTCAGTCATTGAGCCATGGTGTGGGATTGCTCAGAATTTATACAACTTACTGTTAAATCTCTTTTACTCAATAAACTCCTTGATTTTTTTTTATTTACTGGCTGCTTTTATGGTTTAATTTTCCAGTTTTTAGTGCTTAGTTTCCAGCAATTCTTAGGTCAGGCATTCTGTGTACATCTCAATAAAGGTTAATGGGCATTTAAAACACCAGGGACAAAGATGGAAAGAAGTTCCAAACCCACAAAAATACGAGAAAAATTTCAATAAACCAAACCAACTTTAATGCAGTTAACTTTTATTCATAGTGGTTTTGAAGTTTGCAAGACACCGCTGCAAGTTTGTTACAGAAACTTTTCACTGGAGGTTGAATTATCTGCAGAGGTCTCTTCCTCTGCAAAACAAACAGACTTGGTGATTTAAACTGGCAAAAACACTGAATAAAGCAGTTTCATGTAAAAAGAAGAATATGTTTTTTCCGACGCTCTCGTCGCGGAGGTGCTGCTAACTGCAGTGACCGATGAGAAACGTGAAAGGCTCCATCCAGGGCCAGTGTTTGGTTTGTTTTTGGCTACTGTCAAACCATGACACTGTAACATGGAGATCTCCATTTAAATGTCCAACAATGTAAGAATTTCACTTTGTGTGGATGTTAACAATGATGTTTTGCGGTATGACTAAATTCAGTGTTTGCTCACCTTTTTTCACTCATGACATCAGATCCAGTTGCTCTGGAAGTTTTTATTGGGAGCCAGAGGCCTCGTCTTCTCGAAAACAAACAGGCCAACAGACCAGGTGGTTCAAGCTGGTAAAAACACTAAATAAGCAGTTTTATGTTAAAAATCAAACAAAAAAAAAAAAAAACTGTCTGGTTGCGTAGGGGCTGCTTACTATAGTGACAAATGCAAAGACACAAAAATGTGAATGTCCCTGTTTAGTTTGGTTTATCTGTTCTGGGGTTCACAGAAACTTGCCCATCTTTGTAGACCTGTTTCCCGTGTAGAAATAAACAGCTCATTGTAAAGTTAGGAAAACACAACGATTCTTATTTTCAGGTAATTATACACTAAAGAAAACATAATATATTGTATTTCATCTGCCAATATACCCACTTAAATCCTACACACTGGACCTATAAGGTGAGACTCATTCAGTCACCTTATTATTCAAAGTAACATCTGATAGGTGGGTAAAACTTTTTTTTTTGCAGACTTCAGTGATGATTTCACAGGAGTTTGTGTCTTCTGATCAGAGTTGCACCACCGTCGATCTCGGTCTCTTGATCTCTCTGGTCTACACAGGTGCTGTGGAAGTTTTTCTGTTTTTACTCTGCCGTTACTGTTTCCCTCTCTGTGTCTGTGAGACTGTTTCTGTATCTCTGTCTCTGTGGTTGTGTTGTGTCTGTGGCTCTTCCTCAGCCTAATGAGGGCTCATCTCAAAGCTCTCACACACACATGTACAGCTTTGTTGTGGCAGCTCTCTGACTGGAGCGTTGAAGCACCTAAAGGACCACTTTCACCTCTGTAACAGCATCTGCTGAGGATCCAGGTTGATTTCAGAGAAAATCCACCAGCCAGTAGATCACAGATAAACCAAACAGCCATAACAGCACTTCCTCTGCTGTGTGTTTGGTGTGTCTCTACATGTCTGTGTGTTTTCGCTTGTGCTTGCATGTATGTTTATTGCACCCCAAAGACCCGAGCCATATGTTATTCTCTGCAGCCCCGTATTGCCCCTCTTTCGCTCGCAGCCTAGTGTCAACATGTGGGTTAATGCACTGAACCTTCCAGCCTATTTGTCAGGCAGCGCGGCGCTGAAAGAGTCCCCAGTGAGAGAGAAAAACTCCCTGCTGGTTTCTGCTCAGCTCTTTGATGTATGGAGCTCAGGTAGTGCTGCTGCTGAGAGGCTTAATTTCTTGGTTCTTTGCTCCTTCACCTTTTAGTGATTCAGGATCTCCCAGTGGGCACAGTTGAAGACCGCGGCTGTTGTTGGTACTACAGGAGGTTTTGTGGCTTGATACGGAGAAGACAAGCTTGTCTGCTTCTCTCGTGAAAGAAAGACTTGAAGGGATATTTTGACATTTTTGGAAATATTTGCTTTTTTGCCGGCACCAGTTGGTTTACTTAGCATAAAGACTGGAAACAAGGGGAAATAACTTGCCTGGCTCTGTCCAAATGCAACAAAATCTGCTTATCAGCACATAAAATTCACTAACTAAAATATCGTCAACTCGATATTCATTTCAGCCAAAGATTATTGTCTTTTGACCATAATAATTTTTGAAATTTCGTTTTGATGTGCAGTGATACGTCATCTGTATTTGAAAACCTGGTAATGAGACTCAACAGTCAACACCAGAACTGCACTCTGACCTTTAATGAGCTCCTTGGCTGCAACAAAATTGTGAGTCCAGATGAATTTTCTTGTGGGGAGTATGCATATTTATTCACCAAAAAGTAGAGAAATGAAGAAGGCCGTATCTGTCATGTGTGAAAAACAGGGTTGGACCAGTGTAAAATTTTCAGATTGGTTTGATATTAAGAGCCTGACCTGACTGGTGGCCAAATTTTACACCCTTGACTTGGCATTTGCACCGGAGTAGAAAACCATGTCCTAACAGCAAACAAGCGTCTGACTATTATCACATAACATTAGAGCTCTCTGTCCACATTGAATACATTTAACAAAGCACGTGACAGGTAGACTATAAAAAAGACAAGTTTTATTTTTTAAAGATTATATTTTGGGGCTTTTATTGCCTCTAATGGAGAGGACAGTAGCTGTGAAAGGGGGAGAGAGAGAGGGTGCGACATGCAGCAAAGGGTCGAGACCGGAATCAAACCTAACCTAACCTATAACCTCTGTATATGTGGCATCATTCTATCCACTGAGCCACCAGGCACACCCACCCCCAAAAAAGACAAAAGTTTTAAACTTTTTTAAAATAAAATGTTAAGTTGCTCATTGCCTTTTTTCCTTGTTTTTGAAAACAAAACTAACAAAAAAACAAGCCAATGTGTTATGATGAGAAATTCCAGTTCAGCCGATTTGCATAAATTCAGACAGTTTAAAGCTCGTACACCAGACAAGACCAGCAAAACCGGAAATCGACCCAATTCTAGTAAAACGTTTGCAGCAAACAAAACAAAACAACAGCAATGCCACGAGGAAGACAGAGGGACTCGGTGGGAAGGTGGTGAGTTTTTAAATAAAAAAACCACACAGGGCTGAGGTGTGGATAATAAAGTAAAAAAGCCACACAGAGTCTGACTGGCTGTTTCCAATCTTTATGCTAAGCTAAGCTACGCAGCTGCTGGCGGTTGCTTCATACTGCATTCATACTGAATTGCGAGTGGAATTGATCCCCTCATCTAACGCTTGGGAAGAAAGTGAATAAACGTATTTTCCGAAGTGTCAAGCTACTCCTCTAAGCTGGTGTTTAAAGCTTGATTTGGGACCGAGGTAAGAAGTGGCAGGTGTCTTGGATGCAGCGCTTGTTTTTCTCAGAGTAGACTGAGCCTTGGGCTGGGAATCGCTGCTCAGACAGGGAGGAGGCCTCGAGGGTAAAAACTGTCAAGGACGTAAAGGTGCTGTAGACACTATGAAGCCGGAGCAGTTGAGGCTTTGGGCTCCGCCTGAGGCTGGAGCCGAGACTGGGATGCGTCCTGAGGGGTGAGGGGTGAAGTAGGGTGGGGGTACATCTCAGGAATAATATGCGGTTTAACAAAAGTGATATGTTGGAACCAGACGTTCCTCTCACGGGCCTCCTCAACGTTCTCCCCCAGGAGGCCCCAAGCTGCCACAGCAGGTGCAGGGCCCCTCCTGGAACAAGGGAGGCTCCTCAGGGTAGCAGATTAGGGGTGTGTATGCATTTCTGTTTTTGCTTTCATCTGCCAGGTTTCTCTCGAGTTTCCCACCAAACCTGTACGTGTTTTAAATGCAAATGAACAAAACCATAAAATGTACCCAAATACTGCTTTGAGTTCAATGTGGACATAATCAAATTCCTATCACTGTGTGTGTACATGTGTGCATACATGCGTGGGTGTGTGTGTGTGTGTGTTGATAAAAAGGCTGAATCCTTGGCTGGGCTGTTATTTGTAAGGATGTTTGAGACCAAGGTTTCTTTCAAGGGTAGTTTCTACGTCATTCATTGCATGTTTTGTCAGCTTAGTTGGTATGTCAAGGCCAACCAGATGGTCCTTGATTAACTGCAAATATAAAAGTGTTACATTTTGGCAAAAAAATTCTTCTCTCCTAGGTTTTCATGTTGCTTTCTCAGTGTAACCTTGAGAAAATGCAGCCCAAACAGTAAATGTTATGATTTCAACACAGGAGATTCTTAGTCTGTTGTAAATTGGAATATTTTTTTAGATGTAGCATGTTTTGTTTGCTCTTATCCACTTTAAGTGTGCACTAATTCTGCCTCCACATGGCTAAAACTTGACTAGTCACAGCCCTCCTCTCACATCCATCCTACCAATCCAGATCAATAGTGATGATGCTTGTTTGGTTGTCAGACAAGCCCGAGCTCTTTGTACTTAACTATTGATCCTTTTCTTTCTCTGTTTCTTTTGCCTTGTTAAATGACTGCATGTCTCAGAGGAGAAGACGGGGGAGAGGATGCTTACAATAGGGAGCATCTTCAGCGATAGAAAAGGTCTTATAAAAAGGGCTCATGCACTCCTGGAAACCAGTGAGACAGAATTCGATAAGCGGAGAGATGGAGCGGATGGTTTTTGAGTAACAGGCTCAACTCTGCGCTCAGAGGGCTGTGCTTTAGTGCAATTCAAAATCATTCAAAACTGAATGAACGGCCTTACTCCTGCTGCAGGGGGAGGCTTTTTGACTTGCTGCAAAATGCTGTTGAGTTATTGTAAACCACTGAAATATAACATAAGTCTACATGAAATTGTAAAAGACTAAGTGAATGATAGATTTATATGACAGCCAAGCAATGTATCAACACGTACAAAGTAAGAACATTCGTCTATATGTACAATAATCTATTAAATAATCCTCTGTTGGATCTCAGTGAGGATACAACGAGGCTGATGGACAGGCATGTATTTAAGTACATTTATGAAAGTACTCCACAGTATTAACTTCCATCTATCCATTTTCTTTTTTAAAAAATCGAAGCCATCGCTGCTGAGGTAAGAACACTGCCTTTGTTTTGTTTTGTTTTTTTGGCTTCTCGCCTTTAATGGATAGGACAGCTCAGGCATGAAAGGGGGAGAGAGACGGGATGACATGCAGCAAAGGGCCAAAGCTGGAAATTGAACCTGCGGTCACTGCAATAAAGACATAGCCTCTGTACATGGGGCGCCCACTCTCCTAACTGAGCCACTGGGCGCCCCCATCCATTCATTTTCGTTGCTTATTCTGCGTACGGTCAAGGGGGCAGCAGACTGAGCAAAGTACTTCAGATGCCCCTCTCCCCAACAACACTTCCCAGCTCCTCCAGGAGGATTGTGAAGCGTTCCCAGGCCAGATGAGATAATATAATTTCTGTTCTGTGTTCCTGATCTGCCTCCTACCAGCTGGAGGCACCTCTAACAGGAGGTGCCCAGGAGGTATCCTGATCAGTTGCTCGAACCACCTCAACAAGCCCCATTTGATGCTAAGGAGTAGCAGTTCTACCTCTGGATGTCTGAGCTCCTCACCCTTTCTTTAAGGAAACTTATTTTGGGCGCTTGTATCCGCGATTTCATTCTTAGGTAATGGTCAGAACGTAGATGTAAATTGAGAGCTCTGCCCTATGGTTCAGCTGCTTCTTCCTCGCATCACAACATTTTAGAGCTTTCTAGTATTATTAATATCCAGTACTGTAAGTTGTGTTATGTATTTTTTGACCCACCAAAACTGTATAAAAGAATCCAAACATATCTCTTTTGTTTTTTTGACAATCACTCTGTCACAGGGAAAGTGACTAAACTTCCCTGACAAGTGTATGTAAACCTTTGACCACATACAAAAACAATTAAAGTGAGTACACAACATTTAACAAATGCAGGGCCATGTCCTGCTGATACAGTTACAACATGTTCCCAATCATCACCTGTCTAATCTTAGCCTGTGTGCTTGATGGGATTGGTTATTTTTGTGCACACTCTGAATATTTATGTCCTAATTTGGGCTATTTTTCTCTCATGTTTTCAGACTGGGGGTTATTTATAGTGACTAGACACACTGTACTCTCACACAGCAGGCCTCTTTCAGGCATGCAATCAACACACATACACACACAAACACACACACACATGCACTCTGTCAAGTTAATGTCATTACATTACAATAATCGCAGCTTGCGTAAGTCTAAAGCAACAGTTTGTTTGTTGACTCCCAGACTGCTCTCTGAACTTTAACACTCATCCTACTTCCCTGATCGCTAACTTCCCCATCCCTCTCCTTGTGAGAACATAAACAAACACTGTTTTTATTATTGTCATTCTGGGAAGTTTCAAGACACAACACAACCCCCCTGGTTCCTCTCATTCTCAGCGTGCAGAGCGCTGGCCCCTGGGGTCACGGAGCAGCACTGTGGTCAGTCAGGCCTGAGTCGCAGGATGTTGAAGTAGCATGCCTCAGGGCTGTGGCTGGAAATAGGACTTGGGAAGAGCGAATAGTTAAAGCCTTGATGCCTGGCTTCCCCGTTTCTGCTCCTCTGGGACGGAAAAGAACAGGCCACACACACACAAACACACACTCAAACCTCTCTGTCAAACAACAGACAAGGGCTCGGGGCCAGTACTTAGGCTTCATTCCTGAGGGTCAATAACAATAGTAAAAGGCAGACGGAAGAGGAAATTAATCAAGGATTTTGGCAGTTTGTTTGGCTGCTAAGTTGCAGCTAATTTTGTCCTGGGAAGAGACAGTTTAGAGGGGGGAAATAGCTCTGCAGACGTCGGGCCAGGTTACTATCTAAGAGTAGCACTTAGTCTCTTGCTGCCCTGTAACTGATGATGTTGTGAACACCGTGGTCTGTCTTTGATCCTCTCAGAAGAAGTAGTTCTCACCTTGGATGTGGTGTTTGCAACGTCCAGGATGGGTGGTGTGCGTCTGGGTGTGTTTCCTCTGTAAACACTAATACAATGCTGCTGCATTTATCCCACAACCATGCCTCGCTCACAGGAAGTAATTAAGTGTTTCCCCTTTCTCTTAATAATAAAAATAATAATGATTCTTATTTACATAGGGCGTAACGAGACGCCAAAGCCCTTATTTAATCTCAGTCGATCTGTGTACTCGAGAGAAAATCCATTCTGCACTTTGGCCTGCATTTCATATCTCTGCTATAAACTATTAATAGGCTGTTGTTAAGAGCTAATACATTTCAGTTGCATGCTTTCTAATGTTAGAAGATACAATCTACAGATTTTCTGATAAGGTTGAAGGTCAGAAAAAACACAATCTGTTATTAAATAGCTGGTGCATGGTCACTGCACAATAGTCTTTCTCTTCTCTTCTCTTCTCTTCTCTTCTCTTCTCTTCTCTTCTCTTCTCTTCTCTTCTCTTCTCTTCTCTTCTCTTCTCTTCTCTTCTCTTCTCTTCTCTTCTCTTCTCTTCTCTTCTCTTCTCTTCTCTTCTCTTCTCTTCTCTTCTCTTCTCTTCTCTTCTCTTCTCTTCTTCTGTGTGTCCAAATACATTCAGACAATGTGCACTTTTCAATCTGAAATGGTCGATAAACTGAAAAAGTTCTGGAATTCAACATTATCCCACACTAGCTACGTCATTTCTAAGTACTGAGAAAATCTTGACGCACACAGTTTTTGGCAAATAAAATGTTTCTAATAAAGAGCAGCTACTCTTTTCTTATCATTCATTAAATCATTTGGATACGGTTTGCTTTTGTGGATATTTAAATCTTTAGAGCGTCGGATATATCCATTCAGGGAGGACACAGAGGGTCATTGTCAGGTCCCCGTGTCACAGGAATTCTGGGAATTTTTATCCTCGCTCTGATCTGCGCTCACAAGTTGTCCTGTGGATGATTCACATGCAGTTAAAGAGAGGCTGACAATCAAAAGCTATAAATGACACATTTCGCATGACACGGCTGCATCTTTGGCAAATTCCATCCATTGTTATTCGACATGTTAAAATAAGATCTTAAACACAGATGGAAGCACTTTAGTCTGTAAAAACAATTGTGTTCAGTCCTCTCTGTCCTGCTCTTGTTGCAGACATGTCTGAGCTGGCCAAGACCCCTCAACTCCATTCTCCTGTCAAGCTGACGTTTAGCCTGTGCTTATGGGAATTGATGTTCATTGAATTACCATTTAAAAAACATGGGTATTGACTAGACAATGCTATTAGATCGTCAAAAATCTACCTTATAAATGTATAAAGCAAGCCATAAATTCATGACAAAGGCTCTTTAATTTTGGTTATTAGCATTACAACAAATATCAGTGGGATTCTGGATCAAGTTTTCTTGCTTCTTGAACAGAACCTGTTATAGTTTCACTTCACTTCTCTGTAAGTTCTTCTCAAAGTCAAGGGTCCTTACACGGCTGGCTTTCAAAGGTACTACCATCGAATCTTGCCAAAGGACAATTTTACCCAGGTCCAATTTCAGAGAATTTGCAGGGATGCTCTTAAAGCACTCACAATGATACATTTATAAACTGGATACACAAAAAATATGCCAGTAAACTTGTCACCTCAGCAGTCCACCAAAATCTGTTTCTGAACAAATCAGAGGCAAGAAATTGCCGATTCAGTTGCTAAATCTTCACTCGGATTAGCTCTAAAAGGCCTTATTTAAAAGTTTATTATGATTGTCATTAGTCGAATGCAATGATGCAATGCCACGCATGTCTTTTAAAAATGACACAGAACAATAGTGCATTGGCAGTATTGCAGACAGTGCAATATGTATCTAAATATAAGTATCTTCAGAGTCGCATAAATTTACGTTGCCACCACAACAAGGCTGTTATGACGGTGCAGCATGATGACATTGTTGTCTCATTTAGCCTCTTGTTAGAAACTGCCTTTTTAAAGACACATAAAAGCTTCAAAACTTGTGAGTGTGGTACTTA
This sequence comes from Plectropomus leopardus, assembly GCF_026936395.1. Taxonomy (NCBI): domain Eukaryota; kingdom Metazoa; phylum Chordata; class Actinopteri; order Perciformes; family Serranidae; genus Plectropomus; species Plectropomus leopardus. The sequence continues at coordinate 22,580,821 of NC_142180.1, read as the reverse complement.
TTGGAGTATTTAATGTACAGAACAAAACGTAAAAATCTTCTTAGCTTGTGTTAACCACAAACCTTATTTCAGGCTTCTAACAAAGAAACCCACTCAAAAAAACATTGACTTCACGACAAGGGAACTGGAGGGGCGGACATGCAAATTCGTTTCCAGGTTTTAAGACTGAGTGCTCTATAGTGTTTCAGTATTTCTTGACTTAGATGGAGACCTTTCTTTCATACAGCCAATTTGATCTTTCTATAAAAGCGTTAACACCAGGTACACAACACAAGAGACTGAACGACAACAACACTAGCTTGTCCCTAACCTTAGCTTGTTTAACAGACGAGCAAACAAACATTCAAAAGTGCACTTCTAAGGTCAGTTTGCTGGAAAAATGAAGGGATAACAAAATCTGATTTCGGTTGGATTTTGAATTACTATTTGTGATACAGTTGTTTTTTGTAATAGCTGTACAAAAATGGGAATGATCACCCATTCAGCTGCCTCTCTTTCTATTTTTTCCAATGTTAGTGTTTCTAAGAACTGTGTGCATGCTCACTGTCAGTATCAAATACAAATGTAAATATGCCAGAGTTAGCATGACTGCTAATTTACATCCGTAGTCCCTTGGCAGGTAAAAGAAACAGGGAGGGAAAGAAAAGAAATGGAAGACAGAAAAAAACAACATAATTTATACAGAGGACAAAGTGCAAAGTGTGCATGCACGTGTTTGTGTGCATGCACGTGTTTGCATATGCGTGTGAAACAAAGCAACAAAACAACGGTGTCCCCCACATCTTCCTCTTCCCGGTGTGAGGGGAAGTGTGAGTGCCATACTTTGATGTCATGCAGCACACACTATCTTCCTGAAGCCAACACACCTTTTCCCCTGAGCCCTCGCCACTCGGGGAGCTGTGACATTGACCTGACCTTGACTGTCCTTTGAATTTACTGTGCCCCTCTCGCTCTCTGGATGTGTTGCCACAATATGTGGATAAAGCTGTCACTGACACATCCTCTCGGGAAGGGCATTCAGGTTCAAGCCAGCTATGCAACGCTCCTCCCCAGTTCCTTATCAATGATAAAGCTAATCCTTTAGCCCCGCACATGGCCCCATGGCCCCCTGAACCACACATCAGTGTGAGAAAAGGGACAAATAGAGGGGAGGGTGGGAGCAAAATAGAGGAAAAAAAGAAAAATAGAGAGGAGAAGGGAAAGGACATGAGGTGTAAGGAAAGAGAAAAGGGATAAAAGACAAAAATGGAGAATTCAGATTTGAGGGTGTGAAGAAAAGGAGCAGGTAATGAGAGGTTATGCACAGAAAAAGAGGAGTGGGCTCACAGAGGTGACCTCAACACGCTAATCTGTTTAAAGATAAGTGTTGAGGTCCATGTGTGGGAAAACAAGGCTCTCTGGATGTATGTGTGCGACCAAGGGTTAAGTGTCTTACACAGGGGTAAACCCAGAGAGACACACAACACACATGATGGAGTGGAGTATGACAGGGGCGGAGGCCAAGTTTACTGAAGGGTCCTATAGTTCAGGACATTGTGACTGAGATAGAGCTGTCTGAAAGAGGATGTGAAACCTTTCCTTTAGAAAATAAACTGCGATATGTCTAACTTTATCTTCAAAGTGGTTGCAGAATTCACTCGGTCAGCATGACATGTAGAAGAAAAGGAAGCAAGATGTCAAGAACAAGGTCATGTGTTCAGGTTGCGGCTTTTGGCACGTTTACTGTCGCTTCAAAACATAAGACGGTTATGCAACAGCCTCTCACCATCAGCAGCGTCACGTGTAATACAAAAACTGTTTAATAGTTTCTTTTATTTCACAAGAATACAAATAATAGAGCAGTAAAAAATATAGCTGCATATAACATCGTCAGGAATAACATGATAAAGCCCATCACTTATTTCTGTTGTGATTCCTGATGTTCCATCAGATCTTCCACTACACAACAAGTTTTACACAGCCATACAACAGCCAGCAAAAAAAAAAGAAGCTCAACAACAACGTCCCACATCCCTAAACAGGAACCTACGTATAAATTGATCTGGGTTTTGCACTGTTAGTCGCACAGACAGTAAAGGTGCACTAAGTAGATTACTGTTTGTAAACACACTCACCAGCAAAACTCAAAGTTGGCCACAAAATGTATTTATATATTTGCACTGACTGTACCTCCTGTGTATTTAAAAGCAGGTGGGATTAATTGTAATTTATTGCATTAGAAAATTAAATTCTCAAAGAAAGGCTAGGTTTGCTAAAGGGGGGATTTGTACTGTTGTGTTGCATAGCTGCATAGTGTTAACCGGAGTCAGGGGTAAAGGCATTTTATGCAGGATGGTCACTTGCCTGCAAAAAGTGAAAGTAAAAGCCAACCCAGAAAGCCAGATTTACTCTCGTTTGGCGTTCCGCTTCTCTATACTGGTGCTCTCTTGGATGGCTATTGCTTATAATCTGGCTATTGGTCTCTACCTTTCTACACAGCACATGAACACTGTAGAGAAACATGCCCATAAGCATCCCAAATGCAGATGATAATAAGAAAATAAGAAAGGACAGGCAGAGGGCAGAGCTTGTGCAGAAAAATACGCCGTCACACACCTCTAGTGGGTCATTTGTGATGACTGAATGTGATTACTTTTGTTTGGTGGACTGAAACACGCAGACATTAGCTGCTGGCCTCTGGTTTATATATAAAATTGAATAAATAGTGAATTTCTATCAAGTGCTTCATGGCATCTCATCTTATCGCATGATAAGTTTTCCAGGTGTTTGGCACAGGAAACGTGTTTTTATCTCTCCCTAAGCATAGTATCACCCCCAGGTTACACGACACTTTTATACTGTATTTGTGCAGAGTTTTTTTTCAATTCTTTCTAACATGGTAATAAATCAATGAATCTTAAGCCTTGAGGAGCCTGAATGTTGGAGGAGAATGGAAAAAGCAGATAGAATCTGCTTTAAATATCTTACAACATGTGCATGCATGACTTGTGTCTGAATCTGCTGTTGAGACCCACCGAGCGGTAAACTGAGTCCAGCGAGAGACACGTCGTCTGAAAGGCTGACGGACACACGGTATGTACTCTGTGGTTCCTAAATCCCCTGTAATGCATATCAAGCTGCTTTATAGATGGCACACTGTACCCTCAGTTACAATTTCATTAGTGGCAGAGGTGATTTATGAGACGGGGACAGACGGACAGGGACAGACAGACAAACTGAAACTCCTATGGATCAATCTGACGACCTGAAAGGCAGCTGTTATCAACATAGATTATCAACATGAGTTGTGTGGTCTGTGTGTGAGATTTATCGGATCACTGAACGCATCATAGGGCACATAATCACAGTGTTGAGCCGACCGCGATGTTCTTTCCAAAAGCTTTAGTCTTCCTCATCAATGGCTTAGTCTGACATCTACTGTTATAGTCAGCAGCTTCCCTCATCTTCCTCGCTGTTCCTATCTCAGATGAGCTCTTTCACACAGAGTCAGAGGGTCTGTGCCTCAACGGGGAGCACTGGAATCACCGGAGACCAGTTCAGTCCGTTCAGCTTCACCCAATCACTTTAAAGAAACTGAATTTAGATAGAAAATGAATTTATAGAATACATATGCAAGGTTTTGTTTCACCATTGGAAGGAACACAGATAAAACGAGAGGTTTGGGGATCCTTCACCAGAATTTTTTGTGCATCAAACACTTAATATTTTGCATTTTGGTTTTCATGCCCCAATTTGTGCATTTTCTATATCAAGCATGTACATCTGAACCTCATGCACTTATTGAAACACACAGAGGAAATGTATTGATTCTTTGCAGATATTTTCTGCTGATGAACTGTGATGTATAACTTTCCTTTGCCACAGATAATGTGTATGCAGTGTATCACTTGTGTATTCTGTTTTGTGAATACTGTTTGTGTAAACTTCCTTCTCCAATGTCACATGTGTGCAGAGGCCGCAGAGGAGTGATGTGCAGTTCCTCCACATGAAAGGAATAGTTATGGACTTTCTTGCTCAGGCATGTCCAAAGTCAGACCCTGGGGCCAAATGTGGCCCCTGGACCAATATTGTATTTGGCCCGCCACACAATATTGGTAAATTAAGCAACATCATTTTGAGTGTTGTTGGTTCACCTCACATTGGCAGGACTATAATACAGTTTGTAAACATTTTAAAATCTGAAATCTGAAATCTCAAGTTGATCTTATTTAAAGCAATCTTGGAAGATAAAATATGACTTTAAATCTAAATGTATGTTTACTTTATATCTAAGTGTTAAGTTTACTTAAATTTACTTAATTTTGTGAAGTTGTTGCAAATTAAAAATGACAAGTGGAATTACCTAAGATAGTCTGACTTAATTTCATCATTATAAAGAGGATTTTGGCACTGATGAAGTTAGGAGATCTATTAGTTCTGTTTTGTTAACATGTTTAAGAAAATCCAAACATGACTGACTAGTTTGCTACCAGCAAAATGCAGATATATAGCACAGTAAACTGGCTTTACTAAAGTTGCTAAAACTTAGAAAATTTGATCTAATTAAATTTGTTGTTTTCAGGTTGTGACAACATCACAAAATTTTTAAAATTCACAATTAGATATAAGATTGATAGTTATATTTACTTACATTTTCAAGTCGATTAGTTTCCTAATTTTTTAAAAAGTAAAACCAACTTTTTTACATTGGAACTAATGTATTTTCATAAACAGAGCAGTAAACAAGTAAGCAGTCGAAGAGGTGATAACAGTGCGGACCACTGCTTTTAGAGTTAACTATATTAAGATGAAACAATTGTGGTTTGTTGTTTTGTTTGTGTGCGTATGTGTGTGTGTTAAAATAGTTCATTTGATGCGAGAAGCAGCTGGCTTCACATTATCAAATCTGGCCCCCATTCAAAAAGTTTGGACCCCTGTTCTTGCTCAAATGAAAATACTGTATGTACATGTGACCACTTTGTGTGATTGAGAGACAACAAGGGAATCAAAAAGTGAGAGAGGCAGACGTGTGTCTCAACTGAAGTGCTGCAGGGACTGAAGTGCAGGAACAGCAAATACTAAAAGTGTAAATCACTAACACAGGGAGGCGTTAGAGGAGGATAATCCAGGAACGCTTTGTCTGTTTAAGATCATGACCCTCTCCTTGGTGGACATCTCACACACATAAACACACACAGATGCCCTTATGCACATACACACACACACACAGAGGCTGATCGGAGGTTCCTGCTTCCTGGCTCCCCAGGCAGCTAATTACTGAGCCTTCCACACCAACAAAGGAAAGAGACTCTCTCCATTCAAACATATTAATCCCTCCATTTACAGGCTGCAGCAGAGGCGACTGCGGAGAGAATGAGCGGGAGTTCGTTTTGCTTTCTGCATCTGTTTGTGTGTGTGTGTGTGTGTTTAAGGGAGAAAAACACATAATATGTAGGGGTTAATGTTGCAGAAGTTTATGTTGTGAGGCAGGAGGGGGTAATACAAATGTTTGCATTAACTTGTATGTGACAACTGTAATAATACTACTTCTTTCTGAGGAGTCGCGTGACTGCTGCTTGGCTGATGAGGCTGATGCCACATCAAGTTATCACTTGGACCTGAGTTGAGGTTTATTGGAATTGGTAACAGGGGAGAAAAATGGATCACTGCATCCCTAATCAAATCCTTTATTGAACCCTTGTGCCCTGTATGTAAGCATATGCATCCACTCATATTCATGTTTTCATTTGTGTCACTTATTAAAGTATAGCTGAATAAAGACAGAGACAGTATGATATCCAGCCTTTTTGGTTATTTTGTGTGGTTTTGTATTTTTTTGTGTCTCTGTGGTAATTTTGTGTCTCCTTGTGGTAGATTTGCATCTATTTGTAATCGTTTTGTGTCTTTTGGGGGTAATTTTGTATCTTTTTTTCTTGTTATTTTGTGTCTCCTTGCAGTTCCTTTGCATCTCTTTTTGGTCATTTTGAGTCTCTTCCCACTCGATATGTGTTTATTTGAGTGACTTTTTGCAGGTGAAGGACAGAGTTTCCCTCTGACACTTTGTGTCCCTGGGCTTGTGCTACGAGGCTCTCTATTTACTCTTATTTTCATCTTATTTTTTGTTTTAAATTGTATTTAAAAGCCCCTTTTACAGTGCATTGAGTTGCCTTGTTGGCCTATTTTAAGCTCATTTTGTCTATTTTTATGTGAAGCACTGAGTGCATTTAATTCTCTTATTATAAATCCCTTTGTGCAGTATTTCTTGTATGAATTTTGCTATGAAGTTTATTATTTTTATTATGGCTGTTCTATGAGTTTAATGTTATAGAGAATGACAATCATTTGACTTGATTCTTATTTATACTTTCAATACCTTTTGGACCTTAAGGAACAGAAGAGACCATAAAAAAATAATATATTACTACTAGTCAGCTACTGCTGTTGTCAGATTATATTTCCTATTTTACCAGAAAACAAAAATGTTTAAACTTGGACATTTGGGGGCTTGAAGAACAGTGTTCACTGATGTAATGAGTGCTGACCCTGCAGCTTTTTCTCCAACTGTCAACCATCTTTGTGTCACTGACATATCTGCATATCCTGCAGTCTGAATAAACTCCCATATACCAGGTGGAAACATCCCAGTTCTGCCCCAGAGCTTTTGATAAAAAGATAACTGTCAACATGTTAATGATGACAGGCACTAAGGCTTTACAATATCCAAGCACCCAGTGGAGAATACTACATTTGTGAGTGGCAGGACTAGAGAAAATAGGATGTTTAGGAATCTTTAAAAGCCCATACTTGATTTTATTTTTTTCATTTGTAGCTATAATTTAAATCACCCTCTCCCAGTGAATCCACAACCTCAAACAGCTGCTGACAGAATCATGTTATGTTTACTTGACATAGCCCAAGCTCCCTATGCTTTCCTCTCTGGTCAGATTTAATCCTGTTTATTCACAACGTTGTATCCCTCTGTCCTGGTTTGACATTTAGAGTAAGTGAATTGGCTGCAGTTATTTTTAGTGCCACCTACTGAAACAAAGTTGTAGTACAACGGCTGTAGTGCTGCACAAGTGCTGCATGTGTAGACTCATAACAGCACTCGAGGTAGGTTAGTGGGATAAAATACCATTCACTTGACTTCTTCTGCTCCCACTGAAAAGGGAAAGAAATTGGTGTTATGCACAGTACCTGAGGGGAAGTGTGTGAAGAGAATAAGAGAAGAGAGGCTGTGTGTGTGTGTGTGTGTGTGTGTGTTGGCGTCAGACAGTGTGACTACCACAAAGAGATCTGTTTTGACTAGATTCCACAACCCTGAGTCCTTCAGACCTGTGACATTTAATCTCACTAAGACCTCATTTACTCTGTTCACTGGGTAACAACATTCCTCAGATTAACAAGCCTGCTCCACGAGCTCTTAGCAGAGCGGACCAGTATGTACTCATCCAAGCACACAAACTGCACCCCTATGTGATAAACAAAAAGCAAATGTTCCACTCTATTCTAATTCGTTGGTCTCATGTTGAGATGAGAAGTGTGTCAAGATTCAGTCATCCTGTAAGTGTTAGCAGGAAAAACTCAAAGGTATTGTGTGCAGTTAAGTGCCATCAGCAGGTTCCATTATAAGAATATTTGCTATGCAAATCTGAGGGAACTGTGTGTACCTTCCTTACTGCAGGCAGGTATTTTACTTCCTGGCTGCAGGGCCGAGGCAGTGTGTAATGTTTACACTGCTCTATGACACACAGCTGCTTTGTTTTGCCCACAAATTTCATGGCTCTGTAGACAATGTGAAAGAGAAAATCTGGTGAAAATATAAAATCATTATAAGGTAGTTGCACGTTATCTTGTTGCACAGTCGATCTGCTTTTACAGGCTGATTAGCATCAACGAACATCATCTTGTTTTGCTTCAGCTGTGGTTTTAATAAATGCAGTGTTTTCCTGTTCTTGGGATTCAGTTCCAATTTGCTCTGTATCTTTTTCCCAAGAAAAAATGCTACCTAAAATTCATTAGGAAATATTTGAAAAAAAAGTTCTGTCTTTTAAAAAACAAAACAATTTTTGAGCTGATCTCTCATGATTAGCCTGACCGATAACAATTGCACGGCCTATATTCCTTTATTGAAGCATATGTTGGCCAATAAGTAAATAAAAAAGTAATGTATGTTTAAGATGCACATTAATGGAATATGTGGCACAAATCAGGAAATCCACATCCAAACACAAAACTGTAGTCACTTATAGGTCCTAAAGATGGGATTTATCAGCATCAGGTTGTGGAAGTGAAACTTCTCCTGTGTGCCAAATGTGTATGAGTGTAGTTTCAGTCATTTTTCAAGCAAAAACAGCAATCAGTTTCTAATTTCAGTTTCTCAAATGTGAGGATTATCTGTGTTTCTTTATCACATATGATAGTAAGCTAATTAACATTGGGTTCTTGATCATAGTTTCACTAATTTCTGACATTTCACAGACAAAACAATCAATCCAGAATTCCAGTGTTATATCCATGACCTAGGAAAGTTTAATCAATATTTGTGAACATGAGCTACACCCTCTCAAAGCCAAAATCAGAGAGTGAGTCTCAAATGTGTGATGTTAAAGTGTATAAAGTCTGGAGCTGCTCCATAGACAATGAATGGCAGAACAAAAAAATGTTCCAATACACTCGGAAAATGTGTGCTCTCAGTATCATCTTTCACCACTCATTGTCTGTAGAGCAGCCCCAGACTTTATTCCCCATCATCACAAATTTGAGTTAGCACTTTAGTTTAGAGAGAGTTATTCATTTTTACTGATATTTTTTGACAGTCATAGACTTTAAGAATTACACGTACGGTATGAATCTGGAAAATGTGCGTTGTTCCCCTTTAAAACTGATATTTTGTCCTCAATCAAATATTTGTCCATAATCAAATATGAAAAAATATTTGAAACTTCCTTTTATCAAACAGTCCTCTGTGGTGAATATTAAACAGACATTTTAATGGATGATTTTCCATTTGAACACAAACTGTTTCTTGTCAGAAAAGAAAAGGATCTTGTGATTGGTTAATTTGATTATATTTTTATGATTACATTTTTATTGAGATTTTTACAAGGACTGGAAGGGATCATTACAGTATCCAAAGCGCATGACAGAGTGGGATGGAGTCAACATGGTGGTGTTAAGTTTGCCTGTGTGTTCCCTTTCCCTCTGCCTGCAATCGTATGTTCAACATCATATACAGCATGCTCCGAGCAACTTCTTTTTATCACAGCCAAGTGAAAATTTTAAATAAAATTTTTTAAAAAATTGAATTAAAAATTAAAAATTCCTCCAAAACTGAAACTTTCAACATCATAAATACGGTTCCTAACAACTTTATTTTTAAATAAAGTTCAATGAGAATCTAAATAAAAAATGAATAAATAAAAATAGCTCCCTGAGGTTTTACAAATTAGAAGTTCCTCCCATGCTGACACTTTCTTTGCACTCTTTAATAATTAATTTTATCAGTGATCATTAAAATAAAATACAGAGACAGATAATTGGCAAAATGCCAAATATTGGCCCCAATAATTGGCCAAAAAACCCTACCCATCCCTCTAAATGCCCAAAGCTGAATCCCAGAAATAAAGCTTAGTAATAGGACAACGCTAATTATCTCCACCAAATGGTATCAACAGAAATAGCAGAAGATATACATAAGCTGTATGTATTTTTTTAAATTTTATTTTACTCTTTTCCAACAACATAGCAACTGCAATCACTGTGAAATATCAAAATATAAAAGCTTGCATGTTTTTCCTTTTTAATCCCCCCAATCCCCCCCACAGAAACTGAAAGACAAATGATATAGAATTAAAATTAAAGTGTTCATACATATATACATTTTAGACATACATAAGCAAACAGTAAAATAGATCAAAATGTAAACATAAATACTCACACACACATTCATACAAACAAATAGATGTTTAAATTTGTCAGTTTTCTAAAATCATTGTTATGTGCTTTGAATACGGATCAGTTATGGAAGAGTACACAGTTTTAGCATTTTCATATATGTCAGAAATGGTTGCCATGTCCTAATAAATTTCCCCGTAGATCCACCCAATGTACACCTTATTTTCTCCAAATGTAAAATACCCATAAGTTCATCAGTCCATAAACTGCATGTATGCAGGTGAAAAAATGAAACATCACAGATGTAGACTAAAATAGACTAATCAGACTGATTGACATGTTTGGACAATCACAGTTCAAAATAAATAGACAAAACACAAGTCATTACCTATGGTTATATTGACAAAAATATCCAATTTTACTGTGTTCCAGTTTTATAAAAGCTGTTGATGTGGATTCAGCTCCCCCCTGACAAAGAGCACCGGTGTTTTGACACCAACGGCAGCGGCGGCTCAGACAGTCCAGATCCGGGCCCTGGTGGTTGGTAAGCGGCGATCCGCTCCGGGTTTTCCCGCCGACCATGTGTGGCCCAGCTGAGGTGACTGGCAGGACTTGTTTACTGGTGGAGAGACTCGCAGAAAGAGAGACGGAAAGAGGGGGAACCTGAGGGAGAGCAACCGCTAAACGGAACGGGAATCCAAGTTTTTACACTTGACCCGTCTTTTTAAGTCTTTTTATGTTTGTTTACCTCATCGTTTTTTGACTATCGGAGACGGGATACTGACTTTGTCTGTGTGTACGTGTGTTTTTTGTTTAATTTTTAACTCTATCGCCGACACTGAAACCTCGTTTGTTTTGGATTAGCTAGCTAACGTTAGCTGTTTTTCCCCATCAGCTAATCTGAGAAAAAGAAACGGGCGGCGTGGTGGAGAGTTTTCTGACTTCACAGCAACGTGCAGGGTAAACGGAGCCGTTATTTTTGTCGTTTTTTCTTTCCCCGCGTTGACTAGGGAAGAAGTAATCCTCCCAAGTTTCCCCTTCTTTGTTTTCTTTTTCCCGTTTTTGTCGTTTTATGGGTGTTCATTCGTTTGCGGCGTGGTGGTCAGCGGGGGTGAAGGAGTTCAGAGGAAGGTCGTAGTGGGGAAAGCTGTATCGCTGCACGTTTTTCCTGCACGTAGCTGCTCGGAGGAGTTTCCTGGGATGTGCTCCCATCTGTCTTATAAACGGTGAGCTTCTGAGAAGATACAAGCAAACAGGGGTGATATAAAGACCTGTGGACTTCAAAGGAAGGAGCGCAAACCCTGCCAACTCCCGATCTTGGCTCTGCATTTGGCGATATCCATAACTTCAGCTCATGCCTGCTGGAGGAGCAGGCTGTTTTGTTTTTTTTTTAACGCCGTGCACAGGATAAATACTTCTTAGCAATTGTTTTTGAAGTGGGTCTTCCCTCATTGGAGCTGTGCATTACAGAGAAATGAGCCCGGGGCCAGTGGACCTCCTTTGGGGACCTCCAAACTAGCCCTCCTTGCGTGTGGGATATTAATAATAATTATTATTTCTCTCTTCATTCAGTGGAGCACCAACATTAAACAGATGAACGTGGACTGTCGCCTTCACTTATGGAAAATGAAGATCTTTACTCGCACATGTGTTGCCAGAACCCAAGATCACGTTATTTAGTGGTCTGCATTTTTTCCACGGCTCACATATATCACAAACTTGGCTGGGAAGATACTCATAAATGTATAACTCCCCCCCGGCTCACGGGGGGCAACGTTGAACCAGTTGGCTCTATTGGACCTTAATTTTTAAGAGTTTGTTCAATACGTTTGATATTCCAACGCCTTTTTGACATAAACATTTCTCCCTCAAGATTGGAGATTTTTCTTGAGGCTTCAAGAGGAGAGCACAACTTATCCTCAAGTCAAAATGAGACGGTGGACGCTAAAGCTGCGAGCACAAATTGTGTTTTTTATTCTCGGCACCTGCATTATCTGCCAGTGTGGACTAATAAACGGAGAAAGTAAGTATTTTTAAAATTATTATTATTATTTAATTTCCCTAACAAAGTAGCTGTATGTTTGTCGTGGCACTTTTATTTATTTATTTATTTATTTACTATTCTCTTGCATGTTTGACATAAATTGTCAGTTTGTACCCGCAGAAAAAGAATTGAATTGATTTGTTTACTATAATGAAATACTACAATACACTGGATATTAAGTTAATATTTGTGTGATATTATCGTATCATTATAAGAATGGAAACTACTAGAAAGTACGATAAAACAGCTTAAACATACCAAACATGATGGTAATATTATTGTTTTAAATATATATATATATATTTTTTTAAAGTAAGTTTGTCTTATGAATAACACGGTTTTAATGCCCTAAGGGACATTTCTTCGAGCTAATGGAGCCAAGAAAAAAACACGATTGTTTTATTGTCTTTATTTTATCAATTAGGAGGGTAATTTTTGTCACGAGACTCTCGCCTTCATTCTAGCGCATGCGTGAAGTTTCATACAGCGTGTAATTAAGGGGCTAGTAATTTTGGTTGTTGCGTATGTGTAGCTGCGCGCTAATAATTGATATTCCTGCGTAAATTTGAGTAATATCCCCGCCCCCTCGCGACGTCTCTTAAAGGTACACATTTTAGCGGCCTGTGTTGGATGCGCCAGCCCCAGGGCCGGATTAGTCGCTGTAACTGGACGAGTGTGGTCTGCTGCAGCGAGTCTAAACTGGGAGTAGCAGGATTGGCCCTGTGTGCGCAGCTAGGCCTCTCATGGCGACAGACGCGCACTAAAAACAACACACACACACACACACACACACACACGGCGCTGCTGCAGCCTGAACGTAAACAAATTAGCCGCCGACGCTAAGAAGTCTCTTTATAGGTGGTGGATTAGCCTACATTGCTCTTTAGTAGATCGCACCAAAGTATGGGCATCTTCCTTAACGGAGGATGTCTTTTCTGCATGTCTCTTTTCTGATCAATGAATTAGGGGTTTGATTGTAATAATATGTCAGGGAGTGTTATAAACAGTGCCGCGATGCTTTGACAGAGAGAGATCTGGAGATAATGATCCCGCTGTAAACCGCCTAATGACATCGCCTTAATAATAATATCAGTCTGAGAAATAATTTTTAATCTTTTTTTTTCTCTTTTCCAGTGTGTGTTATCATTGTTGGTTGCTATTGCGTTCAGTAATGAATGAAATATCTGAAAGTAATACCCGAGTAGTGCACAGATATCTTTCCAGAAATTGACTTTGGTAGAAGTTAAAGTCACCTATTAGAATATCACCTAAGTAACGTGTTGGAGTGTCTATTGACCGTACTTAAGTGTCAAAAGTGCTTATAATTAATATAACTAAGTATTGAAATGTGTAGTAAAAGTAAATGCCCTTGGTTTAAAAAAAACGTTAGCAGTCAGAATTGTTAGATGTTAAGTTATTCTCTTCGTAGATATCACCTTAAAAACTCAGCGGTCATTACACTTGAAGAGAAACAAGGTGTTTTTTTCAGTTGTTCTACAAATTAATGGATTTCCTTCCCCCATTTCTTCATTTGTCCGTCTGTCCCCTCCTCTCTTTCTCAGCCCCTTCCCTATTTTGATGTATACATTTACTTAGGATTAGTAGTGAAGCAAAGTTGAAAGTTGACAGAAATATAAAAACTCAAGTTAAGAACAGACGCTCCCAAAAACACTTAAGTGCTATAATGTAGTATTATTACTACTTCATTACATTACAACACAATACTGGTTGCATTAAAGCAGTCATATAATGGAGGAAAATAATCACCTTATTGGCTAAGTATATGCACATCTAAGGGATTTTTATTTGTTTTTTGCAATTCACAACAGCTAAAAGACTCTTAAAACCAGCTCATCATTTTACTGGCATTAAAGTTTAACCACAATCTTAGTGTGAAGGTTTTCTATTGTGATGTAACGCTCAAGTAAGACATATCAGATTGACCCAAGTAATAGAAATACACAGACTTGTGTCATATATTAATGTTACAGTTGTATAATTGACTGAAATGTACATTCAGGGTAAACTCTGAGATATTGTTAAAAGGTTGAATTGACAGTGTGAGAGAACCGAACGAGAGAAGAAAAGCTGACCTTGTTGTAAAGTGGATAATACATTTGACCATGCGGTAATTTACCAGTGTTATCTCAGTTTGAATGAATGAGTGAATGTCTCAATGGAGAACATATTCATTGTAGATAAAGAATAGCTGCGATATAAGTCCACTGGAATTAATTTTTGCACGTTTTACATGTTTATTGGTGGTTTAACCTTTGGCCTACATTTGTACTTTTGAGATTTGCGTTCATTGTTTTTAGATGATGCGTTGCACAAGCACACAACATTTCAGCGCATGAACCTTGTGCATGTGGATGGAAGTGAGCCATTACACCAGTTAAAAATCGGAAAGCAATACACCTTAATTGAATCATTAATAAAATAGAGTTGACTTAATTCAGTGACGTTGTGGCTCTTCAAACTTTGAGATGCATTACTTAAAAATGGCTCCCAGTGGCCAGGTTCAAAGGAAATGTTCTGGCTACTTTACACAGGTCATGTATGCAGACAGAATAGAGGCCCCTGAAAGGGAGTCTTATGAGACAGGGCTGCTGGTACCCCTCCTTCCTCCTCTTTCTTCTTTCATTCTCTCTCTCGGGGAGTGGGGTCCATGTCATTGGCTGCTTCAGGTTCCTGATTTACTCAATTCTCTGGGAAGTGACCATATTTGGCACTCTTGAGATGTTTAAGCCTGGGGGGTGAGGTGGTGGTGGTGGTGGTAGGGGGTTTGCAACAACCAAAATACTTAGAATACTTTAATTCTGAATCTACACGCTGCCTGACATCTCCACCTCAGTCATGGGAAAGAGGAAGCAGTATGAATATAAAACACGCTGCAGTTGTGATCCGCTGAATGCGCTCTCTGAAGCATTTTTCGATGATTCTGATTGGTCTGTTTGTCATAGTTATCAGTGGTTTTCTGAAGTAACCGCTGAGCTGTCTCCTGGTCTAACTCGCGAAAAACAAGTTGTGCAACTGGGAGCCTTGCCCCCTTCTTGTTCCTCTCAGGCTTGTGAGCACAGCTCTGTTGGAAAGGGGTAGTGTGCTGCATGTGCGTATGCATGTGTTGTTATGTATGCTTTCCATAGTCCGTATGCCGCTGAAACTAAGTGTGTCACACAGACTGCTAAGTCTAAAAAAATCAACCTGATTATCTGAATTAAGTATCAGAAATAGTCTCATTTATTAAGGAACTAAGGTTGAATAGTTTCTCAACTTTGCTGGAGGTTAAGCAAGTAGATTTGTAAAATTAATAAGACTAGAGATGCCCCCCATTTGTGTGTGATTTTGTCTGTAGCCCATTTGGATACTGAGGCACTCTTCACTGGAGTGCACAGTGGCATTTTCCGACAATGCTGTGCATGCTGTGGAATGTGTTTGAAGTGGCCCACCATGTAGGTGCCTGTGCATGTGTCTCTGTGTGTGTGTGTGTGTGTGTGTGTGTGTGTGTGTGTGTGTGTGTGTGTGTGTTGTTTGTATATCAGTATGCTCCCCAGCCACTCTGTGCTGTCTGCAGGATCTCATCTCTCAGCTCCTGACCTGCCCACTTCCGGGAAATGTATGTTTTTTTATGTATCTGTGTGTGTGTTTGTGTGTCCGGAGGAGGTGGTCATGCATGAGAACAGTGTGTACCACAGCGGCAGGCTCAAGAGTGGACTGCCTGTTAGCACTAGCCCCTGTGCCCTGAGTGGCCCCTTTGACCCACCACACATCTAAGTCATCAAATGGACAAATTGCTTGATGCGTGTTGTTATGAAATTAGCCAGCGTTAATGTATGAAAAGGTGTGTGACACATCAAAAACAATGACTGAGGTGAAGGTGAAGAATGTGGCATTGTAAAGCAGAGTGACCGTTCCTCTATTGAATCCATAACTTTACGTCAGGAGACCTAAAATGGATATATCGTGCTGATACAATAGCCAGCGAACTGAGAAGAAAAAGAGACGGATTAAAGAATTTCTCATTCAAGTTTATTTTAATTCAGTTTAAGTTTTTATTTTCCAGCTCAACACTGGACATTTTTGTCATTCTCCTATATTAAAGCCGTAGAAAATGAATCGCCAACCATTTTCATAAGCTTATTGTCTATTTTTTTCAAGCAAAATGTCAAACAAATGTTGGCTTTGTAAATGTGAGAATTTGGTGCTTTTCTTTATCATTTATGACAGTAAATGAAGAGTCTTTGGGGTTGGAGACGGTTGGTTGGACAACAGAAGCCATTTGAAGATTTTTCTTTGGGCAATGGGAAATTGTGATGAGCACTTCTTTTTACATTTCTTTTTCTTTTTTTAAAAAAAAACATTTTGTAGACTAAATGATGATAAATCATTGTGAAAAAACAGGTAGATTATTTGAATATATATATGAAATTAATCACAAGTTGTATATATTATATTACAATCTAACAATATTGTTGTTTTTTTTTAAAGAAGAATTAGGACGAAGACATGTACTGACTGATACATTTTACAGTTAACTTGTCAGAGCTTTTTGGAAGACAAAGTACTGTACGTAATGGCAACAGTTTTCTCTAGACCATGTTTGTTTTGTCCGATCTACTGTCCAAAACCCCAAAGATATTAAATAAGTCAATGTAATGTAACAGAGGAGCTAAGAAAATCACATATGCAAAGCTGAAACCATCAAAAGTACTTTTTGCTTGAAAAATCCCAAAAGGGTTAATTGATTACTGTTTATTTTATCATCGCAAAATTTGTTAGATAATCCCCGAATGATGTTAATAATTTGATTTTCCTTCCACAATAATCTTAATGACGGATAATGATGTGAAGCTTAATAATATTTATGTGCGATGGTGAGGGTTTACAATATGTAACACTTGGTAACACAACTTAGTAGGCTTAAGCAGAATCAAGGTATTAATACACCTGTTGGTGATACAAAGCTGTAAACATGGCATCGAATTCATATTAGCATTTTTTCCTCACCATTTCAAACACACAGTACATTCAAAATGAGCTCGAAGTTTAGGATTTTTGTTGTTGACTGTTGCATATTGTTCTTCTACAGTTGCAATTAGAGCAGACTTAACTGTACGTTTACATGCAGAGTCGCCGCTTTCACAATACAGCTGTACCGCTGGCCGCAGACTGTCATTGTAGGTTCGGGTCGTCCATGTTCACAGAGCCTGCAGACAATGGGGTTCATGAACTGAGGACTCCACCAGCTGTGCAACTGTGTTTTGAGTGTTGGCCAGGAAGGCAATATGCACTGCTAAAGGAAATTAACTGTTGGGGTGCTTTTCCTAAGTGCTTCCTCCTCTGCTCTTATCTTTCCAAGTATCCCTTACAACTACTCCTGACTTGCCAAAGCATTTTTTTTTTAATTTGTGGTGTGTGTGTGTGTGTTCCTGGCAGTCTTTTCCAAGAGCAACACAAGCGGAGGATGAAAAACACAACCTGACCTTTTGACTCCACAATTCACAGTTTTAGCAGCAGACAAGCAAATACATTCCTATAGTGTGTTTGCTCGCGTGTTCAGTTTTGTCTGTTTTCGACAGATGCTTCAGTATGACGCTAACAGTGTTTTCATTTTATAATCCTTGGAAAAGGCTGAAAGGATTATTTGAATTCATTCTTCGGAAAGTAGGGGCTAATTTTGAATCGCAGTGTCCGCAGTCTCTGCGAGGGGTTAAAAGAGCACGATCGCGATGTGAAGTCTATCTGTCAGGCATAATGTGTTGGCATGCTGAAAGTTTGGCTGTTATGCCTGTTTTTGATAACTTTTAATCAGTTCTTTTAGACAAATATTATCTCTTACTTCAGGATTATATGTTATTGTTTTTTTTCCAGAAAACTGGGTAAGAAATGTACATGCCCAAAGGCAATTTTAACTTGCCCCAATGCAAATACAAAGCTTTATTTGTTAGTGGATTATGAAGTAACAAAAAAAAACAGAGGCGTTGTGGTACTTAGCTACCATGCAAGCGAGGTTCTGTTGGGTGTTGTTATTAGAGCCTGTCCAATACTACAGGTACTGGGGAGTAAAAAAATCTGATATTGATATATACATATATGCAATTATGCAATGCAGTTTTCCCTCAGGTATAATTATCAGATAATTGTGACAAAGATGTGCACTGAAGGCAGGATGTTTTACAGTTTAACAATAAACTTTATTGTCCAAAAGGACATCAGTGCACTGAAACAGTGAACTTAATTGAGAATTTGATCTTTTTCATCATCATCTTTTCCTGCATTATGTTCTGTTGAAAATAAACGTTATATCGTACAACATTAGCAGATACAGATATATCTGTAATGAGCCAATATCAGCCAATAAAACTGTCAGACGGATATAGTGGTCGGGCTCACTCCAGCAGTGTTGTTTTTGGAAACTTGTCGTGCCTTTTATCCGCCTTGCTCTCAAACTTGTGGGCAAATTGTGCAAAACACAGTTGGAGTTTTGCTCACATCCTCTTATGCCACCCAACTAAATTCCTGTTTCCAGGATAATTAAAATGCTTGCTTGTGCTTTATTTTAGAAACGTAGTCTTTACCTGCAGCCATTTTCTTGAGTGTCTGATTGGTACTGTGTATGTGCAACTCTCAACAGAGATGAGAAGGAGGAGAGATGGCTCACTCTTTAGCTACTGTTATCATCAGCTCTGTAAAAACAATGTGTTAAATTCCGTTTGAGGGCAAATGAGCTGCTAGATGTACTAGCCCAACGTGGCATTTTACATGCCCCGGGCAACGAGGCCATCCTTATTTGTGAGCTCTGAATTTGATTTTAGTCTACAAATAAGTTCATTCATTGAGGTAAGATAAGCGTATGTAGTTCAGTGTAGTTTTTTAAAATAAGAAAAAACTTGTTTTTGTTGCTTTGGTGTATTGAGTGTCTATATTAATACTACACAGCCCATAAGCCTCAGTGTCCGCTGCTACTGTATGGAGAAAAGTCACTCTACTGTCATTCATGTTCTAAAAACTTTGTCATTGCTGAATCTAAAAATCAATGTGAAAATGAGTTGATTCAAGTTACTCTGTGCATTTGAGTTGAGACCACAGTGATCAAATGAGTTCTTCATATCCAACAACAGTATCATGTGAGGCTGAAATATGTGCATTAGTCCTGGGCTGGTTTTCTGATACGGAGCTTAGCTGATGCCGTCTTCTCTGAGTCCCATTCCTAGATAGAGAACTGTGGCTGTTTATGTAAACCTCCGCTCACTGCACAGAAATGTGGTTGAGATGGGAGGGGATGGATGGGGTGCGGGAATCACACACACACACACACACACACACACACACACACACACTCACACACACACAGACAAACACACGGAGCGCCGTTACGCCATGCTGCAACAATCTGATTTGATAGTCCTTGTTGCTGTTTGGATCTGCCCTATTTTAACTGTTGGTGACTTCACACAGTAAAATCCAAGTTGAGCTGGCCCTGTAATGCGGGGATCAGCAATGGGATCTTTTTGGGGCCTTTGCCGGCTGAACCAGACACTGTCTGAGGCCATGTCTATGTCCGGTAGGGGTTCATTTGAAAATGAACTTTTTTGGTCCTTATATTGGGTTTTTGACCATGCAAAATGACCAAGATGCGGTCAAAAGCTGATGAGATTGAACAATTTTTGATTTGATTGCAATGAGGAAAACTTAACTTTGTGGAAAATGACTCCCTGCGCAGTTTGTTGTTCACCCTTTCTCAGTAAACAACTGTTCAAAAACAGTGGAAATGTCTTCGGTAGAGATGACGTAAAGCTTCTAGGCTCAGTTGGCCGGCGCCTGCCCAAGGCAAGAGATATGTGTTTTTTCTATTGTTTAGGCAATTCAGCGGGCAGAAGACTTTTTATGTAAACAATTGTTCAAACTGAAAACTTTTGACATTTTAACCAGTATTTCTAGATGTATCTTCTTTAGTGTGAGACCGGAAGGCTGAATTGTTTGTGTCACATGGGAATATGTCACTGAGCTCTGGCGGTTTCACTTCAGAAACCCATCCTGTAATTTGAGGGTCACACTTTCAGCAGTCAACATGCCCCTCTCTGTCAGACACTGATCCTCTAGATGTTTCTGACTCTGACCTCACTGACGAAAAGACTGTTTGTATGCAAGTTTGTGTCTTACAAGGAAATGTGAAGAAACAGCTTCCTGTTTACAGTGTAACAGGACTGTCGAAAGATGCAAGATAGAGCGCAGGCTAGATGAATCTTGTAAATCTGCATGCTTAATTTTGGACAACCTTGGAGTCTTTTCAAGCAATTTAAGCTGCAACTTTTGTCTATCAATACAATTCTGCTCATAGTAAAATGATGAAATACAGGCTACATGTTTATAATGTACTTAAAATGAAGAGCTCAAGTTTGCAATGAAGATTGATTTCATTAGTTTATTAACTACATGTATTTGATATTGATTATCATGACAAAATGGATTTATTTTGCCCTAAAAAGTACATGCTGTAGTGTTGTCAGAAATGCTGTTTTATCAGTACATAGTGATTCTGAATATTTGAAAGGATTTAAATACTATTTTTTTTCTCAGTATTGATTAACTGGTGTCAGTTGCGCTTTCTTGCTCTCTCTTACTTTTACTACAGTTGTTCTGATCTTTTGTGCTACTAGCCAAGAAAAGAAAAGCCACTGTTGTTATTGTATAGCCTCATTTTAAATATCTTTTTAAAAAATATTACATTTTTTTGCCCCCAGTGCCAGTTTTACTATGGTATCAAAAATGGTGTCACTTATTGATTTTTTTTTCAGTGCAAGTTATAAATTCCCTTATGGTGACAACAATAATATTCTGTTAATTTCATGAACTTAATTAAAATAAAACCTTTTCCTTTGACCAATAATATATTTTCTCCATCGGAGACAAAAGAATAAAATAAATCAAACTGAATTTTTTTGCTTTACCAAAAAGCAAAAGCTTGCAGGGCTTTCAATAGTTTGCACAGCAGTGTATTTGCACAACTTTGTGCAAATGTCAGCCACTGTGTATATCTATCACAAACCTGAGTGTGTAAGTACACTGGGATGCACGAATGTGTGTGTTTCCTGTATGTGAGTTTGTTGGGCTGGATAGAGTGGCTCTGTAACTGAACCTGATGGGTTAAATTTATTTTGAGGACTGTCATATGACTGAGAAGTGGCTATTTGACACACAGCCCAGTGAGTCTCTTAGCAGTTAATTACAACCGCAGACACACACACAGACACACACACACACACACACACACACACACACACACACACACACAGGGTCATAATGTTGATAACTGTTATCGAGCAGAGGAACGGAGAGATTGAAGCCATAAAATAAAGAAGTATTGGCTGCAGATGATGAATAACATAGAAATCAATCATGGACATTAGTTGTAAATGTCAAAGTAATTCACACATCACGGTTTTAAAGACGCAGGCAACTGTTGACATTTGTGATTACAGTCGTAGAAGTTCAGCCAATTCATGCATTGTTGCATTGCAGCAACTTGTGTTTAACTTTAGCTATTTTTTTTGGCCAAATTTGAAAAACTGAAACCGATGCACTTGCCTGTATCATATAAATCAGACTTGAACCTCAACCAGCCAGCTTCAAATCTATAGTAAGACTTTATTAATCCTACACCCAGGGAATCCCTAAAGTGATCAAGTGCTTAAAAGGATAAAACATTACAAAAAATTCAAATGAGATAAAATAATATAAAATCTTTATACACAGCAATGTACAGCTTTGACTTATACAGATACTGTAACACGAGATGGAAAGACATTAAGAGAGAGGCAAAGATTATTTAGGAAACATGCATTTTAAATTCAAAAATAGATGCCTTGACTTAAACATTATGCATTTACATTTTCTCCTCCTTCGACTTGTGTGATTGTGATTTATGTCTGTCTCTGCCCGAGCAATTGTTTCTGGTGCATTCTAGGTGAGAAAAAATGCAACGGATTGTGATTTGTATAATATGAAAACTGAATCAGTAGACATTATTTGCACCACAACAACTTCTTTTCCCTCCTGTGTCCTGGCCTTTTCTCTCTCAGCTGTGAGTCTCTCTCCCGCTTCACTCTGGAGCTCCCTCTCCTCCCATCTCCATCCCTCATCCTCCCTCCCTCCCTCTGCTTTTACGTTAGGGGTAAGAGGGTTCACTCTCATGCACTGATTTGTTTTTCTTTCACACTGCAGATGCGCACAGCCTGCGGACCTGCCTCACACACACACACACACACACACACACACACACACACACACACACACACACCTGCTAATCCTGCTCTGTATGTGGTGGGAAAGCCTCCTATTTCAAACCTCCTGAAGGTGCGAACATCATCCATTTGACACCTCTCTCTCTCTCTCCCCCTTTTTGTTCTTTGCTTTCTCCTCTCTTATTAGGCCTGCTTGCTCCAGCTGGGCCTAAGTGATGCTTAACATGTACACCTGCACATTGTGAACACCCAGTCACATGGACCATGCTGATTATGTTGTGTTTGCTGCGTCTGTGTGTGCTTTTATGAGCACTCATGCTTGTATGTGTTCAGTGTGTGTGTGTGTGTGTGTGTGTGTGTGTGTGTGTGTGTGTGTGTGTGTGTGTGTGTGTGTGTGTGTGTGTATGTGTGTGTGTGTGTGTGTGTGTGTGTGTGTGTGTGTGTGTGTCGGGGGGGCTCTGTTTTTGTTCCGATAAACTAGCCTGAGATGGGTTACTATGGTGACAGCACTAGCTGTGCTGGCAGTACAGTGCTTCCCCCTCCTCCCTTGTCTAAATACACTTCTAACCTCTCTGCATTTAACTCACATTTCACTCATTTATACATTTTTAATGTTTGCTGACAGAAAGTAGGAGAATCATTTTTGGAATTTTTGTCTTAACATAGTCTACACTGAGGTTCTGCTGTGTGATTTTTTTTTTTTTTTTTTTGCAGCAATACAGTCATGGCTGATTATTCCTGCCCCAACCCACAGAGTGGTGTCCATTGTAAACAAACCATAATCTATCCCGATTGGTTCAACAACTCAGTCTCAACACCTGTAATCAAGTCAGAGCCTCTCAACAATCAGTGTGTACTATGTGGGAGTAACTCAGTGAATCTCAGTCCGTCACTAACTGATGCGAGTTCAGTCTTCCTTCCGTCCCCCCGTTCACTAATAACAGTTATAAAATTGTTTTAATTGATCCATTATGTAAGTTGTGGTTCCCTTGTCAAACCCTGTCTCCTAAAACTTACATTTGTTTATTACTAAATTGCATTTATATTTACAGTAGCCCCTTTTACACTGCCTTTTCAAGGTTTCCTGTTCAATATCATGCCGTTATGCTGCTTTGCTGTTCTGTATGATCTTAGAACGAGGGGACCGGCTGAGAGATTTAGTTAGCGGTTAACTCAAAGAAGAACAATTGCTGTATATGTCCACAAGCTGGGAAAACCATGAGGCTTGGGAGCTTTTTACTCTCCAAGCAGAGGACGAGATCAGCCGCAATATAACAGGGGCAGAAAATTATTGCTATTGCCATGTTATGCCATTGTTATTGTTTATAAAACACTGCCGAAGCATATGCTACATGTCACACTACAGGCCAACACTGTTGTTTTAAATGTCACACCTCATTTAATTCTGCAATGCCAGTATTCTGTCTAAAATTACACACTGGAGTGACACGATTCTGCTGCTGTTTAGGTTTGTGTAAAAATGCAAAGGCAGCTCAGAGAATAGGCTTGGTAGTGGCCCTATAGCTTGTTCTCTGTTTTTCTTTAAGTTAAGGAAAAGCTACATTAATGTACCGAGCTGGATTTGCAGGGAGGTTCTCGGTGGATTGCGGACATACAAAGTGCAGGACTTTGACACTAGAACCTTGGATTGCCTCCAGACCTTGTGGCATTGCATTTCCCTTTAAACATGTATTTACTCTTTAAAATTAGTTTTATATAAACATAATTTTTGGGAGACTGGGCTGCAGTTTTGTTAATGGTCAATGACACTTTCGCACGACTTCTGCTTTCCCGAGGTGTGGTATACAGTCTTCACTGCATCCTCACCAACAGTACAGCAGATGGAAAGGGAGATTGCAACCACCTGCTTAACAGAAAGAGGGTATAAAAACACCTTCCTCCTTGATTCCCTCATGGGCCCAATGCACAGCTCCATCAACCTCTGTGCCATTTCACCCACAGTAGTCATGAAACCAGATGTGTGAGACGGTGCCTCACAAAACCACCGGCCAAGCAGTAACTGTAATCTGTTAATTACAGAATGTATACTTGTATGATTTTTATTAGGTTTTTTTTTTTCATTTACTGATTTTTATTAACTGGTCTCTTCCTGCGCTTCAGGAGTGTTATCTATTGAACAGTGGCTTTCATTTAGTCCTTGGCAGTGATGCATGTAATAACAAACCCACTAATAGCCTCGTACATGCCAGAATACGTCTCTTGAGCTCCGTTTTTGTTACATTTAGAGCGAATCAATCAAGCTTGCTCAGATATGTACTAGACCAATTGACCATTTTACAAATAACACACTGATTTATTTAGTAGAAATTGGCAGTTTATTATTTTTTTTGTAATGGCTGTATTTTCATGTAATTTTACAGTTTGGGGAAATATTAGCAAAGACCAAAGTCCAAGAGCATGTTGTAAAAAATTATTCTCAGACAAGCAAATTTCGCAGAACTGCATTGAAGAAAAAAATGTAAAAACTCGATGATTCCAGCTTCTTAAATGTGAATATTTACTGGTTTCTTTACTCCTCTGTGACAGTAAACTGAAGCTCTTTGGCTTGTGGACAAAACAAAACACTTAAGAATGCCCTCTTGGGCTTTGGAAAACACTGACGGACCGTTTTCAGCATTTTAAAGAGCCAACAACCAATTGGTTAATTGACAAATAATCGACAGATTATTCCAGACTCAAAGTAATTGTTGCAGCCCTAGATTAAAGTCATGTAAATGCATTGAGTTGCAAGTTGAAACAACACTGGACAAAACAAAAAGCAATATTCTACGGAAAATATTTGAAAGTGAGGCTGGTTCTTTACTGAAATATGGACACTTGCTGAGTAAAAGCAGCCCTGTATATGTTCTGGGAAAAAGTAACAGTAAAGTGTTTGAGTAGAGACGTAAGCACCAGTTATAGCAAAACATTAAGCTTCAAAGCATTCAGGTCAGACCTCGTTTTTCGTTGTCATTAGATAGTTGTTGACACATGCTTTGGTCTGTGTGTGTGTGTGTGTGTGTGTGTGTGTATCACGTGCCTTTTGCTGCTGTAACAATGTTTAACTGGCCATTAGGCGGCCTACTCTTGAAGAAAGTGAGGAAAACAGACACTTGAGGAGGGACGGGAGTGAAAGGAGTGTCCCAGTGTGGCAACGCTGATACTGTGACCTCCACCTGGTAGAAAACACTGGAGTGACTCGTGCCAAGACTGAATGAAAAGGGACAGGGAGATGAAGAGCTTGCGTCTAGTTTATGAGCCCGCATCAAGCATTCCTAATTCACTTACAGTTAAAGGGGGCCCATATTGAATCATGCCTTGCTGTTAAATGACAGCGTAATGAATGGAAGTCATTTTACAATACCGCCGTGGCCACAGGCCCTCCCCTCCAGGGACTTGTCTGTCAGAGGCTAGGTAACAGCGGGTGATTTGTTGGCCGGGGGGCCTTTTGAACGTTAACATGACGTCAGTATTCCATCCATGCCATACCTAGCATGCCCGTGGATATCCTGTACGGAAAAACCAACAGAGGAGGGCAGTGATCTTTGGGAATCTGCAAAGGGTTTTTGTGGAAAAACAAACAGCAGGAAGAGGAGATATTTGTCCATAATCAAAACGACTAAACGAGTATATGCATAACCTGTGAACAGTGTTTTGCGTCTTTATTATTAATGATACATAACTTGAGTAAAAGTACAGACTTCTTACCAGAAAATGACTTTGTAGAACTTATAGTCACCCATTAGAATATTACCTGAGTAAACATCTTAAAATGTCTATTTACTGTACTAAGTTAAGGTAAAAATAAATTCAACAAAAAAAAGTTGAACTATAAAAACACGAAAATATAAAATCTTTCGTGAAGTGCAGATAGTTCTATAAAATACTATAAAGTACTGTGGCAAAGTGATATTCCCATGTTACATTACACACCTGCAAGGCAGAGAGTGATGACAGATTTCCTGCAAAGATTGATATCACATTAGATTGGCGAACGATGGATTTCATCAAATTAATGCAAAACTAGAAGGCGGCATTTTAAAACCAGAAAAATACAAATTTCTCCTGTATTGGATTATTTTTCTCACAGAACATAAGCTATTTACAGTGCAGATATCTGTGGTGTAACAGACAAAAAATACATTTCAATTTCAGTTGGATTATGAATGGAAGGAGGCCCTTTGCTGTGACTCCAGGTCTGAGCAGTGGAAAAGGTAGAGGGAGGGAGAGATATGGAAAGAAGGAAACAGAGAAGCAGGATGTGTGTCTGCATGTTTGTGTGTGTGTGCGTGCGTGTGTTGTGTGAGGTTTTCCTGTAGCAGCCAGTGAGAGCCGGTGGTCTAACAGTGCAGACAAACGGGCCATTAAACTGACCTGGCCCCTCTGCTCTTCATCTCTCCAGCCTCCCCTCTGCTTCTCCTTCTTTTACGTCTTGGTTTGTCAACTCCTCTCCCCTTTCTGCTCCTGCACCGCTTTGCTTTCTCCATCATTCAAGTTCTGCCTCATTTTTCTCGCCTTCCCATCTCCTGTGCTTGTTAACTTGTCTCCACTCTTCTCTTTCGCTGTCTCATGCGCACACACATTCATATCTGCACACACAAACAATCGGTGTCTCATTTCAAGGTAGTTAGAATCAAATTATTTCCTCCTCTCTGGGTGTTTTTCTTCGTTTGCATCAAATTTTGGATTCAGCTGTAGTGCGGAGTTGGCAGCCTTGCAGCGATCCAGTCAAATCAATAGGATTTGCCATGCTTGGGATGAGCTCACTCGTCCATTCACCACACAGGGAATACCTCGACTAAACCCCTAAACTGTTTTAGCTGGAGGTAAAAACTGCTCAGTGTCAAAAGAAAGAGTTAGCACGTTGAGCTACAGCCCGGGCAGCTGTCCCATCACAGCTCTTGTTCTCTCCCTTTCCTGTCTGAATCCTTCTTTGTCGTGATTGTTCTGTTTCAGTCTGAATGCTGAGTGGATAAAGCACAAGTCGCAGCACTACAGGAAGCAGGTTAGAATCGGAAATGTAGCTTCACCGCCATTGTAGAGGTCTCAAGCAGACAGACAGGGCGATTTGGAACAAGGAAGAAAGCCGTACTGGATTGAAGAAGCCGATTTGGCAGAGCCATCAGGCAGGCGTAGCTCGTTCAGCCTCGTGTGGAGATCTGGTTTGTGGGTCGGAGCTCTGGTGGGGCTGGGCCCTGCAGCTGGTGCCGTGTGGCTGCAAGTCAAGCAGGGGAAGCGATCCCCGGCTGCCTCCCTCTCAGGCCGAGGCTCACCACACCAAGACGCTGCTCGGCGCTCCACTCGCTAACGTGGGAAGATGAAAAGGAACATCAGATGTTTTTTGTATTACTCACCCTAGTGTGTGTGTGTGTGTGTGTGTGTGTTGTCTGTCTGTCTATATCTTCAGCACAGTCCAGCCTGCATTTGATTACCTGCTCTTGTTTCATAGTCTTGTGTCTGTTCCCAAATGCTTCGACTATGTCAGGAATGCTGCCCCCCCTCCTCCCCAACATTCAGTTTTATTTGTTTGGAGCACCACCTGGTTTAGCTGTTTTGTAAGGCGTGGCCAGAATTTTTCAGACTTTTTTTCCCCCCTTTTGGTTTGTGTATTACCAGCTGTCCAATTATTTTCTAGACGGGGAACATGTTGGTTGCAATCGGTCATGGAATAATGCAGACTGACTGAATAGGGCTGCGTGATTGTGTGTGTCTGTTCTATCTGTCACAGAGAATATGCCAGGTTCCATGTACTTTACATCGACCATGTGCATGTTCAATTCTCTCGTGTGACTTTCTTTTCAAAAGGTTAAATTGCACTACGCTGTGCTGCAGAAGCATATGAGACAGAGGAAAGGAGTAAGGGCTGGAAATGGAATGAGGAACTGGGCATTGAGGAAAAA
Source organism: Plectropomus leopardus (assembly GCF_026936395.1). Lineage (NCBI taxonomy): Eukaryota > Metazoa > Chordata > Actinopteri > Perciformes > Serranidae > Plectropomus > Plectropomus leopardus. The sequence goes on along the minus strand of NC_142180.1, from coordinate 22,552,757 downwards.
CCTCTGATACAAAGACAATGAACATCTTATCTGCTTTACATATGGGCTGAGGATTTTACATTCCTGGCCTTTGTTTGCTGGTTTTCAGTATGGAGTCAGAACAGTGTGCTGGAGATACAGAGACAGGCTAGCAATCTGCAGCATCGCCAGATAAAATGTGTTGAATTATCTTGGAAATTATTGGTGAGTTTAAGCTCTTCTTTTAACCCCTTGTTCTGTTTTTTGAGAGGGATAGAAGAAGGGTTGGGCATTGTTTAGTTTTTTTCTGACACTGGTGCTAAAACACTACTTTTAAATTGGTATCGGCGCCTGAACAGATACTTGAAAAAATTGAAATTGTTACAGTTTAGTTAATAGTTTACAGTATATTTTAACATTCAGTATAGATATTGATAAATGCAAAGCATCACTAATAAATTCACCTCATACATAATAATGAACTCAACTGCTATAATTTAAAACTAAAAAACAGTTGCAGGACTACTAACAGCGAAATAAATTATGATTTGGGATCTGTAACTTCCTCACTAACTCAGGAGAGACTCAGCAGACAGACATTTCTTTATTATCTGTTTAGGAGCAGCTGAGACCTTTACTGCAACGAGAACAGCTGGTCCACCTTAACAGTCCACCTTAAGAGAGCTCGGGAGGCTAAGTTAGCTTGCTAACTTTGGCGCTAACAGCCTTCACTTTAATCAGCAGGTGACAAGCAAAGACACAGGAGCTTGGCTCAGGTCTTGAGGAACTGCAGCATTTATTCACTGACAAACAGCTTAACTGTACGCGCACACACACACACACACACACACACACACACACACACACACACTCTGCACTGCTGCTTCTAACTTCATGCTCTCTGTTTTGGCTGCTGCAGTCTCACTGTCACCCGCACACACAGCTCTCTCACTATATCTTTCTCACTTGTACTCGCTCTCTGTCTTGTTATTTACATAATCTGTGGCACCGAAATGAGGCACCAAAATCGGTGTTATGATTAGGTCCGGTAAGTAGCAGACGTATAGGAAGTTTCAGTACCCATTCCTTTAAAAAAGCTGCTGAAAGCTTTAAAGTCTCAGCCACCTTATCTCACATCAGTCCTAAATTTAAGATCGACATGAGACTTGTTTTACTGTCAAACTACGAGTTTCCACACAGTGGATATTGGGTGTTTGGGTTGGTGGACTTGGACTCGAGGGATCAGTTCCTATCAGGTACCCTGTCACTCCTAGAAGATGTCAAACAGGGCCATCCACACACACACACACACACACACACACACACACTGCTCTTGTTCTTCTGCTCTCTTTTCCTCCACTTTGCTCCTACACCTCTCTTTTCCTATCCTAACTCTTAGCAGCCTCGAGTCCAAGGTCGAACCAAGCTCGGTGGAAGTCGAAAATAGTGAGTCATTGTTTTTAAAAACAAGTGACAGCGACCCGGCACCTTTCTCTCTGTTTACATTCCAGCTCTTTGTCTCCCTCTTGTCTGTACCTATCCTTCCCCTTCCCCTTCTTCGTCCATCCCTCCCGTCCCGTCCTCTCTGCTTTGCCAGTGCCGGAAGGTAGTTGGAAGGAGGCGAGCCAAAGTCACCAGTGTGATCTGATTTAGGCCTCTCTTTTCTTGGCCGGCTATCTGACAGCGCAGGGCCTGCATGTTGCTCTTTTCTACCCGCTTCAATCTGCCACGGCCTGGCCCTGTGCCACAGCTGTAACGGGACCCAGCGTTGTGTATAAATAGGCTAGGCCAGCTCCCCTTGCCATGCTCCTCAATGGGAAGCTGAGGCAATGAAGGAACAGGTGCTCCAACCCACACACTCCCTCTCTCTCTGCTCCGTCTTCCTTCCCAAGCACCCCCACCTTTATCTGATGTCCTTTAATGTGGAAGCACAGGTCAGTCACGATGCACGTGTTCCCTATGCCCGCTTGTAGTATCACTTGGATCGTTGTCCCCTCAGAAGATTGAAAATATTTCCTGTGTGGTTTAATTCAAATTCCCACTTTTCAAACTTGCCCCCCCTTCCCCCCTCCCCCCGGTCTTTTGCTGGCTCACGTACTGTTATTTTGGTCCTCAACTCTCTTTGTTTTGGAGGTACAAGTTGGTACATGTTAATCAAAATGCCTCTCATGCAATTTCTCAGCATCATTTTTCACTGCAGAAGCCACAGCTTGGCAGTGGGCGCACGGGGAGCTGGCTTTACTTCTCAGGACTTTCCACAGCTATATTAACAAACAAATGCATTTTTCCACTGGCAGTCCACTTGGCACCGCGGCCGCATATTCTCTCTCCTGGGGTTTGTTCAGCAACTGAGCTGTTGACAAATCTATAATCAGCAGATCACCTCATCGGGGGCAACGTGCGTCTAAGCTGACAGAGAGAGGAAACTTCTCACAGTCCCGAGTTAGCTGCCACCTGGTTTCATGCTAGACAGGTCTGGTTTCACGCAAAGCTAACGTGCGGCTGCCCTCTGCTACAGTGAAAGGCAGAAGCAGGCTGGTCCCCGGGCCACAGAGGGCCCCACTCTCACCTTCTAAAACTGCCACTGTGATCCACTTTCTCTCTGCCAGCCAGCTACTGTTAGTTGATGCATATTAAATTCTCTGCAGGGAGCACAACTCTAAAAATAAGGGAAGAATCTGTCTGAAATTGTAGCTTCACTATAACGAAGGCTGCAGCTGTGGGTGCTCACTGAATAGTGGAGATGGCAGTTTCTGTCAGAGATAGCTGTTACATCGGTATGACCTCAGTTGCACTGGTCATGCTCAAGTAAGCTGTATTTGAGTATTACAGTGAGCTGTAATTATGGCGAGCTTATTCTGTGAGCTAATTCTGCTCCATATTTGACAAGGACAGGGAGTAAAGGAGAGACAGATGATGACGTGCTAAAATGGCAACAAGCTAAATTGAAATTCACCAGTATTTCTGCCAATTTACACATCTTAACACTGAAGGACTGCAAATTGGAAAATTTGCTTCTTTGGTCACACTCATGACAAACGGCTAGTACTGATTTATAGCCGCCCTTGCCGATATTCTTTTAATCTTAGCGATATCTGCAGAGACGTAATAGGCGAGATGACAGACTGACGATCGAACAGTTGCGAGCACAAGACGTGAACCACAGTCTTCTATGCTGCAGAGCCTTGATGTGCAGCGTAGAAAAATCTAAATCATCATTGTTAATTTTTATCTTGGGCTACATCCCATGTTCATTTTCAATTTTGACCCTTTGAAACCTGAGCAAATTGGCTTGATTTCCTTTAAAAACGTAAGACATGGCTGACAGCATAAAAACATAAGTAAGATGTTAGAAGGCAACTGAAGAAAAAATTATCCACAAAAAGAACGTTACCTGAAAAATAGCACAAAAAACCCCCCAAAACAAACAAATACATTAAAAGTAAATAACAAACCAGGAAATTATCTGAAAGAAAAAAATGCTTAAAATAATTTTGTTCCTGGATATTTTTCCAAGCTTTTTTTAAAATATATAGTGTAAAGCTACTAATTTCTGGCAATTTCTGGGACATTTCTTCTCAAGTTGCTTATTGCCCTTTTCCTCCATGTTCGAAAAAAATCAAACCAGTTCGCTCAGGGTCCAAATAAAATAAATATTTCTAAACGGTGTCTCAACATAGCACATGAAAAATGATGTCAATTCAGGTTTCAAAGGGTTAATTAAGCAAAACGCTTGCTGTGTTTATAGTATCCACACTAAAACCGCTGACCCTGTTTTAGTTTTAAAACTTTGGGGGTACGTTTTAGTCTGAATGGGGAAAAAATGGAGACTTTTGGAAAAGATGACGCACAAACCCATGTTCACTTCCTGATTGGGTCAAGTCAAAACAGCGTAGCTCGGCTTGCACCTTTTGTCAGCGCTCCTTTTCCATTGTGATGGCTTTCTCCAGTGACGGGGAGTCCTCCTGGCTGGTTTCGTGCTAATATGTCACCGTATTTGCCTTTTAACGAATCTCCCAATCTGGCCACTTATGTTACTTTCAGTAATAGGTTTGCCTCATCATGGGTCCAAACAAAGATATCTCTTCCTTACCTTTCTCCATCTTTGTAGTATTTTCTGTTACAAAGTGACCAAACGCAGAGTAAACAATCTGCATTTTATTTAAACCAGTATGCGCATGTCCACTGTACATGACAGGTCATGTGACTGGCTTTTTCAGGGGTGCTTATATGGATGGAGATACATTTTTAAAACACAGCTAAAATGTTTTTTTGTTAAAAAAAAAAAAAGTTTTTTGCTTAAAAGCACCATTTTCAAACAAAAAGTCTATTAGTGTGTCCTTAGTTGCCCGGCTATAACTTCTTCACACTGTGGCTGAATTGTTGCGACAATGTGAGCCAACCCAGGACACGTCCCAAGTTCATCTGTTTTCAGTATGGCCCTTAATGATAAAATATATTCAGTTGCCAAGTAGATTAAAAGTACTGGAGGATCTTGAGACATTGTTTGAGTAATTTTGGCATCTTGGTTTTAGATTACACACTTGCACATCACAGAAAGCAAGAGTACTACACATATTGTACATGTACAGTACTCACACTTTAGATGCTTTGGTGTTTTCACACATGCAGCCTATACTTCTAATATTTAACTTATGCATATGCCGCAATATCATTATGAATATCTGTTGCAGCAACTGGACACATAAGTTATGACACCATTGCTGCTGAAGTTTTATTTTATGGCTGAACAATCTTTTGTTCAGTATCAACATTGCAATATATGTATGTGCTAGTAGTAGTCCCATGTGTACAGGCAATGTTCTAAAACATGTTGGACTCCCCATTGTAAAATAAGGAACCATTTTAGTGCTTGATAGAAAAGGAAAACTATGAAAATACACTTTTTTTGGACTAATTATGAAAGTAAACAGTCTGATAAATAACATGATTTAGCCTCATTTAATTATAGTTTGGTTGCAGGTTTCACGTGCACGCTCTTTTGCACAACAATTATTCTCAGAGCAGAAAAAAAGATCTGTAGATTTTGGGGGAAAAAAAAAAAATACATAAATTTAATTGTTTTTCCCAGTCTTGTTGGCCATAGTCTCCCCTGGCATATTTTATTATGCTCTATTGTCAGTGTGAAGGACGCACCAGTATCGATGGTGGCGTTTCAATGGTCACATCATATCAAAGTAACGTTACAGCATATACCTAGTTTAGCTGCAGCCTTCGCTGGAACAGTCTGGGCAATTATTCATTTACTCTTATAACACGAATGTGTGAAAAGACCTCATAACTATTCAAGCGGCACACACTGACAAATGTCTAGATGTTATCTTTTTAGACGTGTTACCAAGAGAAGTGACATTTCCGAGGATGCTGTTCCCCAGCATGTCTCTGTAAAATTTTAAAAAAGGAATTTGTTAATCTCACATTGAGGACTTAAACTCATCCACCTCGCTCCATCTCCAGGCTTTTTCCTCTGCTGTTTCTGTTTGTCTGACACCCCGCTATACCTCCCTACTTCCTCCTCCTCTTCTCATTCCTGCTGCCAAATTAAGTGTCAAACAGACAGGGAAGGCGGGTGGATGGCCCACATTTCTCTCCTATAGAGATCCACAGTATGGTACAGTACGTTCCAGTCTGTGCTCTGTTATTCCATTCTCCGCTCCGATACAGACCTAGCCCCCCTCCGCTGCCCCGCGGGCTCATTAGCGGCTGATTGTAATTAAGAGCTCCTGTACAGCCAGTGAGAGCACCAAGCTGTCTGCTTATGGGTGGTCCTCAGTGGGAGGGTGGGCTTTAGAGGGGTCACGGTCATTGTCCACCAAACCCCCCCACCTACGCAGTGTCTACCAGGTTGTTTTTATAAGAAGCTGTGTTTATGGAAGTCAAAATGTAAATTAAAACAGCAGTTCAAGGCATTTTGTTTGACAGTTTTCTGTCTTTAGATGACAAAAAAAATGAAAAATTGTGCAGCAGGTGGCCAGTTTTTCGTCTCATGTTCTCCGCTTATACATCCAGTCGTAAGTTCATTTTGTTGAGTGTTTCAGGGTCTCCACGGATCCTTAAAAAGTCTTAGGGCATTGAATTCATAAATCTAAAATTAAAGCCTTAATTGTTATTGAATATCGAATCATTCTTTCAAAAGTGCTCAGAAGTGGGAAGACGGATTTTATGAATGGCTTTTTTTCTGAGGTTGCATTGTAAAATCTCAAAATACTTAGAAACATCCTTTTTTTAAAAAAAAATAATTAACTGAATCCCACTTCTTAAACTTGTCATAATGGGAATTAAAGCAGGGATTCCCACATACAGAGTAAAAAACACAAAATCTGTAATAAAAACTCAGTAATAAATGCTAGCTGTTTCCCAGATCTAACTTTTTTACTGGACCAAAAATGTAATGTTTTATGTTACAGTAACGTAAAATGTTTTTTATTCAATCTTTGTTATTGTAAAATTGGTCTTAAGTTTTATTTTAAGTGGCATAAAAAAGTCTTAAATGATTAAATTTAATTTGCCCTAAGCTGTAGGAACTCTGTTTATATTTTAGGTGAACATTGCTTTTTGTTGTGTTAATGGCCTTTAGGTAGCGGCCCCCCCCCCCCTTCTCTCTCCCCCCTGTGAGGCTGTGTGTGCATGTAGCTCGTCATGTAACAGTGGTCCATAGCGGCCCTCCATTCATGCATGTGATCACCAACCGTCCTGTAGGTCCCTTACGTCACCCTGCGTTCCTGCCTGGGCTCAGGTTACACTTTCACCCCGCTCACTCCCCTCCTATAATTTCCCCAACCCCCCTCACCCCTTTTTCCACCCTCCTTTTTTGCCCACGACCCTTTTCCCTCTGACTCCCTATTCGCGCTCTTTGCCTCTCCTGTCCCCCTGCTCCTAAACCTGGGAGGAGAGAGGGAGGAGATGGCTCATTATTTTAAAGACACAGTGGCTCTCGCAGCCAACCCCTGACTGCATAACAACCCTTCCTCCACTCCTTTACTCTCCCTCCTCCTCCCCTCTTCTCCATCTCCCCCCTGATGACCCACGCCTCTACCCCCCCCCATCACTCCTGCCCCTCTCTCTCTTTCCTGTCAGTCGAAAACAAGACTCCATTTTGCGGAGGGAGCTCCCAGCGGCACCGTGTACTGCTTCCCCTCATGGCCCACTAACATTTCTTTGTGTCAATAAAGCTTCTCCAACAGGAGACGTGACATATGCGCTAGCCTGTCAGCACGCTGTCTGAAGAGAAAGACCTCATTCCCAGTAACTTTTCTTACCTGCAATATGAAAAATACATTCATGTGTAAAGGTCATGTTTGTGTCCTCTCTGTTTTCTTGAAGATCATTGTGGGCAGAGGTGAGCTGCACCCTGGCCCTGTTGCTGTTGCGTAATGTAGTTTGTTATGTTGTCGTGTTGCACAATAGGTATCCGGTTAGTGCTGCAGGCTGACAGCGAGTGGGTGGCCTGTAGGCCTGTTTGATGTGTCCAGGAGATAAGGCAGGAGGGGCAGAGAGGTGTAAGGTTGCTGTTATCACTGGGAATAACACCAACTGCCACATAGTGCGGGAAGAAGTGTGTTTTTGTGTTTTGGTTTCTGATACAGAATGTGTCTAATAAAGAGGGTGCGGCCGGGGCAAAGTGGCTAGCTAGTGTGAACGAGTAGCTGTTGTTGTTTCAGACTGCCTTATCTGATGAGATGCATAACAGCTGAAATGGATTTATTGTCTTATTTTATGAGTTGTTTTTGGCACGGCTGGCTGCAGGCAGAAGTGTGCAAAGTTGAGCCGGCTTTGGCCACGTCTGCATTAATGTCGACACATTTGAATACTCAAATGTTTTTTTTTTAAATTCAAACTAGTGGGGTTTTTTTTTATTTGTTTTTGAAATGATCCAAATAATTTCAGTGCATGGTGATGGAGGATCTGTAATGACCTTACAGTGCCCACCTGTTGCTGTTTTGGCCTATTTGTTACAGTTAAATGAAAGTGTTGATTTTTCTCAGTGCTAAAAATGTACTGTCAGGGTAACGAAAAGTGGGAAGTGCTTTATTTGATTTTAGATGCATATTTTATTTCTAATTTATTTTGTCTTTTTTCAATGCTGCAACCAATGACTATTTTCATGGTTGATTAATCTTTTAATTATTTGCTGGATTAATGGATTAGTTGTTTGGTCTATAAAACGTCAGAAAACTGCTTTTCACATATTTTTTGTAGAATATCGCTTTTTGTTTTGTCCAATGTTGTTTCAACTTGCAACTCAATGCATTTACATGACTTTAATCTAGGGCTGCAACAATTGCATTAATTGCATAAATCTGTCAATTATTTTGTCTATTAACCAATTAGTTATTGGCTCTATAAAATGGTGAAAAATGTTGTTGTTTCCCGAATCCCAAGATGATGTCCTCAAATGTCTTATTTTTTCCACAGTCCAAAGATGTTTAGTTTACTGTCACAGAGGAAGGAAAAAACAGAAAATATTCACATTTAAGAAGCTCGAATCAGAAAAATGTACTTTTTTTTCTTTTTTTTTTAAACCCAAAATTTACTCATCCATTTACAAATTAGTTTGCGATTAATTAAATAGTTGGCAAATAAACACTTAATCGTGCAGGCATATATATATCATATATCTATAGTCATATAGTCTAAACTTTCAGAAAATTGGTGGCTCCATCTGAGCTGAAGCTCTGCTGCGTTGTTTTAGAAATGGGGATAAAACAGTTAATTTGGTGGATTTGTGTCAAGTTAAATCTGGAATCACCTATATCTGATGTGAGATCATTTCATTGTCTTTGGAAATACTTTGATACACTCTGATGCACTTTTATTTCGTTTTAAAAATGTCAACGAGTGTCTTTCCAGTGAAGTTTGGGTGCACTGCTGCTAACATGTTGCTATGGACAACTGTTGCCTTTAATTATTGAGTTGTGGTGATGTTGTGACCTTTCCTGACCTTTCTCTGGTTTTGGTCTCAGTACTGTCCTCAAGTTACTGGTGGGTCGCCCGGACAAATACGAATATATTTGGATGTCTGGTCAGCGACTGGAGGACCAGTTTAAAACTGAATAATCAACAGCACGGCTGCGCATGTGTATAGAGGAGTAAAGTTGACAGCTACTGTTTAATAGCACACCAGCACAATTCCTTTTATCGGCAACGTTTTGTCACTATGTCAAATACGATAACTGTTATCAACATACCTGCCTATGTTACTCTTTTGTTAGTCGTCCTACAAAAGCAAATAACAAGATTTTGACATCCAGTCTTGTTATCACATGTATGTTTCTCCTCAGGTTTTATGATACATAAAGGAATTTTATCTTGAGTTATTTATTTGAGGTTCTCAGACACATTGACGAAAATACCTCAAGAAATAATTTATGTGTACTCTTACTATTAATGTGAAACACTGTAATGCTTTAAATAAATATTTCAGATTCATTTTCTTTTCTTGATATAGACATTTTCCTTTAACCCTTTGAAACCTGGATTAACATCACTTTGCTTGTGTTGTGTTCACACACCTTTTAGTATTTAAAGCTTTGAACCTGAGCAAATTGGTTTTTATTTCATTTAGAAACATGGGGAAAAAAAGAACTGATGTAATATTGATTATGGATATTTGCATTTGAATGACAGAAGGCAATCAGCAACTTAGCAAGAAATGTCCCGCAAATTGCAAGATTTAGTAGATTTGGAAAATTATTTTAAAAAAAGGTTGGGAAAAATATCCAGGAAACTATATTCAAATTCAACTTGTATAAACACATAAGCTTCCCCTTGAGAAAAATTTAAGTTTACTATGACTATGAATATATTTAGAATTGTCATAAGTATTTATTTAAAATGATGTCATAGAGTCATTATTATTTTTCAGGTCATTTTCTTGTTTGTTTTGGATTTATTTTTCGTTTTTTGATGATCATTTTCAGGATTTTTTTTCCCCTACAATTGCTCAGGTTTCAAAGGGTTAATGCTGTTAATTAACAAAATATGTTCAGGGATTCGATATCTTAGTTTGACTTTTTCCACTCTGACATATTCCATGCCTGAATAACTCATCCCTATAATGTTGGTGTCGTAGTAAACAACATGGTTTTATTTGGCAGTGTAGTGATTACAGGCTTTATTGGCTCCTGTCCATTACAAGAAGTCGCTTAAACCGTTCCATTGATGTGCTGCTGGTCAGAGTTTGTACCTGGACTGTTGACGTTTGTCTCGCTAACCATTAACAGAATGGGAAGTTAATAGGTAGCTTACACCTGGGAAATGATGACGGTCAATAACAGTTCAATAAAACCAAGCAGTCAACAGCAATATACTTTTTTCTTTTTTAAGATGCATGTTGTAGTGTGATTGATTTTTGTGTTTGTGTGTGTGTAAAGTGGTAGTGGGGGTTGTGCGTAGTAAATGGGGAGAATATCAAAAGGTGGTGAACAGATGGGGTTCACACCATTAAAATGCATGGAAGACACTTACAGATAGAGTGTGATTAGCAGGTGTGTGTCTGTAGTATTGATTTGAAAGCAGCAGACTACATGGAGACTATTAGATCGTTTTTGTGATTAGAGGCCATTTTACACTACGTGCACAAGCTCAGGCCCCTTTTCAGTATTTTTGTTTTCACGTATTGAACACATACTGATTACAGATATTCACATTTGATTAACAAAATGTATTTAAAGCTGAATATGAATTTCCTGCTTATTTGGACAGTTTTTGTTGCTTTTATTTGCATCTTATTCAGCCTTCTTTTTCAGCAATCTTAATCCAATATATGACTGCGAGAAGTAGTCTCGTGTTTGTGTCTCGTAGTGGAAACATTTCATTAACAAACTGCATATAAATCCAATCTTTGCACATGTTGGTTATTGTCCATAACCATCTGTTTTTGGCTGTTACGGCTGCTTGTGTGGTTGATTCGGTACGTGCATGGTTAAGTCATGTGAAAAAATATGTCTTGACAGTACCAGTGTGCTTAATGGGTATGTTAACTGAGAGTAAATGGGTGTGTCAACACCGCAGAATTTATGTGTGCATTTATGCAAATGTACCTCTAATTTTAACACCGTGTTCAAACATCAATCGTTGCGTTGCCGCATCAAGCAGTAAATCATATCTCTTCCATTTTAAACAGCAAATGAGCTGGCACGCGCTTTGACTAGGTGTTGATGGACAAGCCTGTTCATATTTTTGGGATGATCTACCAGAGAAACATCCCACCTGACGTGTATGACCATTCTTGATGTTTTTAAGGGTTGCACAGCTTTGACACCAGATCATGTGTCGGCAGTGTTGTCGCTCTTCTTCTTGGGAACTAAAATATTATTTTGTGACAGATAAAATTAAAATTGTTGAGCTGGCTCATATAATGGTAACAATAGAAACAATCTCTCATATTATTATTCTTCCCTCCTTCTTCCTTTAACTCGTGAGGAATATGTTAGAAATGTGCGTCTTCTCGTTTGTAGCGAGCCGCAGCAGCGTGTCTTTTCTCTCTGTACATCTCTGTAAGTAACTGTCCCCTAATGAATTCTCCTCTCCTCTGATGTGTGTGTGAGTAAGTGTGTGCATGCATTCGCCGGTCCAAATGTGGGCTTGTGTGTGTGCCAGTGTGCAGCAGCTAAAGAGTATGAATGAGCATGGATAAGCATTTTGCTTCCAGGCTTCATTTCTGTTAACCCCTTCATGTCCACTTCATTCAGATCAGACAGTGCCATACAGTAATTTCCTCTCTGGAGAAATAATGCTGGAGCCAATGAGAGGAGAGACTGTGTGTGTGTGTGTGTGTGTGAGAGAGAGCGAGAGAGTGAGAGAGAGGGAGGAAAAGAGCACTTGCGGCCAGTCAGATTGTAAAGGGGACTTTAGCAAGGCTGTTTCATGAATGGCTCTGCTCTACTTAATGCAGATCACTGGTGGTTTCATGGCTTAAATGGGAAAAAGAAGGATCCGTTGATGTTCATATCTGCTTGTTTTGATACTGTTGTGAATCAATGAGGACTCTTTTTTTTTGCCTGTTTGGCCTGTTACTGCAAGCCACTGTAGGGAATGACGTGTCTCTCCATTCATGCTGTGATGTGCTCTCGTCAATTAAGTATGCTGAAACAACGAGTCAATAAATAGCAAGTCAAGTGATAGTAAAATAACCACTTATTTCTGCCATTATGGTCGGTTAATCATGAAGGCAGTTTTCAAGAACAGAACACACTCTGACACCATCTTCTCATTTCTGTGGATTTGCTGCTAATTTTGACATTCCAGACAATTTACTAACATTTTATTTACTAAAAAAATTGTTGTTTTATTTTATGTATTGTCCTGTTATAGGTAGTTGAGGATACTTGCTGTTTAGTGTCTTTTTTTTTTGTTCACCTGCCCAGGGACGACAGATGCAAATTAGCTGCTAGCTAACTCAGCATATCATTGAATTTATACTGCATTCACATGATTTCCTGAGTTTGGATGTCGTTCTTCCGTGTTGGGTGTATTCATGAGCTTTAAGTCATAATGGGAAAGCAACATGGAAGATACGAAGATATATTGTTGAATTTTATTACTCACAGCATTTAAACAAAATGTTGATAAGAGGTCGACGCTTTATATTATAAAATTATTTTGTCCCAGGCTTGTTGTTGCGCCAAGCCCCCCCCAAAAAATACTAAACCTATTACCACATAAGGAAATTACATGTAAGCAAAAAGTCGATATGCAATATGTAAATTAATAAAAAGTACCAGTTACCATGAACTGAATATTACTTTCATCCGTTATGTTTCTGCAAATACTATGACATCAACACAGCAACTTGTGTATCAACAATTTTGCAGACTTTCCGAGTTGTTTCCCAGGAGCATTTTTTTTCATTATTTTGACAAGTTATGAATGCAGGGTAAAAGTTTTAACAAAAATTGAAAGTTACGATCTTCCAGAAGGCAGAATTTATTTCAGGTCTGTTGTATTAAATTGCATTACTTTTAGCGAGGTGTTCCTAATAACCGGACAGCTGAGTGTAAATACACATTTGCTGATGTGCTCTGGAACAAGGTGTCTGTCATAAAAGCGTATTAGCAGATCTGTGTTTTTACTGGGCAGCTCCGTGCTGTAATGAATTAATGAGAGGCAGGGCAAAGCTCAACTTAACTATAGTAAACATAAACAAAATTCTTGGATAAAATATATTTAAGAACTCATGTTTTATGAGTGGCTCATTATTTTTTTCTCACATCTCCCTCCCTCTTTGTCCTTCCAGTCTGCCAGAGCAAGGACATCCGGAACAATGTGACCAACCTCCAGTCGTTGGAGAACTGCACCATCATCGAGGGCCACCTGAAGATTTTGCTCATGTTTAAGACCAAGGCTGAGGACTTCCGAGGTCTCAGCTACCCAAAGCTACGAGTGGTGACTGACTATGTGCTGCTGTTCAGGGTCTACGGCCTTGAGGCCCTCGGCGATCTCTTCCCCAACCTGACGGTGATCCGCGGAAACAACCTCTTCTTCAACTATGCTCTTGTGATTTACGAGATGCTGCAGCTGAAGGAGGTGGGTCTGCACAGCCTCATGAATATCACGCGGGGCGCCGTGAGGATCGAGAAGAATCCAGACCTGTGCTACCTGGCCACCCTTGACTGGTCCAAGATCCTGGACTCGGTGGAGGACAACTTCATCGTTGCCAATAAGAACGACAGAGAGTGTGGAGATGTATGTCCCGGCACGGCCCAAGGTCAGACCATCTGCCCGCAGAACACCATCAACGGACACTTCAGGGGGCGATGCTGGTCACAGAACCACTGCCAGAGAAGTAAGTGTTTATGTGTGTTAATATGCTTTTAACAGTGGACATCTAATTGTTTTTTTTTTTTTTTTTTTTCTAATACGCTTCTATATTTGTAGATTGGGTGTAGTGTTCCCACGGTCATGACATTTCTGGAAGAGTTATGATATGTGAAAAACTGTTTTCCAGTCCTTTAAATGGCCACAAATGCCTGGGAAGTGGGTCTTAAATACTTAAGGGCCATATCGTTTTATAGGTCACCCATTTTAAATCACATGTCAAATTCATGTAAATGAGATTAAATATTACGGAAAACTTATGGAAAAGTTTTGAAAATTCATCAGTGAAAAGGTGTGCAGACCCTGTCAATGTGACTCAGTGAGGATCTCATTATCCCTGAAGTCCATCCTAAATAACCGTCCATCAATCTGCTTAGAAGTCATAGATGAAGACGCCAGAACTTGCCTTAGAAGCAAGTTTTCTTCAGTATCAGAGTAGTGCTTTCATAGATTACTGTACATCCTCGCAAACAGGAACTGCTAATTGCTAATTTGGCTTGGTTCTAACTTGTCAAATTGTAAATTAATCAAGGGTAAAACACGGGGTTCAAGTTGTAGCCCACAGCTAACTAACTGACTCCCCAGCAGTTGTCAAATTATCCTGAGGGGTCACTATGTGTCAGGTGTTTAAAGCAATCCTGATACTCCTCATATAAAAATAAACCCTGCACATGTGTGTTTGGAGCAGAAGAAAATCTCCATATTGACTGGCCATTGTGTGCAGACATGATACGATAGCACCTTTCCAGAATCCATCACGCTGTTCATTGTAAAGTGGTCCATTGAGACACATAATGAGAAAATGCACTGGAGATTTTTTTTTCCTCCCAGAAATCAATTGAGACGACTGATGTTTTCATTCCAAATGGTTTATGTAATGATTTTCATGATGCGAAGGGTTGCTCCTAATATCAGAAGCCAGGGGTCGCAGACTTCCTGTGATTAGCATTCATTGACTGGAGCATTGTGGGCAAGTGATGTGTAATTACAGGCTCGGGATCTGCTTGATGTGTGAAATGACTCAACTGCATTGTTGAGTCAGGGTAGTGTAAGCTCAAAGGTAGGCATTATGGGGAAAAAAATGCAATGCAAGAACGAGGGTTTGAGCGAAGAGAGTTGATGGACAGGAATAAACAGTATAGTACACTTGTTTGTTAGAAATTGTACAGATTTTCTCTCCTTTCGGTAGAAACAAGCTGTGGCTTTGCTTGGTGCTGCAGCCAGCTGCCAGTGTGTCGGCCAGTCAGTCAGTCAGTCTTTCCTCTTCTACCATAAACACAGAGAATGGCTTCTATTGTAAGACACACAGAGAGGATGCTTATTATTTTTTGAAGGCGATTATAGCTTGTGTTGTTTTTTCTCTTCTGTCTCTGTGTCTGACAGAAAGCGTTCAAAGCATAACGACCTCGGCCATGTTTATACTTTTAACATCGACTGTTGCAGCCCGCATATAATGTTGGCTCCTCGATTTTCTGCCAGGTCTCACTGTCGGGAAAGTAATACAGGACATAGCTCTCTTTGTGTCTCAGTTTCTGTCTCTGCGCACACACATACACACACACATTGCCTTTTGGCTTAGACAAGGTGACCGGCTTTCAATTTGTTTCAATGGTGAGGTCAAAACAGCAATTTTTAGCAGTATAGATGAGAAGCAATGACACTTCCAGGGCTCCAAGTGTTGAAAAACTTTCTCTTCTTTCTCCTGATTTCTCCTGAAGATTTGTATCAAAACTTCTTAAAAAATACTCCTAATTTTAAGAGAGCCCCAAAGGTCTCTTAAGTTGGTTAAAAGTAGATCTTATATGATTGCAGTAAAGAGACAGAGATGACCACACATCTGGTTGCTCATAATAAATTGTAAATTTACTGAAACAATATACAATTCAGAAGTTTCGGTTATTTCTGCCTAATACTGGCATTTGATTTTAACATTTGATATAGTACCACTTTTCCTTTTTGCCCCCTATTTTCATACATATCCACTGCCTGGTACTAAATGCTACTTCAAGAACTTTTCTCATGTTGAGCGTTCATAAGTTTAAATCTGAAAAATGTGATAACTACGAGCCCTGGATTTCAAAGACAAACTCCCCGACCATTAAAAAAGAATGTCGGCTTATAAACAGCAGTGGGTGTACAGTACATCAAATAACCTGTTGTACATGTGCGTTCATGTCTCCGTTGCTTCGGATAGGCCAGGGGAGCAGGTATGACGCTGTGCTCTGTGTCACGTGACAAACTCCAGTTTAGTCAAGAGCTGTGTGTCAAAGCAGGAGCCATTTCTAGAACATGATGCAATGGCTGTCTGCCCCCGCAGCAGGGGGAGTTTGAGAGTGTGTGTGTGTGTGTGTGTGTGCATGCGTGCGTGTGTGTGTGTGTGCGCATGCACTTAGGCTACACATAGGGCTGAAATGTTTACACTTACTGTAAATGCTTGTGAGTTTCTGTGTGTGTTTGATATATGTGTGCTTACGTGCATGTCCCCACTGGTGGTGAGAGCCACAGTTCCGCATGTTTTTAGCCTAGCAGCCAAACTAATGCTTTTCTTAAATCAGTGCTGTGAATACTAGACAAATATAATTAGCGTGACAGCAATTTTAACTAAACAGTAGGAACAATTATATTTGCAGTAAGTTTTTTTCATGCAAGTTATTGTTACGCAGGCGTGTTTCAGTCCCACATGAGATAAGAAGATGTGAAATGTGAACATCAAGAAAGAGAGCTGTGTTGTTTCGCTTGGGTGCTTGTGAAGTGATATACAGTGAAACACGTGCTGGGTGGTAGTGTTAGGAAACTCTCGGATCTTTAATTAGAGCTTCTGTGAATGAAAACTCACAGTTGGTCGAACTTGGATGCACACATACACACATGTGTGCACCAAAGATGCGGGTGCAGGGCGGAGGAACATTAGATGGAGCATTAAAGTTTATGTGTGAGGGGAAACTGTGGGGTTGTTTTTGTTGTGTTTTTACAGGGTTCCAGTTGCCTTAGGTAAGAGCCAAGGGAGAGCCTGCATTCCTCTGATCTTACACATGCTCCTTACAAGCAGGAAAACCACTGTGTGTGTGTGTGTGTGTGTGTGTGTGTGTGTGTGTGTGTGTGTGTGTGTGTGTGTGTGTGTGTGTGTGTGTGTGAGAGAGAGAGAGAGAGAACCAAGACATGTCATGTTTAAATGTGCACGGCCCTTAAGTAACTTGTTGGCAATCCAAACAGCCTGGAGAGTGTATGAGATCTGACGTTCATTGCCCAGTGCGATTTTCTCTGTGTCGCACACATGTATTTCGTGTGTATGTGCCTCCCTAATATTAACGACGTTGTGCAGGTAGCTGTTCAGCTGTGGAGGTCAGTCCAGTAGTACGCTTTGTCAAATGCACTCAGGCTGCAATTTTCTTAGCTTTTACAAGCTGTCTGCAGTCACTGTGGCTTCGTTGCTTGATTGAATGTTGGTGGTTGCTTGTTTTCCTTTGGACAACAGTAGAGTGCATTTTGATCAAGGACGTGTTGTGCCGTAGAGAAGGGCATCAGAAATTCTCAGCATATGACAAAGGGGCCTCTTTTTCACGGCATCAAACCTTTATTACAGTGGAGTCCTTAAATCTTAAGTTGTTTTCTGTGGACTGATTCAGTTGAAATGTCTGTGAGCTGTGAATTCCTACCACTTCCACACGTGCCATTCTGCAGCTGACCCTGTGCACGGATATCCCTTAGGAAAACAGAGAGTGAAAATAATTATTTCTCTGTCAAGGATCACAACTATAAAAAAAAAATCTTTGCTGCTGGTGTTGAAATACCAGATGGCAGGAAAATGAAGAGAAAGGGAAGCTTGTCAGATCTGAGATCAGTTGGGTTCATGGATCGCTGGCACCCGATTTAAATGAGACAGACTGGATGTGTAGGCATGTGGATACAACCTCTGCACATACACACACATATGCATATAATGCATTTAGGAAGAGTAAAATGACAAAAAAAGGTTCTGCCAACTAGGGCTGTCTCTGTGATTAAAAGAGGCTCGGCGGCATGATATGTGGTATTACCCCATTTTTTTGTGTTTTTGCTAATTTTCCTCATTTATCCTAAAATGAGTGCTATGTAAATAAACTTTTTTGATTGACTATTATTATGCATATATTGTAGCTTTTTAAATGGCAAGGATGACACAGTTTAACAATTAAATTGTTATATGCAGAACATAGAGAGGCAATTAGGCGAAATAAGGGACACAGCTTTTTTTTTTCAGCTGAGATGTTTTGGTCATGTCTGTTTGCTATGAAAGATAATATCTGTGGATACAAAAGCATGTTAGCGAGAAGGAACAGAGGCACTGAACTATATGGGTTCAGTATCAATCCCCCCCCCCCCCCGTCACTGCTGTTGTTCAGAGATGTGACGGTTGGTCTTGAGGCACACCAAGCCAATATCAGAGAGCTGGCGGCGATGAAAGCCCTCTGCTCTGTCACCCGCTGTCACGCCGCTGTGTCTCAACCAGAAAGTTGCACATGTTCTGAGCCTGCGGGAGATGAAATACCCTTCCATACCAGCAGACAACGGTCATCTGTAATAGTCATTCAAAATGGGATGCCAGAAGACCCCCATGACGCTAGTTTCTTCTGTTTCTCTGGGCGTGCGCTGAGCTGAACGGCCAATCAGGAGTGATTTCATTTAATGACAGGTTCCACAGTCACTGCTGCCAATTCAACATGCTGAATCGGCGGGAAAAAAGCCGACAAGGGTCGGCGAGGGCCAATGTAGCGGGACAAACTATAGCAAAAAGGGCCACAGACGCTTGCTGTCAGCCTAACGTGGGCGGTCGGCGGACAGTCGGCTTGGTGTGTCACGGCCTTTAGTGGTATTTGTCCTGCCCCTCTCCCTCTGTGATTGGATAGCTGGGTAAAAAGCGACAGTGAGAAAACTGCAGCATTTTACCCAAAGTCTAATTTTTGTTAATTCTCTGCAATTAGACAACAATGGCAAACATGCAGCACTCAGGGCAGAATAGATGCTTTGAGCTTCATCAAGCTGCTGGCATTGGTAGCAGAGTGTAAATAACTGGCGCTCTTATAAATAAAAGAAAAAACAAGAACATAGAGGTAGTGGCAGTTGCGTTCTAATGTAATATTGCGGTTATTGTGACAACCCTAGTGCTAACTTCAGTATTAAAAATGTTGGCTTGTGTCGGACTAGTTTGGCTAATACAATGAAAACCAGTTGCTTTCTGTCTTCAGCTCTTTCTTGAATGTTTGTTTTCAGATGAAAGAAGTTCACCTCTTATCAAACTGAAAAAAAAAACAAAAAAACATTTACTTACAATAAATGGCCTTTTAACATTAGGATCGAGGTTTGTTTTATCGGAAGCACCTTAGTAAATGGTGTTAAAATAAAATACATTGCCAAAGAGAGTTGGTTAAATGCAAATAAATAAAAAGAAAGTTCCAGAGGAGACAAGGCTCTATTTACAGAGGAGGGCCAGATGGATGGTAGACGCATACAAAGGCAGATTGCTAGTCGGAAAGCAAGCACACAAGAGCGAGGACTGGATTAACAAATGAGAGGTAAAGAGAGAGAAAAGTACAGATAGAAAGGAAGTAAGGGTAATATCCACAGATGAGAGAAAGAGGGAATGGGAGCAAACAGTCGATCTCCTGTTTAGATAAGGCTCTGTCTGTTGCTGAGGCCTGGCACACTGTGTTCAGCCTCGTAGACACAAGCCAGCACTGCGCTTACACAACTCACACAAAAACACACTCACACAAGCAGGAGCAGAGAAAGCTTTTCGGGTCAAAGTTCACTACGCCTGCGCCTACGTGCTTTGTTGTTTGCTGCGATTGTTTTCAGGCACAAAAACGCACACCAGCGTACAGAGTCACAGCTTCACTTCCCAGTGACAAAAGCCACGGTGGGAGAATACCCTCTCTCCATTACACATACAACTTTGAGACCGTCACAGTCACACAGGTTAAACCTACACCGGCGGTCGATCTAAATGGGTCAATGTGCGTCATTCGGCATGGCTTTGTGACCCTCCTCCAGACCAGAGTTGAACACGGGTCGGACTGCCCAGCTTTGAACAGGCCCTTCTACTGGGAATGGGAATTTAATTTTGTTATATGGATGTTTAAATGTCAGCTAACTTCAAGCTTTTGTAAAAGCAGAGCGCACAGGATGGGTTGGGCAAGTTTAAGAGAGTGTAAGGAGAATTAAAAACAACACATTATGTTGTATTGTACTTTATGTAATTCTCAAGAGCTGCAACTTTATATCCATGGAGCTACAGCTGCACTCTGTGAACGGTAAAAAACATGTGACAGTCAGTATCCTATAGGCGTTTCAGACCAGAGGGACTTCTTCATAGTTCTCGAGACCACACCGCAAGAACAATCGAAGTTCTTAGAACGCTGTTTTATGGGAGTTTTTTTTTAGCTCCTATTTCAGAGTAGGTACGCTCCCAGCACAAGTACATGTACGGTAATTGGTCCAGATGTCATACGTGGTCAAACATAGCCAGTGCAGCGTTGGCAACTGCCAGTTTTAAAAACCCATCACATGCTTAAACTGACAACACAAACAAGGCTCTTAACAAAATAAATAGAAATAATAAATATGGAAAAAACGCAAACAAAAGGACCAGGCATATTTATGACAATGGAAATACATATAGAGTTTGACTTTTTTAAGCAAAAGTGGTGCTGCTATACCAACAGCTGGTTGGCTTCCAGTTCATCATTTCAGTGTTCCTATTGAAGGTCTGTGGTTCTCGGGGAGCTCCCCACTGGACACTTCCTCTTAATGAGTCCTTACAACTGTTTGATCTAAAAACACCAGCACGACTAAGCAGTTAGAAAACATGCTGAAGACGCCGTATGTAATGACAGGGTTTTTTGTCTGCCTTAAACAATGCCCACATGTACGTGAAGAGAGCTATTGGTCGCTTGAGCAGTGTTAGTGTGCCCAATCAAGTCGGTATTTTTGTTCATGTTGTGTTTAGGTTAATTTATTTGTTTTATAGCTGTGTCCCAGCAACAGATTTACATAAAAGTACCAGGACATGTGCTCAGAATTGGAGCAAATTCTTTCAAAGAGGAAATTTTGTATTTTAAAGACTGTAAAGACTGCAGGGACTCACTGGTATTGGCTATGAAAAAGTCCTGTGCATAACCCCATGACCACAATTTGTTTTTTGTACAGATTATAATATGTTTTTTTTCTGATTGTTTATGCTAAACTAAGATAAATGGTTCCTAGCAGACATGTGAATGATATTGATCTTCTGACTCAGAACAACAGAGTAAGCAACTCATTTTTTAAATGCTGAACTGTTCCTTTAAAGTCTATATATGTTGCCCTCAAACGCTATGATATGATATGTATCGCTATGATTTTAATCATAACTCAATACTCGGATGGTATTCATGGCTGCTTTGGTAATGGAAATTTTGTCACCAATGACATTTCCATCAAGAGTTTTGTTTCTCATGCTATCAAGTGGACAGTTGGTGTGGATGAGATGAGGGCCAGATGAGGAGGCCAGGAGGGGAAGAGAAGGGGTTGGGCAAAGCAAAATAAACAGAGCAAAACAAACAAGTCAAGTTTCAAGTGTGGCTCCCAGGTACACACACAGACACACACTCAAAAACCACACACACGCACACACTCTCACTTTTGCCAGAGTGGCAAGTGGCCAAGCTAGAAGAGGCTAAGAGAGAGAGAAAATGACAGTATTAAGGATGGAGGCGCTCAATGGAGCGTGCTGTTGGCCTGCACCCACAACCAAACAAAAACACTCAGCCAGCCCGGCCTCTTAATTGGCGTGTAAAAGAGTCTCCGTTCAGGCTGCTTCCACACTCACTCCTCTCTCCATCTCTTCTCCTCTGCCTTTCTTTGGTTCATTTTCTGCAGTTGTTTCTAATGAAACGTAAGGAAAGAGTTTTCCTCAAGCTGCTGTTCTTAATTAGCCATTTAGTGCTCAGTGACACAGGGAGCACAAAGGGACAGACTGCCTGATAGTGGAGGAGCGTTTCGCTTTCTGGAAGGAGCGGCCACGTGTCTCGATAGTGAAGAAACACTACATGATTTCTGCATGTTTGTGTGAGTCCAAAGATCTTTGTTCATGTTAGCAGTATGCGCCGTATGAAAAAGTTATGGCACTAATGACACGTTACTAGTTTTACATGACTTAAGATGTAAAAAAAAAAAAAAAAAAGTACCAGATTTCTATAACTTCATTGTATTAAGGTCTTTAGTATATGATACCAAAACTATACTTTTTTTCTGAGAAATATAAAGAGAAAAAACAAACGTTGTATTTAGTTTTTATTGTCAGTCTTTTCATTTCGTTTCAAAATTCAACCATATTTTTTTAACTTTTCTAGGCTGAAAACGCAATTTCTAACTGTGACCTTAAGATAGCAGATAGTGCTGGCCTTTCAAAATAATAATCATAGTATAAATAAGGTGTACATAATGTAAATGATAAATGTCCACATGTGCATTCAACCGTTACGAGCGTTAGAATTGGCATTCTGCACATTTAAATGCTTCATTAAATTTGCTGCTTGATGCAAAAACTTAAACATGTGTTTGCGTCACTGATCTCAACTCACGAGCCTCGATCTGGAGGAGAAGGCTTGTTGTTTTTCCCTGTATGCCCATCACCTGTCTGGATCACACAGACACAGTCACTCTAAATCGCTTTCCCTCTGGTCATCAACAGTTGCATCGCGTATACCATGAATGACAAGATTAAAATACATTCACTAAACCGTTAAGGGCATATTTGCACACTTGTCAGACCGTGTCTAAAAATTGACGTAAAAAGGCGAGCAAATAATCGCATTCAGGAGCCCTGAGGCCACTTGAACTTTGACACAGATGCTTTTCCAGTGAGAGGCGACACGAGCTAGAAACACTATCCTTCGCTGTCTTCTCTCTCACTGGAATTATCTTGGCTGCCTGGAAATAGGAACTTGTTAACTAACTTGTACACAGTAAGAGGAAAACAAAGTAGTGAACAGACCTGAGGGGAGTCACATAAGCTCACACGCACATAAGCTCATATGAGAGTTTGGTTGGAGCTTTATTAATACAGCCAAAATGATTTTCTAGCTTTTATGATCACAATTATTAACAGTTATTTGCCCTGATAATAGCCAAGTCAAATCAGTTTTGTTTATGGACAGTACTGTGCAGAAGTCTTAGGCCACCATAAATTTGTTGTTTTAGCAACGTTGTAATGTGGATATGTGTATATTTATTTGTCAGTCTCTTTATTAAGATACCAACAAAGAATACAGAGAACATGTACAATGCAATAAAACACCAAGAAAGAACAAACTGTCTTCCTCAGACTGAAGTCAATATTTATTGTGAAATGTGGAATTGTACAACCATAACAAAAGGTAGCTCAAACAATCAATATCGAGCTTTTGGACGTCTTGAACTCAACTTGGTTTAAACACACCAAAAAATTTGTATCGTAAATCTCAAATTTCTTGCTCAAAGGAGTTCAAGACATGCATAAGTGAAAAGGGAGGTCACATTAAATACTTGTAACTGTAGCCCGTTTAGATTGTTTTACTCTTAAATATTTGCATTTTTAATACTGTATACATATTTCCTGTATGATCTATTTGTATTTTAGTAGAGACTTCTGAGAAATAAATATGCATGATCATTCTAACCTTGCTAAAATAACAAAGTTTAAGGTGGCCTCAGACTTTTACACAGTACTGTGTAGCACCAATTTCTAGCAGAAGTTATCTCAGGACACTTAGAGATCAGGTCTGGACCACACTTTTTTAATTTACCACGACCCAACAATTCAAAAGAATTCCCATCAGGAGCACGCACTTATTATTTTCCTCTGTTGTGTGACCGGGGCAAGAAAAAAATTTCCTCCTGACAGGCAGAAACCACAAGCACAACCAAGACTTTATGGCGGGTAGCCATCTGCCTCTGCTGATTTATTCAACATGATATATTGTCATGATTTGTGATTCAAAACTGCAGCACGTTAGTCAGTTTTTTCTCTCCCAAAGTCAAAAATGTGAAGCTTTTGTCATCCTTCTGTTCATTCAAACACAAAAGAGTAGTAGGCAACCGCTTGAATGATAGTATATGAATTGTTTCCAATTTCCTTCCCTGTTCCAGGTCCCGAGTAAAGTGAGTTACAAGTGATGTGATTCTGATAGTGATACACTCTTACACACAGAAGAGAGAGCTGTGTGCATTTGTTCTCATCGCTCTCTCATTTATTGCTATAGACACAGACAAGCTCCTCTTTGATGCTGTCCATTTGTGATAGTTAAAGCTTTTCCGTGGTGGCTTCCCTGACATCCACACACACACACGCACACACACACGCTGGTGTTTGAATTACCATGAATATCTTATAAGGGACAAGGAGTGAGAGGAAGAGACAAAAACTGAAAGAGAGGGGAAGAGAGGAGGGAAGGAAGGATGGAAACAGACAGATGGAGAGGGAGAGTTAGTAATCGTGCTCTTGTGTTTTCCTTCCTGGCAGCTTGCATCCTTGTTAACAAATCCAAATTAACTTTGATAAGCTGGCATCAGTTATGTATGTGCACGAGTGTGTGTTTGTGCGCGTGTATTTCCCTCCAACCGCTCCATTCGTGCAGCGAGTGCAGTAGCAGGCAGGCAGTGCTAGCCGAGCGCCCCGGGGGATCTGGAAAACTCTCTCTCCTCTCTCCTCCAGCTCATCAATGGACGGGCACTCCCACATCCTGCTCTACACACACACACACACACACACACACACACACACACACACACACGCATAAAGAGCACAATTGCAACAGTACACATTCAGATAGACACATACACAACAGATACACACTTGCACACAGGGCCAAGTGGAGCACAAACGTACACACAAGGCTAAGTGGAGCACGCTGACACTGCTGCCCACTATTCTAACAGGGGATTGGCTGTTGGTAGAGATGCAAGCAGCCTATAGTGCAGAGAGGACGGGTGCTTTTGAGGATACCAACATGCTGAAACAAGATTTGTGGCTACTGTTGCCGCACTGTAGTTTTTTAGTGTCAAGACGGAGAGAGTCATTCCTCATCTCTTAATACCTTTTTTGCTTTTGCATTTTGTAAGAATACACCAGGGTTCCCAGGGTTATTGAAAACCTGGAAAACTAATGGAATTTCACAACCATGTTTGCCAGGTCTTGAAAAGTTATGTAATAAGTAAAAATCATTGAAAGTTTTGGGAAAGTCATTGAATTATTAACCCATTCAAAAGTGAGAAATCTGGGTAGATTTCATTCCAAAACAGGAAGACAGAACTGAGCAACTCGTAAAAATTAGTAAGAAGTACAAGAAAATACCCTGAAAATTAGCCAACACAAAAACAAGGAACATAAAATAATTCTCTAACCTCACTTTAATTATATACAATTATAACAACGATAAACATATAGTTTTCTCAACAGTTTTTCATATTTTTTTAAAATGATTCTCTTAATCTGCTAATTTCTTGCATTTTGCAGGAATTTCTTGCCAAGATTCTGTTTTCTGAACGAATCAGGCACTCACAATACCTGTGAAAGGCGTCTGAGACCTGGATTGACAATGATTTTTTTGTCCTGCTTTAAAATGGTTCAAAATCAATGAAAGCTTTGGAAAAGTCATGGAATTTCGTTGTGTGTAATGAAATACTTACACTAATTTTCCGTGAATAATCTTCCTCATCATGTCACATAACAACAAATGTTATTTTCTGTAGCTGTCGTCATTATGTAGCTCTGATATATGCCGATTAGTGACGTCTTGCTTCCCATCACAAACATTTTTGCATTTTCTCCCAGAGTTCAGTCTTTTTCCTCATGTCTGCCCACTACCTGAAATATTGTGTGCATGAAGTTTGATTCTGATATTTTTTTTGAAAAAGTGGGGCAAGGTTGACACAAAAAATATATATCACTATCATTGGTAAGGAAAAGCACTGGAAAAGTTTCTAGATTCTGTCCATGAATATCCCTATATCCCTTCCTAATGAGAGTTTGGTGCATGAGTGGTTTGAGGATTGTGTGTGAGCTGTGGAGGAAAACATGTTGGCAGGCGAGTGGTTGTTACCGCCTGAGCTGTCTGAAAGGACTTCCTCATTACTTCCTGCCTTTGTCCAGAATACTTCCTACTGCCGAGCTGTACAACTGGGCCCTGAGGGGAGGCTGGCGGGCCGCAGAGTGGGATGAGGGGGATATTATTTACATGTGAGAGAAAATGAAAGCTAAGAAAAGTTAGATGAATGGATCATAGCTCTTTAGATCCGCCACCCTTTAACAGAAATGCCAAACTCTTGACAGTGCGGCAAGTGTTTATTTCATTAATCGCTTTGCAAGCCTCCAGCACATGCATACCCGAGGTTGTGAATCAGCTTGTCAAAAAATAGAATACAGGCAGCTGAGATGAGTGGTGAGCCGCTGTAGGCATCGCATTAAGTGTTTGTGTGTGAGGGTGGAAAAGAACACGACCCTCCCTCTGCTCGAAGGATTGTTTTCAGGTGTTTGTCCAGATCAGGTGACTGCCTGCTTCCAGTTCTGACATTACAACACTACACACACATATACACACATGCACACTTGATACAGGGTGTCTGCAGGTCCTTCAAGTCTCAAAATGTCATAAAGCCTCCAGGGATAACTTTTTTGTTTTAACATTTAATGTCGATTACACAATGTAGTAACTACAGAACAATGAAAAAAAATTGCGTTAAAATTGATTTGCTATTAGAATAACTTTCGGTATGCAATTCTGCGTGCTTCTTTCTGAGTGCGATCTCCTGGGAAAAATGAAGGATCGATTTACAGCACAAAAGGAAGTGCGTCAAGTATTGCGCAACAAAAGCGGGAAGGGAACTCTGCTGTTTGTTTGCCCACGTCAGTGCTAGCTATCTGCAGCAAAGGAGTAATTTTGCAGTGAACTAGTGATTTTGTAGTTGTCATTAACGTCCACAGCAGTAGTGGATTAATTTACAAGTGGATCTGTTTATGATGTAACTGTTACCTTTACTGTGGGGAATATAAAATGAACGTTACATTATATGAGCAATTATTATGATGTATTCCCTGAATGTTGGTTAACTTTCCGCTAAAACCCTGCAGCTGTCTTGCGTAAAACCCCTACTCTGCACCATGAACCTATATTTTGGCTGAGTTATTTCTCAAAGAAATTGAGTGCAGGGGATCCTTACCAAACAGAGTCCTTAGTAACGGTCAATATCAAGTCACGTTAGGTTACAGAAAGTGTCAGTTTCTTTCATTTTAAAACAAATAAAATACAATCATCTAAAATAATTACAAAATTACTTTTCCTTTTCAGTGAACATGTTGTTTCTTTTCAAGGTGGTGTATGAGATGATGATCTTAAGTGTCGATCGCTCATCTGTGGATAGTTGCTAAGCTCTGAGGAAAACGGAAAGCGATACCGCTTGTCTTCGCAACAGTGGCGTCAACAATAATACCACTAGGAGCCATTAGGTGTGGATAGAATTGAAAATTTGAAAACGTATCGCTTTCCACATTTAATTTAATTTTTTTTAATATTAGGCCTGAAAGTCCCCATAAAATAAAAGTTAACACATCCAAGGTTTTTTGTCAAGTCAATGTTGTATCACTGACACAGTCATCACACTAGTTTAGGTCACACATGGATGCATACACAGGATTATATCATATACAGCACATTGCTGTTTCACTGTTCTTAATTCAGAACGCACATGTTTGTGAAATCTAACACCTACAATAAACACTTTGACAGTTGTTATAAAGATGTTCAAATTTTTACGAGTGACGGAAATAATAAAAGTGTTTATTGTAGTGTTTACTATAACAGTCCCTCTATAAAGATAGGTGAGCCCTGGGTGATGGGAGGTTTTGTAACTCACTCAGAGCACACACAGTTCCTACCTGTACACCATGAACTCACTGTAAAGGGAAACAACACTGCTGCTTCAGTGGAGCAAAGACGCTCTGTGTAGCCTATGTTCATGCATACATGCTTTCAGAACCGCGTGTTAGAGGCTTAACATAGTCTGTAACCACAGCTACTAGTATGTACTGTATTTGGAATATGTTATGCTCATGCACCGTCAAATACTTGGAATTTCATGGGTGGCTTTGAGGTGGTACACCGGCTCAGCTGAAGGGGGTTGGGAGGGATGTTTGGACATTTGAATTCTCAAGAATTTTGTTGTTACATCAGCTTCTTGGGAAAGCAGAGTTTCCCACAGGTTGAGAATGTATTCCTGTTGAGGGTTGTGCAGTTCATGCTTTTTTTTGACACCTAACACATGAAAATTATTAGTATGTTTTCTGTTTGGTTTTGTTTTGACAATGTGTGCTACCTGGTTTGGTTGAGCAAGAACAGTTAAAAACAGGTGTTACTTAAATCTTGAAAACATTCATGTGCTAAAGGAAGCTCTCGGAAATCAGCGCTGTAAATCAACTTTGTGTTTCTGAACTTCCTGAATGGAACTTGTTTATCCTCAAGTGACCTCCTCATCTTTAAAGTTGTTTTCAAGCCCAACTCTTTCTTTTTGTCCCAAACCAGCTCATCTCACTGAATGTCATGTCCTTGCCTTTCAAGAAATGGCTCTTTTCCGTGAACCATTTAACAGGTTTCTCTCAGCGCCAAAAAAACACAGCACCCTCCAGGGAGTCGGGCCCTACCCAGAATGTGCAAAGTGTCTGGGAAAGGAGCATAATTCTCACTAAACCGAGCTTTGATGGTGACCAGCACTCCTGTGCGGCCTGTAGTGGTGCAGTCCAGAGCACCTCTGTCTATTTAAGGCGATACTTGTGACACTGAGCTCAGGGGTGAGGGAGGGGTTGGGTGGACAGATGCAGAGGCGCGTTATTGGGAGAATGTGACCCTTGGTTGACCTGGTCAGGTCAGAGGTGTGCATGTAGAGAATGGGTGGGGGGGGGGTGTAGGACATGGACACACACACACACACACACACACACACACACACACACACACACACACACACACACACACACACACATTCCAGGAGGGCTCACAGAGACAGGAAGTGCCGATGTGGAACTTGGACAGGTGTATGTGTGTTCATAGTTCATAACGTTTCACAGGCTCAGAAAAGCACTATAGAAATAAAGTTTATTATTATTGTTGTTATTATATGCTTCATCTTCCTTCTCTTCATATTGTCCCAGACCTGCTCTATTGTCAACATCTAGGCATAAGTAGGAACTTGTACTATGATACACATATTTGTACATATGTAATAAATTTCTTTTATTTTTATATTTTCTTTATTTCTTCTCATTTATGTATTTGAAGGTATAATTTATAGGTGTTATATTTTGTAGCACAATGTAATATTTTTTTCTTGCATTATTCTTACGACAGGTTTACACTGGACTTGGAAGCACAGTGAAGCACGCCAATTTTTTTGTCTTTTTGGCACCCATATTGAGCAACGGGGCTGTTCACACAGGACTCGCTGTGGCCCTGAGCTCCGTGGTCGGCTTGCGATCTGCAGCGCTATTTTAGTGTCTGGTCTACATTTTCTGTGAGTGAATCTGGCAGGAAAACACTCTGATAATCTATTAAAAACCATATGAAAGCTATATTAGGTATGATAAAAATGATCTGATTATGATAAATGATAAAATATACATCCCATGCCTCCACATATTTTGTCAGATGTGTCTAAACAGAGAGTGAGGGAGACGGATGAACACACACAGACACGCGGGAAAGGACCGAGCCTTACATGTGATTAGAAAAGAGCAGAGGAGCAAAAATATCATGCATCCCTATATAATTTCTCTGTGTCTATAAAGTTTCATAGCAACTGTAACAACTCCCAATTTCCACCAGGGGATCAATAAAGTATCCTAATAGAATTATATTTTTCTGGATACTGTATGTGAAGCCATGGGATCTTCCTATCTGATTTAACTATCTGCCAGCTCTGGAACAGATTTAAACTTGTTACCCGTGGTAAATTGACCTTAAAGTCTGGCTAGCTGCTCAGTAGTCTGTAATGAAGTTTTGATGAGTGTAAATATTTTTTTTCTCTTTGGTGTCTCCCCCAGTTGGACCACCCGGGGCGAGCTTTGGCATTAAATACTGTATATCTCTTAAAGAAATACAGTATCTCATCGAGTAAGGACGTGAAACATTTCATTACTGCAGAAGCCAGTCTAGTCTGAATCTGCTGTGTTTTTTGCAGAACAGGTACTTTCCTCTGACCTGCACCCTCATACTGCTATTGTGAGACATGTAGCATTACTCAGGAGCTGTTAGAAGAAGTCTGTAGAATCTATAGTGAAACAAACCTGATAAGAAGTGTTTGCACAGACGTGAAAAAAACATGTGATGCCGGGTGACATTTACGTCTGAGTAACTTGTCAGATAAATAACCAGATAAATCTCGTTGCCAAGAGTGTGTTTTTCACAGGATATGAAGATATGAACCGTGTTTTAGGTAAGGGACAAGGGTTGAGTGGAGGTCACAGCATGAGGTTGTGAAACCGTCAGCTATAAGTTTCCTCTCAGGCTCAACGCTCAGATCTAAATTCTCAAGCTCATGTTTGATCATCTTTTAAAACAAAACGTATTCTTTTGTTTTGTTTCTGTTTTCGATTAGTTGCTTAGGAATCAGTATTTTTTTGGTATTTGAAATTTCCTTGCAGTAACAGCAATGAGAAAAGAAACCCAAATAGTTATTTCATTGTCATTTCAAAATCCAAAAATGAAATAAATAAACATTTTTAGTTTTAAGGGTCAGAAATGGAATATGCAGAATAGTAATGCCACTTAATTGCCATTTTCTCCTTAAGTTTTGGGAAATCAGAGGTTTTTCTGCACTGAAAAGGTGAAGACTGTATTTTATTTTATATAGAAAAAGTACATTTGTACTTACACAAATGTTTTTTATTTATTTTTTTGATAGGAGAAAAAGAAAATTAAGTGACATTCCCAATCTGTACATGCCATTTCTAAAGTAGAAAACTTTAATTTGGGGATTTTTAAGTAAAAATCAAATATTTATTTCTTGTTTTTTTCATTTCTTTTTTTTAAAGGAAAATTCAAAGACCAAAATGTACACTGACCCTTTTTCATTGTATTACTCCCACTCGTCTGTCCCAGTCTTGCCTGATTTGTCCGTCAGTATAAAAGCGATGCTGTGAAAACATTAGACCTATAAAGTCCCTTCATTTCCTATGTCATTTCCACTCTTCATCCTAGCTTGAGTGGTAATTTATATTTGCAAGACAGATATAAAATGCTATTATAATCTTTCTTTATTTCCCTAAATGCATCCCATGATGATACCAGAGTGATGACAGAGTTTTAAGACCGTAGTAAAAATGGCTTCTCCTGCTGCTATCCCTCTCTCTCTCTCTCTCTCTCTCTCTCTCTCTCTCTCTCTCTCTCTCTCTCTCTCTCTTGCAGTATACAACATCTTTATTGAACAGTTGTAAAAAAAAAAACTGTAGCGCAGCACAAGAGTTATGCTCACAGCATGCCTTGCCTGCACTTCACCATCTCTTCACCATCGCTTCACCATCTCTCCACCATCTCTCCTCCTGTACTTGGTGCACTTTGATGGCCCTGTTGCCCTCAAGAGAACTGGATGCATTTAATAATTTTACCAACATGCTTTTCTAGTTGTCTAGTCATGTGTGGACAGGGCTGCAGAAAGCATCAGAGGCTGCAAAAACAATGTGATGAAAAAGAGAAGACTTGGTCTTTCCCTGTCTCTTTCTTTCTCTCCATTTCTCTTCCCCGTTGCTCCACCTTATGTGAAAGGTCCTCCCTCTGCACTCCCTCCCTTCTCCTTTTTTCCTTTCTGTCCCTCTGTTCCTTTGCTTTGTGCTCTCTCTCTCTCTCTTTCTCTCCCCCTCTTCCTTCCCCTTGCACTGTGGTATGCAGACATGCAGGAATTTCTGGGCCTCAAAATGATAGACCAAACTTGTCAGCCCTGGCTCCTGTTACTAAAGATGGCCGCCCTGGCAGTGTGTGTGCCTGTGATTGGTGCACGTCTGAGTTTCTCACCATTTGATTGGTTATAACATGTTTGTCCACAGCTTTTGTGTTCTTGGCAAAAGTGTGAATTTGAGTTTTTTTGTTTGTGTAAGGCGCAGTTTTCATCTGTAATTTGTGACTGCTTAGTGACTATAACTCTTCCTCTCCTCTGTTCTCTCTCCTGCAAGGTTTTGGCTACAGAAACATATTGTATGTGTTATTGCAGGCTGCTGTGTTTGTGTGTGTGAATGAGGGGTGTGTCACTTGGAGCCAAAGACAATGGGTCAAAGTTAGGCGAAAAGAAAGAGGTTTTATTTTTGATTTATCTGCTGATTACTTTTTGTCATAAATCAGCTGATAGTTTGGTCTATGAAATGTCATCTTGAAATGATTTATTCTAACAGTCCAATATTCAATTCACTGTACAAAGTACAAAGAAACGCAACAAATACTCACATTTTAGAAGCTGGATTGAGCTAATGTTTGGCATTTTGTCGTTAAAATATGGATTGGTTTTCTGTTTATTGGCTAATTGTTTCAGCTATGGTTCAAACTAAATGAAGGGACATAAAGAGATGAATCGAGGTCCCTTGACTTTGCTGCAGAGTGAAAGCTCTTGACGGTCACGCTACTCTTTGCTAGAAGCTGCAGCTGACGCGATGCAGTGGCACAGAGCAAGGCAGTCTGCACAATAAGGCTCTGAGATCAGAAAGTGGTGAATTTACAGCTCACGGCAACTTATACGACACAGTCTCTGGCTTTTGTTTGATATCTAGTGTTGGCAAAAATGTTGTTGCACGTTGCACATCTGTCATTAGCCTCGTTAGTTTGTTTACTGCATGACATGAATGCCACTGTCACGTTGAACGTCCCACTGAGCCGCTTCAAACTTTAAAACTTTATATGGAAAAAAAAAAATCCCCATATCACTGAATTCATATTTAAGGGCCAAATCTGGTTTGACTGACATAATTCTAAGCTGGGCACAGCCCTGCAAACAACATTATAATGGTAGTGAAAAATACACATGTATACTTATATAATACCTCACTGTTTTCTGCCAACATATTGAAATGTGTTTGTGGTCCTGTCCCTTATGCTATGCAGGCAACATGGGGACCATTGAGGGGGAGAAGTGTCTAATGTTAAGACCTTTTTTGACTGTTATGGGTGCAGCAGCCGGGTTCTCGTTGTGCATTACATTTTGCCATACTTTTCAGTGTGAATGCACTTATGCACTCAAAATAGCAGGTAAAAGTGCACAAGTATCCGATTTTAAACAGCAGAAGTCAGATTGTGCCTTTAGATGAACTTCTCATCATATATCAGGGTGCACTAGAGCGTTATAATTTATCTGCCTATTTCATTACATGCCAGCTAATATAATAATAGCTTTGCTGCTCCTTATGGGACTCTGCCAATTTGACGAAGCCGCACTCAAATCAAAACGTTCACTTCTATTATTTGTGCCTCCTAATATATATTGAAGATGACACTGAGTAGCGCCCATTGCTTGTCCTTAATATAGACTATGAGCTAGTGAGCTAGTCTCTTACGACGCATGTGTTTGTGTGTGTATCACCAGGCAGAATGACGTCCAACCCAGCTAATATTTAGCATGCCTTGGCTGCTGCCTCCTCTCTCCAGTGTCTCCTGCTCTGGACCTTGTGATGGCATTGTTGCAACTAAATAAGGTTCTGCTCCGGTGCTCTGCTCACCGCCTGTCAGCCAGACATACTGCACTCTGCTGTCTGCTCCACACACTCTCACACACACATGACACAGATGACTCTCACAGCTATGTTTTGCTGGTGTTTTGGATGAACTGTGGTGCACCTGCGCTTGTTTGTGCGTACGGTGTATACCCATATATCATCTGACTACTCCTTGTGCG
Organism: Plectropomus leopardus; assembly: GCF_026936395.1. Taxonomy (NCBI): domain Eukaryota; kingdom Metazoa; phylum Chordata; class Actinopteri; order Perciformes; family Serranidae; genus Plectropomus; species Plectropomus leopardus. Next base: position 22,519,043 of record NC_142180.1, on the reverse strand, counting down.
ATTCCTATCTTGACAGAGATAGAGTGGAATGAGGAATTTTTTTTTTTTCGTGAGGAATGTTGCTGTCATGTGCTGTCGGTTTTCCGCTTTTAGTTTGCCTACACTGTACCCACATCTGACCTGCGCAGCTAAGAATTTAGGTTAATGAGATCAACTTAACTCACAGTGTTTCTGGTGTATGGACAGCGAGCATGAGACCCAGTGTAATTCATATCAATCACGAGGGAGGAGCGGTGGACATTAGCAGACACACGACAACAACACCAGTCCATCCGCAGGTCTCTAGCCAACTTACCCAGTACACAAACCACCATTTTGGAGCTGCCTTTTCCTCTCAGTGTGGCTGCTTCTAAAATAAGAAACCAAAGGAACAAACACTCCCAAGTGAATTCTTCTCTACTTGCAAGATTTACTTTTTACACTTTTTGCTTTTGTGTATTGTGCTGGAGTTAAAGGATAAGTGGGAACTTACGTCTCTGACGCGTCTGATGACAAATGGTTTTGCTTGTCACCCACATAACATGAAAGCCCTCAAGAGGAATGCTGGTGTATGTCCTCCTTATCGCCCACCATCTCTCTTCCTGCCGCCTGCCTCGACCAATCCAGGCAGACGGGCGCCCCTCTGGCCAATTCCAGGAAACTAATTGGTTGCAAGGGTTTGTGGGTAGAGGGGAGCCTGGGAGCAGAGGTGAATATCTGTGTGGCCCGAGTTAGGGCCTATTTAGTGTGTTTGTGTGTTTATCCCTCAGTAACTCCCAGAGCAGGAGTGGGAACACCAAGAGACGAACTGGGCGGGGCTCTTATTAGTGGAAGTGTGAGCCTTGCTGGAGGGTTTAGCATTAGCAGAGAGGGGGGTGCTGAAGTGAGAAGAGAAGTCGGCATAAACAGGAGGCAGGGACAACAACAGAAAAATACAGCAGCAGAAATCTTTTGTTTGTTCCAGGTAAAACTGCGCAGAGATTTAATGACAGCTCTTTATAATCTGTTGAAAAGGTTCATAACTCATATCATCATTGTAAAATTTTAACCAAATATAATTTCTTAAACTGGGAAAACATGATCAGATTTGCAGATATTTTACTTGTATATATGTGTTCCCCCAGGTTTGTGGGGCCATTAAAAAAAAAAAAGGTCCCCACGGATCCTGAAACAGTCTTAAAAGCCATTAAACGCATTACTTGAAAAATAAGACCTTAATTGGCATTGAAATGTCTTAAATCTATCACCGGCAAGACTCCATCCGTCTCCGTATACATATCTAAAGTTTAGCATGAGTGAGCCTTAATATGATACAACTAGATACAGTCTGGAAGCATCGTATTTATTACTTTATACAATAATTGTTCAGTTCTAAAGTCCACAATAATCTCTTAATTTGAGAAGACCACTCTAAGACCACTTTTTTGGGGGGCTTTTTGCCTTTATTGGTGATAAGACAGATATTGTGTGAAAGGGAGAGAGAGAGGGGATGACATGCAACAAAGGCCAGAGGCCAGAATCGAACCCGCGATCGTTGTGGCAGGACGTAGCCTCTGTACATGGGCCATCTGCTCCACCAGCTGAACCATCAAGCGCCTCGTTTGTGATTGTTTTTTATGCATTTTCACAATCCTCCACACTGTAGGTAATGTGTGGAGCTATAAAATAATTATACAATATATGTAATGAATTTAAACTGAGGATGTCTTTTGTTTTGTACAATGCTGCAATAGACTCTGACGTTTTTGTCTTTATATAATATGTGTGTCTGTGCTTATGTATCTGTGTGTATGTATCTATCTATTATGTATATTTCCTTAAGTGTTTTCATATGCCGTGCACTTGTCATTGTTTAAGTCTTTGTTTATGGGCTTTTGAATGCTCTTCTTTAATGTTTTTTTTATGCCATACGGTTGTCACTGTTTGTTAATTTGCCTGTTTATGTGCTTTTGTCTGTGCTTATGTGCTTTTGTACATTTGCTTTTTATGTTTTCTTATATTCCACTGCATCAGCCTGTCAGGGACTGCAGAGGAAAATTAGCTTGTATGGCTAAATCTGGCACATTTACATGATGGACCGACCCAAGTGCTCATGTATAAACATTAACTTAATCACATTGCCCTAATCAAACAAAGCAGCAAAGGATGAAAGAAAGAGAAACAACACAATCAGATGACATCTACAAGATGCACTAAATTGCCACACAAAGCTAATTCGAATGCATGCAATACAAAACCTTCATGAAGGTCATTCAATGTAATTTTTGTTTATATCATGTTATTGGTCATTTTAAAGGTGTATGAACTTGTCAGTAATTGGATGTTTGAATCGAAGAGTGAACATTCAACAGTGCACATTTTTAAATGTCCTGTTTTCCCTCTGATTTGTGTGTGTGTGCGTGTGTGTGTGTGTGTCCATGGTTGCCTTTGTGTGTGTGACCCCTCCGAGGGTTGGATAGCAGTGATGGAGGGATGGATGCCGAGATGCAGAGAACAGCTTGGATGACAAACTCAGCTCCCAGTTCTGTTTGAGGGGACGTATGTCTGTAGGAGGGACTGTCTGGCGCTCCATAACTCCATACTGTGGACAGTATGTGTATGTGTAGATTGAGACAGATGTCTCTTCATCACGTGTGTACCGCTGACAGAGATAAATGTGCCAATAGTGCTTTTCTGGACTGCAGAAAAAAAGCTGTGGTGATACATGGCGCTCTTCGTTGGTGCTAGCTGATTGGCTGACCGTATCGCCCCCCCCAGTCGCTTATTGGCAAAGTTTGGTAGATCTTGTGCTGTGATTGTTGGCAGTGGATTGATTAAAGCTGTGGTCTTATAAATGGGCACTATGTTTGACATAGTATTTGTCACACTGGAGAGAGTGTTTTACAGTTTTATCTTTAGTTTGATTTGTTTATTTATCTTTGCTAATTCCAACTTGTATAGCTGACTTTATAAACTAACATTTATCAGGTAGGGATAAGTAATCAATGACAAATTAATCACTGTTAAGGGTTTGATCAATCCAGAATATATTAACCACGGGTAGGGTAACTCTGCTATTAATGCATCTCAAGGTCACCAGTTTCCTATGTGCCAGCTTCCTCAGGGTTGGACTCACTGATTATTGATCAGTAATCTAGCTGCCATTCGGTTAATGAAATTTGCATCCCTAGTGACAGTGTAGGTGATTAATTTACGCCCATTAGGGATCCGCCCCAGATCTGAGTACACTTGACCTCAAAGCCAAGTACTTTGAGGTCAAGGCTTGAACACCAACTGAACCAAAACATGAAAGTTGACTGCTATTTAATGCAAATTCAAGAAGTTTTAACTGGTTCTGAAACTCAATTTTATAGTGATGCCTCTAAATCAGACAGCAGCAAAGCCTTCCATGGAGAGACCCACATCCAGTTCCACTGCTGCCTTTGACCTTCAGTCAGAGCTCCCAACAAGAGCAGCTCCCCCTCCAGCCAGGAGCCGAGCTTCACCTCTGTCCCGATGATTACTTGTCTTGTGGCATCAGTGTACGTCTGCATTGCCATTTTCTACAATATAGCAAAACAGAAATGACATGGGTACGCAGCAACATCACTGATGTAAAAGCAGAGAGGGACGATCAGTCATTCTCAGGGAACGTACGATCTTGTATTCTAGTTAAACGGTAAACTACAACATGTTTCTGAAAACATGAAGGCGAGATTTATGCAGCTCAGTAGCAGAATCTTGGTTTTCACTGTGCAGGAAGCTTTAAAGGCGTTAAAATAAGTGTCATGAAAACATTTTTGGCGAGAAATAGGCAGTGCATTAAGATAATCTTAAGATAGCCTTGTTTTACTGTTAGTTCTGATTTCAGTCTGAGTTTTAGAGACAGGGAGAGGGGCAGGAAAGTCTCTTGACCAACTAAATACTCTTTGAGTACGTGGTGGCTGCAACAAGGTTGGCAGCGGTTGGCGGCAATATGAAAATGCAATGCTATGACAGTACAGCCTGTAGTTGGAGCAACAGCTCCAAGAGCCAGCGAGACCTGGCCGTCGAGGATATCTAGGCACTGGTTAGATGGAGGGAAGTTTACCACAGTTCATCTAGACATACGACATTCATTGTTTTGATGCAAAGCAGATTGACAATCAGCAAGGTATTCCTTTAAGAGCAAGAAAAAATGCGCAAGTAAAAAGTATTAGTTTTAATTTTCTCCTTTGAGAATGGTAATACTTCCTCCACACACACACACAGACACACACACACGCTGTCAACAGGTCCCTCAGTGAACACTTATGGCTGCTGATAGCATCAATCACCAATACCTGTTTACTGTCTCCTGTTAACCGCTCTACCCCTGACTGCCCAGACTCTCCCCTCGGCTCTAATTGAATTTATCCCTCGTTCTACTTTTTAAAATCTTATTACAAAGAGACACACACATACGGCTGTTTACCTCTGGCTGTCCAATGTTCTGTGGCTGGGAATCACATCTGTTATACAGTGGCGTTGTGGTGTTAAAGCTAGTATCATATTTAGAAGCTCACCACAGAAACTTGGGCTTGCTGTGCACTAAAACTCATTGAGCACTTTGTTCCCAGCTTGTTTATTTAGTGATTTCGCCAAGTAAAAACAATAGAAGGATCAGTGTGTATCACACCTTCATAGTGCACATGTAAGATATAAGGAAACCCACCTGTTATTGTTTGACTACGCAAGTGTGTAAATACCACTATTCCACAAACTGATCCCTATTCATCGAATGTCTTTTCCCTCACACACACACACACACACACACACACACACAGATCTGCACAACAGCAGCGTCTCTTAGAATAACATCTGTCCAGTAGCCAGCTGAGCTGCAGGCGGCATCTTCGTCTTTGAGCTGCTTTCATTATGTTTGCCTTGGCAGCATCCAGAAATAAAATTCTTGCTCTGTCTTTTATTGTTTGCTGGATGTGTGTAAATCTCTGGAGTTTTTTGCCTTTGCTTGCCCTGTGACTTCAATGTGTCTGATGTTACGCACACATGTATCCTTTACTAAATCAGGCACATGGATTAAGTATAAGTCCTCATTTACGATGTTCGCCTAACAATACTTAGTGTACTTGTAATCAGTGTTACGTTGGTTCAGGGATCAATCAGTTTACAGAACAGTTTAGTTTAGTCTTGCAGAACTGTGATGAAAAGTGATTTAAGACATTTTTTATTTTAAAAGGTAAGAAAAAGTTAGACAAGTTAAGCTTTGATGAGAGGAAAGCCAACAGCGGAGCTAGTTTGCTCTAGCCCCTTTTACACACCCTGTTAAAGGTGGGAATGTTTCGCTGTTATCCCGCCTCACCGTTCTGTATCAAAGGTATGTTTATGGAATGGGGGACAGAGTTGTCTTATCTTATGGCCTGATATGAAGGTTTAACAGCGCAGAATCATCTGTGTAAAAGGGGTAGCCGGCAGGACGGGATGGGTGTCCTGCCGGCATTTTTGACAACATTGCTGAGAAATCTGAAAAGCATCTAGCAACAATTAGTGGCTAACTCAAAGAGGAAGAACAGTGGCCGTAAATGTCCAGACAATAAGGTCCGTGAGCCTCTTATCCTCCGAGCAGAGTATGAGATGAACAGCCATATAACAGGGACGGTACATGATTGTTATTGCCATGTTATTCCGTTGTTATTCTTGAGAAAGCACTGTTACGCTTATGTTATATATCACACTTGAAGCCATAAGATACATACAGACAGACCTGGGCATACTGTGGTTTGTTTTACTGGGATGTTCTTGTTCCGTATGTTAACTGTTGTTACACACCATGGCCACCACGCCTCTTTGGCTTCCGAAAATCTGGCGTCCTGTCTAAAATCACACACTGGGGCAGCTTGATGCCACCGTTATTTGGTTTAGTATAAAGAAGAAAAGGCAGTGTAATAAAAGTCTTCACTGAGGCTCTATTTTGGGATCTCTGTGTAAAAAGGCTTTGTCTTTACATGAGTGTGCTACGATAATGTAGACTTTCTGACTGAAATCTTGGAGCATTTAGCAACTCAAGCAAGGAGGTACAATAATTTGCTAATTATGGAATTTCTAAATAAAAAAATTGGCCAGTATATACTAAAGCTGAAAGCTTCGTTCACAGCACCTTTGGGGCTACAGAAGATTGTGGTTGTGAGCTGGTTGATGGACCTCAGTCAGATATTCTTGATTATCACAAGTAAACACAGGTTTCTCCTGGGAGGTTTTCTTGATTTCATTTTAAATGTAGTTTTGGTGAGCACGCTGGCCAGCGTTTGTTACAAAGACAGATAGATATTGAAATGGCCGTGGTGAATTTTAGGAAAATGTGATTATGTTCAAGAGTCTTTGCTATTTATTTATTCCTTTTTTGTTAGCAGGAGCAGAGGTAAAGCTTTCTATGAGGCACACGTAGTGTCAGTTTGTCTTTCTCTCTGTTTACCTCTGGCTGCTGTGTTTCAGCGAAAGCCTTCTTTCTTTGTGTGCCACCCACCCACCCACTCACCCAGGTTGCCTGCCTGCTAGAGGGGCCTCCGTTGGCAACACCTGCGTCCCCAAGGATAAGCAGGGCCTCTTCAGTCCCTTGACACCCTTTCCCCCTTCCTAATGTATGTGTTGTGTTCTTTACTCTTTGTCCTATACCCGAGTGCACATGTATTATGTATGTGCATACATGCATACACACACATACACACATGTGGCAACATGATACGAATGGGTACTCCTTTGTGGCCAGACCCCTCTCCCCCAGCAGTCATCCCGCTGTGTAAATCCCTCAGTCGGGGTTTGTTTTTTTCAGGCAGGCCCCCAAAGGGACGCTGTGTGCCTCAGCCTGGCATGTAGCTGAGGCTGGCTAGCTCCTCTCCGCCCTGAATGTCTACGTTATGTCCGAGCTTTAAGAGTTTGTGAATGTTTTCAAGATAAAACAACGGCTCATTCGCTGTAGAGCCCGCTGCCAGAGACGTAATGGGTTAAGTGGGTATCAGACGCAAGAATGGGCACTTCTTGTTGCAGCTGCTGGAACCCACAGCAACATCGACTTTTTTTTTTTTTTGCGCGTATATCTGCTTATGTTACTATCAAATTTGGAGTGTAAACATCAGGAAGGAGGATCAAGTCAAATATAGCTTCAATACACCCAAAGGCGCTGGCGGCCTTGAGCAGCAGCTCTTTGTTGAAGGTCATTGTGTTGTAGGTCACAAAGCAGGCAGCACCGTGTTATTATGTCCCAACGGAAGACATTTTATGGTTTGTATTTATGATTTCTGATATTGGAGTTCCTGGAATTAGTTTGTCCAACATGTGGACTGTTGTTTGGGTTGTAACAGGTGAACGTGTTTTATTGTCTTGCCATTCTTTAAGCTGTCTCATTCATAATAATTGACGTGTCTAATTAAAGAGCCAGGTCAGCTCAGACTATTTAGGTTCTGTCCTTTTTAAATCGAGACAGACAAATTGAGACAGATGCACCTGCATGCTGATTCCATCACTGCACTGCTTAACGTTTCCAGGGCAGAGTTTTGTAAACAGCCGTAGCTGCTTTTGTTTTTTATGTGAAATCCCAGATAGAACAAAAAATGTTATGCATGTGGAAAAGCACTCGTCTTTTCTCCTCTGGGTCCTTACAGTGAATAAGCAGCTCCTCGTTCTTACTCACAGTCTCTCACTTGGCGGCTTTGCAGACAGAAAAATGCTGTGAAAGACAGAGAAGTGAGAAATTGAGGTTGGCACTAATGTCGAGGTAAATCTACACTAAATAATTGTCATATTCTTTCAAGCCCTAATATTCAGTCTTTTGAATTCATGCAGTAGCGTCTATACATCAGTGTCAGGTATCAAAATGCTGATTTTGCAACTTTTTTATCATGAAAGAGCCAATGAGGGAATCACATCTGGTTGTATTTATGTCAAAGCTCTGTTAGTTTTAAATATAGAACATGCAAGGTTGTAAGGATATGAGATATTCCTGATATGATGACTGTCTCAGAAAATATCATAGCTACATGGTAGACATTAAAATGGATACAGCAGTGTTATTTTGTGTAACAATATTGTGTCTGTACATGGACGCCAAGTATCGTTTATTTTATTATATAAATGACAAAAGTTGCAAAGACAAAATTAACTTTAGGTAGCCTGCTAGAATAATGAAATCAATCGCTTTTTTTTCAGCCCATTGGATACATTTTTGTGCAATAAAAAAGACTGAAGTTAGATTACTAAACTTCAAACTGTTATAAAAAGATGATTATTATAAAAGTAACTGTTAAAATAGATTAAAAAAGTACCATAATGGAATATTTTTTCTGTGACAAATGATTTTAAAAAAAACACAAAACATGAATAGGAACTGAATCGTTACTCCTACGTAATGGCCCTCCTTAGGTAACTGATGTGGCCACGGTTTAATCTTGTTTTCTAGGAGACGCCCCGCAAATTCCTGTACTAGGAGAGAAAAACAAGCCTGGGGGAGGGGTGTTTGTCAAAGCGAACTGATCAGAGTGTGAGTGAGAGATAGGAGGACAGAAACTGAGAGCTCTTTGCTGGGACTGTTGAATCCATGCTGTTTGGGTGTGTTATTTTGCTAACTGTGTCCCTCGTAGTAACCACGTGCCTCCTCTGTTTCTCTGTCCTTTATGTCCCTTGTGGCTTTTCTCTGGCTCTCCCTTTCAGCTCCTTCCCTCCCCTTGAGCTTCACCCTTCTGCCTGGCCTCCCTTCCTCCATCCACCGCTCTCATCACTTGTGCATCTGTATCAATGCATTCGGTTGCGTATCACACTGTATTCACACGCGGCATCTGTCCCTGCCTCCTTTCCTCCCTCACATCGTCACTGACATGTCAGGGCCCAGTATGTGTGACCAGGATGGCGAAAGCGTCTGTTTATGGCCAGTCCAGCTCACCACAGTTGCTGTTACAAAGAGGTGTAAAATTTGCTTGTGCTCTATAGATTTCTGTTGTTTGTTGTGACGTGCAGTAGTCTGAATCCAAGCCTCCCATATATAATGGTTGTCAGTGGCATGTGAACGCACACACATGCAAACACAGGGACACACGCACATAATCTCCCTTCATTCTCTGCCTCAGCAGTTAATAGTGTGTGCTTATAGCAAATCTCTTTAGTCTGGCAGTTATTGGAACTAAGATTTTAATTAGGGGAGGTTTTAGAGCGGCGCACGCTGCATTAACATTACAACAGGGGCATGTTTGAGGGGTGGACTGGCAGGCAGACAGCGAGCCATCATCCTAACTAGCAGACACATCAGTCCTGTCAAATAAGGAGCACAGATGTAAAGTGTATGGCATGCATACTATTCCCCGTCTGCATAATCCAGACAGGGAGGTGATGTTTTTATACAGGATTATTTTTAAAAGCTTGGGGAGATTCACTTCTCACTCAGTTGCAGTGAAACATTATAGTAGCCCTTCTTTTTGAGTACCAGATCACACACACATTGTTGCAAGAAATCCCTTCTGCTATTGATGCAACATGTCAGGATGATTGATTGAATAATGTCAGCGCTGTCAAATGAGTTGGGATAGAATTTGATCTAAAATAGAGTCAACCAGGAAGTGTCCATGTCTGTGTGCTGCCTTTGTCTGCAGCTCCTGAGCTATCTTTCTCATATTATGGTTGCTGTGAATCCTATATAGCAAATTTTAGAAGATAAAGTCTCATACTGATTAAAAACCTGTTAAAAAGTCTGTTATTCACTGATAATTGTTGAACTGAATGTTCTTTTAGACAGCTGTTTACCTCAAATTATAGTTAGTGATTTAAAGGGATACTTTGATTTTCAACCAGCTTTGTATCATAACAATGTGGATTAAATTAAAAGTGGTAAACTTCCCTCTATCTTGCCAGCGCCCAGATCTTCCTGCTCATTTGCACTTAAACATATTTTAACATATAAGACTCTGTCACCATATTGCCTTTTTCTTGCCTAAAATATCTCCAGAAACCTATTTTAATGCACTGTTATAGCTGTAATAGAGTTTATAAATAGGAGTTGGGTGTCACACTGTTTCCTGTGTTGTGAAAAATGGAGGTTAAAAAACTGAGATCAGACGGTAAAACGAAGCAGGGCTGATCAAATATGAACCAAGATTCTGTTACTGTGTTGCCTATACTCATCAAAAATGTTCGGAAACATGTTTATGCTTACTTTTGTAATGTAATTCGACACTGTTTGTTACCAGCCAGCCGCCATATTGTTTTCAGATGAGAAATTTCCATCACATTACCTAGTAGCAAAGTGGTTATTGCTCCACTGTGGTGCAGTGCATCCTGATATATGCAGGTTTTCTTGAGCAAAACCAAACGCCACGTTTTCTCTGGTTCTGTAACACATATTTCAAAAGTATTCATGTTTTTTTTGTAATAATGTATATTAGCAGCATTTTCTCCACTTCATTATTGGTCCCTTGGTGATCAATATACCACCTCTGTTTTTCAGTGAAGGCCATCGTACATGGTTTTTTTGGGTCCATACAGTTTTAGACCTGTTCTCCTTAAAACCAGAAGAACCAAGTGTTGGTTCCAGTTGTCGGTTTTCCCACAGACTTCACATAACATTTTCACTCCAGGACTAAAGAAACAGGGGATGTGACCAGACAGATGGATGACCAAAAAGTAGAGCAAACAGAAGCAAGCGATCTCCCAATTTTTCCCAAAATTCCTTTGGCGCATCTGAGCCTGAATCTGAGTTTACACTGTTTTGCTTATGACTAACACTCTCCATAATCAGTCCCTGCGCAACAGCCCAGGAGACCCCTGGCCGGTCTCCTCGGCTGTTTTCCTTGGCCGCTCACTCTGCTGATGGAAAGATGAGTTTCAGTGAGGTCAAACTGAGGCTTCGGCAACTTGAAGTGAGGTTGTGAGGGATGACTATGAATTGATTACCACAATTCCATAGCTCTATTTTTGTGGGCAAAGTTATTATGACCACCATGTTTTCGATTTTATTACCCAAGTACGTCTCATGACCACTGGCTCTTTAAACCTGTGCCAATGTGTGAGACAATGCAACCACTTTTGTCAAGATCTGAGGGTTTTTTCTATTCTGAGAGGACACTGTGCAGCAGACATTTACCCCTGAGACATGCAAATTGTTTCTTCCAGATCTGTGTTTAATAGTTTTGCAAATATTTGGCATTGTCTTATTCAGTCGTCTTAAAGCAGCAGATGTGTTTGTTCAGAAAAAAAGTAAGCAGTTATATAAAGACGATACAGGGTTCCCAAGGTCATGGAAAACCTGGAAAAGGCATGAAATTTCACGATCACATTTTCCAGGCCTGGAAAAGTCATGGAACTAATAAAATCCTTCAAAGTTTTAGAAATGATTTGGAAATTTGTTGTGTGTAATAAATTAGATGACATTATTGTAACATAATGGAGAATTTGCTTTCTGTAGCTGACAATGTTATTTACTAAAGTATGTGTTGATGTGTGATAACGTTATGATTTTCATTTTTAAAAAATCTTTTGTTTTATTTTTTGCAATTTTTTTGTATTTTTTTTTAAATAGAAAACTCAAAAGATTGTCCAGTTTTCTTCTTTTGTTATTTTTGGCAACCTTATAGAAAACTTTAAAAAAAATTGTTTGGATTTGAAAAACGTTTTTTTGTAGTAAATGGGTTTGGAAGGGATGTCACCAAAATGACACAATTTATCACAGCCAGAAACTGTAAAAATAGACATTGTTGTTGTGCTTCAAATTTCCGGTGGTCCTTGAACACATCATGCGGGATGCTGAAATTATGTTCGAACTTAATTTATTTCTGAGATGTTTGAAAAATGATGGGCAAGTAGGGCAAGCAAAAAATTATCAATTAATCACAGACACTCTTTAAAATATTCATATAATCTATGAACGCAGTTTGATTCAAGGCGGGCAACTGTAATGTTTATGTCCTGTGTTGGGGTCAGGGGTCAAGGGGCAGGAAGGGAGGGCCGCTTGTCGAAGAACAAAAGAAAGATACTCGATTCACGTGTCTGCGACATGTGACCTGTGTACTGTTCGTTTTTTTGTGTGTGTTTTGGACATAAGACGAGGACCTGTGTGTGTGTGTGTGTGTGTGTGTGTGTGTGTGTGTGTGTGTATATGTGACCCCTTGTGACACGCCTGTTTCTCCTAGTAATGATGGAGACTTTCCCTCCTTCCTCCGAGAATAAATAGCCTTCCTGAGGCCTTGTGGGATATGAATGGAGGGAGGAGACGGTTGGGATGGGGGTGCTCAGATTTGTCCGATTCAAAGAGCAGTGAGGCCGCTTAAAATAACATCTGGCCTTATTTTGAAAAAGCCCCATTTTCTTAACTCAGTGACCAAAACAAAAGTAATATCTGATTTCATTTGGTTGAATTTATTTGGCACCTGTTGTTTTATTTCTCTGTAGAAAATAAGCTTGTGTCATCTTAATTCTTCTAATAATATTCAAAAATGTTTCAAAAAGTTTTATAATCTGCTCAAACTTAACATCTGTAACATTACAGTATTAGATGTGGGGTTTTTTTGTTCCTACCATCAGTTGCTCTGCTCTTTGTGCATGAATTCATGCAAGCGTGTAAATGTGTATTTGTGTGTGCCTGTCTGTGTACCGTAGCTCTGCTTAGTGCAATGCTGTGAATATGAAATAGGGCAGCTAGCATCTGCACTGCAGCCATCCCTCCCTGGCCCCCTCACTGTGCCTACTGCTCAGTGCAGCTGGCCAGCCTGCAGAAACACAGGAGCATGGAGCGTGTGCATGTGTGTGTGTGTGTGTGTGTGTGTGTCAAAGAGAGTTAAGGTAACTTGTGCCTTTGTTTGCATGGGTTCATCTCCCTGTTTCTCCTGCTTTTGGTTTCTGAGAGACTGTTTGTGTTTACCTGTGCAAGACTGATTTCTTCTGTCTGTGCATGCATGTTTGTCCCCACAGTTGCCCGTATGCTTGTTGCTACAGCCTTATCTGTCCCTGCACATCTTTATTGTGAGCATCTCTATTATCTGTGTGGTGATTTTGTTTATACATAAGTGTAACATAGAAAAAAAATCCCCAAACTTGTTACCTTTCATCTAGTCTCTGGGCAAAGATATCAGAGGTAGGGCTGCAATTTACGACTATTTTCATGATGAATTAATCTGCTGATTATTTTTCTTGATTAATGATTAAATGATTAGTCTTATAAAGAATGAAAAATGCCCTCACAGGAGCCGTTGATAGATATTCATTTTACCAGCATATATAAAGGGAAGAAAAGCAGCATGGTTAACATTTTTAAAGCTGCAAATAGTCACATTCTGGTATTGTCTTTTTTAATCTTGAACAAGTATTTAAATGAGAAATATATCAAAATGGTTGTCAGTTAATTTTCTGTTATTTTACTAGTTGACTAACAATTGACTGACAAATCATTCAAATTCTAATTCATTTTGAAGCCTGGTCCTGGTATTTTTATAGGCTAATCCAAGGTGCTAAAAACGACAGCGCCACTCTGGCATTAAAAATGTGTGCCATCCCCAACAACGGCGAGTCCTTGCTCCGGTCATAAGGACGAGCTGAACTCAAAGCCCCTAAAACACAAGAAAGCCAGGGAAAAGGGAGAGAACCAGAGGTAGAGGTAGGAGGAGAGGAAAGAGAGAAAGATAGATAAGGAAAGAGGAGAGGAGAAAGAATCTGACAATCAGCCCTTTGATTAACATTTTCTCTGTGTCAACTGAGGACAGAGAGAAAGAGAGAGCTTTTCCTTTCTCTCCGTCTCTCTTTCTGTGGCTAATATGAGGAGATAATGGGCCATTGAGGCAGAAAGGGAAGGCTTAAAAACACCTTAGTCATGACTGGGCTGCCACTCAGCGCCACTGATTAAATTACCCAGATGAAGGGGTATTTATTTAAGCACAACTACAATCCATAAAACTGCACTAAAGAGTGCCCAGTTAAAGATGTCAAATCACTGTCTGCAGCTTCTTGCGGCTGTGTGTGTGTGTGTTTTCTTTGTGTGTATAGAGCTAGAACAGAAAACAGTGTTTTGTGTTGTTTAATATATTCAGGCATTTAATTTCCTCCGTGACATGGTAGATTTTGGAGCTGAAGGATAGTTTTTGAGTAGCCAGACCTTTTCGCTTCAATTACGTTCACTCTGGCCAACTACTTTGGCCTGCCAGTGCAGCGGAAAAGTCTTGATGATGAAAGGTATTCAGAGATTATTTGTCTTGATCCAGTCTTAGTGTTTGTTAGATGAGCATATTTCTGTGTGTCACTGGTTCTAGTTGGACTGACGATAATGCTGTCAACACTACGAGCAGCAAGACACGTCCAGCTACGTTATCACGCAAGTGTCGCTAGAGCACTTGTTAACACAGATACATTGTCACAAGCTTGTGCGTGTATCCTACTTGCCATAAAGCAATTTAACGTCATCTGAAGTTTGTATTTGATCAAAAAATAGCTATGCTTTCGATCAATGTCTGAGCCCCGTTTTAGCATCTCATTTTGCTCTCCCGTTGCATCCCTGTGTGCTTCGCTGTGCACATGAAGTTAGTGTAACATCAGCTAATTACGCTAAATAACAGCCCTTCAGGTAGGAACAAAAACATATGATTGATTGACACTCAATCATTGGAGCCCTGGAAAAAGTTGAGGCCAGGTCAGTTTTGATTTGTAGGGCATGCTCAGCAAAAACAGAAATGTTAGAAAACAAATTTGATAGAAAATGTCCTGATTAAATCGAGCATTTTTACTGTATCTATTTTGAAATAGGGTTCCCATGGACATGGAAAACCTTGATTATTCATGAAATTTCACAATCTTATTTTCAAGGCCTGGAAAAGTCATGGTATTAGTAAAAAGCATTGAAGGTTTCGAAAAAGTCATGGAATTATGTTGCGTCTAATGAAATTATTTGTTATAGTAATCTTCTGAAGATAAACTTCCACTTATAATGTAACACACTCCCAATTTTTTGGGAGTTAACTGTTTACAGAAGGTGGCAGTAACATGTGTTGACTTAAGTCTGTGCGAGATGCGGTTTCAGCATCAACATGCAATGTGCAATAGTTGAAATTTTATTATTTGTCCTTAAAAGTCATGGAACAGTTTTGACATTTTATCAATGAAAACATGAGACATTTAAACCAAAACTTGAGGTGCTATAAAACATGTTACTCCATAATTGCTGACAATAACTAAAATATTTGAGTTCAGGACATCTCAGACAACACGCCAAAAAAAATCGATATTGGAAGTTCAGAATGGGATATCCCTAATATCAGAATCATCTGCCCCAAAATTCCTACATCGGTTGGACTCCAGTCAGCAGCAACAGAGATAACAATGTCCCATCCCATCAAACACTTCAGCTGCTCTGAAATGGTCGACACCGATGGTATCCCAGTCTAGTCGACATTGCTTTTGATGCATGTGTTTCTGAGACACCACAGGATCTCCCATGAATCACAGGCTCAGTGCTCAAAGAAAGCTAGAGCGAGTGACCAGCGGATCCAGCAGTAGCTTGAGAATGGTACTGGCACATGGCCTTTTATTGACTGGTGTTTTGTTATGGAGAGACTCATGCCTGCTGTGTTGTGGTACCTTTGTGTGTGTGCATGCATGTGTGTGTGTGTGTGTGAGTGATTCTCGCTGGTGGTGATGTGAAGGAAAATCATGAGGCCGATGATGCAGGTGTCTTGCTCTCTAGATGGATGTTCAGCCGCTGCCTCTCTCCATCACCTTCCCACTGTCACCAAACTGTCTAGTCAGCAAAACCTGCTGGACCTCTGTGTGTGTTTATGAGTGTGTGTGTCCATGTACATGTGTGACAGAGCAAGACTTGATCTTAGTTATTTCTGACTCTTTTTGTTTACATTTGGCTTATGCATGTGCCTGTCAGAGTATTTGTGTTGACTGCAGCAGTGCATGTATAAAAGTGTGTGTGTCTGTGGTCTCAGCTTGTCTTTTGATTGTGTGTGTGTGTATTTCATGTTTGTGTCTAGATGTCAGAAAAAGTGCAGCCAGCAGCAGATGCTGCTGCTGGTGGCAGTGTGACAAAATTGAAGATGTGGTACAGGGGAGGGAGGAAAGGGTAAGGAGGGATGTAGCAGAAGAGCGGATAGGAAGGAGGGATGAAGATTGGTGAGCTGCGGCGGATCTTTTTGGAGGAGAGGAGAACGAGGGAGTAGCGACTATGACAATCAGTGGGACATATTGATTGTAGCTCCATCCTGAGCGTCCGTAATGAGATCAAGTGGCTGTGGCTTTTTGGAGTAGCAGATTTGTCACCTGGGGCTAGACACTGTGGCTGGGTGAGAGACGGAGAGAGAGGAAACTGGCAGAGGAGGGTCAAGAAGAGGAGGAGACAAGAGAGGGGGGGATAAGTCAGGGAGAGGTGAGAAGAGTGCAAAGCTTAGAGAGACAGAAAGATGGAGAGAGTGTGGCTTTATGATGAAAAGACAAGACACAAATGATGACTAGAGGGGAATTTAAGAAAATGCCTGTTGGGAGCATGCAGCTAATTACTGCAGACAGTCTATGTCTGGACTCATCTCCATGGTAACAAGATGGGCCAGCAGGGCTGGCCAGCACACAGACAAGGAAATCAATGAACAGACAGACAAAGCAAGGAGCAAAAACATGCTCATTAAGCCGAATTCAGCCTTTCACTTTGTTTGCATGTCTGCGTGTGTTCATGTGTGTGTATCAGTTCAAGGCTGTTGACCCCATATTAAGACTTCATGTGTTACCAGAGCCACTGTCGACAAAGAGCTAACCTGTACATATAAAAGAAGATTTTTGCTCCTGTATCCAGAGTCCGAAATTAGCACCCGACAAGCACCAAATGTGAGCAGATTTTTTATTTGGCGAGTAAATCTAGGAAGGCTGTCCGTTACACTGGCAGTTAAATGTTTGTGCCAAGTCATGTATTAAACTATGCTTAGAGTTTCTGCTGTGTTTTAGTGTCATTTAGGGGCACATAGACAGTAAAGGAGCAGCTTGGGAGCAGCAAAGATGTGTCACACACACACACACACACACACACACACACTCACACACACTTCTGCTGGTGCAGCAAAACCTGATGTCTCAAGCTCTCCTGGTTATGTGGCAGCGTTTACTGCACAGAACATCAGCAGATCAGCTAAACTAACCCTTTCCGTCGGTCTGCTGATAGCTAGCATTGTATGCAATAACATGGAAGCCCTTTAGTTTGAACCCAGACAGCAAACTTCCTTTCACCTCCCACATTGGCAACAACAGCACATTAGCTCCACTTTTTTCGTTTCTACCTTTCACAGTTAAAGCCCTAGACATATACGCTGCATCACTGCTGGCCAGGGTGAACATATCCACAAACTGAGGCTATAGTGATGAGCTGTTCAATACATTTAAATAATGTTGCTTCAGATTTTGTTCTTGCCTTTTTTTTTAAAGTTTGCATTTATCACTATACACTATTATCTCAATGAAATATACTGAAACAAATGTCTATGTGAACCAAAAAAGGCCTATTATGATTATTTTGGCCTGTAAAAAAACTACCAGCCAACTTGGCCAGTGAGTCATAAAGTGAATTTGCTTAAAGTTGCTTGTTTGGATCATGCGGCGGTTTAGTCAGTAAAAACAGTGAGATTGACTTCCCTAAAGCTGGGCATACACTGTACGATTAAAGCTCATTTTAGAAACATGTTATTCCAACTGTAAATGTAAAGCCAAAGCTTAGTATTAATGCGCTCAGTCTGTGCAGTCTGTTCGTTGAGCCACGACACTGTACGTGTGAAACGGACAGTGAGACAGTCCGTCAGACCCTGCAGACTGCTCTGGCCATTGACAATTGTTGATAAAGATATGTTTGAAAGCTCTGGGGCTGCTGACAGTAGAAGTTTGTTTGCTTGCAGAGGTACTGCTTATATAGCGATCAATGTCCCAAAAGAGATCCTAAAAGTCAATTTCGGCCAAAACTGGTCAGTCCACATTTTAGAAAAAAAACACCGACCTTGTGTGAGAGCCTGATGACAGCTGACCAGAATTTCTGATATGTCAGAAATTCATCCAACCATCTGAACTCTTGATTGGGAGCAGTTGATCGGGCCACGATCAGTCCTCGCTCCGTCCTGTACAGTGCGCAGCAAACAACACGCAACAAAAGTGAAATTCTGTCCAACTCTTAAATGAGCCGTGCTGCTCAAAAATTGGGTCAGAAACAGGCTCATTGTACAGTTAATGCCCACCTTAAGGGGAAAATATTTCTGCTCCCTCAGCAACTACTGTTGAATTGTCCTTAAGCAACACAAGAAACCTCTAATTAATTCAATTATTTTCGTGATGAAGTGCTGAAGTCTTGTCATTTTAATGACTGTTGGCAGCACTGAAGAAGTTTAAGATTTAGTTTTAGATAGTGCACATTTAGGAGCCTTGTCACTGTGAGCGGGCCTCCTCTCTTTAATATAGGCAGATTGACACACACTGTTTATGTAAGCGGAGAACTAAACATGTTGAGGCAGGTATGCAGATATGTGAAAGGGGTGTGATTGTGTGCATATGTGTGACAGAGAGAGAAAACTGTGTGTGATATCTTGCTGAATAATAATGTCACTGCTGACACATAAAACAGGATTCAGCCAAATAAGTTGATGAATAAGCCGATTATGATTTCTTTGGCCTCTACATCTTTTTTTGTAAGTGAGTCCACAGACAGCGTTTTCACCGTATAGTCCTGCTCACAAAGGGCAGGTCATTGAGTTTGTGGGTGAGGGAGGTTTGCTTGCATGGAGTGAAGACCGCTGCATGAACTGTGTGTGTTTGTGTGAGAGAGAGACGAGCCCTGTTCTCTTTCAGCCAATTCCAACCATCAGTAACCCAATTTAGTCTGGGTCATTTAGCCAATAGGACACACACACATACACACACACACAGATACTTTGAAAATCTGTTGTCAGGGTCTGACCTTTCCTTCCCCGGATGTCACTTGCTTTTATATCAGAATTTATACTAACTACAGGACCTTCTTGTTAAAATGAAGCTTTAGTTATTATCGTCCCTGTCAATACAGCGTAAACATTATTAGGTGAAAGGTCTCGATTATGCACATGCATTTGTGTAAAAAAGTCTCAGGGTTGTCAGCATGTTGCCACCTGCGCCTGCAATATACATTGTGGTCGATAAAGCCGTTGTGGATCAGTGACATGAAACAGAGCAGTAAACATCTCGGCATGGTAAACCACCCAATCTCATTACTGAGTGATGTGTGTGTTGCTGAGATGGGTCCCTGCACAAAGCTGGTCTGCATAAGACTACGTCTTGTCCAAACATTTACCGTTTTGGATTCAGGCTTCAGTGTGTGAGTCACACACGCTCTGTAAAGAGACACCATGGAGTGTCATGGTCGTCATTGTCTTGGTGACAGCTCTACAGGATTATATAAATAGAGCTGAAAGAATGGGAGGGAGATGTAGTGATACTCCACTTTCCGTTTGTTATTCTTGCACGCCATCTCGTTGTTTACCTTCTTTATTAGTAATGAATGATACACAGAGCTACTTCTGAGGAAACGCCGACTGGCAGCAATTCCCAGGAACTTATTTAAAGGTGTTGCTTTAAATCACATGACACTCTTGTTCTGAGGAAACCTTTAATAAAACCACAAGCCTGACTGTTGTATTTATGTTTCCGTTGGGAAGCTGTACAGACTGACTAGATGTCTGAGGCAGATATTGATACAGGACATCCGATAATGATCTAATGGCTGACGTCTGATTTGGCATACACATACACACAGAATCGCAAAACACAAACAAGAATTACTCAAGTCTGGTCATTTTTAGCCCACTGCACATACCTGCAGGGCTCACGGCTTCCTTTTCTCATTAGATCAACTGCCCCTAGTTTCACACAGTTTTTGTAACCGCAGTGAAATATCTTGATATTTACAAGCACACATGAGTAAACTTAAAGACACCTCTCAGGTTCCTGTGTTTGGAAAGGTGCTTGCATAATGGCGGCTCTTTATCCGTGAGAGGGAGTGGCTGTTGCAGAGAGAGAGGAAGGGTATGACTGTTTACTTCAATTTCACCCTTTAATACAAGCGGGGAAAAGTTATTCATAAGTGAATATAAACTCTAATGAAAAAAATGTCATTCCAAAATCATAAAAATGGCAAATGATAATAGTAAAAGCTGCTGTAAGCAACCCCACTTTTTGCTGGGCAGCAGCAATTCCAAATATGTTCTTATCAATTTCACTAATATTATTCTTACTCATTGTTATTTCTCATTTATTTTTGACTCACTTCAGCAGAGAAACTTCATTCAGACTTATTTCATCTCATTGAGGACAATTTTAGAATTATTATTAGTGTAGGCCTGTTGGGTGGACAATATATTGTCCCAGAAATAATTGCAATAAACAATATTATTGTCATTTTAAAACAATTTTATGCCACTGATATAATTATAAGTTAATAGCATAATAATGTAAGTATACACTTTTAAAGAGCAATTCACTTTGGCCACCAAAGTAGTTAGGGGATGGGTTGGGCTTGAAATGATGGGAGGGGGCTATTTTGCTCAATACATCAAATAAATACAGATAAATTAAATATACATAGGTAATGGAAATCCAACCTGCCATACATTTGAAAGTACTGTGAGAACTATTGGCTAGGTTGAAGTAAAACTTTTGCATGCATGTGTAGATAATTGTACTAAATCTGACAAGTTGAAATTTCCTTGTTTTTTCTAAGTGTTAGCGACTTCAGTAAACCAAGTTGGTCTGTCTTAACTTGATCATGACAAAGATGATTTTGTCAATGATGAAGTTAGAAGATCTGCAAGTTATGTTTTCTTAACTTGTTTAAGAAAATACAAATATGATGTACTTCAGAAAACAATTGTACAGCACTGTATACTTGTTTTACTGAAGTTGCTAAAACTTAGAAAGATTGATTTAATTAAACTTGTCATTTTGAAGTTGCAACAACTTCACACAAGCAAGTACATACAACAAAATTTGAATTAATCTATGATTAGTTATAAAGCTAACATAGATTGAGATTAATAGTTATATTTACTTACTTTTCAAGGCATTGATTATTTATAATGATATATGAATTACCTTTCCTCTCCATCATCTTTAAACTCACTCTGTTTTCCTCTACTGTTTTCCTTCTTTCTTCACCTTATTCCCCTCCACTCTTCCTCCTCTTTCACCCTTGTTTGGGCCGTTACTGTGAACACAAACAGACTTTTGCCTCAGTGCATTTGTATTTGTGAAAGTATGCGTTTGCATGCATGTATGTTGACGCTCCTTATGACAGTATCACTCTCTCCCTCCCAGCAATCAGTGTGTTTTTGTTTACACTCTCTCTCCCTCCCCCCATCTCTATCCTCGACTCTCTCAGGGCGAATGTCTTACATCAGATCACTTGAAGCATTTATAGCAAAGCTTTTGAAGCTTAGGACTCCCACCGTGGCCAAATATAGTAAACGTGAATCCAGCAGCTGTGTGTGTGTGTGTGTGTGTGTGTGTGTGTGTGTGTGTGTGTGTGTGTGTGTGTGTGTGTGTGTGTGTGTGTGCGTGTGTGTGTGTGTGTGTGTAAGAGGCTGTATGAGTGTGTGCGTGCATGCGTTCTCCTGAGTAAATGGCTCTGGGGTAAAAACGTGTTTGTTATTGTTCCCAGCACTTTGCCTGTAGACAACACTGCCAATTAAAGGGGAAGTTTTATGTGTTAAGAGTAGGAAGTGTTGTCGTGTGTGGCTGCACGCTATTGGCTGCCCAGCTTCTCCCATGTTCCTTCCCTGGTGACTGAGCAGCCAGGGCTCTTTACTGCCATGGCCAAATGAAAGGTAAACACAACACACCTTTGATCAGGCTTTGCATTTAAAACCCTTACTGGAACCGTGTGTGTGTGTGTGTGTGTGTGTAAGGAAGCGCCAAGCAAATTATTGAATGACACAGTGAGGTTTACACGTGTGTGTGTGTGTGTGTGTGTGCGCGTGTATGTGTTTGTGTCCTTAGCTTAATGAGAGATAAGCTCTCCAGGATGCTACCGTTTCCTCCTCCTCTTGTTGTTGAAGCATGAGTGAAATCATCCTTACATCCATGCCTCCTTCTCTCCATCCCCCCATCCAGCCAGCATGAAAACAAAACAAGGCGTTGTATGAATGAAAGTGGGAGGGGTTGAGTGGCCTAGAAAGGCAGGCAGGCAGATAGAGAGATAGATAGTGGTGCAGGGCAGGGTGAGGCTGTGGCGGATAGGAGGGATAGAGAAGAGGACAGTGGAGTAGGAGGAGGAGGGGATGAATGAATGAGTGAGCTGACTGGAGCATGTTTGGCATAGCAGCTAGCTTGTGTAGCTCAGCGCTAGCGTGAGCAGAATGGGGAATAATGCTGCTGCGGAAGTGCCGTTATGCTACTATAGTACTCCCTGCTGAGACTGTGTGCTGGAATTAGACAGAAAAACTAGAGAAAAAGGGTAAATATACCTCTGATTAATGAAGAATATAACCAAAAGATGAAATAAAATACGTATGATTGATTTATTGCACGTGTCTATAACATAACACGAGGATGTAAACAACAGAATTTCATGACCCTGTACTTGATGAATTTATCCATCTCTGTTTTGGCTCAGCTCCAATCATGAGCCCGTTTTAATTCATCCAAAGCAGCAACAGTAGATTCATCTTTCCTGGCATGCTGGCTGCTTGGCTGCGTCTGCCCCCTGTCTGCCCCAGCAAGGCCAGGGTTAACCCTGGGCGTCTCTCCTCCCCAACATGGAAGAGGCCATTGAATGGCTGCCTCCCCCAGTCAGCAAACACATTGGCTGAAGCCGAGGGTGGATCTGGGGCTGCAGCGGCAATCTGGCATGGATCCTCGACTGGAGCTGGATCTGCGAGCTGTCTCAGCCCTCCCTGATCTGTTATGCGATGCCGTGGTCACAGCATGTACACACACAGCAGACAGACGAGAGGGGGAGGGCTGGAGAGGAGCGATGCATTTTTCTCTGTGGGTCAGAGACGACTGTATGCAGTGGGTTTACTAGCTCATAGTAAAGAAAATGTAGTGGAGCGACCCCTGCATGAACCACCCCAGAAGGTCGCAGATTATGTTTTTTTCTGCAATAGTCATTCCTCCTCTTCGCGGTTTTGACCCCCTGTCCCTTTCGTCATTGTTCTTTTCTTTAACCTCATTATCCCACCCCTCCGCTCCCCCCTGACACAACCCCGTCTGTCCTCCCTGCTTTTACTCAGGCAGCACAATGGGCAGCCCTCCTGTGCAGGGAGGGGGTCCTCGCTGTATCCTTGGCAGTGAGAGCTCATGTGATGTCCTCACAGAGGTGGCATCCCACAAAGGCTGGCATACAGTGCCCCCATTGCACTCTTAAGCTAACAGTGTGATGCACTGCTCTAAAAATTCTTTCTTCCAATTTTGCAGCTTCCAGGGAGCCATGACATCTTCCTGATTTTAGCTTTAATAACTCAAATATCATGGGAGTTTGTCAAAGTCTTCTCTACTGCAGAATCTTTCTTGCTGTAAATTTTCACACGTAAGGGGCTCAAAGCATGGTCAAATAATCTTAAAAATGTTTGTAGGTTGTTATTTGACCTAGATCTGCTTCTTGCTCCGATGCTGTTTGGTTCAGTTAGCACATGATATCAAAGCTGACAGTATAGTGAGAAACATGGGGAGAGACGGTGATTAACACACAGGGTCATGGACAGGGAACCCAGTCGGAGGTCAGATATGGCCTAGATACTTAACTGTTGTCTTGAAAGAGTTCTAAAGCAGATGGAAAGATTGTAAAACTGATTTTCTTGGGGGTTTTCAGTATACACTGCTGACACAAGGAACCAAGTGACTTAAAAATCTAAGGTTTGATTACTGTCACTGTATATATCTGGCAGATTTTTTTTTTTATCAGCAAAAATGGGTTCTGTACTAAAGTGAAGTTACAGTAAACTTGTACAAACCAATGGCTTATGTCGATTTCCTCCCCTGTTTGCGCCTGCTCAGTATGTGCTGTTGGTAGAAAGGTCAGTGCTTGGTATAAAGTGAGACATAATGAGTCTCTATTGGCCCTCAGACAAGGCAATAACAGCTAGTTTATTAGATCATTACAGAGTATGGGTCAAACCTGACTGCTCATCCAATCACACTTGACACTCAGGCTCTTTTACCAAATGCTCTTTCGCAATAGGTCAAATGAAACCTGACATTAGCCAGTGACATATAATGTTTAGCCAATTAGCCATTAGGGTTGTTTCCATGGCACTGCTGACTGGCGCTGCTGACTGGCCCTGCCGACTGGCACTGGCGCTGCCAACTGGCGCTCCTGGTCATCAGGCGTAAATACGCTCGCTGGTTGTCCAGTTGCATGTTTGCATGAAATTATAGCTGGAGATCATCTGATTGTGCTCTTGAATGCTCTTTAGTGTTTGTCTCATTGTGTGCTTTTGTGCAAATTAAGTGGAGATGTTCAGACAACCTTATGGGTCAGTAGCTATATTTTTTGCATAATAAAACCACAGAATGCAGACAGGAGGTCATGCAGTTGTTGTGTATATTCAACTTGTTAATATTTAAGCAGTATCACAGGAGGAGGAGTGATGTTGTACTGTATATCATCACTCATGGAAAGCCTCACGACCAATTAAATTGCTTGGTCAGGACTGACTGTTGTATAAAGCATCACAGTACAGTAACCTAGGCTAGATAGGTATATGCTTTGTTTACCTGCAGGGGCAACAAAAAGGCATTAATGTGGGGGTAAGTTTGGTTAGGGCTGCAAAGATTATATTAATTTTTCCTTAATCTGTCAGTTATTTTCTTGATTAATTAATTAGTTATGTGGTCTATAAAATATATAATATAAAATGGCAAAAGTCAGTGTTTCCCAAAGCCTGAGATGACTTCATTAAATGTCTTGTTTCATTCATAACCCAAAGATATTCAGTTTACTGTCATAAAGGAGTGAATGAACCAGAAAAAAAACATATTTGAGAAACCTGAATCAGAGAATTGTACCTTTTTTATTCTTTCAACAAATGCTCAAACTGATTAATGGCTTATCATATACATAGACAATTCATTCTGTAGTTGTCAACTAACATTAATTGTTGCAGCTTAAATTTAGGATCTTTCATAGAAAACAAAGTGGTATCACTGATGTTTCTGTGCTTTGTTATTTCTGACATTTGTTCTTTCATTGATCTTTCTCAGGGTTCCTTCAGATCCTTAAAAAGTCTTGAAAGACATTAAATTCATTTATCTAAAAATAAGGCCTTAATTGGTATCAAAATATCTTAAGTCAGTCTTTCCAAAGTCTTAAAAATGGTCATACATTGTAATTAGTAATTTTTTTCTGGTGTTGCATTGTAAAATCTTAAAATAAAAATTATTTAAAAAAGAAAATATTTTACCATAATAGTAATGTGGGTATTAAAGCAATGGAATAATAGCTCACACCAAGTGAGACACACAAAATTGGTAATAAGTCACCAGTAAATGCTAGGTATTTTCCAACTCTCACCAGATCCAATTATTTCAGTGGACTAAAAAAGTAATGTTATGTGTTACAACAAATGTTTGGGCAAAAGTTTGTTCGTGGTTCAGGTTGTTTTTAGTTTTAATTTGACACTTTTAGTCATTGTAAAATTGGTCTTAAATTCCATCCTGAGAGACAGTAAAAAGTCTTAATTTTAATTTGCCATAAACTGTAGGAACCCTGTTTCTGTAAGGGCCAAACGTTCTTCAGTTGCAGGTTTGTAAATCCTTCCGATTGCAGTGCACCGTTCCTATTCGTCTTTAAGCAACCACAGCAACAACGCATAAAAAAGGCAACAAGGAACCACAGAGCATTGCTGAGAACACCGGTTTATAGTTCATGCAGCCATTATTCATGTGTGGGTACTTACATGCATGTGGTTCCCTCACTGCTCTCAGATCAGAGCAAACCACCACTTGGTGGCCATTTTGACCACAGGGTTTTGCGCTCTTTGCCCCTTCTTGTTTTAACATTTTGCAAGCTGTTAAATGCTAGACGGAGTGACAGAGACAAAGAGAAAAGTCCCTGCCTGCACCCAACCCTGTGCTGTTTTGTTTTAAACTCGCGTTGCTTCTTCAGGGTATTTGTTATTTGTGTTTTTGTGAACTTTGGATAAGTCCCACAGATCTCCCACTCGTCTCTAAATGCCATCAAAACCAGGAGACGATGTAAACAAAATCTTCATGGTGATGCTAGTGGGTGCCAAAATAAAACATGACTCAGTCCATGTGTATAAAACCAGATATTAACCACCTCTTTCTCCTCCCTTTCTCCTCAGTGTGCTTGGACAACTGTAAGCATGGTGCGTGCAGCCTCCAGGGCCAGTGCTGCCATGACCAGTGCCTGGGCGGCTGTTCTGAGCCAGGTAATGCAAGTAGCTGTGTGGCCTGTAGGAACCTCCAGCATGGCAACATCTGTGTGGAGAAGTGTCCTCCTGGATACTATGTCTTTAGGGGCTGGCGCTGCATCAGCTTCTCCTTCTGCCAGGTTGGTAATAACTTGAATTCTTAAGTTTATAATGTTTAGCACAAATGTAGACACAGTAATAGGGCTGAAACCGACTCAGAATTACGTCAGTCGAATCAGATTCGGCTGTTAAATATGAATATTCGATGATTCTGGGTTTTTTCCATATTAAACCCTGTTCATAAGTAATATGAACAGGGCTCAGCGGGATGTCGAAATGTGACAGTGGCATTCATGTTTTATAGTCAACAAGCTAAAGGCGTTAACAACAACATTTTTTGCCATCACTAGATATCAAACAAAAGCCAGTCGTATTAAGTTGCTGTGAGCTGTAAATTCAGAAGAGAGAGGATAATGTTATTTCTGAGCCCTACATTGCAGTGTTTCTTCCGCTGTGCCACTGCATCACATCCGCTGCATCATGTCAACGTCTACCATACCACAGAGCGCTCACTGCGCAGCAAAATCTGGGGACCAAATGTCCCAAAACGTACACTGCACAGCACACTGACTATAAAACAAACAAACACCCGAAAAACCAAACAAAAAATGACTGCTTGACTTGAAGCTATCTCAGTCGACCAAGGGGTCTCCGGTTGATGATTCTCCGCTTTTAAAGGGGCAGCCGTACACAGTAAGCAAAATATACCGGTGCTGAAATATGTGTTTCATGTATGTGTGTGTGTTGTTGTTTTTTTTTTAAATCCAGGAGCTCCACAACCAGTGCAGGCAGACTAAGAAGTTGAACCAGGACCGGGAGCCGGGCTGCTTTGAGTACGTCATCCACAATGGAGCCTGTATCCCAGAGTGTCCTTCTGGATACACCACTATCAACTCCACTGCGTACGTCTGTCACTCACACACACACACACACACACACACTCACACCTTTAATGCCACCATAAACACTGCTGTGTTATTGATGGGGGCCATCATTACATGATCAGAGATGTAACTGTCACCCACAACAAATCATCGCTCTGCAACTTCAGCAGAGCAAGTGGATTGTGGTCACTCAACACACTCAATAACAGCTGCACACAAGAGAGTGTAATGTCTGGAAGTTGATCAAACACAAAGGTAGGAGTATTTTTCCACGATGGAAAGAAGAGGGCAAAATATCATCTGCTTCTCTGTTTGCCTCATTGTCATACGTAAGCAGCGCTGTGTAGCTGTTAAAACATGCAGGTTTACAATTCAGCGCAGTATCAATTAATAGCCCCCAAGGCAGACCACTTCTTATTATTCACTATAAGGTTGGCTATATTTTCTGTTAATCTCTGCAGTATTCAGAAAAGGGCCACAAAAATCATAAAAATGTGAAACACACCAGACTGAGGCATTAGGGGGTAATTGTCTGTTAAGGAACAATTAAAATATAACATCTAAATAACATTATATATATTTATTTGTTTTTTGATTGTTAGCCTGCTTTTGTAAAAACTTGATTGATGCAGGTAATTTGCTGTCAGTAGTACTTCATACATTGATTTTAATAGTAATCTTATTTCATCTGAATCTTCAGTTGTATGAATCACAACATAAGCAGAATATCATATGAATAAACAAAAGCTGATAGCTTTAATGTGTTTTAAATTAAATTAATATATATTAAAATAATATACTCGGTTGCACCAAATACAGAGTTGCCATATAGGCATAAGACTGCATAATGTCATATGCAAATAAGTCCTCTAATCTCAGTTGCCATAAATGAGTTCCTGGTGTGTTTTCACAGCCTCCATCACATTCTGTTCTCAGTGATTACACAGCTGCATCAAGTCAAAGCCTTCCCAATCTGACATTAAAGAACAAATAGTTGTCCACAGCAGTTTAGAAAAGTTTTTTTAATAGCCTCATACACAGATTAAAGCCATAAACTTCATTTAATCAAACTGGATTTTGTGCTGCATAAAAAAATCAGTCTTTATCAGGATGGAGCAATGTCTCTAATCATGCTAAAGTGTTGATTATTTTGGAAACAGCGTACAAGGGTGCAGTGGGGTGAAATAATGTGCCTGGGTCTTTATGCACCCAATAGCCAATTATTTTCCTATTGAAAGGATTATTCGGTAGGAACCTGAGCTCAACCTTACAGTCTGTCTGGGACCTGTTTAGTTAGTCTGGTTGAGGAGTTCACATGAGATTATTTAATGTGAAAAAAAGCAAATTAGTAATAAGAATTGTTGTTTAATATTCAGGATTTCATGGATGTATTTAGACCCAGTTAGGGTAACAAGCCTGTGCACTTACAGGGCTGCATGAGGTAGCAGTACAGCTCAGTGTTTAAGGTGGTTTTAACGACACAGGTGAAAGATCAAAGATCCAAATCCCTGTTAAAGACATTCGTCCTTAAGCACACAGAACCTCTCATGTTATTGTGAATTCCCCCTGGATTAAAGTGTCAGCCAGGTGCCGCAAATGTAAAAGCAACATAAAAAAAATTCTCTGGACCTCACCTGGTTTCTGTTTAGCACACAGTTTTGTCTGCATGTGCAACAAGCGAGGGCATGACCTTATTTAGCATTCTTACTTGTAGTAAACATGAGTAGAGGAGCGTCTCCTACTTCCTCATCTAGTGTGAGTAGCTGTTGCTAAATGATGAGGACACAGATTTGTTTTAGGCCAAGCATGTATTTTGAAACAGCTGCTATTTGCGTGCTTTAAAAACACATACATACTCTAGGTGTGGGCAATGGAGATAAAACATTTTCTGGTACAAACAAGTTGCATATAACCAGGGTCTAGAATGAACTTTTTTTTTGTCTGCCAAGGTGGCAGGAAAGTTTTTTTTTTTGTCGGCCACTCAGAAATTTAATCTGCCAATTTTAAAATCTTCGTACTAAATGAAGGAATAACATTTAGTTAATTTAGATATCATTTAATATAATGAACATGTCATACAATGTTTGATATATTTACACAAAAAACATTTCATGCATCGTAAATATGAGTGTTGGAATTACAGCGTGGATTTTAGGTCACCCTATTTCCATGCATGAGGGGTGGGAGGGTACTGTACACACACACACAAAAAAAATAGTCGTGCACATCCAAAAAACGTTTAAGGCAGGTGCTGGACTAATAAAAGAAAGCAAAATTTTAAAAAAAAGTCTTTACACTGTTGCTCCCTTAAGGGCAATTTATTAGTATATCTGCAAGTGATGTTTTAAAATAATGCTCTTGGGTTGGGGTTGGGGAACTGTACACACACACATGTGCCTGTCTACATGCAGAAATGTACAATATTACATTTCAACTCATACAGACCACTTGACAACTTTACTATCAATTTCTTCTCTGCTCCAATCGCCAACAGCTGTGTGCTGTGAGCACATCTCTGTCACTCTATCTCACTCACTACGCTCGGAGCTATTCCTTTATGCGAGATTGATACAAGAGGTAGTGAAGTAGGTACAGTAAGTAGTAGTAGTACAGTGCAGTATGGTTGCAGCAGTAAGGTGGTTTCAAGGTTTACCATGATATGAGAGTTGACAGTTTTCATATTGTGTACATTTACTTATGTACGGAATTGATGAAAAGTTATGGTTAAAGTGATAAGGCATGGAAAGTAGGATTTTACGCATCTTATTTTTCTGACATTGCATAGCAAAATCACAAATGAAACAATAGTTCAAGATAATGAAGAAAAATTCACCTTGCATTCATGTCACCAATAAGACAGTACAGTAAATATTTAGGCAAAATTCTACATGATTTTAAGCAATTGGTGTCAGTCCATGTTTTGTTTTTTTTTTCCTTTTGTTCTGGTTATCTTCAATTTCATTACGAGTGGCTAAAGCCCACTTGCCTTAAGCTGTAGTAACCTCACACTTGTATTTTAGTTATTTTTGAAAGAGAGACTTTAGAGAATATAGTTCTGTAAAAATGGTTTCAGCTTTCAATTATAGTAATAAAACGTGTTCTATCTAATGAAAAACCAGGTTTTCATTCCTTTAGGGGTCATTGTAACTGATAATAACAATAACAATTTTGTGATACCGTGAAACCCATTACTTTTTAAGACTGTTATCCTAACGTTAAAATCTCATACTGTTGCAAACCCAGTTTTCCTGTTGTGCATTTTTCTGGCGATTTTACCAGTCATTACCAACAATTTATTGGCATTTGGTGTGTGGCAGTTGCTTAATTCAGACTGTGCATGTAACACTCTTGTTGTCTATTTTTGGTTAGGTGAATCTGACTGAACAGGATCTGCCAGTTCATTAAAAAATATTATCATATGCCAAGTCACATACCAAGAAGTAGTAGTCTTGTGTGTTTGAAGTATGACAGAATTCTTCACTTAGTACGTGACCATTTTTTGTTGGTGTGAAGATGGATAGCGACATTAGTGGAGTGTGGAGAAGGAAGAAAGATGGAGAGCGAGTTAAAAAGAAGCACAGAGAGGTGTATTTCTCTGAGTTTGTTCTAATAAGAGCAGGTTGTGTGCTGCATCGCTTGAAGCCGCAGGTGGCTGGATGATTGATGGTGTTTGTGTGTTTCTGGTATACCTGTGTACGTGCATGTTTTTGCGTATACGTGTGTTTGTGTGTGTGTGTGTGCGTGCGTGCGCGTCCATGCATTGGAGTGTTTGTGTGTGCCGAACGTGTTTGTGACTACATTAGCTCGTTCCCAGTAAAGCGTTTGGTCGGGTTGCTTTTTCCAGGTGCAGGCAGGGGGAACTCTCCTCTGTGTCCAGATAGAGAGAGGATTATATGTATACAGAGATATATTTATTAGGTAAATAACACACGCTCAAGTGCACAGAGCTTTAGTACACCCAGCGGAAATAGTAAGGAAATTTCAACACAACACGACTTTCTCCAAAATGTATCTTGTATGTGTGTGTGTGTGTGTGAGAGAGAGAGAGATTGACTCTCCCTTGCATGCTGCCAGCCTGCAGGGATTATCAGGTGCTTAGACAGAAAAGAACATTGCTTTAAG
Source organism: Plectropomus leopardus (assembly GCF_026936395.1). Classification (NCBI taxonomy): domain Eukaryota; kingdom Metazoa; phylum Chordata; class Actinopteri; order Perciformes; family Serranidae; genus Plectropomus; species Plectropomus leopardus. The sequence goes on along the minus strand of NC_142180.1, from coordinate 22,487,650 downwards.
TCTCAGTCATACACCCTGAGGCACAAGGCAGAAAGGCATCCTTTGTATGTGTTTGTTTATGTGTACGCCTGCGTATAGATGTATGTGTGCACACATTATGTGATAAACAAGACTTTTCTTTTCGTTGGTATTCTGACGCAGTCGCAACATCATGGCTTCTGTGCATCTGTTTTGCTGCTGGTTTGGTCAGAGCAAGAACAAGCGTCATCACAGTGGCTTAGCCTGGCAGAAGCTACTCCCAGACACACACGCAGACAGCCAGGCAGACGACACACATTGTATATATGAGTACACGCACGCACGCACACACGCACGCGCGCGCGCGCACACACACACACACACACACACACATGCGCCATGAGGATTGTAGGGGAAAAGGTTTGCATTTTTTTTCCTGTAGCACTTTTTCTAAGTTAAAATGCATATTTTCCACTTCCTTTCCATTTTTTCAACATTTGAAGTAGGCCTAGAATTGCCAAAAAAAGTAAATGATGTCAGTTCATGTTTTTTTTCCACCAGTTTTTGTGAATTGTAAAATTCGTCTTAAATTTTATTCAGAGTGGCATGTCCTAAATCTAATTTGTCTTAAGCTTTAGACCTCTGTTTTACATATAGTAATCTACTATAATACTAAACTGCACATTTTAGGCATTTACACTAGAGTCCGACTGATATATGAGTCAACTGATAATAATGGCCCATCACAGATATATAGGAATCGGCTTTATATTGTCTGACATGCACAACATGCCAAGTTTATTTTTTAACAGAACATACTGTAATTCAGAGTGAGTAAATTACCAATACAGTTTACTGTTTTAGTGCACTAATCAAGTTTTTGACAATAAAGTTTATTGTCAAACTAAAAAAATCCCGCCTCCATTACATATCTTTGTCGAGTATTTGTTAACTTAGAAAAAGACTCCTGTGCACCCTTAATCTTGCAAAAATCATTTTTTGAATGAGATTTTTCAGCACTACCTTCATCAGGCAAACTTCTGCTTGCTCCTCTCCTACGCACCTGTTTGGAAAGAGATATGCAAAGTTTTCTTTTGTTACAAGTATTTGATAACCAAATCAGAGGGATAACTGCATTGCATAACTGCATATATATATAATATCGGTTGATATATCAATATTGAATTTTTTTTACCAACCAACATCGGTATTGACATTGGTCCAAAAAATCCTGAATCAGTCAGGCTCTAATGCACATGTATCCTTCATTTGGATTCATTTTTTTACTGTGTCTGTTTTGTTTCTTCAGACAGGTAGCTGTCCCCTCTTGACATTTTGCCGTTACTACTGAAAAGCATTTTCTCATCTTTCCTGGACGCTCTGACAGCACAGTAGTACAACACAGTGTGTGTGCGTGTGTGTGTGTGTGTGTGTGTGTGTGTGTGTGTGTGTGTGTGTGTGTGTGTGTGTGTGTGTGTGTGTGTGTGTGTGTGTGTGTGTGTGTGTGTGTGTGAGTGAATGAGTGCACTTGGTCTGGTTCCGCCAGGCCTGGGCCCAAAACCAAACCCAAGCGTCAGCTGCGGCCTCTGTAGATGGTTCTAGCAGACCCTGGAGCTCGAGTCACAGAGTTCAGCTGGACAGATAAACACTGTCCCTTTAAGAGCTGCTGTTGGACCCAGCCTGTCTGCCTGTGTGTCTGTGTTTTTCAGTACAACTGCCCAAAACATTCTCTCTTTCTACACTGCAACTAGAGCATTACTTTTGAGAAGCTGAATATACGATTTTCCATGTGGGAGAAACAGAGAGAGACACACACAGAAAATCTGTTTTTTTTTTTTCTCACTGTTGTTTTGAGAGATCATTACAGTGTGTTTCCACTCACCCAGAAGTCATAGAGCGGAAACAATGATTTGGCTTCTGATTGATGTGAATTATTAAGAGCTTGATAAGATGGAAACTAGGAGAGCCAGGTGTGTAACGGTTCATTTAGATCGCTCAGGGTGGATAGGAAAAGCCAGACAAGGACCAAAACGACACCCCTTGGACTCAATGTTTCATGTCACCATGGTGAATGGCGTCTATAGCACGGCCTGGCTGTTTAGGGGAAAAGCAGGGGCACGATTTGGGTAAGAATGTGTGTACTTGTGTGTGTGTGCTTCCTGGAGAGGGGGATTATAATAAGAGTTGCATAAACATAGAATTAAGTCGGGGTGAGCTTACAAATAGCAGTTCATGCAGAGCTTGCATGGTCCCCGCAGCGAACAACAGCATCCTTTGTTAGCTGTTCCCCGGGCACAGGGGCTGCTTTAAAAAGGTGCCTGTTAAGGCTGCTGTTTGATGTCTTTGTCTCCTTGACTTTGAGTTTTGAACCCTTGATTGGACTGTCTCAAAATCCATTCTACTGAACCACTGTCATCCCCTGCCCCCTTCTGATCTGTGGATGCATTTTTTTCCCAAGACAACTTTGACTCAACGCTCTTGTTGCACAGCCACCTCACATCAGAGCAGCACCTTGACAAAACATTGGTGAGTGGGGAAAGCTATCACTCAGCAGTGTAAAAAGTGTTATGTTGAGGCTGTGCCACCGACCAACTGAAGAGCAGCATTTTAGTTTATGTCTTAGGCAGACCTTTGTGGTTAGGGATGTCAAAGCTGCAAGTGGAATTAAAGAGAGGGATTATGTTCTTTCGAGAGCGCTTCAAAAAAAAAGTGCTCATTTGTGAATGAAGCATCGGGTCCCCTTTCTTCTGGTGGCGTGTACCCGGCTGCTCGCTAGACAAGGCTTGCCTTTTGTGAATGAATTTCCTGAAAGGCAGCACTATCAAGGCCTCATTAGTCAGTGTATGTGTGTGTATGAGATTACGTGCACAAGCACATGTTTGCAGGGAGAGGACGCCACTCATGGAGCTGAGAGAGAAAAACAGAGGAATGCCTGTTGGGAGCTGCAGCTGGTGTTTCAGTCATGTTTTTGTTGTCTGTTATTGTGCTGTGTGTGTGTGTGTGTTGTATGTGCGACAGACGTAATTGAAGAAAAGGATGGGAAAGCGCTCTCCTCTATCCCTCAGTGCTAATAAAAATGAAGGAGGCTCAGATGTGGATGAGAGATTGAGTAATCTAATTCCACTCCTAAAAGCCTATGGATTCATTATGGGACTTATCCAATTAATTGAGAGAATTATACAGATTCACCTCTGAATACATCAGCTCATTCATTGAATTGCAAGGCTCTGTCTGATTGTCTCCTATTTGAGATGATCAGCTCGAGGGCCCCTACATTTTAGCAAATAATTCATGCATCTTGCTACCGCTTCGGTTATTAAAGTGTTTGTTATTTGATGTTTAGTGAAGTCAAATAAATTATGTGCTTTTAAAGATATAATTGTCACTTTTTCATATTAAAATGTCAAGAAAAGACCAGACTAATGGTTTGACTTTATGAGTTGTGTATATACATTATCCCAAACATTTCTGACAGTGTTCAAACTCAAAGAAATATCTATTTTATTTTTAATTATTTTTTTAGGCTTTCCATTCACTTTATTTGATAGGACAGACTTTAGAGTCAAAGGGGGAGAAAGAAGGGTAGACAGCAAAGGGCAGAGGTCGTACTCGAACCCCAGGCTGCTGTGGCAAGGACATGTCCCTGCTGTACCAGGTGAGCTGCTGGGCATCTCAGAAATCTGTAATTTTAATCTCTGAAGCGGTCTGTGTCATTTGGTCACCATCTCCTGTCAGTGGCGATCAAATGACACATTTGTGTTGTCTGCAAGAAGCTGTCATGAAGTTTTCTGTCAGTTTTGAGCCACATTTTTACAGGACACTTTTTGGATCTTGGTTGTTTTTTGATTTAAGTTTTAACCAGATGAAGGGTTTTTATCACAGGGACATCTAGAACTGAAGTTATCAGGGAAAAAAGCTGAGCAGACATTGATGGCAGCTTGCCTTTAACCCCTGCCATGCCAAAGTGCATCGGAGAAACACTGATTATTAGCTTGAAACATATTTATTCAGTGTTTTTACTGGTTCAAATCACTGGTCTGGTTTGTTTTGGAGAGGAAGAGACCGCTGCAGATAATTTGTCTCCTGGTAAAAACCTGAATGTGTGTATTTTAAGTTATCAAAGAAGAAAGATGAGCGCGCATTAGCAGGAGCTGAGCTCGACGTGCTGAACAGCGTCGCAGAAACACAGATTTAAACGGGAAACTGCTTTGTTTTGTGTTTTTACCAGTTTTAATAACCTGTTGTGTTTGTTTTGGAGAGGAAGAGATAATTCGGCTCCTGGTAAAAACAACAAGCGCTGAAGGAATCCTAACAGAAGAAACTGACTGCAGTGATGGCATTGCTTTGACTTTTGTTATTGTTATTTTTGCAATTACAGATTGTACTTTTATTATGCATATTTATTATATTTGCCTCATATAGAAGGCAGAAAACATTAGAAACACGAGGTAAAAACAGAGTGGGCACGACACAAATTCAAATATGAAATCAGAATGTTACCTGCATCTACAGATCCAAACAAGCATTAGAAGAAATATATCTCAGTTGAATTCCACTAAACAGATTCAGCCTTGTTATTTGAAAATGCTGTGTCATTCCTGGTCCCAACCCACGCCACACCAGCACGTCAATGAGCATTCCTGCCTCTTATCATTCAACTCTGCGTCATTCCTGTTCTGATATCTACACACAGAAACATTCATGGTATTTTTTTTCCCTCACTGAAAAACCAGTTTGTTGTTAACTTCGCATTGCTCTGCGATATTACTGTGACTCCTCCAAGTGTCACTGAGCTTGGCGTGTTTTGGAACTATTGTGACATCAGTTGTCAGCTCTTAGTAGCCTCGCAGCCTCGAGTTGTTTTGTAGCTTCGGAATGTATCAAGCACAACGATCTCTTTCTGATCAAATGCATGTAATGTTCTTGCTTATCTGTATTGATCTGCATCGATTAGATTCTCTGCCTGTCGTATCATCAGCCAGTGATTATTGAATTAGCACACACGTTGCTTTTGTGTGTTTGTATGTGTGTTTGGTTGATGGGTCTAATCTGTGTGCACTCTCTTTCTGCAGGTTGACCTGTTCACCTTGTGCAGGCCTGTGTCCTAAACTGTGCGTGGGAAATAAGACAATCGACTCTGTAAATGCAGCCCAGGACTTGAGAGGCTGTACTGTTCTCCACGGCAACATGATCATCAAGATTCGAGGAGGGAGTGAGTACTACTACACTGCAGCACCTGCTGGGCCTCATGTAGAGGCCCTGTCTGTCTCCTTCTCCCTTCATCACTCTGTGTTTCTATCTTTATTAGGACTAGTCATATCGTTTGTGTCTATGCACCTGTACATTTGATGTGTGTTTGTCTAACCATATGACTATTGACCTTCTGGCTATCTTTTTGACCAAATGTCCATCTCCCTGCAGATAATATTGCAGCTGAGCTGGAGGCTAGTTTGGGCCAGCTTGAGGAAATCACAGGCTACCTGACTGTTCGCAGAGCCTACGCCCTTGTCTCTCTCTCCTTTCTTCGCAAGCTACGAATTATTAGGGGAGAGCATCTTGAGGGAGAGTAAGTATTTTATCCTTTCTTTCCACCCCCAGGTACATTTAAACAAACAGTGTGTGTTAATATCTTTATCTGTCTTCGCTCTGTTTCTCCTAGTACCTATGCCTTCCATGCACTGGACAACCAGAACCTGCGTGAGCTGTGGGATTGGTCCAAGCACAATCTGACCATCCAGCGTGGTCGTATGTTCTTCCACTACAACTCCAAGCTTTGCATGTCTGAAATCAAAAAGATGGAGGAGGTAACTGGAACCAAGGAGCGCAACCAAAAGAACGACATCGCTGTACGCACCAACGGGGACCAAGCCTCATGTAAGGGAACCAGACCATCATCATTTGATGTTAACCACTTTACACTTATGCACTTATATAATACTTAATATTTATTCTAGCTATTTTCATGCTTTCAGTCCAAAAATAGTCACATTTCTTTCCGTCGAAATAGAAAAATGTTCTGTTACTTTGCTTTTACTACCCCAACATTGCTACTTTTATCTCTTAAAACTGAGTGCATGTATCACTCATCAGTTTGCTAGATGTATAGTTTACTATTGCACTGAAACATTGTCAGTATGTCAACTGCAGAGCAGCTTGAAAGCAGCCGAGTGCGAATAAAATAAAATACTGTGCCTATATAGACAGTTTTCTCACTCTATGTAATGTGCATTTTTCAAGTGTAAGTTTTATGTGTAAGCTCATAGAGATTTTTGCGCAGAAATGCTGCTTATATCTTTGGTTTTAACCATTATGATGTGATTGCCTGTACCTCAGAAGCAGTGGGATGTTTGATGTTCTAATGTTCATTAGCTCTTCTACCAAAGGCATGTGCTGAGCATCGTCTGTGTCGTTCCTTAGGTGAGACCAAGCTGCTGAAATTCACCGTGATCAAGACCTCATCAAATATGATTATGTTGAAGTGGGAGCCCTTCTGGCCTTTGGACTTCAGAGACTTGCTGGGCTTTATGGTTCTCTACAAAGAGGCGTAAGTATCTTGACCAGTCAGGGGATTTCCCTGCATCATAGCACAAACAGTTTATCACAATAAGCAAACATTATGATCGACCTTTGCTGATCTCAGCTTTTGATGCTGTCAGTGTTATTTTAATCGAAAAATAACAAGATTTAGTTGGTTTTCATCCTAAATCAGTGGTGGGACATCATCATTTGTGGCTTTAAACAGGGTTCCCACCGTCATGGAAAACCTGAAAAAGTCGTGGAATTTTACAATCACATATTATTGGCCTGGAAAAGTGATGGCATTGGTAAAAATCACTGAAAGTTTGGAAAAGTCATGGAAATTTTTATGTGTAAATTTGTTACAATAATCTTCTTTGGATAATCTTTCACATAATGTACCCTAAAGCCAAATTTATTTACTGAAGCCGTTGATGTAACGTTGCAATAATATGCACTAATGTGTGACGTTTTGTCAATGTTGGGCTGTTGTTGAGCGTCTACCGCAATAGTTTTTGGGGTGTGTCCCATACCATTGGCACTTGTCGACACCAGCTTTTTTCCCGCTGATACAGGATGTTGAATCGGAGATGGCATAGTCCATGACTGAATGAAATCAACTTTTTGGCTTAGACACAGGCGACATGAGAGGATGCAAGAGTTGACCTTTGTTACCACGAGTTCTTTGATGTCGGTCTGGTTAAGATTTTCTCAGGGATCCCACAAGGGTCCATTCTTGAACCTTTGCTTTTTAATTTGTACATATCCTATCCTATCATATTACTGATATGACACACAGCTGTGTTGTGATGGTCTTAGTCCTAAAGCGTGCTTGTAAACTGTATCAATATAAACAATTTAATGTTATGAACTCTTTTACAGCTGAATGAAGACAAGGCTGAGATACTAGTAGGCTCGAAAAACCAGAGACATATGTATGTAGATGCATTCACACTTAGAATCAGTTACTCTGGAGTACAGAGACCCCGTCAGGAGTTATTTTTGAACTCCTCTTTGAAAGTCATGTCAGTAACGCAACCAGTACAGCTTGTGCTCTCTGCAGTGCACATCTAAAGGTAGAGGATGGTGACTCTGAGAGGCTGCTTTAATCACAACCAGGTTAGACAACTGTAGAGAAAGAAACAAAAAGAAGACTAACTCGTTTAGACCGCAGTAGCCCTTACGGAAACATAAAACCCAACACATTATTCCTTTACTTAAATCACTTCAATTGCCCCCTTTTCAATATAGAATCAGTCTCAAAATGCTACCTATAGTCTTTAAAGCACTTAACTGTTTTGCTCCCCAGTATATGTGTACTAAAATGTGCTCTAAATAAAAATTGCATTACCTTGCCAAACAAACTCTGTCGGTACTTCTCACTGTTATTTTCTAGCTGTTGATCCATTCTCTCTGATCTTCTCTCCATCTGCTTCAGGCCGTATAAGAATGTGACAGAGTTTGATGGTCAGGATGCGTGTGGCTCAAACAGCTGGGCGATCGCTGATGTTGAACCTCCAAATCGTTCCTCGGAAAGCAAGAAGGCAGAGGATCCGGGGCACCTGATCCGACCTTTGAAGCCCTGGACTCAGTATGCCATTATGGTCAAAACTCAACTGTCTGCCTCTGATGAGCACCAGGTTCAGGGAGCCAAGAGCGAGATCATCTACGTCCGCACCAATGCCTCCAGTGAGTTATACAAGGACGTTCTGAAAATATGTGAGACTGTTTCACTGTAGAGAAAATCTGCCTTCACAATTAAATGATGAATTAATTATACAGAATCAAAATGTTTGGACTTTGACTAAAAGGTATTCTGTGGAGTTTTCTTGTAAACAAACACAGTTATGTTTAAATTTAGTCTTTCTCACCCACACACATTTTGTGTTTCCTTAAGGCAAAACAAACAGCCTGAATACATTTCTTTATTCATAAATCATAAGCAACGTTTTCTGCATATTTTCAACCCTGCATTGTTTACATCTACTTGCTTGATAGCACTCTTTCTCCTCCCCACTTTTCCTGTCTGCAAAAACACCACTGCAGCAATCATTTTATCCTCTGTTGTGACAATGCTGAGTTAAACAGCAGAAATTCAGTTCTACAAATTAATCTGCCAGTAATTGCATGTTTGCATGCTTTTGATTGGCCACCACGGAGCCTTACTGGTTGACCAAAGTTTAGCAGTGTTGATCTTTTTTACCAGATTACCCTGCAGTTTTCGGGCGAAGCCCTCTGCTGCGTCTCCAGGCTGGCTACATTGAAATCAATAAGGGGCTGCATTTTTTCAAACTGGACTAAAGTCAGTCTGAACATGGCCTCAGGTCATATAGCCCCAATAAAGTCCTGACTGTCATGTTTCTCTACCCCACTCAGAACCCTCCGTGCCTCTGGACCCAATCTCCTCCTCCAACTCCTCCTCTCAGATCATCCTGAAGTGGAAGCCTCCCAACAGTCCCAATGGCAACATTACCCATTACCGCGTCATCTGTCGTAAGCAGGCTGAGGACAGCGACCTCTACAAGTTCGACTACTGCCTACAAGGTCAGTATCCACGGATTGATCCATTCATTTCAAACTGCTGAGATACTGCTCACTCACTTCACATTTTTTCCTTTGGTTTTCCCTCACGCCCATTTCTCCTCCCCAGGAATGAAGCTGCCGTCTCGTACGCCGACCCACTTGGACGGCGAGGATGAGCAGAAGTGGAACCAAACAGATGAGCCCACCTCAGGGGGCAGATGCTGCGCCTGCCCCAAGACAGACAACCAACTGAAGAAGGAGCAGGAAGAGATAGAGTACCGCAAGACCTTCGAGAATTACCTCCACAATGAAGTCTTTGAGAGCAGGTACACTTCCTGGAAAAAAAAAGTAAAATATTCCGTCTGAGCGACATCTCGATCATCATTAGAAGCTCCCGCTACACAACAACAGCACTTTGGTCTAAACTTCTGATGAACTTTGTTTATACATTCAAAATTCAGTTAATTTATCGTCACCATGCGTAGCACCAACTAGAGCTTCTTGCTTTGTTAGTTGCTGTTTGTGGCAGCGCAGCAGCAACACTGGAGCCCCTCTATCCAGCCAGAATCCATCACTCCTCCTTTGTCCCAGCCACCATGGTGTCCGTCTCAAAGCTCCGTGCCAACTCTGTCTCATCCAGCCGTGTGTGTGTGTGTGTTTTCATGTTGGGGTGGGGGCTGTAGACCCTTGTTTTTGTACAGGGCACTACTGTGGGGGGCTTAGGGTGGGAGGTGCTGATTGTCTGGGCCACAGTGCCCCTACCCTCTCCTCTGACACACACACACACACACACACACACACACACACACACACACACACACACACACACACAGTCTCTCCCTCTGCCTCCCTAGGGGAGCGATTACTGTGCCCATTATCATTCATGCCAGTCAGAGGTGCAGTCATGCAGACTGCCATTTGGACGCACACAAACACTCAAACTCAACACACACCTCAGCTGGATTTTGAACCCATGCTGTTGAATCGGCCAAGGTCAGCTATATACAATGAAGTACACAAAGAACTCCTCGTGCTCTCTTTTTCCATCACGCAAAGGGATACAGGAAGTTTCGTTATTTTTTCTCTACCTGAGCAAGTATCGGTTCAGCATTAGCCGCACTTCCTTGTGCAGTGAAGAAGAGACTTCAGTGCAGCAGCTTGGGGTGAAGTGCTCCACTCAAGGACACTTACTAGTGGTTACTTTTAAAGGAAAGAAGATAGTTAACCAGTTTATAGACAGCACTAACATGGAGGTACACTACAGGTCTTTTATGTCTTAATTGGTTGAAGTTCACGGCCTTTGTGGGAGGCGTACTCTGATAACCCCTGAGAGTAAAGTGGACTTGCCCATTGGCACCACCCAGTGTTGAGGGTTGGTAGCTCTTCCAGCAGGGCAGTCGCATTTGTGGAGAAATGTCATGCAGTCAGACTTGCTACACACTGTAAAGGTTAGAGTGAGCAAAGGTCCTCACCAGCCTCCTCCACACTGCTGCTGCGTCTGCCAGGATCTGATTCACATGAAATTTGTCTGACTTATGTGATAACACATCCAGACTTGTGTGAGGAAAAGCTCACTTTGGTTCCTTCAGTTTTTCAGTGGCATTTTACTTGACTTTTGCTAATTGCGTTACCTGTTGCTGTGTTTCTTCAGACCATCTCGTCGCCGGCGCTCAGTGGGAGTTGCCAACGCCACCATACCCTCTCTATTCCTCACCACAGCCCCCAGTCTGCCGTTCGGCTCCACAACAGCCCCCCCAGAAGACGAAGACGAGGAGGGATCTAAGGTGACAAACACTTAAAATTTAGTTTACGTGCAGATTTACTTTGATATTTTTGTGTTAACGTATGTGCTGATTACTTTAAGAAGCAGATGTAACATAAGAAAAAAAGTACTGATCACGTTTGCAAGTTGCTTGAAATTAGCAGAAACAAAAGTGAAAACTGTTGCCTGAAAAAAGATTTCCACCTATATAAATACCTTTTAACCTTGGCTTCATCTGTAATAATTAATCTACATACTAAATCAATTAAAGTAGGGATCAATCGGATGAAGTTTTTTCGTCCCCAATCTGAGTCATTTGATACTGAGTCTGCCGATACTGAGTCCCGATCCAATACTTGTATTTACCTGGATAATACAGCTGAACAATTCAAACTTCAAGTACTTTAAAGTAATTCAAATTAATTCAGAGTATATGCTTGATGTTTAATGCAATGCATTACAAGAAAAAAATAAGTTTTTATTTAATTTAATTTATTATTTTATTTTTATTTTATTTTCATTTTTACAAAAAAACAAAGTTAAGAAAAAATTAAAAAAATTAAAATATGTTTATATGGCTCTTATCACAATTTCACTCAGTGCAAATATGTTTTATTCAGCAAAATACTAAAGTAAACAAACTAAAATGTGTCTTCAAAAATTCCTCTCAAACCCAGGTAGTGTAGCTTTGTCATAAAAGTAGATAACTATAAATGAGTAATATAATCACAATTTCACTTCAAAGTAGTGTTATAACTTATCTTATCTAATAAAAATCACAAAAGTCACAATTCCACTTATTACAGCATTATGGTAAAACAAGTTCACTGAAAAGTAACAACAAAAATGTAAATTCGCATAGTGCTCTCTGTTTACAACACGTGTGTGATGGCAGACACAAACAAAGGATCGGGCGGGGCACGTGCTGAAAATAACCAATCCCGATGATTTCAAAATGCCATAATTGGGCCTAATACCAATCCTTCCGATCCGATCGGGACATCCCTAATTAAAAGCATACTTTTGTTCTTGTCTAAAGTTATTTGACTACCAGAAAAAAAGCAAAGAAAGAGCATGTTCCGGTTCAGCCTCGGGATATCAAAAGAAGATGCTATTCTTCGTGAAAGATTGACCATGTTGTGCTTAAGTAATTATTAATGGAATTATTTTTTAAATGACCATGATGTGAGGAAAATTAGCCTTTCCAGCAAAACTAAATGGTTTTATGTACAATATAACTTGAGTGAAACCACAAATTACTGTTGGAAGAATAACTTCTTTTTTTTTTTGCTCAGGTGGAACTGAAAGTTTTTTCAAAGGAGTCAACAGTCATCTCCAACCTGCACCACTTCACCAGCTATAAGATCGAGATCATGGCCTGCAACCATCCAACAGACCTCAAACGCTGCAGCATGGCCACCTATGTCAGTGCTCGAACTATGCCAGAGGGTAAGAACAAATGCAAATCTCACATTCATACATGCTCACCTATTAGTTACACCTACAGCAGGTTAAAGTAAGTCAGTCTAGTACAACAGCAAGAAATCCTAACTTCTTGATCTTTATTATGATGAGTTTTGTTCAAACTTTTTTCAAGATATCCTGGTTGGCAACTGGCATGTGCTTTTGACAGACTTGCATTATTGCATACTTGCATATTGGTCATATACTAGACCTCATAGGCAGATCATTATTCATGGCTTGTCTTAAAAAAGCACAGGCGATCAGAACAATTATTGGACATTATTAGAACATTTTCATAAAATAATAAACATAAAATAATGTTACTTATTATATTTTCCTCCACTCTCTGCAAACAATACGGCATCATCATCACCATCACAACGTACCGTCATGCATGTTTCATTTTACAGTCCTGTCATTCTTGTCTATTTTTCCCGTGCCGTCCAGAACGTGTCCAACTTCATGTTTCTCAGACCCTTAAGTCAATACACGTTTCTCTGTTAGATTGTCTATAATTCATGAATGACTATTTGAGATAATTCCACCTGTGGAGGGAGTGCCTTGTTTTTTCCCCATCATTGTCTGCATCAATTTCAGACATCTGTGATCTTGTTTTTTTGTGCATTTTACGTCATCAAAGAGCACCTGCCAGACCAGCCATCAGAGCCAAGCAGCACCTTCTTCTTACATTTTAAGTTGTTAAAAAATGCATTTGGTAACCCCCCTAGAGATCTCCCTACAAATTTAAGGAAGGTGATCAAAATAAACTCATACAGTTAAAAAAATGAACGTAATTCACCCAAAAAACAACACCAAAGTTGCCAACTAACAACAGTGTGGAAATGCAGAGTGCTGTACTGCACACGTGTTAAGTACTGTCTCAATGTCCGGTCCGTGCAGAGAAAGCAGACGACATCCCGGGCCCTGTGACCCATGAGATAGTGACGGGAGAGCCTCCTTATGTGATGATAAAGTGGAGTCCACCTCGCTCCCCAAACGGCCTCATCATCCTGTATGAGGTGTTCTACAGGAAGGTTGGAGACACAGAGGTCAGTATCAGCCAAACTTTTAGAGAGTGAGGATGCTGGAATAAGGCAAGGCGAGGCAGCTTTCATTAAAATCAAGTTAAAAAATAAGTTTATAGTCATTACAAGGTGAAGCAGGCAGTGTAAAAAAGAAACATTTTTTGCTTTGACTTAAATTTTGTCAGAGTCGGGGCTCGTCTAACATCATCTGGGAGGTTATTCCAGGTTTGTGCTTCACGATAAGAAAACGCTGCCTCACCACGTCTTGTTCTTTTGGGACGGTCAGTAGGGCGGCCACAGACATCCTAAAGGGATCCTAGAAGGTTCAGATGTCACAAGCATGTCTGAGATATATTTGGGCGCTGAGCCACAGAATGATTTATACACAGGCAGCAAGATTTAAAAATCAACCTAGCAGCGGCAATATAATACCTCTTTGAATATGAATTCAAAGAGGTTTCCCAGACTGAAGGACACAGGATTCAGGGAGGGAAATAAACAGCAGAAATGATCCTGATCCGCTCTGTAGGAAGGAGAAACACGAGGCTCACAGAGCAGACAGGTGCATGAGAAATCGTGGATGAAGGTAAGAAGAAATGCAGAGAGAAACAGGAGTGATGTGGGAAGACTCTGGGGATTGGAGGCAGGCACGAAAGGTTTTCTGTATACACTTGAATCCTGTCTGTTCCTTATATGGAGAGAGGAACAAAGGAAATATTTGTTTACAAACTCCCAATGCCTCCACTGCGTGTGTTGACGTTTTCTGCCGTGTGTGTTTGCATATTATTATTTCTGTGTGTCTGTGCGCGGAAGTGCTCGTCTGTGACGGTGTGATTCTGTAAGTGTGTGTGTGTTGTTGTTGTTTACTTGCTGAAAATGTGAGAATTCATCTCTCATTGCTATTCATTGCTGCACTGCCTGACCCTAGGAGCCAGTAGCAGCTCTGTTACCATAGTGACAGAGGCAGGAAGGAAGACTAGAATGCAGTGGCAGAGACGGACGGGCATCTCAGACGACATCTCCTGCACCGCACTGAAAACACACCACTCACTCACTCACACACTCTGCAGCTCAAGCAAACTGATCTGGATTTACTTAAAATCATGTTTGCTGCATGTGATTAATTGATTTGTTAATTATTTTGTTTAATGCACAGTGGTGGCATCTGGCACGAAAAAACACATTTTTTTTTTATTTTATTATTTTTAGTTTTTTATACAGACCTCCAACTGACTGGGTGACAATCACATTTTCCAGTCCTGGAAATGAAAATTATTAAAAGTTTTGGAAAATTTTGTTTTGTGTAATAAAATTGTAACACTAGTCTTCCCTGGATACCCTTTCAAGTAATGTAACGTAACGTCAAATTTATTTTCTGAAGCCGTCGTCGTAACGTAGCTCTGTTACATGTCGATGTGTGACATTTGTTTACTATCACATACATTTCTTCATTTCCTCCCTGCGCTCTGCCTCTCCCTCCATGTATGCCAACTAGCTGAGATTAAAGTTATAGGCAAGTAGGGAAAGGAAAAAACTATGGGTACTTGAAAAATCATGGAAAAGTTTTGAAATTTTGTCCATGAAAATGTGTGGGAAGCATCGGTGACATGCTTCCCAGTGTGAGTTTGTGTTGTGGACGCTGGCTCTTCATATCGTCTTTGGTCTGGACACTGAATCTGAAATACCTCATTCTTTTAATAGGCTCTTTACTGTTATATCATTATTAAACAAAGTTTCAGTGCAGTTTTGAGTATTTGTGAAAAGCCAAGAATCAGTGTTAAATGCAGCTCTGTATGCATTTCATACTTATCATTCCTCGTGTTTTCTCATGGTTACATTTTTTTTGTCTTCCTTTTTTTTCCCCAGGTTCACACAGCTTGTGTTTCACGGCCGGCCTACCTCAAGTCAGGTGGCACGAAGCTTTCTCTTGTGCAGCCTGGAAACTACAGCGTGAGAGTACGCGCCACCTCCTTGGCAGGAAATGGCTCTTTTACAGACACCACGTACTTCTTTATGCCCAATCGTAAGTCTTAACTAAACTTGCATGCCATGCATTGTTCACATGTTCATCAACATCTTAAATAATTGTTCAGAAATCTTATATGATGTCAAATAACCAAGGCTTATTTCAGCTCTGCTATTTATTTTTTGTTATCTTCAATTTTCAAAATAAAATGACCAATCACTGTCGGTGTTTTTTTTACAGCTGATCCAGGTTTAATTTGGATCGTGATGGGTCCAGTCATCTGCTTCATCCTGCTGCTGTTTGTGGGAGGTGGTGTCTTTGTGATCTTCAAGAAGAGGTAAGATCTCATTCTGGCAATCAGGAAGATCCACCCTGAGCAGATTTATCTTTTTATTAAACTATAGTAGGATTTGATGAAGAGGGTTTTCAGTTTGAATACTTTGCATTTCTGCAGGAAGGTCATCTTTTTGCAGTTTTCAGTGTCTCACATGCTTGTTTGTGGTTGTGTTACAGGCAAACAGAAGGCCCGACAGGACCTCTTATCGCCTCCTCAAACCCTGAGTACATCAGCACCAACGACGGTAAGAAGAGCTTCTTCACAAAACTGCTAAGAGCGGGAACACGATGTGCTTTTTTCTCTGCATTTACAAAGACAAGTTGAACCACATGACGATTTGTAAATGTTCACCCAAACATAATGGTGATTTGTCTCGTTTGTCTCAGTGTATGTTCCTGATGAGTGGGAGGTGCCGCGGGACAAGATCACGGTGCTCAGAGAGCTGGGTCAGGGCTCCTTCGGCATGGTGTATGAGGGAATCGCCAAGGATATCATCAAAGGAGACCCGGATACACGCGTGGCCGTCAAGACTGTCAATGAATCGGCGAGCCTGCGCGAGAGGATCGAGTTCCTCAACGAAGCCTCTGTGATGAAGGCCTTCAGCTGTCACCATGTGGTACGACACTGCAAAACGCTTCACATCCTCAGCACACAGCGAAACAGCTCTCCACGCACTCGTGAATTACAGCTTCATGTTGTTGAAACCGGCATGAACATGTATGACTCACAGAATCATGACTCGCTTGTTGTGTTGACGCTCCCATATTGACACACAGTTTGACTCCGAAAACAAATATTCACACTTGGTAAGCAGTTGTGCCTTCTGATATTATTACATTTAACAGCCTACTAAACACCAATTAAATCGCCATATGTTGTGCTGTCAGCTGTAAAAACCATGTTAAGATGCAGGGGGGAGGTTTTTATTATTTACCCACAGATGAAGAGAGAGTCAGTTTATAAATGCGTTATCCTGTCTGCCTGGTTAACAGCGAGAATGTTTCTCTTCGGCCACAGTCAGACAGAGGCTCTTTCAGCAGCCAGGGGTAAAAGCATTTTGTAATGGTTGAAGCATTTTGCTTGCTGCTTTTGCGTACCTGAGTGCATGTTTTCACTCTGTGTGCCTTACATTTTTGAACCCCTCAAGCTGAAAAAAAACTTGAACTCATAGCGGAAAACACCTAACATCATTGGCGTTCTTCTTCCTTATTCATCCTCATCCTCAGCAGATTGACCTGGGTCTGCTGTGATCAAACTAAAATCCTAACCCTAACCCTTTCACCACACATTTAAGGCTATTCATGTCCACATTTGATGATGAACAGGGCGGGAATTGTCCTTTTTATATACGTTCCCTCAAATGTAAATTACCAAAACTCTTTGGAAAATCTAATTTGAACTTTAATTGACTCATTATAATTAAGAAGTGTTTACTTGTGTTTCTAGTCAGTCAAAGTATGGGTGGTATTGTTTTGTTCACAAATGTGATTTCTTTCTTTTTTTATAGTTTATTTGCACATTTAGATATAAATTTAAAAAAAAACAGAAAAGGGACAAAAGACAGTTAACATGTGTAGGTGAGGTAAAAACAAAATGGGGTTTTTAAGAATCTCAGATTGCAAAGTAAAAATATCAATAAGAGGAAGAAATATCAATAAACATAACATCAAATAAATCAGTACTATGCAGAAATACTGCAGCCACACAACACAGCTATGATCCATACACTACCAGATATTTTTGATATCAAACCACTTTTTTCTTTATTTGTCTCTATATAGGTGCGTCTGTTAGGTGTGGTGTCTAAAGGTCAGCCCACCCTGGTCGTGATGGAGCTGATGACCCACGGTGACCTGAAGAGCTACCTGCGCAGTCTCAGGCCAGACTCTGAGGTATGTGTCACATGTTTCCCATCTCTTCAGATGGAGATAATCATAACAGTTTTGACATTTAAACACATCACCGACTGTTTTTTTGTGTGTTTTTGTAGAACAACCCCACAGGCCGTCCGCCACCTACGCTGAAGGAGATGATCCAGATGGCGGCAGAAATTGCAGACGGCATGGCCTACCTCAACGCCAAGAAGTTTGTCCACAGAGACCTGGCAGCCAGGAACTGCATGGTGGCGGAGGACTTTACCGTCAAGATTGGAGGTGCTTTGGCTTGTTTTTGTTTTGTTCTCCTCGTTGTTCGTGTAGCGAGTTTAACTCAGTTCATTTAACAGTTTAAGTACACTGAGCTCTCTCTCGTCTCTCTCTTTTTGTCGTAGACTTTGGCATGACCCGAGACATCTATGAGACTGACTACTACCGTAAAGGAGGGAAGGGCCTGCTTCCCGTCAGGTGGATGGCTCCAGAGTCTCTGAAGGACGGAGTCTTCACTGCCCACTCTGACTGCTGGTGAGTCTCAGCAGCTGTTGCGCTTTGCGTTGCTGATCACATCGCAGGTGCGTTTTGATCACGTGGTTGTGTTGTTTTATTGTCTTGCAGGTCATTTGGCGTTGTGCTGTGGGAGATCAGTACGCTAGCAGAGCAGCCATACCAGGGTTTATCCAACGAACAGGTTCTAAAGTTTGTCATGGATGGAGAATACCTGGACCGGCCAGAGAACTGCCCAGAGAGGATGTGAGTTCAAACTGTATCTCGTCTGGATAATGTGTGTCTCAGATAGGTGTCCTTGCAATGGCTTCTCTCTTATTTTTTAGTCACACCATTCTGATTACACAGTGAAAACAGCTTATAGTGATCACAGTCACAGTGAACAGCCGCCTGTATGTATCAAAAAGTTTGGGACAAAATCATTCCTGTACAAGTGCTGTTCATCTAACTTACTAACAGTTATCAAGTAGTCCCCTTTTAGAGTTCATTGTCTTTTCATTCCTGATGACATATGGAAAAACACTTCTGTGATACGGTGTAGCTAACTGAGGCTGGCACCAAGCGCACGCTGAAATCATGACGGGGAAGCAAAATGCATATTTTTCAATGAAAAACATAGTTTTATCAGCTAATGGCTGCTAGGGATGGAGAAAGAAAACAAATGCACGCGGTGAACAGCAGCTACGGTCAAAGCCGCTCAGTCACATTATGACACAGCTGTCCAACATTTTGAAACAGTTAATACAATTCAGGGTATAGTGAAGCTGTCCTTTCATTACTATAAATGAAAGTAATACATGTACATATGTCAATTAGATAGTAATCTGCGTAAAAACAAAGGAAAGAAAAGAACATCAGTCATACTAATCATCTGCTTACAGCGATCAGTTCGACCCAGACAGACATGATCACTATAAAGGCAAAATACAGCAAACCAACATCAAAGAACTAGTGGTGATGAAGGCCGACTGCTGCATTGCCTCACATCAACTGTTTCTATCCCAAAAAGATGTGTTTAAACACACTGCAAAGACTACAGCCAGCTAGCACGCACACTCTGTGCCAACCAGGAGATTAACTGCCATCAGCAGCAGGCAGCGGTAGTTTGTATTTGTAGTTCAAAAAGGGAAATCTGAAGACCGATAGGACAGATTCAAGACTCTAGTAAGCACATTAAAAAAGCAAAACATTATGTTGAAAGAACAAAGGATATTTACCATGCACCAGCGAACATAACACAAACAGTTAAAAAAACATTTCTGCTAAAGAGCTTAATGGCTAAAGAATTAATCTTGCCTAATATAAAGAGTTTGTTTCGACCTTACGCCCTCTCGACTTTAGCTGTTTGTTTTCTTTCCACACTTCATGTTTCTCCTCGAGCACTGAGCTGAGCCGCCAGTCACAGCGATTTCATTCATCAATGGTTTCTGTCGTCTGCAATGCCAATTCAGCATGCTGAATCAGCAAAAATAAAGCTGGCAAGGGTCGACCAATGTCCACAGTGCGGGACGCACCACAAAACCTTGGGCAACAGACTAGCGGTCGACACATTATCTGTCTGCCGATTGTCTGCGTCGGCGTTTGATTTTAAGGATTGCCAAAAACATAAATTAATTAAAAAGTGCAGAGAAAGTGTCAGCATGGGAGGAACTTTTACTTTGTAAAACCTCAGAGAGCTATTTTTAATCCTTCTTTTTTTTTTGTTTAGATTTTTCACTTGACTTTATAAAAAAAGTTGCAGCGAACTTGCTGTTTATGAGGTTGAAAATCTCAGTTTTGATAAAACATTTGCCAAAGGCTTTTAAACGTAGTTTTGTGTTGAAGTTTGTTATATTCCAAATTCTAAATATTGACAGAAAGATGTAATTTTTTATTGTAAATGCATATCGGTTCCAAATATTGGCTATCAGTCTCATTAACTACTAAAAATCAGTATTGGTATCGGCCCTGAAAAACCAATATCAGTTGACCCCTATAACAGACGCTCGCTGACAGCCCGACGTTAACAAAAGCCGACTTTCAGCCGAGGTTTCAGCTGCGCTTCTTATGCCAAAAGTGATGTGTTCAGCACACGTTGACACAGAAGATAATTTGATCTCTCAAAACTTTTAAGATAGCTTAATTTGGAAAAAATAAAAAGAGTGTCAAACTGTAAACCTGGGGTCATTTCCTACTGCTTCCTGCTGCATTAAAGGTTTCTACCGTCTTCATCTGAGGCTAAAACTTGTACCGTTACAAACGTCTTCATACATTTATGTTACATCAAACTTACACATTTTGTCTCACGGGGCCTATTATGTGTCTGGAAAAGTTGTCAGCGCTCCCTCTGTTTTTGAGTATGTTCAGGCGGTCGACTGCCTCATTGAATAAGAATAAAATTAGACAGAATGTAACACAGTACAGGAGTGATACCCGAGGCAAGCGTTGGAAGTTTACATTTTAATGTCTCTTTATCGTCTCTTTCAGGCACAGCCTCATGCAGATGTGTTGGCAGTACAACCCCAAGATGCGGCCGATGTTCCACGAGATCATCGAGATGCTGCGGGAGGACCTGCACCCGTCTTTCCAGGAGGTCTCCTTCTTCTACAGTGAGGAGAACAAAGTCCCCGAGACAGAGGAGTATGACCTGGACCTGGACAACATGGAGAGCATCCCACTGGACCCGTCGTCATACTCCCAGAGAGAGGAGAGCTTAGGCAGGGACAGCGGGCCCTCGGTGGCCCTGAGGGGGAACTATGAGGAGCACGTCCCCTACACACACATGAACGGTGGCAAGAAAAACGGACGAATCTTATCGTTGCCCAGATCCAGCCCTTCCTAACATTTCCTGTTTCCTTAAAGAACTCGTTAAACCTTCCCTTCCCATCCTCCTTTCTCTTCCAGTCCATTTTCTTGTGTATCTTTCATGTTCCTCTCGTCATTTTCTAATGATTTTCTTATTCTTGGAGAAGCCCTTCAAAAACGACACAGATCTCAGGACTTTTTATTTTCTTCCTCATGGCTGCCGCACACAGGCAAGCAAGGGATGCAAACATGGTGTAACACTTTTTTTTTTTAACTTCCTCCACAACACATCGGACTATTACCATATTACCTATCTATTGTTTTTATTCACTATTGCCACGTTTCCAGGACTCCTTGTGATGGAAACAGAGAAAAAAAAAAAAACTGTGAACACAACAAACCTTAGACAACCAAGAAGGCTGCTTTTGCTCAATCTCCTCAAGACTCGTCCCTCCTTCTCTCCCCACCAATCTGCATTTCCACATTTCTGTGCTTTTTTTTTCCAAGTGAAATCTTGTTACTCAGATAGTGGCCTTTTTGTACGTGGCCTATAAACAAAGACAAGTGTCTATCAACGCTTATACTAATTTCCTTTTGAACAATGACTTAATCAGTTTGGAAACGGTGGGATGACTTTCAAAGACTTGATCCTAGAACAAACATCTTATTCCTAGAGGAATGGGTTTTTTTTCTTTTTGTTTTTGTTTTATTATTTTTTTTGTTCTGCAGAATTCCAAACTACACACAGATTCATCGGGTGTTTGGTGAATAGTTTTAATTTATTTGCTTTTATTGTTCTTTTCTCTTTTCCTCTTCTCTTTCTCAGTTTTATTTCTGTGTCCTCACTATATGGCTGAAGGATATTTAAACAGTTAAGAATTGGACAAAAGAGTTCCTCAGACTGACCAATAGCTGCTGCTTTGATATATTTTAGTGGGTATAGAAATATATAAATATATATAATATATATAGTATATATGGAATATTGGTATTTGTTTACCAATATTTTATATATAATATATGACATATTGATGTTTTCTTTGTAAATAGTTCATATTTGTAATATTTTTCATCAGAAGCTTTGCTAGCATTTTGTTTTGACAGGTTTTCTTTCAGGTTTTTTTTTGGTTTTTTTTCTTATTTTTATAGCCCCAAAAATCAGACTAGTCTACCATCAGTGCTCGCTGTGTCTTAGACCTCCAGTCCCCCATGAACTTTCGCTCGGTGTGGATGGGAAAGGAGAAAAGCCCCAAAATATTGTCAACTCACTGCATCATTTTTTATAAAACCCGTTCCCACTCAGAGCTGTCAATATTTCGAGGCAACTTTACTACAACAACGGCAAAAAAGTTACAAAAAAAAGAAATAACCAAAAAAAAAAAAGCTTTATAAAAGGGGGATGAGGTCTTTGTGGGTGGAAGTGCACCTGATGTGTGTTTGTCTCCATGTTTGCTGTCTCTCTGGTCAGATCACGCTGGGGCTGAGGTCTTTTAGTGTTTGTTATCTCAGATTTATCAAGTCTCTCCGTGACTGGGCTCTTTGTGAAGTTAGGGAGTGCGGAGAGCTTCGCCTGGTGATTGTACTTCCTTACGTTGGCGTGACGGTGACGGCTTTTCAGTTGCGTCTGTGCTCCTTGGATCAGGGCAGGGTGGGAAATTAACACCAGTGAAGCGACGCCCTTATTTCTCTCATCTTTGTGTTTTATAATCAGCGCTAAACGCCCTCATTATTTAAATCGGAGAGCAGTAGCAGCATTCTCTTCATCTGACCTGAGATCTGGCACAGTTCAGGACCTCAGCGTTAGACGAAGGCTCCATTCACACATTGCATTCTCCTCTCTTTGACTGCATTTACATGCACACTATTACTTAACATATGACAATACTCTGAATTTGATACTGTTTGTTTAAACTGCATATTTGTTAGGGTTTTCCGAATTAGGCCTTTTTTTTTTTTTACACAAATGTAGCATTTCCCAATAAAGACGTGCCAGTAATATTCAGCACGTTCAGAATATGCATCTCGATCGGAGTTTTTACTGCAGTTGCACAGTTGGCCTCTTGTCTGTTTACGATTGGCTCTGTGCGTTATCATGGATGCGAGTTTGTAAGGCTGTTCAGTAGAAATGCATGCCCAAAAGAAAATCCCAACATTTCTTATTGGTAGGAGAATCACACTTACTTTTAAACATTAAGAAAGACTTGGACATCGATCAGGTTTTTGCAAATATTGTAAGGCTGACCCTTTCGAGAAGGTGGTTAAATGAATAAAGGAGGGGAGCTGTGTTTGCACTGTCTAACAAGTCCAAAAAAATTTGATGCAAAATTGGCACAAGCGGCTCCAGCTGTTCTACTTTAACATATTTTGAGGTTTACATGCACGGGAACATCAGAGGAATATTCATTTTCATTCGAACAGCTCAGTAGGAATATTGTCATATTTTGTGCATGGAAACGCAGTCTCTGTCGTTCTGTTAGTTTTGCTCTGCACCACACACACCTGCACGCTCTCTGCCTCCTCACTCTTCCTGAGGCTTCCCATTGGCTGCCGAACTCACTGCTCAAAATCAGGCTGTTGGAAATTTCCACGTTTTGTGGTCGAGGGGCTAGAGAGAAATACGGAAAGTTCCAACTGTGTTCAGAGTCCACAGCAGGCAGTGGAGAGAGGGGCAGCCTCTGTCTGCGTCTCTCTGCCTTTATGAGCGAGAGAGAGGGAGTGTGTGAGTGATTGTTAATCCTATTATTCTCTCTGCTATCACATGCAGTTAGGCGGCCAGGACACGGTGTGCAGCAGCTATTTTGCTCAGGTCTGACATTCCAGGGTTTAGTTGGAACTGCTTGTTCCCTCTCGCCCCCCCTCCCTGTTTTGCCTGCCTGCTGGCAAAGCTGATACCATCACCACACCTCATCAGATCCACAGCACACACACGAAAGACTTTGTTTTTCCTTCTTAATGATCAAATGTCTGAAGTTCGTCCCTCCTGCCGGGAATCGAAACATTCCTGTCAACTGCGCCCGTACACAGAAAAGTTAGTCGTCCTCATCGCTGACCCCTCATCGCGATCACGAATTCACTCTGACCTTCATTCAGAGCCCGTCAGAGTTTCACAGCAGATCCTCTCTCACTCTCTAGCCACAGCAGTCGATGACGTGGGAGGTGATAGTCTGCAGACTTTTTTTTTTTTTTTTTTTTTCTGGACACACAGACCAGTGTGGTTGCCAATCTAGCCGAACAGCATTCAGCACTTATAGTATAGCCAAAGTGTTGGCAGCTTTCTGTCAACAACGAAAACCCACAGAATCAGTCAGAGAAAGCAGAGAAGCTGCCTCCATATTTTACCAGTGCCTTCTAAAACCCAGAGCCACGTCCAGGCTAGTTATATTGGCTAGTAACACACACACACACACACACACACACACACACACACTGCACAGGCCTCTGTGCTCTCTTTGTGTTTCTTTGCATGAGAGACAGAAATCGAAGCTTGTAAGCTTGTTTGTAGGGTTACAACTTTGTTTCTTGCTGGAGAAGTCTTCGGGGCAGTTTTTATTTTATTTTATTTTAATTTTGTAATTTTTGGTTTCAGCTTGTTGCCAGCGTAAGGTTTGAACGCTTATGTTCACCTCATGCTTTGGCGGTGACACTGTGGATTGGCCAGAGTCTGTGCTGTTATGCACTCAGAGGCGCCTGAGGTAATGATGTAGATTTTAGCTAATTATTCTGAGGAGTTACAATCTTGGGCTTTTGTACTTTGTAAATAATCTGTGACATAGTTTGGAAAATAAAAGCAGAAAAAAAAGATTCGAAAAAAAAATCCGAAGCCCGTCAGTTTTGCGTACATGACAGAAAAACGGTGGAGCTTGGCTGTGTCGCAGTTTCACACTATGTACTAATACTAAACTCCTATCTTATGGTATACTGTTTTGGCAGTGAGTACATCTTTGTACTTCATTTTCCGGCATAAACACACTACAGTTAGAATTAGTATGTCGTTTGGAAGCGGGACATGGCTCTCGTCTCCACCTTGACCTTGGTTGCTTATCTTGTGGTGGTGTTCACACACATATGCAATTTTTAATTAAGATGGTGCCCATATCTTTGAAATACCAGATATTTATTTTATTATGATCATTGTCATTGTATAAGAAGAACACAGTTAGCTTTTTAGTGGAGCATTTTTAAGGTGTTTTGAGAGTGGCGCGACGTAAAAGCCTAGTTTGTTATTGTACAGGTGGAGTAGCTGGTGGCGAGCAGCAGGAGTTTGTTAGTTATTTAGTTAGTTAGCGAGTAAGTAATTGTCGTCGTCTTTGTGTTTGGCCAGAGTCTACCTCAGTGCATATGGAGGAATCAGTCTAAAGAGCCTAAATCATCCCCGTCAGTCTCTCAATATCCCGTCAAGTCAAATTATATCAAACATTACCAACACTGCTGATGAATTCCTTTCCCCTCCGCCTCCTCGCAGTTTTCTCTTCTTCTTGTGTCCCGGGGGAAGCAGCCGTTGACCCCAGCAGTATGTGGATATTGTTGGGAGCTTCATATTTTGGCCCTTTTTTGTTTTTGAATTCCTTTGTTTTAGGGTCATTGGTTTAGAGTCCAGAGCTTTCAAGATATACAAGTATGATTTTCACTCGTAGTGCTTATTAAATATGGAACATGAGGCAGTAAATTGGCTTTATGGACAGTCTATAGTTTTCATTGTTGCATTACAGTTGACTCACGAGAGGCTCCCCCCGGGCGCCAGGAGAAGCAGCGAAGCTTTATTACGTGTGTTCCTTGTTTGTATAATCACCAATCATGTGGACTGTATGTAGTGGCAGCTCTACTGGTTTCTGGAGATGTGACATTAGCACGAGTCAAAACAAAAGAGCGTCTCTTGGCTTTCAGTGCATATCTGTGATCACCTACATGCAGCCAAGGCTAACCGCGCTCAGCCCTGGACCCTCATGCTTTTTCAAACATCACATCTAACCTGTTGTCTGGCAGAAAGCCCTACTCTTCCTCAGTCTGTCAGTCTGTCTCTTTGTGGTGAAAACAGTTAGATCCCATGTCTCCTCCGGTCGGTATTTGTCTGTTTCTCTGTTCTGATTTTTTTTGTTTTGTATGTATATTTTTTCTACTGTGAATATCAAGAGATGACCTTTATTTTCTGTCAATGCCATGGATTGGGTCTGTTTTGGCTGATCAGGACAATGATGTCTGGGCTGGTTAAAAAGTTTTAAAGAGGAGGATGCTCCCCCCTCTGCAAAGGAGAAAAAAAAAAGCTGGACTGGGACAATCCTGTGTGCCATAAGAACTATTAACAGACATGAAATCTAGATTGTAACTTTTTGTCTCAGGGAGGCGGCCTGATGCTTTGTGGTTGGAGGATAAAGAGGACGAGGAGGAAGAAGAGCTACCTACCTACCTTTTATCTACTCTGACTGAAGCGCAAGTTCTCAGCATCCTTGCAAAAAGCAAAATGGAGATGATAAGTCCAAGGACAAGTTTTCAACAACAAAAACCCAAACACCCTTTTTTCATGAATCTGAAATCTTTCTGCCCCTTTAATGATAATCAGGAATCCTCCGCTCTCTCTCTGGCGTGATGTGGTTTGGACTGCCCTCTAGCGGTTGGATGGGAGTGTTGCAGGTCAGGGGTGGCAAAGCAAACAGGGCCCCCGACCCATAGTGCCTTGCTCAGACTAACGGCCCGCCTGACCCCTCCCACCCAGTCCACTCCCCTTTAGAGCAGAAGCGTGTCTCCACCAATCACTAAAGAGGATTTTCCAAACATTAAAATGAAAACAGAAATCATGTATTTATGCATTCTTTGTTCTTTAGTTGTAACTGCAGAGAAAATACTGTATTTTGGATCATGACTGATGATTTTTACCAAAACATGTTGAACTTGTGTCTCTACTCTGCTAAACTCTGGCTTGCTTTGTGCATGGAAAATGAATTATCTTTACCAGCAGATAGCTTGATCATTTGATGCTTACTGATTTTGCTTCTCATCATCAGTCTGTTTTTGACAGCATCGCCCCAAACGCACATGCAGAAAGCCGTGATTAGCAACAAGTGATTGCATTACAGTTTGGGGGATTTCCATTTGAAATGCACTCAGTTGTTCCTTGATTTTGAAAACGAAAATAAATGAACTGATTAATAAGCTCTTAACTGTAAATAGCAGCAGATCCTCTTTGACCCCCTGGGAAACGAAAGCACTTGATTTTTAGGGAAGTTTAGGTTTGTTTTGTTGAACTCTGATGACCTGAAACGCGGTTGGACAGAGCATGCTAGTAATGCAGCGCAGGGTGAGAACAAAGCATTGTATGTATTATTGTTTTGTTTTAAAGAAAAGAAAAAAGTATTACATTTTAGAGATGTTGATTTCTATTTTTTTTAGCCAAAGTATGGAGGGCAAATACAATTACTTTTTCTGACTGTAAACTTTTACTACTCTTGTACATTATGAATTTAACATTGTTATCAATGTGTATATAACTTTTTTCTAAATTTAAAGATAGCTTTGTTTTCTTTTTTTTTTTGTTTTTTTTTGTTTTTTTCATGACACAACCCACTACACAGAAAAGAGCAGAGTCAAGTCTGTCAATGTATTTAACAGGAGCAGCACAACTCCGGTCTGAGGGCTTAACCCTGTGTAACAAGACATAAAACAGTACGTGGCCTGAAACGTTTCGCAGTGAACCCTGCTCTTAATCCGATGCATGCTCTGAATGTCGTCATGCATTTCAACCACCCCGCCCACAACAGCATGTCACCCATAAAGCCTTTCTCGTGTCACAAATACGTCACCTATCACAGATGTTGTATGAAATTGTTTCTGACAAAAGGCGTGTGTTTAGTTTGCAAATGTTTTTTTTTTTTTGTTTTTTTTTTTGTATGTGAAAAACTGGAAAAGACCACTGCACATCCTTTTGAAGAAGAGGAAACACGAGTGATAAAATCCTGAATAAGCTAAAAAAAAATAAAAGAAACTTTACTGATGGTTAAACAACCATACATCTTTAAGTTTAGACTGTAAAGCTGGAGGTGTTTTAGGAATTGTTAGACATTTTGGGAAATACATTTATTTGCTTTTTGGTGATACTTACATGAGAAGATTTATACATGGTGAATGAATAACTGCAACCAGCAGCCGGTTAGCTTTAGCTTAGCACAAAGAGTGGAGATGGAGGGAAACAGCTAGCCTGACTGTGTCCAACAAAATCTGCCTACCACCTCAGATGTGAATCATAACGCAATACTATCACGATACAGAAATCACTATACAATATTATTTCAGTTCCAAACATTTTGCGATATGCTGAATACTGCAGAAAATATCTGCAATATAGTGTGATTAATTACTAACTGCAAATTATGTCCCCAAAGGAAAACTTTATCAACTTCTGTTTTATCTCAAAATATTTTTGGTTTCAGCTAAATGTATTAGTGGACAGAAAAAAAAATCATTTTATTATTTTAGAAGGCCCACAAAATTTTAATTTGTATTTGCAATATTAATAATTCATATAATAAAATACCTTGTGTCTATGTATTGATACAATATTGCCATGCAAAATATTGCAATACTGTGCAATACTGTATTAATTTTTCCCCCCCCACCCCTACAATTAACACACTATATTTAAAAATTGAGTTTAAAACATCAATTTGCCTAGAGTTCCCACGGTCATGAAAAACCAGTAGAATCAGTTAAATCCTTAAAAGTTTTGGAAAAGTCATGAAACTTTGTTGTGTTTAATAAAATTGTTGTTATTTTCCGTGGATAGCTTTCCACATAATATAACATAATGGCAATTTTATTTTCTGTAGTTGCTGAGGTACCATAGCTAATATATTAATATATATAGCAAACTAGACTTATGTTTCAATCTGATGTGTTTGAATGAGATAAAAATAATGTGACAGTGTGATTTAACATGTAAGGTCATGAATCCCAAAATTTGTGTACCCACTACTACTTTTAAATTGTACTGTGTTTTTGAGACTTTTCCTGATTGCCCAAACTCAAAAAAATTGCCCAAAAAAAATATTTTTTAAGCTTTACTTTTTGTCAGAGTAAGAAAAAAGGTGTAATATAATTTAGTGAACTTTAAATATATTTGAAGGCAGATGTTGTTATGGTTGGACAGAACCAGGCCAGCTGTTACTCGGCGCCTGGCTACGCTCACTCGCTACGAGCCTTCACATGTAACAGAAACATGTGAAAGCGACACCGTTCTTCACATCTAACTCACTTTGGGAAAATGTATTTCCCAAAATGCCAAACTTTTCCCTTCAAGGAGGCTCAGCAAACACCTTCAGCTATGAATGAATTAAGTACTGTCTGTCAGTAGTGTGATGATGAACTGTTCATATTTGTGTTTAGGGAGACGGACGCCATTGTTTAAAGATAGACCGTAGACGGGGTGTTGCAGGTGTGATGACAAATCTGAAGAAAAAGCTTCTTCAGTTTGAAGAGTCATCAGTCGGTCCAGTGGTCTGCTCCAGTTTACACACCTTATATTTATCTCTATCCTGTTCCCTGTGCTGTACGTTGTTTAAATCAGTGGACTTGTGTCTGTGTCGTCCTCTGTTGGAGTCTTTACCACGGCTTTCTTTGTCTCTGATCGCTGCTCCTCCTCTTCCTCTCTGTGTCCTTCGCGTCTTTCTCTCCTCAGTGCACATAGGTGGTCCCCAGAATGCTGTGTGTAGTCTTGCAGGATACCTCTTTATTAATGTCATTTATTGCCGATGAATATGCTGATGTATTAATTTTGGGATATGTTGTGTATACATTATGTTGAGACATCGTTGCAGACAGCAGGTGTATATGTGTGTATGTACAGTCCAAAAAAAACCCCCCCAAAACCCGCAACCCACAGAGAACGCTTCATCCATCACACTGGATCCAAATGTGCCATTATCTTTATGTATCACATATATCGACATATTGAACACACACAACACACACACACAGAGACAGAAATACATGCATAGTGTACAGGATCAAAAATGTGCCATGACTAAATGAACGCTTGACAATTTATTTTTTCTATGTTTTCAAAGGAGAGCCAAGTAGTGACATGTACAGAAAATGTTGCAATGATATGAAAATAAAAATCTTGCTGTGTGTAAATTATTCAACAATTAACTGTTTATATTAAAATTATGAATAAAATTATTGGAGAATATTTGTCTTCTTGTGATCATTAATCATGGACTAAGGCACGCAGGCAGAAAATTCTTTCATCTTTTAGCCATATGAGTAAGTGTTATCACTTCAAGGATGAAGACTGAAGACGCTGTTTAAAGCTATGAAAAATAACTCATAAACTGAATGTTAGTAGAGATTTATTTTTGTCACCAGTCGAGGAAAGCAACAAAGTAGATTCTTCCAATATGAGTACAGTATTGAGGTACTTTATTTCCATTTTTGTTACTTTATGCTACATTTGTCTGACAGCTGTAGTTTCTGTTATTATATTGTCACCTTAGAATTATAAGCCTCAATCTTACATTTTTTTTTGTCAAAATTGAGTTATTCATATGTTCTTATTCTGTGACAACTCATTAACAATACAAGAGGTGTTGTTTAAGTTACATGCATTTTTGGAGTTTTTATTTAGAAAATAAAAACAGGTTTGTATCATTTATGTTATTTGTAATGCAAAACTTTGAAGGTGAATAACTTCAAAGTGCTCAGAACGCAGACAAAACCGTATAATTCTAATGTGACAGTGTAACACAGGCAAAATATATTTTTTTTACATAAAACACAGGATTACTTTATAAATAATTCGTAATTTATTTAGTCCCTTGCCTGATATTAAAAGGCATCACACAATAATAAAAACAATACAATATGAAGATAGAGTATGTACAATGGTTAAGACAAACAACATTAAGATAAAAAAGCACACAATATAGTTAAACATGAATAAGTATAAACAACACAATTTAACAATATGTGTGGATAAAATCCAAATAGCAGATGATTGCTTTATAAAACTACCCGACAGTGTTTTAACCCATTCAGGTCCTCCTTTCATTCCAGTGGATGGGGGAAGTTTAGATGATTTGTTTGACTCTGTGCAAATGCACAAACTTATTTGATTGGATGTCCATAATCCAATCAAAGTGTGCCACATCATCTAAAGTGGACTGCAGTAGCCCTTTAAAACAAGCATGGCTGGAGGAGGTAAGGACAGAAACAGGATGAGATTATGGATATAACACTGAGTAAAGCTGAGGGAAAAGGAATAATGAAAAGAAATACTGAAAGAGCGACAGTACAGTTGGGATACTGGAAACACAACACGACACCCATATGCAATACAGCAAGAGTGGATTTTTTATATTTATTATCAATTATATTTCTTTCACTTTGACTTAATTTAAAATGTAAAATTGTATTGTATTGTAAATTGTGTTTCAGGGGAAGACATCAGGCCCCGCAGCTCATTCACGTGAGTCTCAACGTTCATTCAAAGATGACGAGCAGAGAAACAGCGACTAAACCACTATAAACACAGCTAGTTCCTCCTAACCCAGTTTCTCAGAGCCGTGCAGACAGTTGCAAAACATGAAGATGCAAACAGACTGATGAAAGTCAGAATCTTGAATGCACTGCCTCAATGTTATCTGAGCTGCTGAGTCTGCAGCACAAAGGTTTATTGTCAGGTCACTCATTGTCAACACAAGACTTCACAAACACTTCTGCAATAGCACTCAGCTACCATCGTAAGCTGCCACAACACATTTTAAAGCAGCAGCAAAGTGTGAAACTGTACGTGTGGGCCATTCAGCAACCCTTTGCTCTCAGCTGCACAGAACGAGAAAAAAAGAGGAAGCAGGGTTGAGACCTTGTTGCTGGCTGCTGGCTCTCTGCAGTCAGTGAGAGGGCGAACCCAACGTTCACGCAGTCAGACCTGAAGGACTTTAAACCAACTTTTCTCCCCTCTTGTGCCTCATTTTGGTGAACAGAGAGGACGTACATGCTGCCATCTGTCACCCACCATCAAATGTAAGTAGAGTTTCTGTGTTTGAAAGTGATCTGCACACTTGGGCCCAGACCTTAAGCTGCATGTGTCTCTGCATTCTTAGAAAGGTGAGGTGTTTCTCTGCAGTAGAGTTCTTGTTTAGCACATTTCCTTGCCTCCTCTGTGCCAGCGCTCTGCCTCCTCTGTCTGTGGGAAAGTAAGAAGACTTTTCCACTTGATGTGCAGTGAGCTGAACTTGACAGTCATCCGTAGTTACACTTGCGCAAATTAAGAACCACAATGGTTGCAACAATTGTCAGGCTCTATGTCTAGTAGCAGTAACAGATCTTCTCTCTGCTATACGATAATTGCCCCTTTTCACAGTTTCTTAAGCTTTTTTTTTTTTTTTTTAAGAGACTTGACTTGCTTTACTTCCCAGAAGATATGATGGCTTGTGCCACAATGACTCAGAATAAGAAAAACACCCTGCATGTTTCATTGCCCTATAGTTTCATTGCGTGTACTTCCTTCTCTTTTTGTTTTTCTGCACTATTTCCCTGAAACAATGACATCTTTAAACTGGCCTGGAACAGTAAAACATGCTTTTTTTTTGAGGCATTTAACTGAGATATTTGACTATTAAAATACAGTTTTCTTCCCTTTAATACCCCTCTGCTCACTCCTGTGTTACTCCAAACACCCATTTCTGATCTCCTCCTTAGTCTCTTGTCATCTAGCAATCTTATAAAATATTAACAGTTTAGATCTATCGAAAGTTTTTTTTTAATAAACTAGGATCCACTGATTGTTGGAACATGTATGCGTTAAGTTATATATCCAAAGCAAAATGCCTCCTTTTCCTTTCCACTGCCTCCTTTTTTTGCTCTCCTGCTCTGTTTCTCTCTCCACTGGAGTCTTTGGAAAGGTAATCCCCAACCAGCAGCTCCCTCTTCCTTCCCTCCTTCTCTTTCTCGACTCCCCTCCCTCTGTCCCTCCTCTCTTCTCCTGCCCTCTCCTCTCCTCTCCTCTCTCCTCTCCTCTCCTCTCTTCTCCCCCCTCTCTCTTCCTCTCACTGGGTGCCAGAGCTCCAGTGTGAGCGAGCTCCAGTTCCAGCTGGCCTCCCCACTGTTCTGCTCTTATGGCGGACTCTCCTCTTAACAACTCCTGGCCGTCCTTCTCCAAACTCTGGATGAAGAGATGGTCCTTCAAGAGAGGTACTGCTTTTACATTAAGTGTACATATTTGGGCGTTTTTGGATCGCTGGGCAGCACAGAGGGAATATTGAGAGGGTAAAACTGAAATTAGAGACGAGTCTTCATTCAGTAGAGGTCATGGACTGGTCTGGATTTGACCTCAAGAAGATGTGCTGGCTGTTGTTTAATATCTTGACCTGATTGGGGCTCGTGGTGAGCAAAAGTTGCAGTGGATCAGATGAGATTTTTTTGCAAAGTTCAGTGAGTCATTTCTAACCTGGTGCATTGTTTGAAATGTGAGAATGCACAAATGCCACCATGCATCTGTAACTGCAAGCTACCATTTAAACTGATGATGCTGGCTATAGTGCAGCTACTGTAACCTGTAGAGCCTAAATTAAGTTTGTTTTTTTAAAGGGATATTTGGTGGACTATTGATGTGATTTTAAGTAATTCTATGAAGTAAGACCAGAGAAAGAGACAGAAAAGTGGAGCTTTATGCACATTAGAGATGCTACAACTCTTATTTTTTTGTTGATGTTTCTCCATAACACACAGAGCTTGAATTATTTCATGCTGTCTGTACTCATGCTGTTGTCGTCAGAGGAAGATGATGTTTTTTGGAGACATAAAGAAGCCATGTGGGACGCTTCCATTTTGCTTCAGCCGTGGTGTCTGTGTAGCTCAGGGCTTTGAAACAGTAGTTGGACGAATTTCTGATCAAAGAGGATCTGTGAGATGACAGTTGTTTTGATGTGCGCTTCAACCTCAGATCTAACGGCCTCTGTGTTCTGTTTTCACCTGCACACAACATCTGACACACACACACACGCACATGCACACGCACACGCACACGCACACGCACACACTTATACACAAGTCTGTTAATCATCCAGGTACTGATTGGTCACTTTGACCTTAATCTAAACACATTATTTGAAGTATTGAATATTTTATTTCTGTTCGACGAGTTACAAGTGTGATCTTTATCTTGTCATCTGTGGTTTTTGTAGTTGGGTAATCTATAGTGTGTGTGTGTGTGTGTGTGTGTGTGTGTGTGTGTGTGGTCAGAATGACCATACATGAAAAGATGTACTCTTGTCTCTGTTGAAAACACATCTGCGTTATCATAAACCCATCATGTACATATAATCAACTGACTGTATCATAAGATGCCTGAGTTCCTCGTGTTATTGTCATGTAGATTTACCAACATATGTGTACAGTACGCTGTGTAGTCATGTGCCCTCATTTCCTTTTTGTCACATTTGTTCAAATGGCTTCCGTTTTGCAATGCTTATCAAACAGGGTTTACATAATGTAGCACTCCAATCTGTCATTTACATTCTGCATGATGAAAATAACACCTCTTGTGCAGAATTGAATATAAACTGACTTATTATTATAGAAGTAGAGGATTTTTATAGATTTAAAGCTGTGCTTACTTCATTGTAATTGCTTTTCTCTGTTAGTTTTAACAAAATACTAAACTGTTTTATAACAAAATCCTGCAGCACTGGGACAGTCATCAACAGTTTTGTCATGAGAACAATCCTCGCAGTTTCCCACTTAACAGTTTAAAGGTCCAGAGTTTAGGATTTGGTGGCATCTTGCTGCAGAAATGTGAACTCGAGCCCCCTGACTTGAACTCAAGTCAGACTCGTGTTACAAATTTGGTGACTATAGACTCGACTTGCAAAACTCATAAAAGACTTCCAGCTCCACTTGCTTTAACGCCAATATCTGGGGACTTCACTGGGACTTGAGCCTTTTGGCATGAAAATACCTGATGCCTTCTCCCATGACGATTTGGGAGGCAAAAGTTTCAGACATTTTTCCAGTATGAGATGAACTAAATACAACAAAACAGGACAAAAACACACAATTAATTCAGGTGTGGTAGGCTACTGGTTAAATGGCTGTATGCTG
Organism: Plectropomus leopardus; assembly: GCF_026936395.1. Taxonomy (NCBI): domain Eukaryota; kingdom Metazoa; phylum Chordata; class Actinopteri; order Perciformes; family Serranidae; genus Plectropomus; species Plectropomus leopardus. The sequence continues at coordinate 22,452,849 of NC_142180.1, read as the reverse complement.
TAAGAGTGCACTGTTGATATTTTTTAAAAATAATTAAGCTCAGTCACACTTGCTTTAACAAAGCAACAAGTAAATATAATTTTTAAAAAAGCATTCTTTAAATTTGTAGGCTATTGTTAATGTGTCATTGCATTTGGTGAAGAGTGCAATATGACTTGGGACATGAAACTCAAAGTTTAGATTTTGGGGCTTGAGTCTGGATTTAGCAGTCTTGACCTCCGACTTAAATTGGGATTTGCCTTCTTTGACGAGGAACTTTTCATACTTGACTTGGGAATTTTGTAAATTTAATTTGTTTGACATTACATTTGGTGAAGAGCGCAATATGACTTGTATAGGCCTCAAAATTCAAAGTTTATTTTTGACTTGGGACTTTCCTGCAAAGTCCTGAGACTTACTTGTGACTTACAAAACAATGATGTGGTCCCACCTCTGCCTAGCAGTGCGATTGCAGAACTGAAACTTCGTCTTTGTGCCGAGCGTGTAGGAGAACTACAATGCCCAAATCGAAAACATGAAAGTGTGAATGTCCCTACCTAGAGCCATTGTTTGATTTGTCCTTTCTGGGCAACCGTAGAACAACATGGCAGACTCTGTGGAGGAGGTAAGGAAAACACACAACGATTTTCAGGAAAACATAGTTTTACTGCCAATATAACCCCCCAAATGCTACACACAGGACTTTAAAGTTGCACAGATTTCAGTATAATAGATTAATTAGATTAAATTAGATAGATTAATTGAAGGGCATTCGTCAGGCCAAGTCAAGTTAATTTTACTTATGTAGCCTCAAATCAAAACCAAGATAAGGAGAGAGTCCACAAAACAGAGTAGAAAGAAGTTACAGTTGCAGAATTATAATGCAGAGAAAAGAGGAACAAAATCAAACATAAAAAAAAGAATACAAAGAACATGAAGTATTGTTTTGAGTAAACAATAACTGTAATAATTCAAAGAGTTTTAGGGGAGGTGTTGATATAATTTGGTGATTTACTATTTGATAATACTCATTAGTTTTAGTAGCAGACCACCCTTTGTTATGTGGAGCCAAACTGTGGGGAAAACAGCTGACTATGACAGTGCCAAAACGGTTATGGAGACACACACCTGAGCATGCACTCACACACAGAGACGCACACACTGATGTTTCATCCTTGTGTGATGTATTAGCAGATATGAGAGGCCAACCATAAAAGGCTACAGCGGCACTACAAGACAGCATCAAGCAGCCACTGCAGTGTCTGTACCGAGCGTCTGAGTTTACACTTAACACGAGTGGGGTTTGGACGCAAACAAATTCTCCCTCCAGCGGGGACACTGCCATCCCCGCAGCCTCAGGCAGTGATTTAGTAATATAGAAAATAGATCTACACTGTCTGTCTGTGTGTTTATGTGAGAGCATCTCTGGCTGTCGCGCTGAAGCAGGGGGGAGTGGATGCTGCTGGTTTATAGCAGGACATGGTGCAGGACTCAGAGTGGGGCCCAAAATCTACACACCACACTACCTGCGGTCGAAGAGCGAGCCATACAAAACAATCTTTACACACACACACACACAAACACTCAAATTAAAACAGTCGCAAATAATGTTAGAATTATCTGCAATAAAATATCTCTAACTTCAAGTTGTGTTGCCGTTAGTAAGCAGGGCCTCTGACTCAGATAAAAACGCAGGTCTGCTGATGCGATGACCATCTGGGCTGAACTCACAATGGAAGTGAGTGTGATGACGTCCAATGATTTAAAAGTTGTGACAGCAACATGAACATACAGAATATGTCCAAAATCAAATACACTGTAGCATACTTCACCCCTGACTGATCACTTGTATGTCAATTTTGCTCACTCTCAACTTTGTTCTTCCAAAAAAGTTAAAAATTCTCAACGTATTCTCATAGAATGGTTTGTATTCTATCCTATGAAAATGCACACACAACAGTTCGTAAGATATCATTTGAATTACCACACGATGAATGACGTTTTGTCCTTAACGTACCGTTGCGTAATTAGTGTACAGTCGAGGAGATCAGGTTTAGGCAGTAGTAGTTACTATGGTTACATTAAGGAGAAAAAACACTGCAAGGGGGTAGCTTAAAATATCTCAAAGTTCACTTGAAGTTCTCGGTTCCATATATACGTTCCCATGGGAATGTCCCCTTTTTGGGGCAAATCCACCATACCAACCTGCTGTGTTACTGTTCAGGACCAGTTCCTTGTTTTCTCACGTCAGTGCATTGGTAATGTGATCGCGGCCTTTCAAAATACGCATGATGAGCAGGAATTGGGGTTAGGGTTTCATTTTTTGTAGGAAAAAGTACCAACCGTTTGTGAGAATAGCCTGAAATTCTTAAGGAATTGAAGTCATAGGTCCAAGTTTAAGAACAGCAAAACTCTCACACAACTTGTGCAGTATAATAAGTCTCTTTTCTCCAGTCGTTTGCTTAGTACTTCCTAAACACATGCATTTTCTCTCAAACTGTAATGTTTGAAACGCTTCCATATAAAGAGTCGGCTGCATGGATTAGTAGTGCGCTTGCGCTTTTTATGCGGAAGTGTTTTGAATACTAAGGTTTTAGCAGCAGTGCTTTGTGGAGTACTGAGCATACAGTGGGATAAATGAGACTTAGATTTTACTGCATGAGTTCTGTGAGAGTTTGTTCATCAAGTATTTCCTCTTTTTTTTGATTCTTCAATTTTTTCTTCAATGATTCAGCTTAACCCAGGGTGAGTAATTGATATACAGATGATCATTTGCAGGGTAAAGTATTCCTTTAAAGCTGCTTTTATTAATATTCTATATTAAATTTGTATTAAATCACAAATGTGGAAAGGGTTATTTCTTGTAGTATTTTAGTATCTCTTAGCCCACAAATTTACTGTTGAGTCCCACATAGGGCTGCGTATCATTTAAAAAATTACGAGTACCAATACCAGTACCCTTAAAGTGGGACAGATACCAATGGAGTACTTTATTGATACTCATAATGTAAGTGGACACATACAGTTGCATAAAATACAGCTACCATTCCTTCCTTTTCAAATTATTTTTACACAAATACATGTTGATATTGTTCAAATTATTAAAAGATTCACTAAATAACTGTACAAAATCTTCTGTCTAAATACTCCATGCTTGACTCCACCAGACTGTCTGGGTAGTAGCTGCTGCAGAAGTGAGCTAATCACAGGTTGCATTACATTGAAGAACGTGTGCAGTGATCGTCTGAGAGCAGAACCACACAAATAGTCTTTTTTCTAGATCTGTGTACCAAAAAAGAAAGATTGAATGCAGGTATTGTTTTACTGGAGAAGTTCTAATACTTTATGGGACTGGGTTATTTTGGTGCGATACTGATGCTCATCCCTTGCACCACTGCACTCATCAACCTTGTTTCCAGCAACTATAGGCAGTTGTTTTTAGCAAAAAATGTCTGATAAACCTGCTGTAGACTAATCTGGCCAGCACCAAACAACAGACAGACACAGTTAGTGTCTAGCTGGTTTAACATGGTGGATCATTTAGACACTAAAGAGCAAAACATATCTCTCAGGCGTTGGTGGAAACCAATTTGTGAGGTGGAAAGAAACATGACTACTGCCAATACTGTTCCATGCCTTCTGGATGTTTAAACAACGGGAGAAACTCAGTGAAAAATGTCAGTGCGGCTATCTTTTTCCTTTTGTGCTCCACAGCTAAATATATACTCCAGAGAGTCAGAGCGGCATCTCTTTCACCATTCCTTCATCCCTGAAAAATCACAGATAAAACATGACATGCGGTGCATTAGCGGCAGCAGAATACCTGTTTACACTGGTCATGTTAAATCAGAAAATTAACCTTCAAAGGGGAACAGAAACAGGGCAAAATCTATTCAAGGAGAATTGAGTCAGGCCCTGTGGAGCCAGGCTGGCTTAGGGTAAGGCTTGGGTTCACGGGAGGCGTCCCTTATGAAATGAGGCTTATGTAACCTGTCGTAGCTGCGGCTCTCCCCTCCTCAGATGGGCATGGTGTGGCTGAAACCCTAACAGTGAACATGACACACTCAGACGCCTTAACAGACTTTTCAGACGCCAAGAGACACTGCTACGTTTGGTTTTCATTAATAAAAAATGCAAGAAATGTTACAATTACACTTTTTTTTTACCTCAAATATGTGATACAAACTTTGACTGTACATTTCCTTAATACGGTATGTATTTGCGATTGTATATGACATTATTCACCACGGGCAAGCAGCTTCCCAGGCCGCTGAAAGTGAGGGAATAATCTCCAGCTCTCCACCACTGACATGGAGACTATTGCTGGCTCACCGAGCAGTTTGTGGTGATGACAGTGGTTTGTGGCATCATGTGAATCCAGGAATCTGTTTATGCAATGGAAATGTAAAGGAGCTTTCAATGAGAGGCTGGAGCAAGAGGCTGTAACTGAGCTTTTTCCCCATCATACACAAAATCGCTCAAATTGATTACACAGGTGTTGTGCAGCTGTTGAAAGCTGCTACATCTGCCTTTTTTTGTGTTCTTTTTCTCTTCACGGTACTGTCAAAGTTATTCCGTTTTTCGGGGAAATGTTTATAACATCACATCCATTATCTTTCAGCATCAGAGTGCAAGCCATGTAGTCCACCCTGCGGGCCCCCCAGTGCCCAGCTCAGTGCCCAGCCTCATACTCCCAGCGGGACTGGATCCTCCTCCTCACTATCCCCCGCCTCCATCGCTGAGGATGTCTTCTTTGGTAGCACCAATAAAGATCAGGTAAAGCTCTTTATTCTTGATGCAGATCCCTATTATTTTCAATATTTTCTCCTTCCTTATTTAGCCGTGCTAGCAGCCGGGCTCCAAGGATAGCTGTCTGTCAGACTAAAATATCTAATATCTAATGTCTATAACTACTGGAAGGATTATAGTTCCCACACAATGAATTCTCATGACTGGTGATCCCCTGACTTTTCATTGAGCACCACCATTAGATTAAGCTTTTTTTTTTAAGTGAAAAACTGTTAGATAGATTGCTGTCTTTAGATTACAACCAAATACCTGTGAAACTAATGACATTCCCATCAACCTCAGCCAAACTTTGTGTGTAGAGCTGACAAGCAAATGTAAGCATGCTGAGCTTTTTAAATAAGATGGAAAACATGGTAGACATTATAAGGGGTTGTACTTTATTTATCATAGGAAGGGGATAGCTGGGGTGTGATTTTTTTTTTAAAATCTTTATATTTCTGGAGCTGCTCTTTATCTTTCTTTCTTTCCATGAGACTCCTTGATTGATTGGAGGGAAAATTATACATTTTTTGAACAAAAGTTAAAAGTTGAAAATTAAATCCTGAAGCTTAAAAAAAGGGCTTTGTCATGTATGCAGAAGTACATTTTTTAACGTTTGTTTGTTTGTTTATTTGTTTGTTTATTTGTTTGTTTGTTTGTTTGTTTGTTTGTTTGTTTGTTTGTTGTAACGGGATCTGGTTAGTGCAAATGGTTTCTTTTTGGTGACATTTTAAATTAGACTGTAGAATAAAGCAATTTTGATTAAGTATTTTAAGCTTAGATTTGATTATGTTGCATTCATTGCACATGATGTGTTCATCGACCATCAGGAATTTGAAAATCTGACAAACCCACTTTTGGATTTTGGGGTTCTGAGGGTATTTGACATAAATACAAATAAAACCATTTGAAGTTGAATGTCCCTCCTCTAAACCATATTTAATAACAACACTCTCCCTACTGCTTAAAAAAATATTTGAAGCCTCAGTACAGCGTCTCAGAGCTGCTAACATGGCTATAGATTTACTTGAGTTTTGGATCAGAGCTGACCTGTATCTCTTCTATATTCTCCATGTCTTTTCTCTTTCTTCTCTCTCCCCTCCCTCTTTATAATTTCTCTGGTCTCTATTCTTGCAGGATGCGTGTTCAGTAGTCAGTGACTACGACTGCCCTGGCTGTGTGGAGCTGAGCAGCAGTGTGGAGGACCTGCTGGCCCTCAGCTCTCTCAGAGACTCTGAGTATTTTAAAGACCTGGAGGGAGGGACACCCGTTTCACAGCCCCCTGCATCCACAGTAACCACAGTCTCAGAGAGCAAAACCCTGACTGCCGGCCTACAGGTGTCCCTAAACACAGACAGTCCTGCCATCAGTGAGCCTGTACAGACTGCTTTGAGCACACACTCGCCTCAGGTCAATGCACCATCTTCCCCCTACTATAAACACCCCACAGAGGAACTTCATCAAAACTTTGTGGTCACTCAGCTGAGTCCGAAGTTATTGCCGGGTTGTATCATTGAAAGCGGTGACTCGTCTGGCCCTGCAGTAGGGCTTAGCTTGACAATTAATCTGAATGGACTGTTAGGATCAATGGAAACAGCAAAAGGAATAACGGGATCTGAGGAAGTGGAGGAGCAACCCAGTATGGATTTAGATGGAGAGACAGACCTGGACAGCTTTCCTATTCTGGTCAGATCCATGTCAACATCTCGGAGGCACAGCTGGGGCGTCCCTGTGTCCCCTGTTAACCTGGGGAGGAGGTGAGATGGTTGGAAAGTGACAGATGGAAAGAATTGGTGGAATTAATTTCATAAGGATAAATATATTAGACCCATTATGCACATGACTTAACCTCATAACTTAAGTCATAAGTTTCTACCTGATAAGTGAACAACACTCTCAGAAACAACAATAACAAAAAAACCTTGCTGCTCTGTAACTGGGCTCAGGCTTCTGGTGGTTTGGCTGGTTGTTCTTTTACAGCTATTTAAGTAATGCAAGGTTACTTTAGGTTTTGAATATGAACAGCGCACCAAAATACCCAATGAAAACCAAAACTGAAAAACAACACAAAAAAAACTGAGGTCACATAGTGTCTCGCTCAAAAGTTTTGTTTGGTTAGAGACATGTCACTGCCTGATGAACCATGTGCTCTGTGTGTGTGTGTGTGTGTGTGTGTGTGTGTGTGTGTGTGTGTGTGTGCGCCTGTTGCTATGCTGCACTACCAGACTGAGTCTGGACACCACGGCCATGGACAGCGATGGAGAGAGAGAGGATGATGAGGAGGAGGGACAGAAAAGTCTTCTCCAGTCCACCCAGGAGCAGGAGTTCAGCTGCACAGCATGTCCTGGAGAGGAGACAGATAGCTCCAGGCTGATGGTCCCATGTCAAAGAGCCAGGGTCACTAGCATGGTAATAAAGCAACAGTGACACATTATACATAATATTGTCAACAAGTCTTATCTCCAAAACTCCAGCTCCAGCTTCATATTCTTTTCCCGAGGACTAAATCCTTAAAAAAAAAACAAATCAGAATTCATACTTTCATTTTAAAAAGGCAAAGTCATTAACTAAAAGTGCTGTAAACTGAAGTTCTATCAAATGTTACTTAACAGGATTAAATTGCATGATACAATATGATATGATACAATTTGATACGGTACGATACGTTACATTACGTTACGTTACGTTATGATAAAGTGCGATGGTATGATAGGATACATGATACATGATACACGATATATGATATTCATTATCATCCCCATAGGGAAATTTTTCTTGGGCTCAAATGCAGCCCCCATACATGCCTTCGCAGTTACAAAAAAACAAAAACTACATATAAACAAAATAGCACTAGCCCAACTAATTAAAAGTTATCATCCACTAGTATAACTTATCGTGATAAGTATTTCAGCTGTATGTAGGGGAGTGAAAGTAAAATAGATCAATTGTTCGTGTGATGTAAATGTGTTTATTCCTCAGTTCTCTCAGGCTGGTGGTGTTCATGGAAGGCATCTGTACTCCCGCTCAGAGATCCTCGCCACAGACGAATGTTCCCGTGCTGCACACATCTCTCGTGTTGTGCAGACATCCAAACAGGCCGCAAGGGCAGCAGGAGGTGGGGCTGAGTGTTTGTACATGTAGAGTACATGTTAGTTTATGTGTTTTACACACTGCGGGCAAGTGCTTTCATCATATTTGACCTTTTTCGTCTTTCTGTTCTGCAGCAGAGGAGTTCGACCCTGAAGAAAATTTACATTCTACTGAAGGACATATGTAAGTCTGCACATCAGTTACATCTGCAGCTTGAGTACACGCACTTTTATGACTTGCAATATGTGTTGAAATATCTATTTCCTTTTCAGAAAAAGCTTCAGCCTGACTGGCAGCTGTGAAACCTGGTTCAATATCAGTTTTCTGATGCTGCATTCAGAGGCGTTTTATAAGCTATTTAACCCTTTCAAACCCCTCTTTTCCTCACTTGCTGTGGGGGTCCGAGGACAGAGGGATGTCGTATGCTGTAAAGCCCTCTGAGGCAAATTGTGATTTGTGATAAAGGGGGTTCATAAATAAAATTGAATTTAATTGACTTGAAACCTGATCAAAGTGGTTTGATTTCTCTCAAAACATCGGGAAAAAGGCAATGACCAACTTGGCAAAAAATGTCCCACAATTTGCAAGAATTAGTAAAAGAAAACAACAAAGAAAATCATATTCATAATCATTATAATTCTATATTCAAAATTGTGAATATACTTTTTTTCACTTTTTTGGTCATTTTCTTGTTTATTTGTTTGTTTTTTTTTACTTTTGTTGTGATTATTTTCAGGTAACTTTTCTAAATTTCTTGCTATTTTTGTTGCTTATTGCCTTCTTCTCATGATTTTGAAAGAAATCACACCAATTTGCCCATGTTTCAAAGGGTTAATGATGCTTGAAAGAAAAAATGGAAGATGCTCCTCTGGTTTGATTCTCAGGAGGACACTGTTGATCACTTGTGTCCTGTAAATTATACCTGCAGGCAGCTTTGAGTGGTTCAGTACTTTATTCATGCACTGTTATAAATTGTTACAGTCTGGTACAGCTGTCTAACTCCCACGTAGCAGGGGGGCTTCCCCCACTCCCTCCTGACATTTCTGCTCCTTGTCATATGTCTGCAACCTCCTCCTCCCACAGTCCTCTCTCCCAGCTCCTTAGATGGCCCATTAGTGTGTGTGTGTGTGTGTGTGTGTGTGTGTGTGTGTGTGTGTGTGTGTGTGTGTGTGTGAGTGTGTGTGCGTGTGTGTGAGTTTGAGTGTGTGTGTGAGAGAGTGTGTAGTATGTGTGCTCTGGTGATTGTGTGGACACAGCAGACAAGGGAGGATTCTTCACTAAATCGCAGTTTGACACCCAGCTCCCAGAAGTCTCTTCCTCTCCTCTCCTCTCCTCTCCTCTCCTCTCCTCCTCCACTCAGCCTCGGTGTCTTGTTTGTCTTAGGCTGATGGTACAGAAAGTTCTGCAGGAGCTAAAGCTGTACCATGGGTAAGTAAATAGGAGAGGGAGGTCTGCTTGCTCACTCACTCATCCTGGTCTTCAGAGAAGTAGCAGAGCTGGATTATGAACAGGGGGAGCACGGCACTGTGTGTGTATGTCTGAGCATGCATGTTTATGAGTGTTGGCATGTGTCGGTTTGGGCACTGACACAGTATGACATCATCCCTGGAAAGTGTCTGTGGAGTACGAAAGGTTTTTTTTCTGTTGAGCTCACCTGACACTGAAACACAGCTGACTGAGTGAAACACACCTCCTATAGTGAAAGTGCACTGCTGGCTAAACCATGTCATCCTCTCAGATTGTCTATTCACTTGTTCTGTTTTACAGTCAAAGTCTATTAGAGTTATCTATGGTTAATATTTGGGCCAGTTTTCCATTGAAACTGAGTTTCTCTGCACACTGAAACCATCTCATTGTCCTCTGCAGAGCGAAGCAGAGGAACAACAGATCAGACAGCAAAGTTTCAGGAAATGTCACTTGGTACGAGTTCCTCTCTAATGAGTAAGTGTTGTCTTTATCAATTTCCTCACTTCTCCCTAAAGCTGTTGACACTTTTGGGTGAAATATAATTATGTGCTCAATAATTGGTTGCTGTGTGTCCTGTGTATCTGTATAGCGTTGTTTCATTGGCTGAGGATATGTTCTAAACTAAAATGACTGCGGTGCCCAGAAGCTCACTTGGTAGAGCAGGTGCTCCATGCACACAGGCATTGTTAGGACAATTCATTTGAACATCTAAACAATCAAATTACATTTCTCATCGCTGCAACTGTAACTATTAAACAAAATCATTTAAATAGTTTCAAGATGGTAAAAAAAAGTTTCAGTAAATATAGGTGACTATTGAATGTGAGCGTGTGACAGTGTTGTAGTAATCAAGATCAACCAATATTGAGATGGGTCTCAAAACTCATTCATAAAGGTCTCAGCCTTGGTCCTGGTCTGGTCTGGTCTAGTCTCGAACTTGACCAAATTTATGTAACTTGTCTCAGTCTCAGATAAAGAAGACAGGGGATTTTATTTCAAGACCGGTCAAGACCACAACTGCAGGGTTAAACTAAATGTACGTGCATAGTAAATACAGTATGCATCCAAAGAGGTGAATGAAGAGGAATCTTGATTTGTTTTCTGTGGGTGTTTTTATGGTAATGTGGATCTTTCATAAATTTGAGGAGTGCCTGTAGTTTGCATGTTTCACATTTTATTGTAAGTGTGTCATGCAGTGTGGCACTTGAACTGGTTTCTGTCTTCCCGACCCCTCAGAGTGTCATCTTAGCCATGACTTGAGCTGTGTTTGAAACCGTCCCCTCATTTACTCATCACCATTCAGGGAATAACAAACGAGATTTCGGAAACTACGTTGGAATTTTTGCCCCCAGAAATATACGGCTGCACTGCATTGTGGTATATGGGAGTTAAATGTAGTGTACATCGTATGTACACTCATATTGCTGTGCATTGTGGGTATTTTATAGTGCACTATGTAGTGGATGAAATGAACACATTACACCACCATAAAATGGCATACACACTATATAGTGCACTATATTTGTGATAGGGGACAGTTTTGAACCCAGCTATGGTCTCGGTGAAGGTGGTCTTGACTGCAACATTAGTATGATATAATTCTGTTTCTATTTAAATTTCATTTATTTATGCGTGTGTATTTCATTCTCTGCTCCTTAAACCAGGAATGAAGAAGAGGAGGATCGTATGGAGAAGGTGGAGAAAGGCACCAAGGTGAAGAGGACTCTCAGCTCTCTAAGGAACAGGGTAACTGGCTCCTTCAATAAAGACAAGGTAAACCTAAACCACAGACACATGCTACACAATGTCGCTTCAAACTTATAGTGCAGTATACCACAGTGCATGAACTGCACTGGAATATGAAATAATATTAGCATTAAAAAGCATTTTAAGAGCAAAGAATGCTGTACAAAAAAATGATCATATCCCAAGGTGTAAAGAGTTCCCCGGTGTGCAAGTTGCTGCCCACACGAGTCACTAATCCACTTATACAAACCCTGTTATATATCCTGCCTCTGACATGGTTATGCGATGTATGTGCACTATGTGCCACAGTGAAGGAGGACACACAGATTTGCATGTAAAGACTTCCCTCTGTGTTTGCTTTTCTTGTTCCTCTGCAGGGTAAGAACCGAGAAAAAGAGCAGCAGAAAGAGAGGGGGAAGGAGAAGGAGCGGGAAGCCAAAGAGAAAGAGAAAGTGTGCAGTGGCAGCAGCAGGAGCAACGGGCATTATCTGGTGCCGGGTGCTTTCTCCAGCTGTGCCACCTGCTCACTGTGCAGCAAGACCCTGCAGAGAAAGCATGGCCTGCAGTGCATGAGTGAGTAACACCACAACCACAGGTGTACACGCACCCACGCTTGTTCTCAGCCTCACACACATGCACAGGTGCTCCACTCACACACACACACACAAACTGGCACCTATTTACAGTATATCCACGCTGCAGCACGCATGCTCGCTCACCCACTTGTTGGAGCACTCAAGTACACGTGCAAACAAACAGAGCCACCCACGCTCACACATACTATCACATACACCCATCCAGAAACTGTAGTAAATCATAAAACATTCAGAAAATTTTCAGGAAATACTCATGTGCTTTTTTTCTTAAGGTGCGACCATTTCTGACAATGTCCTAACAGAAAGTGATCATTACATCATCACATTGACTGTGGCTTTTCTTTTGCATGTGTCTGCTGAGACGACGATGCCGTTCCATTTTAGTTCCTCTTCAAATGGCATTTAATACACTTACATAGTCTGCAAACGCCTCTGCACTTTTTTCACACTGCATCATAACTGTGGGTTCTAGTGTTGCACAATGCCGCTCACTTGTTTAGATTTGTTATCTGATGTATTAGCACCATCGTCTGACAGTTGTTTATGTGAATCTGCAGCACGCCTTAAAAACCTTGTTGCTCTGGCTTCCAGTGTTCTTTACTCATCCCTCTATCTTTTGTGTGTTTGGCTGCTTTGTCTGCATAAACCACAGCTTTAAGGGTCCATTCATGGAGTAGACCTGCACAGGACCTGCACAGGACATTTCAACACCTTGCAGCTCCTTTTTTCGGTCTTTACTATGCCACTCCTATGCAGCCTGCATGCCAGCTGATAAGCCTGCAATACCTACTGACAGACATGTAAAAGTGTTATGAGTAGAATTGAAAAACTCGGATTCAAGAAGTCAGACTGATACTTTAAAATAGCAGGAATGATACCTTTCTTATTAGAAGGTATTTTTGAAAAAGTGGGCCAACTTACCAATAAAAATATTTAAAAGAGTTTAAAGGCCCACTGGATGCAATTTAGAGGATTTAGTGGCATCTAGTGGTGAGAGTTGCAGATTGCAAACAGCTTAAACTTCTCCCGGTCAGAATCCTTTCAGTGTTCATTGTTCAAGAGGTTTTAACTAGAAGCTGAATTATCCACAGAGGTCTCTTCCTCCCCAAAACAAATGAACCAGGTGATTGAAACCGGTAAAAACACTGAATATAATGTTTTCACGTTACAAATCGGTGTTTCTCCATCGCTGTTTGGTTTGTGCAGATGGGGCGCTAACTTAGCACCTACCAATGTGTGCTCACCTTTTTTCTATAACAATTTAGAATCCAGCCATACAAGAGATTTTTACTGGGGGCCAAATTATCTGCAAAGGTCTCAATTCAAACAGACCCGGGGATTTAAACTAGTGAAAACACTGAAGAAAGCAGTTGTAAGTTTAAAAAAATCTGTGTTTTGCTGATGCTATTGTCGCAGAGGGGCTGCTAACTGTAGTGGTCAACATGAAATGTGAATGGTCCCATCTTGAGCCATTGTTTGTATTTTTGGTTTTGGGCTATGGTACAAACACAGAAGTGCAACATGGTGATTTCCGTAGATGAGGATCTGCTCCCTAAGTAGGTAAATTTGCTCATTTTAAGGGAACAAAAACACAATTCTTATTTTCAGGTGAGATTATACCCTAAAGAAAACATGTTTATTAATCTAAATCGTATAACATTTCTGTTAGTTTATCCCCATAAAACCGCCATACTAGACCTTTCAGTTTAAGGGTTAATGGAGATTAACATGATAGTTTTGTAACATGTCCATAAAAGGAATACAATTTTAGCCATGATGGCACTAAAATGTCTACAATTTACTTTGCTGCACTGACTGATGTGTGCAAGCATATGACAACTAATTTAAAGTTTAGTCAAATCAAAAAATCTCCATTTCAAGTGAAAGCCCTGGTTTTAAGATTTTAGTGAAGTAAAAGCTGCAAAGTGTACTAATTTGGTTGTTAAATTTGCCATACATTTGATAATATAGATATTTTGAGTATTATTAGAAATGCATTAACATGTGGCAGGAGTTTATTGTTGTAGAAAGCTCATTTAAACTACTTTATGCACAGTAAAATTAGACACTATAATTTATAACAAAACATTATACTGATTTGATGTTTATACATCATACATAAAATTTGTGGAAACTGTTCGCTGTTCGATAAGTGGCGCAAAAAGTAAAAGTAAAATATGGAATAGTACCCTCCACCACTGCTTGTAAGTTTTTTTAAACACAGATACACAGAGAGGCAGCCTCTTAATTTATCTCATCCCCAAAAGAAATGATTACATTTAAAAAGTTCAATACAATCATGACTTTTATGTTTATTATATTAAAATTACAGTTAGTGTAAATCTTGTGATACAGTTAAAGTGCACATTCGTTAAAGTCAGACTTTCCATATTGATCTTATATGAGCCCGTTAAAAGTGCACACATTATTTAAAAAACGATACTTGTACTCCTACAGGGTATTTCCTCAAGACACAGTCTGACTTTTAACACACATCTGTTGACACTGTTAAACTGTAATTCAGAGTCTTCTTAGCCATGTGGTCTGTTGGCAGAGAATTTCACATCACCAAACAAAGTTTCAAACAAAGAATCACCAATTTCATTTCTTTGAAAGGGGTTATTTCCAGCAGTGCAAAGACAGGAGCAATGAGTCATTCTGTGCTACCACTTCATTATTTCATGGCTGCACCCTAACAAACTTCCTCACTTCAGTTCTGTGGGACACAAAGGCCATAATGTGTCCAGGACATTTATAAATCCTGCAGCCTGGCAGGGGGGGATGTAACATATGATTGTTTCTAATAGTGTGCTTATTAAACAAAGTTGTTCTGGCATATTTCACAAGGCACAGGGCACCACACATCCAGTGTAATCCAACTGCACAGCTTCTTTTAGACATTAACCAGAAACCAATAACACATCTATCTCTGTTGCTTTCCCTCTGAGATAACTCTCCATTCAACAAGCATCCTGTTGAGAGTGATGGAGTTATGGACTGTTTGTTATTTATGAGAGGGGATGGGATGGGACAAAATAAGGGAGGCATGTCAAATAATTTTTCAAGCTGTTGGGAGGGATTTATGTTTTTTATTATGGCTTAAGGGAGGGGCATACAATTTGCCAGTGGGTTTCGAAGGCACGTTTTCCTTAAAAAATTCATTGGATTTTCAAATTTCCAATGGTCATCGAAAAACAAAACAAAACAAAAAAAACCCCAAAACAGTACCAAATATATGTTTACATTGCAGTGGTGGATGAAGTACCCAAAAACGCCATATTTAAAAATATAGATTTCTTACACGATAATAACTTGGGTGGAAGTTAAAGTCACCGTTTAGAATATTACTTAAGTAAAAGACTTAAAGTACCTGTTATTCACTGTACTTAAATATAAAAAATAATTTTATGATAAAAAATGTACCTTAGTATTGTAGGCTAAGTAAAAGCACAATCAAATGCTGTTATCAAAAAGCTAGCAGTCAGAGTTTTTGAGACATATGACATTTATTTCTTTGTAACGTGGACACCACCTTAAATTTACAGCCTACATTATACTTGAGGAAAAACAGTTTTCTTTAACCTACAACTTTAAAAGGACTTGTTTTTCCTTCCCTCCCATTCCTTCATTTGTCCGTCTGCCCTCCCTATTTTATAGTAACTAAGTAAAATGCTTAGGGGAAATGTTAAATAGAAAATTTAAGAATCATGAAACTTCACTGATAATTTTGTAATGCATTTCACTTTGTGAATACAAACTATTTGTCATTTGTATTTTTTTAATCTTTGAATTACTATGTAATCTTGAAATTGTGATCAATCATGCAATCTTTATCTTAATCTTTTTTTCTTGTGATGAATGATTATATTTATGTAATATGGGAGGTATCTCCATTTTTGGCTTCTACCTACCTTTTTAATTTACGTTTCTTGTCTTTTCTATACATGTGTATGTGCAAATTAAAAAAAAACAAAAACCTTAAGTTGACAGAAACATAAAAACGCAAGTAAAGCAGAGTTACACCCCCAAAATGCTTAAGCATTGTAGCAAAGTATCATTCATTTGAGAATGAAATTAGTAATTAGTAATTTTCTAAGAATAAACTTGTAATATTATGAGAATTAAGTCGTAATTTTACAAGGAAAAAGATAATAATTTCACAAGAAAAAAGTAGGAATTTTATGTGAATAAAGTCGTAATATTATGAGAATATTACCCTTCAACCTTTAAACATGATAGGGTAAATTTTGAAAACCTAAAAAATAGTTCATGGTAGGAGGAGCATCATGCATGTTTACTCAAAGAGGCTCTAGGAAAAATATTTGTAGCTTCAGGGAGGGTAAAAAAAGTTACACCCTCCTTTAATAAATAAAGAACAGTCCCTTACATATCCTATATCTTGTCACTTGTGCTTTTGGTACACACTCGGACACAGGCGTGAGAAAACAAGTGAGTGTCCCTTTAATTTGAACCGAGCCCTGTGGGGATTCAGCCGAGAATCAGCCTGTGGAATGCGTCGTTTGTATGCCAGAGATTGTTCCCAGTGAGAGTAGGACACAAAACTGGACAAAACCAAGAATGTGGGATACTTTTTACCATTAACCTCAATGGCAGAACTTGTTTATCTATCTTATGAGCAGACTACATTTCCTTTTGGATGCAGCTGATTGAGATAAACCCGGTAAGAGGCAGCTACTGTAGCGATGGTCTATAGCGGGATCAGGTGGATAACTCCCGTTGTTTCGCTCAATGGACTTTTCGGGCATCCTGGCCGTTAGCTAAGTAGCTATATGCTAATCATAGCCAAACAACCGCTCCTTGAACTTTTTCTCGGATGCTGTATTGTTATCTTGTGTTTTGAGTGAGTGTCTTAACAAGGGGAACCCATTTGTAAAGTTTCTTACGTATTTGATTTATAACAAAGTGGCCCAAATGAAACTCCAGTTACTCTTAGCGAGCTAACTATTAGCCACTTAATGCTAGCGCGTTGGCCGCTTCTATTTAAAAAAACAAGGTTAGTTGGGGTAAGCAGTTAGCTTTAATTAGCTTAAAGTGATAACAACAACAGACCACACCGACTCGGTTTGTCTTCGCATCTGAATGTTGCACAAATTCTCTTCACTTCCTCTCAGTTTATGATGCTTTTGTACGAGTTTGTCTTTGCTGGAGGCTGCAGACTTTGCATGGAGATCAACAGGTGATTGCTAGCTAACGTTAGCTTCCAAGATGTTATTCACCCGCAATCGGTTGTTTAAATGTACTAGCCTGCTCAGATGTTTCCTTTAATATGATTCAAAGGTTAGTTCAAGTCACATTTACAGTTGGATCGGGATCTGTCGTGTGAAGTCGAGTCTGTGTGTAACTGTCTCTTGTGTTTATTCTCCCACCCGCTATAGTTGGCTCAGCTCAGCAGGCAGCTAACTGGCTCGGTGTTATGAAACTCCATAATCCTCGATGTGTTAAATGATGTTGCTCTTGGGTGTCAAATTCTCGCTTTTCTTACTCTTACTCTGCCTCTCTGTTCAGACTAAGCTTTCTCTCTGACTGGGTCACATGGTGCTAATTGTGCTTGGCAGGTCTGCCGGTGCATAACAGCCCACTCCACTGACTCTGGTCTCACCCACCTCTGTTAGCACACCACTTCTCCATGCTTCAGTGCTTTGCCCTGCAGCATGCCTGACTCTATGGGTGTCTGCTTTTTACTAGATTTAAAGTCTGACTGCCTCCATGTCTCCTCTAAGTACCCATCAGTCGATTTTCACCTCTAAACTGTTGTTATCATCTGCTACTACTGTTTCTCTTGGCCTCATTAGTCAGCTGATGGGCAAAAGTCTTTTGAAACAGAGAAGAAGAAGTAGGATGTGTAAAATGTATGAATCTAGACTATGGATGTCCTGATCAAGTTTTTTTTTGCCCCAATCCTATGTAACTATCAGTAATATACAGCTCTTATTTAGATCTCTGCTTTTGCCTTAGCTTTCGCCAAGCTTCATCTTCTAGTATTATTATTATTTGTATGCGACTTGTGTTTACTGGTGATCAAGACCCTGCCACTTTCACAAGTAATATGACCGGCGGAGATGTTTCGCTTCATTGAGTAAACACGTCCCGGAGCTCCAGTTCCTCCTGTTTCTCTAGATGATGTCATTGGTTGGCTGGCTACTTCAGAGTTTGCCCCAAGTGTTGATGTTTTTGTCCCTGCTGTCTCCGGAAATTAAGAGTGGCCTCTTACACATACAGGACGCAGGTGATTTCAGTTTAGCTGCTGTGTAAAAAAGGAATACCTCCGAAACAGCTCTTGTGACCTCTTTTTTTCCTCTAGCTTGGTATGTACAACCACATGTGGTAGCAGGGGTTTTTCTGTGAACTGTGTAAGTGTGATTTGGGCACACGTGGCTTTAACATGGGTTTAGTTTCTGCCAAGAATAGTTTAAGGAAACCACAGGAGATTATAGCCTAACCTACATCTACTAGATGGTGACAATACAACACCTGAATTTGCACTGAGGAAGACTAATATATTTTTGCCTAGTTACAAGAAGAGGGCACATGGTGTTTAACACTAAGCATACACTTAAAAGTGAACAGTGCTGGTATTTTCATACAGTGGACCACCACTTAAGCTAAAATGTTTTAGTGTGCCACCAATCATAGATATAAAATTGATATGCATGCTTGTACATGTACAGCTAGACAGATGTTTTTGAACAAATTTTACAGGGTGCTCCAAAATGAAGAACTGAAAAGCAATCCTGAAAATCTCTGAGATGTTGCTTTTGGTTGCTTGTTTAATGGTTAAGACATAAAGAGTGTCCTTGCAAGGAGAGTTTTATGGCACATTTCCAAGATAAGATCATCTTAGATTATACACATCTCTTAAAATAACTCACGGTGAATTACCTATCTCAAGCACAGAAGTCTTTGCAAGTTTTAGTATTTAACTAAATAAAAATCAATTTCTAAAAATCTATTCCATGCTTTTGAAAATAGTCATTGGTAATGTGTAACTGGTACTGGTACTGGTTTTAAAAGCTGCATTACAGTAATCTGATTTTAAAATTTTCTGTTCAGTTGTTTGCGTCTACCCACTTTGTCATTATACCCACATTACTGATGATTATTCATCAAAAATGACATTGTGTAAATATGTTGTTAAAGTACCAATAGTCAATTCTACAGTTTCATCGCAATATCGTAATTAAGGTATTCAATCAAAAATGTTGTAATATTAGATTTTTTTCCATATTTTCCAGCCTTAGTACAGGTATATGTAATTCTTAGTTAATGCAGTAACACTCACAAAACCACCAGTCTTCGAAACTGTAATTCTGTACACCCTTTGTTTGAGTCATACAACATACACCAACACACGTCAGATTAATGTTTCCCTGGAAGAACCCACCCTGCGCTATCAGGAGCTCTTTTTTCCTGTATGATAACACAAGGCAACACAGTAGCATAGGTGATCATTAACTGGTTTCATTATCATATTTTTTGCTTTTCTGTTGGTTTGTTTGCTTGCGTCTTCATTCATCACAAAGATCAAGCCAAAAAAAATGCTGCTCATATATCATTCTGCAGATCATAGTAGTGATCTAGGCCTTGTTTGTATTTCAAGTTCAATGAGTGAGTCACTGAATTGTGTGCTGTACACCACAAGTGTGCTTCTTGTGTGATAGTCAGCAGATGTTGGGTGTGGTGGTGGTGCTGTGGATGAGGGGTTTGCGTCTCCCATGAATCATCTGCAAACCACAGTGCAACTTACAACATTGCTCATGAGTGGCAGAAGTGGTTGACACCCACCAACTACACTAACCTGATAGTGTGAGCTACTCTGGTAGTGTTAGTTGTGACTCATTTTCTGGTGCAGCTTTGGCATACCGGCATTGTGGTATTGCCAACCTTCGAGGTGGTCTGTAGCAAAACAAGTCATCGCTGATAAGCTCTGTGATATCAGCAAAAGGAAAACACAGTGTTCTTGCTAGTCTTAGAGTATTTTTTTTTTTAAAACATGCAATAAGCAAAAATTCCTTTGGATGCAGAGTTTAATTATCTCTACTACATATTCCCCAACAGAAATTGCTTACTTTAGGATTCTTTGATGATGACTACAAGTGATGTTGTTGCAATGACATGGCTTTTTTCTGCAATCTGTCTTTACTGTCTTATCTCTTCCTGTTCTTGGCGATGCTTTTACCCAGCCTTGCCTGTGTTAGGGTATTAGATGTCAAAGGCTTGTTGTGGTTTTTGTCTGGAAGTGCCAGGCTGGCAAAGAGACTGGAATTTTGCTTATTAGTTGGAGCAGCGTGGAAAATTATCTGTGGGTCTGGCTGCTTGACTGCTGATAAGTTTGTTGGCCGACTGACTTCTGTAACTGTTTACTCAATCTAAAGGTAACCCCCCCCAAAAAACCCTTTTTTTTCCTTTCTCCAGCCTCAAAACTGAGTGAAATCTGACGTGGACTAACTTAAAAACAGCCATTTCTGAAAAGGTGTTTTTAGCAAACTGGGTTTCTGCATTGGGATTCAGTGGGCTTGCACTGGTCCAACATGAAGTGTAGTAGTTGAGTGCTGTTGGACCAAACTCAAAGAGGGACATAGCACTGCTGGTGAAGAGTATTCAGCAGCTAGTTTCTGTTTTCTTTTCCTTCAGCTCAGCCAGCAATTGTTCATTTATTACCAAGATGCGGGAGACGGGGGGGTTAGAGATTATGAATGAAGTCAAATAATAAAGTAATAGTGGTTGGGGCTGAATCTAAAAGGTAAAAGGGAAAGATAGAAGATATATTACACTTACACTCAAATATAAAGGACTCACATTGCAAATGCACTTATTCTTTATTCCTCCTCACCTCACTCACAAGAATGATCATCTCTGCTTCACGACTTTAGAATAAGTTTTTTTTTGTCATTGTCTCCATTGTACCAGCACACAGAAGGGGAATAAGCAATAGAGGCCTTTACAGTAGGCTGTACAGCAGTTAGTGGAAGTTGCTAGTGTCGGTCAGGTTTAAACTGTGTTGTTCACAGGAGTGCCACCTTTGTCAACAAGCTATGCAGTAGGATTCAAACAATCACCTCGCCTTGTGCCCCTTGTAACATGGTAAATGGAAAGGGGGCAGTGTTGGGGGAAAGCTGATTTTAAAACTAATGTGTTCACTTTGATTTTTGCCATGAACAGTGACTAATGGTCCTGTTTGAGCTAGTTTTCCACGCTGACCACTACTTCTTCTGAAAAAAAAGGACATGATTTTTCAGAAATATTATCAATAACTGTGTTACTAAAAATAATGACATCATTAAGATCTTAAAATCTTAACATCAGTGAATGATAAACACACACACACACACACACAGAACAATAGCCCTTAAAACTAAAACTGTAATTCTGTAATACTGCTGTAAAGAAGATCCACTGCTATGCTGGCTTCGCTTTTTTTTACACTGAACCAAACAAAGCAGATGTAAGGCAGCCCCATCACCACTGTGTGAGAGGCATGATGTGTAACACAGCAGTATCTGCATCTAGTGTCATTTTACACAGATGTTGATTTGGCTCTGTTATTATTCCTGCTGCCCAGCTTAATGGTGTGAAAACACCAAGCAGCAGCAAAGTGCATTTTGTCGTGCAATGTGCACCCAAACATAAAGTTTGAGATACTTTAAGCTTTAACTTTAAGCTGCTAATTACAGCCGGAAAATAGCCCCAGCTTATCAGCAAACAGAGTCCTTTGACTCCCATGACATGTTGACCTGTGTTAAAAGAGTTTGATCCTGCCTGAAACACATAAACTCCCCTCCTAGCTGTAAAAAAAAAGTTTTTTTTTGTTGGGGCAAGCTGCCCTTTGCCGATGCTTGGTGTGTTTTTGGCCGTATGGCGCAACAACAGTGCCCGCCCACTTCACATCTGTACATTTTATACATGACGCCAAGCAGAATAATGGCGTGCCATTCTCGCCCTGAACAGGCAGTGTAAAAGGAGCTAATGATACATGATTCTTTTCCGGTTCTAATTTCAGACGTTTTTTGTCTTTTTCCAGTACTGAGTGGCCCATTTCACTCGAGGTCTGCTTTTCACTGCTGCCTTAAATCAGGCTTTAAAATCACCAACCCCTTTTCCACTGATTGGCCTCTAATCAGGGAAGCAGCTCTTGTTTTAGTGTGTATATGTTTTTCTGCACTTGTGTATGTCTAAATCTGTTTTGCATGTGTTTGTTGTCCATGACAGTCTGGATTTACCTGCCTGCGTTGGAACCAGACTTTGCATAGTGATAACTTCATTTGTTTGGCCAGCCTGGTCCCTCAGGAGAGGCTTATGTCGCTTACCTTATACAGTATGTACCAGCCAGGCTGAAAGATTGAATTGCTTTGTTTTACAAGCCTTTTGCCTTTCTATTAATTGAGGAGAACCTATTGCCTGCTGTACATTTTTCCAAAACAACTTTGATTTGTATCAGCAGAGATACAATCAGGCATGTCATGTAAGCCTGAGAGCAGTTGCTTTGTTTTTCATACAGGGAGAAAAGTGGACAAAAAGAGAAACCCATTACTGAGATAAAGGGAGATCCTGACCTGACCACAGTGCCTCTCTTTTACGTGTAAACAAACAGACGCCACAGAGTAACAACTGCACCAATCTCATGGAGCCAGAAGTGATTCTTTGACATGATGACAATACTTGTCTGAAAACAAATACTTGACTTTGTGATTGTTGGTAGCGGCAGCTGGAAAAGCTATGCCTCCAGGCTTTGTTTCAGCACCATTGCAGTGCTTTTGTTTGAGTCACAGCCTTTACTCTGAGCTCTGCCTTCAGGGAGCTGTCAGATTGGTTTTGAAATTTCAGACTTTGTTTAACGTTTCATTTTTTCCCTTCCATATTGAAGGATGAGGCCGCCACTGTTACATTTGTGTACGGTATACTCTGTATCTAATGCAACACTGACTCTGTGTTCCTGTCCTGCTGTTTTTCAGATTGTGCTGTGAACGTTCACAAGAGCTGCAAGTCTCTGCTGGGTGAGTGCACCAGCAGCAGGAATAAGGTAAACAACACACTGGAGCATAGAAAAACAGGGACTAAGGCTACAGTGAAGTCACCCTTTGCACCTTCATTTCCACTGTATTCTATTATTTAGCTTATAGACTACATATATGTGAACATGGTCAGACACTGGATCAGTAACACAGAATGAATTTAAGAATGGGATACAAAAAAAACTGTTGCATGCTCGAGTCATGGTCAGACAGTGTTGTTTATATACTGACGGCAGTGGGACATGGTTACCGTCTTTCACTGACTTTTTAATAGAGAGTGACAATTGTGAGGCGAGAAAAAGATTTTCAATATAGATGACTATGCTGCACTGCAAAAAAAACATTTTTGTCTTGCAGTACTAACTAAAATTCCAAGCTTTTTCTGGAACTTGTTTTTTTGTTCATTATAAACATACACTTCCTGCACGTGCACACCACAGGTCTTGCTTTCTCCATGTGGCCCATGCTTTATGTGCCAAGGTTACATTTTAAAGTTGTGCATTTTTGCCATAGAGGAACCCTCTGTGCAGCAACAAAGCCTCCACAGCTGCATCTTCTCAACAGAGAAGCGTAAATCCACTTTTGGCAGGGAGAGTTGTGCGTTCATTCGGGACAGGGCATTCAGACAACTCGACTGAAGATTACACGCCTCTGTCCACTCTTATGAATCTGCCTGAGATGGACTTTGCTTGTTAAGGCCATGTGAGCAGTCTCGCCCTGTAAAGAAAATACAGTTAGAGAGTGCAATTGTAAGGCATTTTATAATCTGTCACTCAGTTGATGAAAGCTTAAGAGAATGGCCTTGAAAAAAATCTTTATTTTCCCCATGCAGAGAGATTCTTTACCGAGGACTGGCCCATCTGGATCTCCTAACCTTGGTAAGTAGAAATGTGCATGTGGAGATGTACCCCTTTGGGAATCCAACTGACCACAGCATCAAATGAAGTTGGAGGGGTTGGTGCATCAATGGATAGGGAGATGGATTGGTCCCTGTGTGTCAAATTAAAAAGCAGGCTGCCTCTCTGGTGGTTTGCAGAGGATTAAACAGATGAACTTGACTTGTGAAGGTGAAATCAGCCTGTTTTTCTCTCTTCCTGTATGTGTGTGCGTGTATTAATATGGGTCTGGGTCTGTGTGCTGTATGTGTGTCTGCCTATATATAGACCGTAAAGGGGGAGATTGGCTTCCAACAGACTGTAAGCAAAGGTGATGATTAGCTGTTGTTCAGAAACTGTCAGGTGATTTACCTTTGGTTCAATTCTTGTCCAAACCACGGATTCATTAAGCAATATTGCACTACAGTCTTTATTCACTGCGGTCAAATTTGTATCAAAACATCGTGAGAAACAAAAAAAAGAAAAACACAAATCAGATTTTTGCAAATTATTTCTAACAGATGTCAGATTTTTCGACTTAACTAAAGGTCAGATAAAAGATCATTTGACTTGTTAAATTGATTAGCCTCAGAAAGAAATGTGTGCTGTGTTTTAATGTTCATCGTCATCACCATCAAGTGGTCCATTCCTGGAAATTTCAATCAGCGCTAATTGCAACATTCAGTGATGTGACTGATCCGGCAGGAGACGTGAGCGACTGCAGCAGCAGCAGCTTAAATTAATCTCCTGCAGCAGTTGTTATTCTCTTCTGAACAGCTGGAGTCCTGACTGCCACACCTAATTTCTCCTCTTTTCCGGCTCAATCAGTAGCTTGTGCAGGGGGTCAGTAAGATGGGAAGAGGCAGCGTGGAATAGTGGAGAATCAGAAAGTGCGAGAAATAATAAGGGTGTGCACCTTTCCAGAAGTTGCTGGAAGATATGGGCGGGTCGTGTATGTACTGTATGTATATATATATAGGGGGCAGCTTTGGGACGTTCTCTGATTCTTCTCGATCACAAGATTGAAGGCACAGCATCTAATTATTTTTGCAGTAATATCTACTGATACTGCAACGAAAACTGCTGAATCTTACCTTGAAGTTTGGATTATTACAAAGCTCCATCTGCAGCTCTTCCTCGTTTGAGTAATCCGCAATGGAGCGAGCAGTTACCAATGGCGCTACCCAGACCAAGGGGCCCTCCAGAGGTTGCTCTAGGATTTCGAGACCATTCTCCTCTTCCTCCCCATCTTCCTCCCCATCTTCCTCCGCTTCATCCTGGGGTCTGTCCAGACACGTCGGTGTCCGAGTGTTGATGCACCGCGACCTGATCACTTGTCGATTCTTCCGATCACTGCCTCAGTCTTGGCTGAAAAGATATTGGGAGCGACTTGGACAGGAGTCCAAAAAGCACCTGTCCACTTCTTCGACCTGCTTTCATCTTCGCTGCTCATCTTTTGCTATCTCTCTCCCCTCTCCTCGGCTGTCCCCATCTTCCTCCTCCGCGTCCTCTCATTTCCTCCGTTCACCTGTCTCTCGTCTTTCCTCCTCAGCGCTAAAAGACCGGGACAGAGAGAGGGAGCACTCAGGCCCAGCCTCATCACAGGCCCTGGATGGCCACCCAGGTTTTCTCAGCACCCCAGGCATGACCATTAGTACGTGGGGACCTAGCACTCATTCGACTGCCGCCCATACTACCAGCTTCACCACAGCCTATAGCCTTGGCCACAGCCTCCGTCACGACAACAGCTCAGGGTGAGTGTCTCTGCCTTACGACTTTTTCACTCATCTGTTAAAGGGCTTTTTTCTACAGAAGACTTTTTTAAATTTCTATTTTTCTTTGAGACCACCTTTTAAAAAGATTGCTCCTGAATGACAGGATTCCTTTTTTATTTCGAGTTCAAACACCACCACAAAAATGAGCCATCTTTCTGTCAAATCTATAATTCTGTAGATGTTTACAGGACCTGCTGTATGTTAATGCTGGATATTTTTAGATTCTTTGATGCTGAAATACTGTTGTCTTTGTGCCATTGTGAGATGTGTATTTATAGTTGACATATCAAGGCAAGCTGTCTTTTCTAATCTAACAGCCTTATAAAACAGAGTCTAGACAGATCTCAGAAGTGGGCTAGTTTTTTGCTGCATCCCAAAGAAAAATGTGTGTAGAAGGCAGAGAGAGAGAGCGACAGAGGCATAGGGAAGGTGTAAACAGGAGCAGAAGACGGGGAGTCATAGATGGGCAGCAATAAGTAGGA
Organism: Plectropomus leopardus; assembly: GCF_026936395.1. Classification (NCBI taxonomy): domain Eukaryota; kingdom Metazoa; phylum Chordata; class Actinopteri; order Perciformes; family Serranidae; genus Plectropomus; species Plectropomus leopardus. Next base: position 22,427,021 of record NC_142180.1, on the reverse strand, counting down.
AAGAAGGAAAGAAAAAATGTAGCTGCTCAGGTTTCTATTTTGTGGCCAATTTTATGTCTTTGTTACTGTGGACCTTTTTAAATATACATGTTGGCTCCTGAGTTAATTTAGGCTACCACCTCCTAGTGAGATTAAGTTTGTGTCAGTGTCAGCATGTATGCCACCTTGGACCTGTGGTTGTCGTCCCTCAGATCCCTCCCTGGGGAGATGGATGAGACGGACGCTCTCCGCTCCAAACGCTGCAACGAAGACGCCATTTCTCTCGCTCCCTCCACCGCCGAGTCCATCATCGTTGAAGGTGAGGTGACTGAATGAGGAGGGGATCAAACTTAGATTCACCTTACAGGCTTTGTTAAAAATATTTCCTGTATACCGGTAACAGTTTTTCCTTCAGGGGTTTTCTTGAAGCCAAGGAGGAGAGAGTGTTGAGTGTGTTTTGTGAAGTCAGGGGTGACCTCACCCTGTCTCATTAAGTTCTAGTATGTGGGGGAGAGACTGGCTAACTGGGCGCTAGCTTGCAACACACAAAGAGCCTCTGCACCATCCTTTTCTCCTTGCTGCCGTGAAGGTTTATTGTTTTATCAGACAAAGAGCCACTTAGATTCTTAAACTGCAGAAAAAAATATTTTGACAATGCCTGAAAGACCCTTAATAAAAATCTGCAGCATAACATTTAGGTTACTGTCTTATTTTATAAGTTCTATTAAAATTAGAGGCGCTAAAGCTGCATTTATCGATAGAATAATCATAGCAATAAACACCCTTTTTAAGGAAGTCCCTAAAATGTTTACTCGTTGATAAACAGTAATTGTAATATACATAAGTAAAGTCTAGGGTCAGCTACAAATCAGCACCCTTTGAGCTGAGTGTGGCTCAGCACTGACAGTTCCCAACCTTTAGACCACAAGTTCAGTGCTCTTTTGTTGGTTTGGTATAAGCAGATACTCTCCTTCTTTGAGATCTTTTACAGTGCATTTTGCTGTCAGGACTGAATGACGGTTCATCACATACATACACAGTAGTGTCATCCTTTATGGGCTGATCTTTTTCCATCATTTGATGAGTAAAAGTATTATTTTGTGTTTGAGATCAACAAAGACAGTACTGACAAATTATGTTGTTGAGTCAAGATTACTTGGTTCATATTGCCTTGTCACTGTCTCGATTTATTATTTTCAGCCCTGCCAAAACACGAGACATTACATCAGCAGTGAACTATTTTTATACTTGGATGCTTCACAGTTAGTAATCTGAGACCTTTTCTAAGAGAATCAGCTCTTGAATACTATTGTCCATCATTTATGAATGATACAGAAATGTACAAAAATGTGTTAGTCATCTGAGGATTTGAGTTACTTTTGTCCTTTAAGGCCCAGACACACCAAACCGTCATCAGAGAACTGAAGGACGAAAGCCCTCTGCTGTTTCATCTAGTGTTGCCATGTCTCAACCAAAAAGTTGCACATGAACGAACCAAACTGATGACCAACTAGAACGTATGTTCTGTTCCTCCGTGAGGACAAATACCCCTCTATACCAGCAGACGATGGTTGTCTGTATTCATCATTCAAAAAGGAAAACCAGAAGAGCGTCTTGATGCTAGTTAGCCAGTTAGCACATTAACAACACAATCTAATGTTGAAAGAAGAAAGCATGTTCACTGTACGGCAGTGAACAACTAGGTTCATGGTTTCTATATTTTCCCCAGGGAGGCATTTTGATTCAGATCCTTCAGTAAGAAATGGACATCAACAAAACAAATATGACAAAAAACACCAAACACAAGTTACAACTACTGAGTGTCTTTTACAAAGCTGATATCAGTGGGAATAAATGACCTCTTGAACTGGTTAGTTCTGCATCGGTGCAGACTGTACCTGCGCCCCGATGGAAGCAACATAAAGTCTCTAAGCAAAGGGATGGCACAGATCAGCCAAGATTGATCTGGCTTTCTTCAAAGACCTAAGCTTATACAGGTCATGGAGGTCATTCAAAGGTGTATCAGCAATGTTTTTGCTGCACACCTTTACAGTTACCTGCAGGTGATTGTTCTGTTTAACAGAAAGTGACCCGTGCCAGCAGATTAAAAAAAAGGTAAGAACAGATTCAATAAAACAAGAATAAAGTATTTTCATAAAAGTGGTGTCAATAACACAAACCATCAGGAAAATCTTATTTTATATAACAAGTTTGTTTTGACTTCACTCCCTCTTGACTTCAGGCCCTTGTTTACATTTTCCACCTCTGTTAGTCTTCTTGTATGCTCAGAGTGATTTCATTCACTGACGGGCTCCACAGCCACCGCCAACAGTACAATGTGTCAAAGAAACAAAATCTGTTCAATTTGTGTCCCTTTGAGAGTTTGAGTCACCTTTTGAGATGACAAGACCAACCTTCAGCTGCGCGATTCAGAGTGTTTTCTTCCAGGGATGTTGTCCTGCTGGCCTTAACCTCCTTTGTTCACCTTTTTTTGTACTATAACATGGTTATGTGTCAGTTTTTTGATACCTCTGCTCCTCTCCTCAGATGCTCACTATACAGCAGTGCGGGCTGACCTGGAGTCTGATGCCCAGGACCTGGAGGCAGAGTCATGGAGTTTGGCAGTTGAGCAGCAGTATGTTAAGAAGCACTCTAAAGAAATGGTGAAGAGACAGGATGTTATATACGGTAGGTGGAATTTTTTACGTTGTGTTCACACCTGTACTTGTCAAATCAATGAGCTGTCCTGTGAATTGACTGTGTGCTCAAATTTGATAAACTCTCACACTGGCTCATCAGTGCTACACACAATTGTAGGAAAACATAAAAAAGTCTGTTTTAGACAATATGGGTGTTTTTTGGTGCCTTTTTGAAGCGCGTGTGCTTCTTGAGGATATTACTATGTTACGCCACAGGGGGGAAGTTAACATGTTCGTGATGGGTCATGTCACTCAAAAACATAATGCATAGACACAGATGAGTCACCTTATTGTGTTTGAACTGCAGGATGTGTAATGGTTCTCACCAAAAAACAGTGTAATACAGACTAACACAATTAAGTGACACAAAACATTAAGATTATTGTGCAAGTATTAACACACGTAAGGAAACTACAGTCTGCAATCTACAAATACAGCAAGACAGCAGAAGTGAAAAAGGAGTAACATTATCAAAAGCACATTACAGCATTTCACCCACTACCATGTCTATAGATATTGAACCAGTTAGTCACAAGTCACTGATTAATTGATTCATTTGACTTTTACAAGAGTAATCGACTTATTTAGCGTCACAATCCATTAACATTGTCAGACTCGTTGTGTGCAGTTTTTTAAAGAATCCAAATTGGTGCAGCAGAATCAGATTTTTATTTTTTGCTCTGTTCTTTCTTGACAAAACCTGCCTTCATTACCCACAAAGCAACTGGATCACCAAGAGTTTGTTGAAGACCCCAGCTGACATTTCCTTCTAGTGACATCACTTGATGCAATTTATCAGATTATGCACTGTTCCCTCTGCAGCAACAAAATGCTTTATACAGCGTTTTTAACATATGCAGTTGTACTCTCTATAATTTCCCTTTTTAAGGGATAACTTTGAGGAAAAACAGTGGAAAAAGCATGAGAAGAACAGGTAATGGAAGTTTTTGATGGCAAAAGCATCCATTGTGAGTCAGCTCATAGCATTACTATACAGTAAATGTTTATGTGCTTTACATGACAGAACATAAACATGTAACATTGTGTCATTGTACAGAGCTGATGCAGACGGAGATGCACCATGTGCGGACGCTGAAGACAATGCTGCGTGTGTACGTCCGGGAGTTGAAGGAGAACCTCCAGATGGATTCGGGCAGGCTGGACTGTCTGTTTCCCCGGTTGGAAAACCTCCTTGAGCTTCACACACATTTCCTGTCTCGCCTCAAAGAGCGGCAGCGAGAAAGCCTGGTCTCCCCCAACGACAGGAACTACACTATCAACAGAGTAGCAGACATCCTGATCGCACAGGTAGGGAAAAGATACAAAGCATTTTCAACAAGAACACACATGCAGACAAACGCCCGCCCACGGCCGATTTCTTGAATAAGTCACATAATAGTTACACATGCTCAAAATGATTATATATAATCGGCATAATGCAGAGATGACAGTTGTGCTTGTTCTCCAGTTCTCAGGTGAAATAGGAGAGAGGATGAAGGACAGCTATGGAGATTTCTGCAGTCACCACACTGAAGCCGTCAGCTACTACAAAGAACAGCTACAAAATAACAAAAAGTTCCAAAACATCATACGGGTAAGACACATTAGCATCATCAGATTTAATCCACAGTGCATCTGCGTCTCTCCCCTCTGGCAGTGAGAGTAATCACACAAATGCTGTCAATGCCTGCTTATCTTGAGTGTGTACAGGTGAGGTCATTTTCTGTGCCTTCCTGTGAACGCCCAGTTTCTGTTTTTTGATCTGGAGCATCCACTCCAGACACTTCTCGGGATTTTCAGCCATAACTTCTGCAATATAGTATCATATCATTTCTGGTGAGCTAGCGCGGGAAAGTTGCCTCAACACAACTCAACTTGATTTTATTTTTTAAAAAATCACTCCCATACAAACATGCAGCCCAAAGTGCTGTTAATAGATAATAATGCATACATGCTAGACTAAAAATTACAATAAGATAATAAAAATTAAGAAATAAAAGTCTGTGGAACAAAATAAAATACAATAAATCTCAGGGATCAAATTAAATAAAAATGACTGTGGCTGTAATATTACTCAAAATGAAAAGCCAGAATAAAACAACAGGCCCTTAATTTCCTCAAAAAAACAGAGAAAGATTACCAATAATATCCAGAGGCAATGAGCTCCACAGTTTCAGGTTGTAAAAACAGAGCGCTGGAACTTTTTATGGGACAACATAGACACCGCAACTCCACTATACTGCGAAATACACAGAGCTTTCCTGGTGGCGATAAGCTAGATAAGCATTGTTTGAACTTGTTTGGTAAGGCTTGAATATAACAGATCTTCATTTATATGTAGAAGTCCTGCACTCCAGCTTTGAATGTATTAAATCCATTTGTAGTCAGATTAATGTTAAATTAAATAATACCTTTTTTCTCTCCAGAAAATCAACAACTTGTCTATTGTGCGGCGGTTAGGAGTGACCGAGTGTATTCTGTTGGTGACGCAGCGCATTACCAAGTACCCAGTGCTAGTGGAGCGCATTCTGCACAACACTGAAGGTTCTGTTATTCACATGCATTTTTATGCTAAATTAATAAGGAATAACTTAATTCATTCATAGTTTCATTGTACTGTATCTATAAAGTTTTTTTTTTCTGTGTCCAGCTGGTACAGAGGAGCACGAGGATCTGACTCGGGCGCTTGGTTTGATTAAAGACACCATAGTGCAGGTTGACACGCTGGTTAATCTCCACGAGAAGAACTCGCGACTGCGAGACATACACAACAAGATGGAGCCAAAGGCACTGGGGAAAATCAAAGATGGTCGAGTTTTTCGCAGGGAGGACCTTGCGCAGGGCAGGAGACGGCTCCTGCATGAGGGCACAGTCAACTGGAAGGCTGCTTCTGGCAGGCTCAAAGGTTTGATAATGGCATAATGAAACAAGATACTTTACCATGCATATTTATCCATTTAAAAAAATAAATCAATAAGGTTTGTCATACTGGTTTTGGAATTAATTAACATTAAAAAACATATACTCATGTATTTTAAATGTTTCTAGTCTATTATCATCTCCCTTCTTTACAGATTGCAAAGCTAATGATGTCGTCTGTGATTGTTGTCCTTCCAGATATTCTTGCAGTGCTCCTGTCAGATGTGTTACTCTTGCTACAAGAGAAGGATCAGAGATATGTATTTGCTACAGTGGTGAGTGATTTATCTTTTCTGTATGTATGACACTAACAAAAACATTATCACAGAGAAACACTGGAGAGACGTGCATTAAGTTGTGAGCAGGAACGGAATAGAGAACCCCAGTAATGAGTACGAAAACCTGGAAAAATGAAAACCTCCAGTTGCCTTGTCTCAAAGTCAATGGGTTTTTTGAATGTGTTTTTGGTTAAGTCCTTAAATATGGTCTGTGGTTAACAGAAGCTTAAGAGACTTTCACATTTGCATTTTGTTCTACGACACAAAAGTCAGTAAATACCCCACTCACAAACTTTGAAGCTTTTATGTGTCTTAAAAAAGACAGTTGCTGGCAAGTGGCTAAATAAGACTACAGAACGTTATCACATTGAGCCGCCCCAAACACAGCTCTACAGCCTTGTGGTGGTGACACGACTGTAGTGTAGCTCAGCAAAAGCTTTTTTTTTTTTTTACCTCTGATGATTACATTTAGGCTTCATTTGTGAACATTATCTTGCTGAACAAAGCGTGTAAGTATCAGAAATGTTTGTTTACCACAGAGCTTATTTTCTGCAGTGATTCAAAATCCAATGGAAAAATCCTATAGGCTTTTTGACACGGGAACCAGAGCGACATGGGTTGGCCTACAGAAAAACATCATCTCTGCGGTACTCTGATCAGTGATGCATGACTGTTACCTTCCTGCGTCTTATCCTCAATCTCCGTCTCATTGTTATCCATGTAGGATAACAAGCCGTCAGTGATCTCCCTTCAGAAGCTGATTGTCAGGGAAGTGGCCCATGAGGAGAAAGCCATGTTTCTTATCTGCGCCTCCTCCAATGAGCCAGAGATGTATGAGATCCACACCACCTCCAAGGAGGAGCGAAATACTTGGATGGCTCAAATACGGCAAGCTGTTGAGAGGTAGCTGCAGAGGAAATGCACAACTCTTTATTACTATTTATAGCTTTATTTAAACTCTGTGGAAACTGTTTAAACAAAATATGGGAAAAATTAGATATAACAGAAAATGTACTGGAACTAAACTCGATTTGCTTCCTTTTGTGTCCCCACTTCGGTCCTGTCTCTTCTTAGTTGTCCTCATACAGAAGAAAGGCTGTTCAGTGAGGAGGAAGAGGCACGAGCTTTCAGGTTTAAAGAATTTCAAGGTAACTGCACATCAAGTAAGCCATGACAAAACTAAAGAAGTACCTTGGAAAATTATATAGCAGATGTAGTTTGCCACAAGGGGGTGCTCATGTATCATATTAATTTAAAAAAAACAAGTAGATGTTGATATGTCTTACTTTTTCTCTACATCTCATCTCGGTAGAAACTGATTTAGGATGCATTGATTTTATTCCAAGCAGCAAAATCTGTTTATAACAAAATTATGTGTAAGGTGAAGAATAGAGTTTCTGTATAGATGCACAAGAAATGTACATGTGATAAACCCTGTGTCCTCTCTTGCTCCATTTCATGTTTCCCAACATAGAGCGGCTTAGCCAGAAGGATGCAGTGGTCGTCCAGGCTCTAACTGATAAGCTGCAGCTCTTTGCGGACATGGCAGAGTCTGTGGCAGGTCTGGAGGACACAGCTTCTCGTTCCAGACTTCTGCTTCGAGGAGACGCCTCAGACCTCCAGCAGGGGGAGGCTCTGCTCAAAGGAGCTATCACTGAGGGTAGGACAATGCTGCATGATATGTGCGACCGCTTCAGTTGCAGAGGCATGGCATTGTGTGAATTTTACACATGGATATAGTCAGCTTTATGTTCATGAAGGGCAGCTGCATTATTGAATTAGCATGGCCTACTTTTCAACTTTACCATACATATTTTTCCTCTTACCTGTAGTACTATTTATCAATCTAGATTTTTTTTTTGTGTCAGTTGTTGAGTGTTGGAGATGTCTGCCTTCTCTCAAATAAAATAGGACCACTCGGCTTGTAGTGCTCAAAGTTCTCAAAATATACATTTGAAAAACTCTAACAGAAATGTCTTTTTTTCAGAAATCATGACCCTGTTTCTCAAGATAATCCACAGACCTTGTTGAGAGCAGTTTCATGTTGAAACAATTTTCTTTTTACTGAACCACACCCACTAACCGTATCACTGCACAGAAGGTTTTGTGCATCTACTCACGGATGAGCGGCTTGTGCAGCGGGAGATGTAAACATTAATCCTCCTCAGCTAAACTGTGATGTTAGCTAGCTCACTGGTGCTAGTTGAGCTAGCTTAAGATATACACTTTTCTTTGTGCCGTGACATGGTTGGCAGGTGTAGTTCGGTAGACAGAAAATAGTTCAGATGTATATTTTTGGCACTTTGAACACTACAAACAGAGAACCATCATGTTACATTATATTGGAGAGAAGGCAGATATCACTATAGTCGATATCTCCAACACTGGACAACTGACACCAAAATAATTTAGATTAATAAGCAGCACTGCAGGTAAGAGGCAAAATTTGTTTCTGATTTGGGGTGAACTGTCCCTTTAACTCTCTTTCTCTTCAGTGGAGAACCTTCAGAACCTGCTGCAGTCTGGAGTGAGGGAGGAGGCGCCAACCTCCCGGCTGGAGGACGGGGGCGGCTCAGGGGTTCTGCCCAGAAGAGCGGATACCTTTGGGGGCTATGACAGCAGCCCCACCATCCTGAGTAAGAGTGAGTGCAGCACAGTGCATGCCCTCAGGAAGTCTGCCATCTAATGGATTTGCAATTGTATTTTAGTGGCTTTTATGCCTTTAATAAATCATGAATTCTAAACAAATTTGACTGTTCCTTTAATTGGTTTTATTGGTTGAATTTATGTTCATGGTTTTTCTAAAAAAGTATCTTCTTAGTGCCCTAACTTTCAAAACAGAGCATTTCAAGACAGCTATGGGCGCACATTTACGTGTGTATGTGTGTTGTTTCTGTGCATTGTTTGTTATTGTCAATATCTCTGTGTACCGTTTTGGTTTAATTACTTGTGTGTGTTTGTCACTGTGTCAATTTCTGTGTTTGTGTGTCTGTGTTTGTTTGTCTGTGCCAGATGGCAGTGTGAAGAAGAACTTTTCTGGCGAGTCTAGAAACAGAGACAGAAGCCAGAGAGCCAGTTCTGACCCTCAGCTCAAAGACCTCTGTGGCAGCCACACCCTGGAGCAGACGGTAGGGGCTCAACACACACACGCACACACACAGAAACAAACAGTATATCTTGAAATGAGTCACAGTGTTCCTGTAAATAGTAATGACCAGACCAAGTTTCCATGTCCTGATGTTTACTGTCACCCTGTTCTCGCAGGTCACTTTATTTGTTTATAAATAGATAAAGCCTTGATGAAACCAGACTGAGACTAATCAGGCAGACAAAATATGACAACATGTTGCAGACAATGAGTGAGAAACAAAGCCAGTTTGACTCTTTCACAAGATCAGTTGTAATTGTAACAGTGCTATGAAAAGGGTCATATAGTCCTTGCACAGTTTATCGTCCTTGGAAGACTTTTTAAATGTAGTAGAAAGGGGAATGTATCCTAAATTAAAAAAAACAAACATGCTATTTTCATGGCCTTTGAAAGTTCAATCAGTATTTGTGAGCATGAGCTATTCCCTCTCAAAGTCAGAAACTCGTAAAGTCGGTCTCAAACTTGCGATGTTATAGGATATGAAGTCTGAAGCTGCTCCATAGTCAGTTAACGGGAGACTGATTATGTAGACCCACAGAAAGTTTGAGACATTAATCCTATTGTAGCGCTCTCAGCTCTGAAACAAAAAAATGTCTCTCAATACTCAGAACATTCCTCTGGGTGCTCTCAGAGTCATCTATAACATCTTTCATCATTCATTATCTAAGTGTATCCACACTTAATACCCTATGACATCACAAATTTGAGTTTCATGAGTTTTGAAAATAAATGTAGTTCCCCTTTTATGCATTTTAAATTTCTTTTGTATTTGAGTGTGTCGGATTACAGAAATGTAGAAAACGTGCATAGGGTCTGTTAATTCTGAATTATGTATCATGTAATATTAGGTTTTTAAGTATACAAAGTGTAGCTTTAAAAAAATGTATCACTTTAATTTTAAAATCACATGACCACAACAAATTTCATATGATAAAGATGCTAGAATGGTGTCTTTATTGTGTTGCAGTGTTTGTTGTACTGTATGTGGTACATACGGTGTGTGCGTGATGTTATTGCATTAGTGTGAGCGGCTGTGTGTCTGACTGTTGTTGCTCAGGTTGATGAGAGCTGCTGCTCTCCTGCCAGATGGAACCGCATCTGGTCCAACTCCTTCCCTGAGGCTGAGGTAAACTCTCCTTCTCTGATCTGTCACCTTGTGCCACACAGCTCTACTGGATTTTATATTCATAGCCATGCCTGCTGAACTGAAAAGATGTACCCATGTACCCAGTATGCTGGTGCAATGAAATGCTGTGTTGTTTTGGTGATTTCTGTAGTTGTTTGGTTTTGATAACCTTGTCTGTTTCTTTATTTTAGTTCTTTGACAGAGTGCTGATGCTCTCCCAAAGGCTCTATAGTCTGCAGGTAATACTCAACCCCCTGCTGTTTATCATGTTAACAAATGCAGTCAGTGAAAGAAATAACTAACTGAAACATAGTTTATTCTGCATGTTTTCAGTTTCTGTTTCACTTTACAAGTGATTAAACATTGTCTCAGTAGAAATTTCAACTTTCCTTAAATGACCTCATGTTAATTTTCTCCTGTCTCCCTCCGTCTTCAGGCTATCATATCACAACAGGACAGTCACATCGAGCTGCAGCGAGCCTCGTTGACGGAGCGGGCCTCCCTGCCCGGCCGCCACAGAGGGAATGTGCTCCTGGAGCAGGAGAAACAGCGGACTCTGGCCCTGCAGAGAGAAGAGCTGGCCAGCTTCCAGAAGCTGCAGTCTCAGCATCGGCAGGAGCAGCAACGCTGGGAGAGGGAGAGGGAGAGGCACCGGCACCAGGTCGAGGCCACTGAAGCCCGGCTCCGACAAAGGGAAGAGGAGTGCAGACGGCTAGAGGTGAAGTCTTACCTGAGGCCCCTGTAAAAGATTTTAATGGCGGAAGATATGTGCAAAAGGCTGAATTTCATGAATTTGCAGCTTTGCCTTATATTCAAGTTAATGATTTTGTTGTTCTATGTGTGATTTCCTTATTTGCAAGAACTAGTGCTAAACTGTTTCTTTAGAAAAGCGAAGTCCCTCCTCCTCTGGTGTCCCCCATGGAAGCTTAATATGGAAAAATATGTATTGTAGTTAACGGCGGCAGATAGATAATCATTTGATCCCATTTGATTTGTGCCATGAATTACACGTATGATTTTTTTGTCAATTTAAAAGACATTTTTGTAAGTTAAGAAATTCGGTCAAAACAAAAACACAGGATGTATTCTTCAAATATTAATATTCCACACAAATGTTTTAACAATGTTTGTTCTTTTCATGCAGGAGCAATTGGCAGAAGAGCGGAGGGAGCTGGAGAGTCAGAGGGAGACATACCAGCAGGACCTGGAGAGGCTGAGAGAGTCCACCAGAGCTGTGGAGAAAGAAAAGGAACGCCTGGAGCACCAGAAGAAGATCAAGAGGAAGACTATTGAGGTAGGGAACTTGTGGAGATGATAGACAGAAATATGCATGTAAAAGTGAAACAAAATACAACATTTTCTAATGCAGAAATATCTCAGTATGCCTTATGTCTGGGGGAAAGACTGGCAATGTCTAATTCACACTATTCGCCTCAGAAGTAAAGGAGTGGATGTCGTCCAAAAAGGGATGTGGACATCAGACACACATGCTGTTCTGTTTATACTACATTAGCTGTCTGCATACACAAATGTGTTCACACATGTTTGTCAGTGTGTACCGTCAGCACATTGGCAGATGGGAAATTTACATCATGTGGATCCTCGCAGCCACACAGACACAGAAACTATTCATGAAGCGGAAACTGATAAATGTGCAGGATTGGTTCAGCTTTCAAAACATGTTATTTATTTCAGAAACTTTAAAAAAATATATTTTATTAATGATGACTAATTGGATAATGTTTTTTATTATAATTTCAAAGAGGTCTTTAATTAAAAAAAATGCTTTTAAAAAATATGAAACTCTAAATTAAAGGTCATAAAAAAGATTGTTCCTGCACCCTTAAAAGGTGTGCGTGTGTATGAGAAACTGGAAAAAGAAGATGGGGCGGTGTGCCTGGTGACAGTGAGGTGAGCAGGTAATATCTGGAGCTATGGTGCTTGTTACGATTACTCAAAGGATAAAGAATGAGGGGCTTTCCCGTCTCTCTCACTTCCTTTTCGTTGTTTTCTTGCATCAATTTTCCAAACCTTTCCCAGCCTGGCTCTCTTTTTTTCCTTTCATCTCCTGGGCATGAATTATGTATCCAGGGTGAAGGAAAACAGGAGCCAAATGAGTGACGGAACTTTTAGTTGTTGAGTTCAGGTAGAAATGAAGCGTAGGTTTCAGCTGAGTGATAAACACGCTTACAACTGATTACATGTCTAACCAATCAACCCAGGGATCCACCTATGCAGGGCGCAGTCTTTCTCCTCACCTCCCTTTACCTCAGTTTCTCCTCTCTCCTCCCGGTGTTATCCCTCGTTCTCTCCTTGCAGTACAATGCGGGTCATTGTTTGTGAGTTTCATGGGAGAGGAGCTTTGAGAAAGATCCACTGACTGTAATTTCATGCCAGGTGCGAACAGATCTGTCAAGGAGCTACAGGAAAGTTACCCAATATCAGCCTTTCGTGTTTTCAAAGGCCTGTATCACCATCACAGTTTGGTTTATTGGCATTCTCTCTGAGAGGGAAGGGCAACTGAGGCATGGGAAGTTTTGTCTTGATGCAGACTTTATCTTCTCATCAAACCAAGTAGATACAGACCAACGTGACAGTTTCTGGTATCCCTAATTGGGGTGGCCGATATGGATAAAGACCACTGTCACAGTATGAATAAGTTTATTTCACACTATCAGTAGAAGAAATGATTTTCTTGAAAATTAGTTAAGAAATTCAAATTGGCTACAACCTGACAGTGAATTCAGTATTTGGCTAAGCATAGCATATTAAAGACCTTACAGAACAAAATACTTGATAGTTATAATGCTATGATGAAACGCACAAAAATCCAGTATAGGAAATATAAGAGGAAGAGTTACAATAAAGTTATTTCACCATATTTACAAAAAGAGCAAGAAATCACATGAGGTAAGCGCTACAGTTTATTTGCAGTTAAATAACCAAACAGACTGTCAGTGGCAACTGGAGCTGTATCTAGCAAAACGAGACATATACGGGGATCAAGATTCGGTATATTTATATATATTTCAAAACTGTAAACAAGTTGAAATATGAGATTTAAAAAAAAATCTAAATCTAATTTTAGGAAAACTGTTGTTTGAAGAACACACCACCATATGTGAGGGCGGGGGGGTGAACAGCGTAGTGTTGCGATATTTTGTGTGGCAATATTGTATCGATACACAAATACCATTTATGGATTTTTTAACTTATAAATTATTAATATTGCAAATGAAAATGTAACTTTTGATATCCTACTAAAATTTTTAAAAAATCACTTATTTTTCCAGTCCACTAGATTAGAGTATACTAGATTTTAGTGCAATAGAAACGATTGAAGTGAAAAACTTAAAACACATTTTATCCTTTAGGGACATAATTTTACACTTGAAAAGGGTCATGAATTGCAGTATATTGCATTTATGTTATTGTAATAGTTAGCATATTACAAAATGTTTAGAATAGCAATAATATTGTATAGAGACTACCAGCCTGCTGGATTTGATCACAGGAAGAGAAGCATGAACATTAATGACAGCTCCACAACCTGAGTCACACACATGAGTCTGTCATCAGGTGGGGGCCGTGCAAAACACGCCTCAAGAAGGGACTGTTAACTCTGACGAATAGATGAATCAGAGCGCCTCTCTTCTTTTTCTGTTCTTAAGAAAAGAAAAAAAAAACGTTTGTCAGTCGGCGTATAAACTGTTCTGCTGTTTTCGAAGAAGTAGGATAGCTGACGAGCTCTTCTGATACACATGCTCCCACACAGATGTGAATGTCTGATTGAGGCTGTCTTCAGTGATGTCATTAGTCCCTCTGACATTTCTACATGTTTGGTGCCTGACAGTTATCTGTAATTGCCAGTGCCTCTGCATCTTGTGCAAGAGGTGAAACTGACAGATGACACATTCAAGTCCTGACTTGTCTTCCCCAAAAAAGCCACAGTGCTTTTTTGCAAGTGTGCGTTCCATTGTTTTATTGTTATTCATCTACTTCAGCTTTAATTTAAATGGGCGGGGCTGCATGGGGTACTTATCCATAGACTGTATTTTACATACATCAGTCAGCATGTTATTTGCATTTTAAAATCCCGCCTAAAAAATAATCGGTTTAAGTGTGATGCTATGTTAAAAGTATTTTGCTTCACCTTAATGTCAGACAGTGACAGTGATTTCCAATGGAAAGATGAAGCCGTTATGATCTCTCCCTTTAAAGCCAGACTCCATAGAGAAAAACAGCAATTTAACAATGCTGAACACAGGAGCTGCTGGTCTATGACTACCTTGAGCAGTTATTTTGTTTATTATTGTGTGACTCGTTTAAAAGGGTTAGTTTGGATTGAACCAAAGTCACACAATAACACAAACTAGCTACCTGATCAAAACAGCGATAGACAAGCAGCTCCTGTGTCCAGTGTGCTAAAAATCCTGCTTTTTTTCAGTGAAGTCTGGTGGCTTTGACAAGTGTTTGGATGGTGAACTGAAGCCATTAGCAGCTTTTCCTGTCAGAGGAGGCTGTCTGACAGTAAGGTACACCAGTGAAAATATTCTCAATATCGTATCGATTTTTTTAGGTGTCTGAAATGTGACCCTTAGTTATCCACAGCAGTACATTGCTTAGCTTCTGTGTCAGACTGCTTCTCCAAACTGGGGGCATACCAACTGACATCTACTGTATGTTATATACTGACTATGGATAAGTATCCCAAACAACCCCACATCAAAATATCCAAACTATCCCTTTAACTACTTCATGAATCTGGCCGCTGATCTACCATCCCAAAGATTTCATAGTAATAAGATCTTTCAGTGACATGTCTCAGTCCTCAATTAACTGGCGTCTTAACTCAAGATGTACACAAACATAACCAGCTGACATGGTTAAAGCATTTACCATGTCATTACTGGCTGCAGAGGGCAGGCCTTTGACTGTGAGCAGTACCTACAACACTTCACATTGACTTCTGGAAAACCACAGGCTGAGGCTGAACTGACCTAATCTGTTGTGATGAGTAATGCAGGAACCCTGGTAATTACAGGGGCCTTTACTGAAACAGTGATGGTAAATAAGATTGCTGTGTGGTTTGTTTGTTTGTTGCACGGACTGCATGATAAAACCTAAAACAGGTCAGATTTAGAGCCTATTTGTACCCATTAAATCATGCCCATAATATTTGTTTTAGACTAGCTAAGTAGCGTGTTTGTGTGTTTTGTACACATGCACATGTATGGGTTGCAGTTCCATACTGTTGGCTGTGCCATGGGAATTTCTTGGCCGTGGTTATGGGAAATTTGGAAGCGGTTTGTTTCCCCTCTGCGTCAAACACATCAAACAGTCTTTTCATCAGCTGTGACCTCAGGATCTGTTCCAGGCTTTGGGCCAGCCTGATATACACAGGCATTTAATCACCACCACCCAACATTAAGACTCATCAGCAAACCCGTGGAGCTATGATTAGACCTCATAAAAAATAAAAAAGACATGCCCTCTTGTTTGTGTGTGTGTGTGTGTGTTTCGGAACATATTTAAGTGTCTGCGCAAGAGCGGTGCTAGCTGGGGCATGTCCTGACTGCAGAGGAACTTCTCTTTCATCTGTTATCCCATGTGATCACACTTGGCCTCTTGATAAGGAATGTGTTGGGCTCAGGCTTTTTTGTTTGGTTCAGCCCCAACAGAGCCTCAGGTCTGATTGCTCAATAGTTTTGTAAAGTCATAAAGCATGTTCATAATAAAGATCAGAGCTGGAGTCGGGGATTTGATTGACAGTAAACGATTGGGAAAAGAAATTACCTGCATAATACAGCAACAGTAAGTGGAGAAAAAAAAAATGCTAGTTTTGCTCCCTGAAAGTCAGGGATTCGAATCATCAGTCGGTGACCCCTCAGTCGACTGAGAAAGCTTCAAGTCAGTGTGCTGCGCAGTGGGCTTTTGGTGATGTTTTGATCCCCAGAATTTGCTGCGGAGTGAGTGCTCTTGACTGTGACACTACTCTTTGGTAGAGGCTGCAGCAAATGTGATGCAGCGATACAGAGAAAGGGACTCTCTGCTGCTGCATGACATTATTTTCTCCTCTGCTTAGAATTGGTAAATTTACAGAAACTTAATAGGACACAACCTCTGGCTGTTGTTTGATATCTACGGTTGTTAAAAATGTTTGTTGTGCATTTGCAATCTGTTGTTAGCGCTGCTAGCTTGTTTACTGTATCACGTGAATGCTGCTGTCACACTGAGCGTCCCGCTGAGCCCAGTCCAAACTATGAAACTTCATATGGAGAAAAACAAAACAAATTGTCGAATATTTGTATTTTTAAAGGCCGATTCTGAGGGTTGGAAGGAAACAGGACTACATGGCCAAAGGTTCAATTCACGACCCACTGTGGAGGTCTTTAGGGGGAAATGCATCAGTGAATAACCACTGGTTTTCCTTCACTAACTTTTTTTTTAAATGCCTTTAGGCAAAGCACTCAATTTAACAACTACCCCTTTCTTCTGCTTTATGCTCAGAAGTAGAAAACTGTTGAACCGGTTTGCCACCTGGTGTGAGTAATGCATGACAGAGAACATTGCTAAAAACATGGGAAGATATGCATAGCTCCAGAGAAACATTGAAAGGTCGGTTGTAAAACAGTGACCTGTATCTGTGTTGGTCACACTCCGAGTCATCCCTTCCCCTCTTTGGCCTCTGTCTCAGGCTAATTTATTTCATAACGTCTGAAAAAGCCCTGAAGAATAACTCTACACATCAACACCCCCACCATGCACACACACACCTAGATTCCTGTGACTCGCTTCTTCTATAATCAGCCGGTAGCGGTTGCTTTGAGAGGCTAAGACAGAACCCCGAGCTGGAGGGCAGATATTTTCTTTTTACACCATCTGTCACCAAAGCTATCTATCCTGCCTGTTTGCAGCAAACTGTGGGCAGTACTGTTCTGTAGCCTAAAATATTGTCAAAAAATTACCCAGGTGAAAGAGAAAAGTAGTTGCATGTAGAATTAGTAGCACTTTCCAGCCATTAAGTGATGTGATGTGATGTGAGGTAACAATTATTTTCATTACTGACAAATTTCTTCGTTATTGATCAAATGGTTGGTCGATAAAACATCAGAAAATTGTGAAAAATGCACGCCACAAAGCCATGTCCAAAGCCATGCTGTTTTGTCCAGCCACAAAAGCTGGAGTCAGAGAATGTTTAGAGTTTGTGATTAATAAATGTCTCAGAAGATTAATCAATTGTTGTCAAATTGGCTTGATTTCATTTAAAGACATGGGACGAAGGCAATGAGCAACTTAACAAGAAATGGCCGAAAAATTAACAAGAAATATTAAAAAGTTACTGGAAAATTACCTGAATATAAGCAAAAACAAAAACAAGAAAATAACCCCAAGAAAGTGCTAAAATACTTTTTTTTCTGTAACATAATTTAAATATATAATTATAAGAATTATAACACACAACTAACTTTTAAGTCATTTTCTTTTAACCTTTTGACAATTTTTTTGCAGTTTACCAGAAATTTCTTGCCAAGTTGTACATTGCCTTTTTCCCACATTTGCAAAAGAAATCAAACCAATTTTCACAGATCCTAGAGGTTTAAATGCTTGCAAAACGCGGTTGAACGCATCACAACAAAACTTATGTCTATTCAGGTTTTAAGAGGTCAACCTCTTTAGTCTTACATCGTCTGAATGGTCTTTAGATTGTGGTTGTAAAGTCTTGTGAGGCTGTGAAGAAATCACAGTAAGTCATTTAATGGTTAATATGGGGGCAAACATCATAACATATAAATAAACTCATTGAGCCCATAAGGTCTCAGCTTTCCAGTCACACCTGATACATTTAATTCCACGACTGTTGAAGGTCACCAATTGCAGAAATATGCACATAATGTGTGAAAATAACACATTTGCACTGCATTAGGAAAAAGGCACGTTTTTTGCCCAAAACTGCATGTGACTAATATAAAGTGGGCGTGTCTGCAAAGGAAAGAACCCAGTTTCATTCAAATATCTTTTGAGCATTATTTAATCCCCTTCCTGAGAAGCTAGCATAAAATAATTGTTACAAATAGATCAATTAGGTCCTCTTCTATACAACACCAGTATCTTCAATAGCTTAAAAACCCTGACCCTCTCTACAGCCTCCGCAAGACAGTAAGTTTTGTTGGGGACAGCGTTGAGGTTAAAATGGTTACTCAAGCGATTTTTCATTTGAGCTCTAATGTGATGCTCCAGGTGTCCTGACACTGAGCCACTGCTCATCACCAAACTTCACATAAAACAATATTTGATCACATTTGTGAGCTGCATGAATAACTTGAACAGAATTTGATTTTGGATTAGCCCAGTTTAAGTCTGCAGTTTTTGCTAATCTCATTAATTCGCCACGGATCAGAGCGACACATGGCCCACAGAAACTAATACTCAAGTCAATATCTCACACATGTTCACCTGTCACCTAGTCCAGGTCAGCTTCGACAACTTGTGTCTCCCTCCTACTGGTGTCACATTGTATACAAGGCAGCACATTGTGCAGTGTTATTGGAGACATGTATGATATGGGAGTATCCAGGCAGTTTTTAGGATGAGAGGAACCTGGCTGTATAATTAGCTCGTCCAAGCCTGTCATTAACAGAAGGCTCTGGAGGGCAGCCAGTGCTAATTGTTTATGAGCTGTCAGTCAGCTCTCTTTGTGCTCTAAAGCTTCCGCACAGTTTACTGCCCTGGAAACCTGCTGTTTATGCCGCTTAAAGCTGATCACCTTGCTCTGGGAACAATGCAACATCTGTGTGCCAAGATGAGTGAGTGCGAAAGGAGGAAAAATGATGAAGGGGAAGAAGAAAGGGGGATTTAGGGAAGGAGTTATGGAGACTTTCCCACTGCAGGGCCCCACTCTGCCTCAGGGCCTGTCATGCTCTTCTGTTACAACAGACACACACGTGCGCGCGCACACACACACACACACTCACACACAGTCACAGTTAGATGAGTCTGCCCTTCATGCCTTGTAAAACCCTATCATCATGCGTTCCCCCTCTCCACAGGAAGTATTCTACATCATCATCAATCATGCAGCATGTGAACTGAATACCAAACACAACAGTTACTGACTGATGTCGGACTTTAAGTTGAAGACATCACTGAAACTGCTGTTAGAGTGACTGATGTTTGTTTGAGGAGATAACATCATGGTGATATTGGCTTTTTTAAATGTAGGTCAGTTGTGTCATTAGCTTTGTGATGTTAGCTTGCTTACATAATTGTTGTTTGTATATGGTATTTCTGAAAAGCTCCTGTCAGAGTGATGAACAAACATACATCTTCTGTCCTATCACTCTTTTCTTAATCTTAAATGCATGTATTTGTCTAATTTATTTGGTAAATTTGTCATAATACACAATGAGCAGAAATGCACACGTTAAACCGTGTGTCTTCAGTCACTCATTCAGACTTCATATTTGTCTAGATGGGAAAAGAAGGGGTCTAAAATAAAAAAAAGGATTTTCTCAGGAAAAAGTTTCCTAGAGATCTCACTTTTCTGTCTGTACAATTGAGACAGACTGAGAAAATTTCAGCAGTCCGTGTGTAAAAACATGGGAATTTGGAGTATTTTCAATCTATTAGGATTTTGCTCTTGTTCATAATCTGCCAAAAACATCAACCACCTTTATGTTACTGCATGTTAGTTTCGTCAAAAAAAATATTGAATATTGATTTTGAATATTTGAAATGATTTCCATTCTTTTTCCCCACAATATTGTTACACCAGTACAAGCTGCTCTGTCTCACCCTTTTTAGAAAAGTTTTTGTTAGTCATCATACGACCTTGTAATATTTATTTTTCAATGCAAATTTTAAATTCAGTGCCCTCAATGTCAATTTTATTTTCAAGGTATTAAAGTTAGAAATTCCTGTATTGTGACAACACTACGTTATGTAGACACAAAGCTGATTCCGAACAGCTAAAAATGGACTGTTTTTATGTTTTAGCTTTTGAATATATTGTTTGACAGATCTTGTGCAGCACTTTGGGTCACATTGTTGTAGAAGGGCTTAAACTCGTCTTGTCTCTTTATAGCGCAGTGAAGAGGTGCTTTTTATAGTTCATGTAATGCAGCACATGTGGGATTACTAACCCACACAAACCCTACACCACTCCATTGTCGCAGAAATCCTCCTGGTCAGTCTCACTGAATGCAGATTGGACGATCATGTTGACTCCATCTCTGGATCATCTTTCCTTCGGTCTCGTAATTAAGTGGAGAATGCAGTCAGTGTCTTTTATCCACTGATGTCATGAGAGCCATTTTCTTGTTCCCTTGCTTGTCAGCCCTGCCTGTTTTGTTAGGCACGCCTTTATGTGCACAGGGACTATTAAGGGTTTTATGTTTCTCATTTTGTGTGTGTGTGTGTGTGTGTGTATTGTCCTTGAACCTCTTGGAACACATCAAAAGCCTGTTACCAAACTTACCAGAGTGTGTGCTCAGCAGAAAGAGTCGCATGTGTTTTTGATTCCCTCTGCAGCCCATAAATACCCTGCTCCTCAACAGATTGTGTTTCTGTAATGACACGGCGTCGCACAGACGATTTATAGCGTGTGTCTGTGCGTGCATGTGTGTGTCTTCTCTACTTTTAAGCCGTTAAATGTTTTGTTTTTATCCTTCAGAAATGTCCTCTCATACATAATTAACAGGAGGCTGCTTGCACACACATAACATACAAACTCCATGTTCCACAACTCCGGTTATAAACTGAATGCGACCACAAATATGAATGATTTCAGTACAGAGTTGGGAAGACATCCTTTCTGAACTTGACTACTGATCTTGAAGTCTTATGAGATGATGTTAACAACAGTTGAGGACCTCAGTCACCTATAAGCAGATAACATCCAGTCTTCTTCTCCTCCAGGTGGCTCCTCTGGCCGGCAGTCTGAACGGAGATCTCCTCCTGTCCTCTGGCCTTAACACCTCCACCAGTGTCTCCGACCTGCCGCTGCCTCAGAAGCCCCTTGTGCGTGCCAGCCTGTCTGTTGCACCAGCTGACTATCCAGAGCGCCCTGAAGTGATGTTGCGACGGGACGTGAGCTCTTCCACCCTGCCACTGAAGACAGAGGTGCCCCTGCATCTCTTTAGCACCACCAACCAGCAACACAAACTGGTGGGGGTGCAGCAGCAGATCCCCACCAAGCTGGCCGCCTTCAGCAGCGGCAAAGGGAAAGGAGGCAAGATTGGTAAAGCCTCACATCGCACTGACAGCACCGGTAAGGTGTCAGAGTTTCATACAAGTAGGAGTTTGTTTTAGGTCACACTTGTGTACCTTTCTATCTGTGGACATCTGCTGATGAGAGTCAGCAGCGACTGAGGCGAACACATGTTTGGACATGAGGTCTGCTTTACACCACCAAGGTATTTTTTTCCAAAGCTAAAAACCCAGGCTCTCCTCAGGGAACACACAGCTGGGAGCACTTGTAGGTGCCGAGGAAACCTGAAAGAAAAACCTATGGAAACATATATATATATATATACTGTATATTAACATATTTCTTCTCCACTGTTGTTGTTGAGCACTTGTACACGTGAGATGTGGAAGCTGATCTTTGTAGTTTTTGTTGACTATGATTAGACAGTGGCGTATAAAAAGTGGCCGTGTTAAGTGCAGCGTTTTACTCAAAGTTGAAAATGTTTCAACTCTCCGCACTCTGAAAAAAAAACAGCAAATGTGCAGTGTTCAGCGCAGAATAGATGCTTAACGCCTCGTTACGCTGCTGGCATCTATAGCATAGCATAATTACACGGCACTCCCAATGTAAAGAATTTAAAAAGATGCTTGTCTCAGGGAAAAAACACTTTGGTCAATTATATGGCCCATAAAACATAGTTTAAAATATGAAATTAAAATTTGTCCTTAAATCCTGCTACATCTTTTAGAGTCGAAGGAGGACTCTATGGCTAGAACTCACAAATATTTTCATTTTTGATTAATCTGCTGTTCATTTTTTTGGGGTAATCATTTGTTCTGTATAACATGCACAACAATTTCCAACAGCTCAAGGTAACATCATCAAATGTCTGGCTGGACAACAGTCCAAAACTCAATAGTAATATGAAATTTAGTGTAAGAAATACACTGTTACAAATTTTCACAGTTGAGAAGCTGAAACCATTAAAGCTCCAGTGAGTAGGATTTAGTGGCATCTTGCAGTGAGGATGCAGAACAGAAACTTTCCCCATGTGCCAAACGTGAAGGAGAACTACAGTGGCTAACACGAAAACACAAACCGCCCTATATAGAGCTAGTATATCGTATATAGAGCCAGTGTCTGGTTTGCTCTTTCTGTAGAACAACATGGCAAACTCTGTGTAGGAGGGCCTGCTCTGTATGTAGATATGACAGCTCATTCATGGTAATGAAAACATGATTCTTATTTTTCAGGTTATCACTATCAACTAGTGAAAACATATTACAAAACAAAAATAAAGCAAAACAAAATATTACACCAAAAAAAAACCCTAAAAACACACTGGACCTTTAAATGTTTGGCATTTTTGTGTAAAAATTACTTCGATGATTAATTGATTAAAATAATCATTTTCCTTTTGAGCGATGAATTGACTTATCATTGCAGCTCTAGTGTGTTCTTTAATGTATATCTACAAATTGAATATGATTTTTTTTCTTGCGTACGTGTGCATGTCTGGGAATCTTGTAACTGTTTCGATGGGAACATGACTCAGACTTTAATAATCCTGTAATGTCACATGAAGTGTTAATGAATAGTTTGTAAACATACAAAGGATGATGGTTTTTTTCTCACAAAGGAAACAAAGGGAGAGAGAGGAGTGACACGGTAAAAGGAGATAGAGGGTGTGTGACTCTTCCGTCACACTTGAGCCAACTGTTGCCAACTCATACCTCCGTGAAAGTATGAGAAAAGTACACTCCGTATCAAAATATGTTTGAGTGTTTCACTGCTCTCTTTTAATGCAGCTGATGTTTAACAGTGCAGCATTTTCTGTTTTAAAATGGATTTTTCTCTCCTCATCGACATAGAAGCCATCTGTGCCTGACATGAGCTTGACCTGATCATCGTGACTTAAGTGGCTCATTAGGATCACATTAGCTGCCTAAATTGGGTCAGCCCTCTGTTTTATCACATAGCGGCCTGAGAGAGGGGCTCGGCTGCTCTAGTTTATCAATAGGATCTGATTTTACAATTAAATCACCTTCTGTCTCTGTTTGTCTCGTTTTCTTTGCTCCCTCTTCCTCCCCCTCCTCCTCCTCAGCCTCTGTGGATATGAAGCAGATGCTGCCGCTGAAGCTGTCCGCCCGAGACGACAACGCCCTCAAGGCCAAGCGCTCCATCAGCCCCCACCAGCAGCTCCCGCTGTCAGCCCCTCCTCAGCCTCACTCCCTGCATCACCACGCAGGTACCTTTATACACACCAACTGTTCATGAGCGCGCACACACACACACACACACACACACACACACTTCCTCCTCCGCTCTGTCAGGACAAACATAATCTCCTCTTGTCTGTCTCTGGCTGCTGCATTATTAAACACAGTTCTCACAGACACAAACATGAGACGCACACATTCTCCACCTGGGCAAACCGAACCCCACCCGATCACGTTCCTGTCTAAAGCTTACATTAATGCCTCACCCTGTGTAAACACCTATCAGTTTCACATGCCTCCCTGTGATTAATGGCAGACTGTGCTGCTGACACAGACATTTTAACACTTTAATCCTCTGCTCTCACAATTACCGCTGACAAAAAACACTGGCAGGATTTCAGGTGATAGATTTCAGTGTTTTATGCTATTTTTAGATTTATCCTTCGTTCTCCAACAGCCTTTCTCGTGTGTCTCTGACAGATCAACTCAGTCCTCCAGAGATCGCGGGGGCAGACACCCAGTCCACCTCCTCCTCCATCAACACCTCGCACCTTCCAAATGTGCAGAAGCCCCCCATGCCTCCTTCACAGTCCCATCCTCAGCCCTCCATGCAGCCTCCCACCATCCCTCCCCACTCACAGAGCACCGGCTCCCTCCAGCTCCAGTCCCATCTGCAGCCGCAGGGCCTCAGTCCAAACGCCCACGCACATGTCCAGGTAAATGTTCACGGGCTCACTCACAGCCACAGCATGCCGCCACCTTACAAGATTGCCACAGAGGACCTCAATAAGGAGGACGTAATCTTCTTCTAAACTCTGAAATCCAGTGCTGAGCACAAAAACAAATAAATTACGGGACTGTTGCAAGTCAACAATGTGTCAACCTCCAAGGAGCAACTTAAATGCGATAATGTGATGTTCACGGTGTGTTAAGTGAGGGCAGGTGTTGTGTTATTAACAAGGTAAAATGGTTTTAATATCTTTACAAAGCAGCAATCCACAGCAGAGACTGCGTCAGCACTTCTGTGGTCTGTGCAGAAAGACAAATAACATTGAAGAAAAGATGACATTTTAACACCGCTTCTCCATCTATGTTTTTAAGATGCCACAATTTCTTACTATTTAATTCTTTAATTCTTAACTCAAGAGGACAACAAGTATGAGGAGGAAACCTTTGGCAAAACAAAGACTTGTTGTAATGTGTTCGAAAAGGTTTAAATGAAGTTAAAACAATCCAAAGACAGCTACGAGAGCTAAAGGGGATGTGAATGAAAGAAACAATGCGAAAGAAAAACGGTTGAATAATTTGCAGGAGAGACTGGACAGGCTGGTTAGTGAGGCATAAAAAGTAAAAGGTACAGCGATGGTGCTTTGGCCTTAAACGTCTGCATCTACGGGACCTGGATTCACAAGAAATGACTCAGCAGGAAGTCAGAAATGATCTAACTCTTGATACATGAACACTTTCTGCTCGATGTTTTGTTTGCACAGTATAAATAGTCCATTCCAGACTAATGAATGAACTTTTATGGACTAAATGTTTTTGTTTGGTTGTACAGGTGTCAAAGTTGTGAAGGTTCATTTCATTTTGTTCTTTTTAACCATGCATATTTCAGAAGGCTAAACTCTGTAGAATACATTTCTAGTGTTGCCGCCGGTTGTCAAACCGGAAATTGTTTTTTCAGTCAGTTGTGTAATTCATTTCAATTAAAGCAGAGAGCAGCTTGTGGCAAATTCTACAGTTTGTACAACTCATGCAGAGTGAGACAAACTCAGGGAAGTCTTTAAAATGTCTGTACGGTTTGAGGCTGTGTTTGGTCTTTTCTTGCATTTTTCTCAAAAACACACAGGTTGTACTGTGCAGTCATGCTTGCACTAATAATATTTCTAAACACTGTTTCACAAGTACATACAGTTTCATTTTTGCAATTTAGAAAGTGGGTCAGCTGATTGATAAAAATCACTTCTTTACTACAGAAATTTGCGACAGAGAAAATATGCATTAAAACATTTACCTTCAACAAATTGACCCTCAACCTTTAAAAGTTTAAAGGTACCGTATATTTCCAAAACTATTAGCCGAGCAGACATCCAGATAATGAGCTAAACTTTGCAGCACACTGTACCCTGTAGACATAAAAAAGGCCTCACTGAGTTTGTTTCATTTCACAAAAACGATCCCTTGAAGAGACACATCTTTGAAACACATCTGTTGCTATTTAAGTGGATTTACAGTGCACTGTATAATTCATGACATTTCATGCTGCATGTTGTTTTAAGGGCAAAATTAACTCAAAAAAGAAAACATTCAGGGGTATATACTTTTAAGAGAGCAAACATAATCACATATTTGACAGAGTTAATGTGCACTGAAAATATTAAATTCCATCTTCATACTAAAAGGAAATCTAACTTAATGATGCTGCACTAGTAAATACAGTAGAATAAAGCCACTGTGTGCTATTCCCAAACGTGAACTAAGATTTTACAGATAATTCAGATCAAGAAGGCAAATATCCACACTGGGGCACAGTGTTAACACTGTTTTATATCTCTATCTCTGTTATTTTAAAGTGCACATTTTTCTTGCTTAACCACTCATACACAGTTTACACATGTGCTGAGTCTTCTGGAGATTCAGCAATTTAAAGTTGATGGTTTCAGGTCTAATTTTTCACTCAAGTCAGGAAATGAAAAGTTCATGAGATCGACAAATCACGTTTCTGAAAGCTCGTGTCTCCTCACTTTGCTGACATTGCAATTTTTTAATCTGTCAGGATGGGATCGTTTCAGCAGAGCCGGTATATCTTTGAGACATGTATGAAGATGTCAGTTTTAATTGAGACCCTGAGGTCTCATTGACTGTGTGTTGTATTGATTTGCTGATGACATTTCATTAGCTGGGTCTTAAATCTCTGGGCCTGACAGAGAGGCGGCACTGTGACGGCGGCAGTGGTCCCTCAGCAAAAAATGACGATCAGCTGTTGTCTAAAATTTCAATCTTTTTCTGTCTTCATAGAAGAAATATGGCGATGTCCATCTGATTTTCTTTCTCTGTATATACATGAGAACCCTTTAAATCATGTAGGAGATGACACATGAATGAAAAATGGAGGGAAGATTTTTGTCTCTGTTAAAGTAAGCTTGTCTCTGAAGCTGTGATCGCTAGCCGGAGTCTTTGTGTATATTATGTATATTGTTGTACATACTCTGTCTTCTGCACCGGCCACCCTCTTACACATTCTTGTATTAGGAACAGAGATATTTGATGTGCATCAAGATGCAAAAGTCAGCCAAAAGTCTGTTTGTGCATATGTGTATATACACTTAAAATACACACGTGGCTGTGTATGTGCAAAACGGTAGCCTTGCTTGGGTAGACTTGTGGCAGTTAAATGAAACCACAATCAGTCTTTGCTGTTGTTTTTGAATGAACTGAAAATGAAGGTGTGCATATTTAATCTCCTGATGTGTGTTGATGTTGTAGCATTGAAGCCGTGGTGCACTGTCTGTCGTCGCTCTCCTGAAATTCATGAGTGATGTTTCACCAAGATTATGTAGCAGTTGTGAAAATTAAAACATCAGCTTGTTTCAGTTGGTTAAACCAAAGACACATTTGGCTGACTGAGTTCCTGTCCGTGCTCTTGTATTATGGATAAGTGACACTGCTCTGGTTGTGTGGTCGTCCACAAAGTCTTATTACTCGTAAAAACATCTTCCAGGGAGTGTCCATCACATGTGTGTTTACAGCACATTGTAGCTCATATCCGGCTACAGGTCTAATTTTTGGTTTGCTGTTTGTTTTCTTTCCATTCTCGCATCATGATCACATTTATCTCTTTATACACAGAGACACACTTTGAAACCAGAGCATACACAAACAGTAAATCAAATAGGGTGTTGACTTGCCCCGGTTTTCTGGTTTACAGTGGCACAACCCAACTCAGGATATGAGCTCATCTGATACATTTATGTGCACCGTCTCTTAAACACAACTACTATGAAATATCTATGTATGTGCATGTGCACACACTTGGTGAACAGACTCAGTTCTGCATCCAAGCTTTTTTCCCCACAGCTTTCAACCATATCATATGGTCTTCATCAGATTATTTAAAGGGATACTTTGCCGATTTCAAGCACCAACTTCAAAACTATTTGAATGTTTCTACATACCGGACAGGCCAGTTTTACTAAAATACCATCTTTCCTGCAATGAAATACTTCATTAAAGGCCCTTACAGACTAGAGGTCCTAAAAATGCGGCTGATAAAATCATGACAGCTGTTGATCTCCTGCATCATGACAAGTGAGCAAACTCCATTTGCTAATGAAGACCATGTGATACGGTTGAAAGCTTTGGAAAAAGTGGAGCTCGAGTTGGGATTATTTTGTCAAACCGCTATTTCCAAAGTTAAGACCAATCTCTCATGCTTAACTTTTCAAGACAATCCCACATCTGTCCATTTTCTTGTGAAGTGTCTCCTTTATTTCTGAATGAGAGATGCTGGGCAGCAAGAAAATTGGTGTAAGAGCACTTTAGTTTTGCTCCAGGTACGAGACTTTTAGTGAACCTCAACTGAAGAGGTGGATGGTGTCTTGTTGGTGCCGCTGTTAAGATCAGCTCAAGTCTTAAATGTTCTTTTCCTGTACTGAAATGCTGTTTGCTCTGTTTGAAAATTTGGAAGCCAGTCAGTCACATCACTGTGTGTTTCTGTGTAAATGTGTGTGTGTGCGTGTGTGTGCGTGTGTGTGCGTGTGTGTACGCTCACCACCAAAAACACAGTGGAAACGTTTCTAACTAACTTTTTTCCAGTGGTGTTTTTTTTTTTTTAAAATGCATACACTCATAAGCGACCTGTAATGTGTAAATAACCAAGAACATATTTCATTCCCTTTGCCAATTTTACACTAGTCACTTTGGATAGTAGCATACTTGAAGGGGAAAATGAATGTTTATAATGCTTATTATTATTGTGAACTTTTATTTACCAAGAGCTGTCTAATGACATTTGTAGCACACAGCAAAACTGATTTTTGTACCATTTTATTTTATTCACTGCAAGATGTTAGGACAACCTGTGGACACAAACTGCTGCCTTAGAGAGAGTTTAGTAATAAAAAAAGTCTTGAAATAATTTTTGCTGTCTTGAGTTTTTAAATCACTGCTGACAAACACTAATTGTTTGGTTTGCTGCATATTTGGATCATTGCTGTTTAGGCAAAAATCAAGCATCCAATGATTATCATTTGAGTAAATTTCTATTTACAAAGATTTGTCTCTTTTTTTCCCCCTCGACAACTACTACGTGTAACATATAATTCTCCCTCATTATTTAGATTTCTATTCAGTGCTTGTCAAAATAATCCTGACCACCCAATTAGCTCGCACCCCAGCCATACCTCAGTGTCTAGGAGGTGCAGGAACAGTGTTATTGACCCTGTGTTTAGTCGACCTAATAACAGTCTATTCCCAGACAAAGCTCTATTTTCAGGTGCTGTGGTTGTGGCTGTTCAACCCCTCTGTAGACCTTGCTAAGCGCAGGGCTGTCGGTTCCTACGTTATTGTCATTCTGGCTGGGAAGACGCTACAGTAGTGGCCAGTTTTTATTGTCTGCTGTCATTAGTGGCTTTCCTCTGTCTCCTCTCAACAATTATTTTTCCAGGCTGCTTCCCCTGTGGAGGGAAGCTGCATTTTACTCCGTCTTTGTTTCTGTCTTGCTCCTTCCACTGCTCTGCCTGTGTCATGTCTCCCTCCCTGTCTCTTCCCTTCTCATCCAATGTCTCGAATCATCCTCGACTCAACCGCCCTCGCAGCTCCGAGGCATTTTATGTAATGCAGTTTGCAGGAAGTCAGGAGTCTTGGCTGTTGTTATTCTGTGTCGGAGGCACTTTTTACCACAAAGTTAAACAAATAGATGCTCCTCAGAGACAGACGTGCAGACGAAAACCTCCCTGCAGGCTCATAAAATGCTGAGACAAATCTTAGTTTGATAGACTCTGTGTCAGCAGTTGGTTTGTGTTTGTTTTTGTCTCATGCTCAGATCTTACAGCTTCTCTGCATGCTGGCAGCAGGCAGGCTGGAATGAGCCAGGAGGCCGTTTAAAGAGTTCATTTTGACAACTGAGCAACACCACAATTCAAACTCAGAGGTTTGGCTTGTTAAAAGGTAGAAGGTAGATTTATTTAATTTGCCCTTGATCCTGCTACATCTTTGGAGTTGAAGGATGAGTTGATTAAAATCAACAGCTACTATTAAGATTCCATCTGTTGTTCGGGCATGTTGCTGCTGATGGCATCATGCAATTCCTGCAGTGCATCTTTTGAATTTGCATCAGAGTCTTGAGTCCTTTTGGCTGCCAACATGGTCCACCCATCCAGTGCAACAGCTTGATCCCAGATGTTAGGTGTTAACCATGTCTCTGTGAAGATGTGCGTAGAGCAGCTCCTGATTTCCTGTTGCTGAGTGAGCTTCAATCACATCTCATCCACTTTATTCTCCTGTGACCAAACATTAGCCAGAAGAAGGCTTGGTAGAGGAGCAGCTCTCGTTCCAAGTCAGGTCAGCCTCGCCCTGATACCGGCTCTCCTCTCTCTTCGTCTTTCGGTTTCGTTTCTCCCCTCTGGTCTGACTTTCCGCTCAGCATATGCCGTTGGTGAAGATCCTCTTGCAGTCTCCTGCATTCAGTCCAAACCCCACACAACTTTAACAGATGATGATAAGTGCTTCTCTTTGGTAGCAAAGTCATGCTTCAGCATATTTATATTGTAGTCATTAAAAAATGTGTTCAACAAAACAAAAAAAATACCTTTTTTTGTGCCTTTAAGGGGTAATTGTAAATTAGAATAATGATGATGATGATGACATGATGATAATAGATTTGTATGTTGTGATACCATGACACCGCAATGTCTTTTGAGACCATTACCGTGCCATGGAAATCTCATACCGTCGCATTCCTAATTTCATTATTTATCAGCGAGTCTACTTACTTACAAATACAGCCATCACATCTGGCCCTGCCCACACTGAGCATGAAGTTCACCATTGTAATCGCTGTCATGCATTCCCTTGTGCTTGACCGTTTACGATCTTCACCATCTGCGTTTAATCTGTTTGCATGAAAACATTTGGCAAGCAGTGTGTGATATCTTCAGATATCAATAAACAGATGCAGAGACTTCAACCTCAGTGTAAATGGCTTTTATTGCAGGCAACAACTCTGCACGTTCACAACACGAACAACATGGTGGCTTCCAGCCTTTCCTGCCTCGGCTCATTGCATTCTGGGTAACCCCTGTATGCGCAATACACTGGTGCTCTCTATAGGCACTGAACTGCAATAGCATCAAACAGTCACTTCACGACACAGTGATTAGTTTGTGCAAATTGGACAAATTAAAACTTTGAGCTAAAGAAAGTACAATATGAATAGTCAGAAGATAGCCAGTGTTTTTACAATTCATCGTACGAGGAGCATGAATGCGTGCACCAAATTTCATGACAATTCGTTCCAGTTAGCTTGAGACGTTTCACTGAAAGCCAAAAATTTGAACCTCACAGTGGCGGTAGAGGAAAAGTCAGAGGATCGCAGGAGTAAGTGAGATTTATCCTCAGGGAACCATGAATTTCTGGCTATGTTTAACTATTTCGGTTTAGATTAAAGTGGTAGAATTGCCTAAACCAACATCATATTAAGGAGATGTCTTAAAAATAAACAAGATGGGGCACCTGGTTGCATGTCATTGCCTTTCTCTACTGCCTTTACGCTATAACGGTCAATTATATATATGTCAATTAAAGGCAAAAAGCCCCAAAAATAATCTTTAAAGATAAATAAACAAGATTTTTGGCCGTGAAAAAAAGGTTGTTGCTATCCTGTTAATCATTTGTGACCCTCTGATTTATTTTGCGACACCTTGTTTAAGACAGGATGGGAACTAGTTTAGCTGTCATCAGCACTTCAGAATGTATCTTCCTCAACCTCGTGCTTGCTGTTTTTGCAAGTGATTTTATGAAGGAATGTGCTTATCTGAGTATTGTTTCATCGCTCCTGACTGACACAAAGCTCCTCTTGTTGAAAAGACACAAAGCAGACTTTAGCTCTCCTCTTTGCTAACACCCAAGGTGATTTACAGGAAGATAGTTGGTAGGAAAACATGTCTCTCAGCCAAAGCTGCTTCAAACTCTGCTTACATAACCTCCTTGGCAGGCCGGGGTATACTCTGGAAAAGAGACGTCCAAGATAAGGCAAGGAAAAAGATTACGGTTAGAATTTTTCAGGCTGTGGCTGTTATCAGTGACAGATAAAGAGCAGGACAGTGGATGTCTGTGGCCTGAAACAACTGTATGTAGTTACATATTTACAGCATGTCCTCAGACACCAGATATTTCTCATGGGCGGTATATGTAAACTGATTTCATGCTGCCTGCTTCATAGTTTTGCCTCAGATGAATGAGAATCATTGTTCCCCCCTACTTCCTCAACTGATCTTCCATCTCTCATCAACAAAGGAAGTCCCTGTGTGGGGGCCATGCTGAAAAGGCCTCCTTGGAGAAAGGTTATGCCAGGTAGAAATCAGATCAGGTGGAGGACTATTGTTCTGCCAGAAGAGACGCCTCAGGTGAATTGAAAGGGGCCAGATAGATTATAAAGAAAGTGTGCTCTGTGCTGACTTGCTCTTTGTGCTCACAGTATTTGTGTTTTGCAGTTAGCTGCAGCCTGGTGACTGTCTGGTCATTCCAGTTTTATTCCCACGTGCCTGTGTGCAGATTACACGGCATCAGGAGGTAATGAATGTCACCATTGTAACAGTTTGTCTTGTTCCAGAGAAAAGTAAACATATTACATTCTCATGTTAGTTCTTTAGAGCTTCATGCTGACAAATCGTTTGATCACAAAACAATGTTTAGTCTAGGATTTAAAGGAATAGTTTGGCGATTTACGCTTATTTGCTGTCTTGGCGAGAGCTGAGGAGACATTAACACTCTGTCATCTGTCCTTTCAGTTTAAAGCTGCAGCTACAGTAATAAAGGTACTATACATAATTAGTCAAAATTAAGTTAAGAAAAGACTCAGACCTTTTGGTGTCTTGTTTACCACATAGAAAGATATAAAGATGGATCTATAATAACCTCATCTTAAGACACAGCACTTTGTCACAGAGAAGAAAAGCAGAAAACTCCAACAATTAAACATTAAATTAAAGGTTAAAGGTTGCATAGGATGTATATTGTGATATGATGCATTTTCATAGCCAATACTGGCATAACATAAAGCAAATATTTAATAACACCACTAATAAATTACTGTTTTTTGTCATGTACTGTGTGTCAGGGGGGTGGTGTTTGAACATCTGTAAAAACCTCAGGTTTACTTCCTTCATAAAAGAGTCAGTGGTTACATTTAAGAAGAAACATCATGGTTTGACTTAAAATAAGTATTTTTTGTTACAAAGATAGTGTAGCGCCACATAATATATGCAACATACATCACTAGTGTGGTATGCCACACATACTAGCACACTGTCTCATTATTAAATGACTCAATTGTCTTTTTTTATATGGGACACAAACAATGGTTTCATTGGTGAAAGTCCAGAGTTTGTTTAGCCCGTTAATGTCCCCTCCTTGCTATGACGACAGCAGCCATATTTTTCTATTTTTTTTGACTCTATGGCCCCCTCTGCTGAAATCCAACTTTTCTATGATAGAGAGGCACTTACTAACACTGGGAGACGTTGCTGGTTACAGGAGAATAAAGTGGATGAGATGCGGCTGAGGCTCACTCAGCAATGGCAAATCAGAGACTGCTCTGCACACATCTTCACAGAGACATGGTTAACCCTTAACATCCCGGATCAAGCTATTGCACTGGATGGGCTGACCCTGTTCAGAGCCGAAAGCACACAAGACTCTAATGCACATTCAGAATATGCACAGCAGGAATTCAATAATGCTCAAGCAACCAGATGGAATTTTCATAGAAGCTGGTGATTTTAATTAACTCATCCTTCAACTCCAAAGATGTAGCAGGATCAAAGACATACTGTAATATAAATCTACCTTCTATTTTCTCCTACCTGCTCTATGTGGATCTTCTTGCTCTTTAAACTAGGGCAATTGCTCGGTACGTCAAAAAACTGTCGCCCGCTGCATCTCATACTATCGCTAAAGGGTGCCTCTCTTCATTGGTATCTGACGTTGTGGGCCACTGACAAAGCATCATTATTTGAGGCACTTGGCACATGGGAAAAATTTCAGTTCTGCAACCTTACCGCTAGATGCCACTACATCCTACAAACTAGACCTTTAAGTTCAGTGCTAATGCCTGCTGGAAATTTCCTCTAAAGTCTGTATGTGCAGTTGTTTGATCACCAGCAAGGACCCCTTCATATTTTTTATACAGTAATTCTCCATCTGTATAATAATTAACATTGTTAAACTGGCATATCCACAGCTTTAACCATTTTCCATTTGTATTTCAGGATGCAGTTTTGTTAAAGGACTGATGCAGTGTGTGAGGTCTCTGTGGCGTTCTCAAAGAAGTAGAAAGAACTTCCCTCACACACAAAACGCACACTCACACACATTTTTTTATACCTGAAGTCAAATGCTGGTGGTGCCAAGACAAATAGCCTACTGGCAGCTCGCATGGAAAACTTTTTCCATGTCAGAATGTGAAGATGTGGGCAAATTAAGTAGCTTCGTTTCTCCCTGGAAAGACCCAACAGGAGCTTTGTGTTTAAGATTCTTACCGTCATCAAAGTTGTTTCTGAAAGTATGTTAGGGAATTTGTGCATTGCTTTTGAGAAGATGGGAATAAGAAGTGGAAAACATATGTATATATGTGGAGAGAAAGGGCACAAAAGGCCTGCAGTAAGCCCTTAAAACTGGCTGGTGATGTGAAGTGAATCTAAAGTGAGTAAAAGGGAGCTGTAGGGTCTCACTATATCAGGTAAAGCAGATGCACTTTTGTTAATGTTGCACTTAAGAGAATACAAGGAGGTTTGAGAAACTCTCTGTAAAGATTTGTTGTCCATTTCGAAGAATGTAGCCTGAGGTGGTGCACTTCACTCCAGTACGAGCCTTTCAACATCATCAAAAGCAGAAAAGAATAGTTGCTTTCTGTCTAAATAAGATGGCTTTGTATCTTTTATCTGTATGTGCTCTTTAATATTTTCCTTGAGTTCTTCTGCAAGAATCACCACAACACTCTTTGTCCCTGCTAGTCTTTTTCTTGAATGTAATATTAGCTGATGAAGGAGAATAGGGGAAGATGTTTTCCAGAAAAGTCTGACAGCCTCAGCACTAAATGGACAAACAGGGGCAAGAATAGCTGCACACAGCTTCCTCAGCGCTTCCCTCTTTCATCTTGGAAGAGTGGAGCCGAGTGGAGCTTATCGCAAGTGTAGCGCTGCTCGACGGGGGGGATCTAAACACAGTCTCTCTGATTTAGGGGCTGGAACAGAGCAGTCGCCAGCCTCCCACCAGAGCTGGCAGGGTTGGATGGCTGTCTGGCCGCTGTTGATGAGGGTGGGAGGGAGGGAGGGAGGGAGGGAGGGGGGATGAGGGGAGTGGAGACGGAAAGACACTGCCAAAAGAGCAAAAGGCCACTAACTGCTGCAACACCAAACACCAGAATGAGACAAAGTTGGCTGGATGTGTCTGCCAGTGTGCAGAAAGAAATAATTTGAATTAGAAAACTCCTTTACTTAACTGCTCAACAGTACTACCATTAAACACCTATGTGTCTATACATTTTAGTAGAGACAAAAACCCATCAAACAGGACAGAAACAGATCAGAGGCGCAAAATTTCAAATCCTAAATAAAGTTGAATGTCTCCATACTGTTTGATAATAGTACTGACACTTTGATAATTGATGCACCGGATCTTTGGACCCCTTCCTGAGCTACCACCTTATCGTGTTGGAGGGGTTTGCATGTCCCAATGATCCTAGGAGCTCAGTTGTTGGGGGCTTTATGCCCCTGGTAGGGTCACCCATGGCAAACAGGTCCTAGGGGAGGGACAAGACAAAGCCTAGCTCACCAGACCCCTTATGATGAAACACATAAACGGTCCATCACAAGTTTCATCACAAAACGATATTGTGTTGATTCTTTGGACAACAATATAATATTTGCTGATATCACAAAGATATGATTTCAATGTGATTTAATTCAGGGGCCTGCGACTGACATGAGATGGGATCAGTAAATATCCTCAATCCCTTAAAATTGTATGGCCACCCACCATTATCTGCCTGGCACTAGGCCGTCAGCGCTAATTGAATGTTAATGAGGGAGGTCTGCTTGAATGGAGATGGTTACACAGACGGACGCCTGTGTAACCATCTCCAATAATCCCAATAAATGTAATGCTATGTATCGATGTTTTCACTTTACATCGATAATTTGATTGTTGAATTGATAAATCAATCCACATCGATGTATGGTCCTGCAGTTTAAAATCACGCTTAAATAAAAGCAAAGAAATATCGTCAGTAAAATGTACTTCAAGCAAAGACGCCATAATGCTTAAGCATTTCACTGTTAAAGCTGATTTAAAATACTTCATATTCTGTTGGGTTTAATTTTTGATAGTCTCATGTAGCCAGATTTGTCTTTTCAGCACAGGTAGCACTAGAGAAGTACAAAAAAAATTAAATATATCTATGATAATAGATCATTTCTGTATGTAAAATTTTATTAGACAAAGTAACCAGTAACTAAAACAGTGAAATAAATGAACAATATAAATATATTCTGCAGCCAAACTCAACTGGGCGTGATCCAGATTAAATGTGGCATTTTTCTCTTTGGCCAGACGACACTGATTCATCTCTTGACTTTATTTACAGATGAAAGCCTTTAGTCAGTCGTCTGCTGAGGTTCTCATCACCTCTGAGGAGAAAACTTATGCAACAGAGGCCAACCCAGTGCAATCACTCTTGGGCGTGCACACACACGTACAGTACGACACACTGTAAACACACACTCACACATGTTTTTCTTTTTTTATCCATGGGTCTTATTTCAGACCATTAACATGTCAAAGATTCTTGGCAGAGTGTAAGAGCGCATTAAGTGGGATAATATGATAATGTGACACAAGCTCCAATGAAAGCCCTGTCATCTACTGCAACTTGCACAAGAACCTGTTCCACCACAAACAAAGGAAGACTGCGCTGTTGTTTAAATCCGGCAAATCTCTTCCTCCTCCAGCTCCGTTCTTCATTTTTGCCCCCCCCCCCCTACGGTTACCCACTCCTCTCCCTCTATCTGTTTTTTAATTATCTGTCCCTCAGCCCTTTGGGAAATGGCATCTGCCAGCCAATTGGAGCACAGCGTTCGGGCCATTGCCTTTTTGAAAATGACAACAAACTCCATCTCAGCTCAGTTGCAACTCTGAACAATACCCCCAGCTTTTCACTACAGCCGTATCATAAATCATTCAGTGCTTTGCTTTGCTTGCAAGTATTTTCAGTGACCCACCTCTGCTGACCCTTTCCTCTTCATTCAGATCTAATTTTTGTGTATCAAAAGCAGGGCAATGCTCTTTGGGGAATTTAAAGAATCTGAGATGAGAGATGCTGGTCACGGTGTGTCCCCCCCCTCATTCAATCAAGGCTGCACTCGTTTGTGCGTCTCTATATGTGTGCGTGCATGCATGAGAGTGTGTGTTAATACAGCGTGTGTCTGCTTCATTAGTTTTGTATAAGCCCCCGTTCTCTGCTCTGAATGAGGAGGGAGGATGACACACGTCAGCTCCAGACAGAGACAGATACTGCTGACACGTCCGAGTATCTCTCCATTGTATTATTCATCCTCAGTGTCACATCTCATCCAAAGTGGTCAGCTAGACACGATGCAACAGAAGGGGTCGCCTCAAACACAGACACAAAGACACAAAGACACACACACACACACACACACACACACACACACACACACATGGCTTATTTTCATAATTCTGTTTGGTGTGTCTTTCTGTACGTGTACGTGCCAGAGGGCGGGTTTACATCTGCCACACTTCAGCTCAGAGTCCTTCTCATGAGGCTGTGGATGATGCTTTTGAAGTTTTTTTTTTCTCTCTTTCCAAGCGGAAAGGGGCTTTTGATTAGGGAAGCATGGGGGGTTTTGTAGCTGTGTATGTGTGTGTCTGTGTCTGTGTGCACACAATGTGTCACCTCAGGCAACATATCAAACCCCTCCAAGCTACCCCAACCTCCAGCAACCCCCTCCTTGAGCCTTGCTCCAACCCAACTGGGAATTAATCTGTTTTATTAATG
This sequence comes from Plectropomus leopardus, assembly GCF_026936395.1. Taxonomy (NCBI): domain Eukaryota; kingdom Metazoa; phylum Chordata; class Actinopteri; order Perciformes; family Serranidae; genus Plectropomus; species Plectropomus leopardus. The sequence continues at coordinate 22,389,172 of NC_142180.1, read as the reverse complement.
AGAGTTAGAGGAAGTGTCAATTATGTTAAAAGAAAAATCTCAGTTCCTGCACAAAAACACAAAAGGCTTTGCTGGGTCTTTGTGACAAAGAGGAAGAGACATTTTATACCACACGAATCCAAATATGCCAGGCTTGCCTGGAATGTCCGCTGGCTCGTCTCTGCTCTGCCCACAGTCGTTGCTCATCGGCCACGGTCAGTGGACGAAGCCTTTGTGTCCTTTTTTCTGTGAATGAAACTGTCCTCCTGTTGACTTTGTGACGTGATGGGAGATCACAATTCCTATTCTGCTAGGGTGCATATTTCAGATAGTTCTCCTAACTCTGTTTGTAAGGGGGTGAAAAGCATGGGAGGAGAGAGGCATCTTAAAAATGCCATTTGTTGGAGAGGCATGCAACAACACATTCATGAACCTTTGGGCAGTGGTGGAGAATGTAAACTGCTTCTGTCCTGAAGTAAAAGCAGAAACACAACAAAGTAAAAATACTCCATTACAAGTTCTATATTCAAAATCAAAGTATTATCAGCAAAATGTGTAGATACTATTGACACCCATAACAAGGGGCTCCAGCTTGACATAATTTTTTTTGGTAAGGTGTCACAAACCAAATTTGAGATTTTAATCTGAATTGTAACAACTAACCATAGCTGTCAAATGAATAATAAGTGGTAAAAAGTACAATATTTCGCTCTGAAATTGTAAGAACAGCACTTGAGTAAATGTACTTTCCCTTGCTTTCTCTCACTGATCCTGGACTGGTTCCATCAACTTGAGGAGAAAAAAAGCTCTCTCATTATCGTTATTGGCATCTTGAAATTTGAATCTGCAGGCAAATAGCAGTAAAATGATTATATGTGTGTTTGCATGTTTGAGCTTGAGTGTAAGGGCAAAGAATCAAACCCACACAGCTGAACTCATCAAAGACCTGAATGCTGAACAGTTAATTGTCAAATCCACTGTGTGCCTGCCAGAGCCAGAAAGTTCCTCTTCTCTCTGCCTCGCCTCTCCTCCTCCTCGTCTCCTTCTTTTCTCCTCCTTTCTGCCCCCTGCAATTCAGGATAATTAATGATTGTCAAAAATAATTAATAATTATGTTAAATGATGTGACTTAATTTACATTAAATAACCTCATGGGGCACCATTCCCTGAAATTTCTGTTGAAAGTCAGATAGTGCACGCTAAATATCATGTATATGGAATGATAATTGTCCCTCAAGGCTTACTTCCTGTTGCCAGTAGATGGCGCTATTACGGCTAGTGAATAATATCATACAGATGTGTTCAGGGCGGGACTTTAATCAAACCTATAAAGTTTCACGCAGGTCAGACTATGTACACCAAAGTTACAACAATTTCCTGTTTTATGGCAAAACATCCAAATTGTGCACCGGGCCACTGCAAAACCATCAAAGTTTTGCACAGACCTTTGATAACCTTTGATACTTTTCACCAGCAAGGAATTAAGAGTGGACACACCAAATATGAAGTCGATCAGATAAATCCTGTAGGACGAGTTCGCAAAAGTACAAGGCCCAAAATCGCCAAAAATGAGCACAAAATCGGCCATCAAAACGGCCAACTTCCTGTTGAGTCTGGGGGGGTGGGGCTTTTTTGTGCGTCGAAGCATGATACATAAGTGCACCAAATCTCGTAATTGTAGGTTCGATTTTTGTGATGTTTCTATTTCATGTTGTTTTCAGCCCCTTTTTTGACATGTCATATTTTAACATGTTTCGACATACCAGACAATGCATATTTTTTTTGACATGCTATATTATGATGTTTTGGGCTGTTTTTTATTTACCCCACAGGATTAATAATGTATTTGTATTCTATTCTATTCTATTCTATTCTATTCTATTCTATTCTATTCTATTCTATTCTATTCTATTCTATTCTATTCTATTCTATCTACATGCTATTCTGTGTTGTTTTCAGCCCTTTTTCTGACCTGTCATATTGAGACATTTTTCAACAAACAATACTGTTTTTGGCCATTTTTTCAACATGCTAAATTATAAGGTTTTTGAACTTTTTTGGCCTTTGTTTCCACTTTTTATACTATGACAGGTTTCTAAAAGCTATGATATGTCGTTTTCAGCCATTTTTATAACGTCAAATTTTGACATTTTTCGACAGACTATATGATGGCGTTTTTGGATATTTTTGCAAAATCCTTTACTATGGCATGTCTCGGTTTTATGTGGTTTAATGTGGTTTTCAGAAGTTTTGGACATGTCATATTCGGATATTTCTGCCATACTATAGCCTTGCAGTTTTGGTGGATTTTTTAACATGCTACTTTTTGGTGTTTTGGGCCATTTTTGAGTAATCCTATGCTATGGCGTGTCTCAGGACACTCTTTTATGGGGTTTAATGTGGTTTTCAGCAGTTTTTTTGGACGTGTCATATTTTGACATTTTTGCCATACTATAGCCTTGCATTTTAGGTGGATTTTTCAACATGATATGTCATGTTGTTTTGGGCAGTTTTTGCAAAATCCTATGCTATGGCGGGACTCGGCATGATCATTTATTTGGTTTAATGTGGTTTTCAGCAGTTTTTTGGACGTGTCATATTTTCACATTTTTGCTATACTATAGCCTTGCATTTTTGGTGGATTTTTTAACATGATATTTCATGTTGTTTTGGGCAGTTTTTGCAAAATCCCATGCTATGGCGTGTCTCAGGACGCTCTTTTAAGCAGTTTAATGTAGTTTTCAGCAGTTTTTTGGACATGTCATATTTTGACATTTTTCCCATACTATAGCCTTGCGTTTTTGGTGGATTTGTCAAAATGCTACTTTTTGGTGTTTTGGGCCATTTTTGAGTAATCCTATGCTATGGCATGTCCCAGGACATGTTTTATAGGGTTTAATGTGGTTTTCAGCAGTTTTTTGGATGTGTCATATTTTGACATTTTTGCCATATGCCTTGCATTTTCGGTGGATTTTTCAACATGATATTGAAAAATCCACATGACATGTCATATTATCACATTTTTCCCATACTATAGCCTTGCAGCTTTGGTGGATTTGTCAACATGCTACTTTTTGGTGTTTTGGGCCATTTTTGAGTAATCCTACTCTGCACGCTCTTTTGTGGGGTTTAATGTAGTTTTCAGCTCTTTTTGGACGTGTCATATTTTGACATTTTTGCCATACTATAGCCTTGCATTTTCGGTGGATTTTTCAACATGATATTTCATGGTGTTTTGGGAAGTTTTTCCAAATTCCTGTGCTATGGCGTGACTCTGCACGATCTTTTATGGGGTTTAATGTGGTTTTCAGTACTTTTTTGGACGTGTCATATTTTAACATTTTTGCCATACTATAGCCTTGCAGTTTTGGTGGATTTTTCAACGTGCTATTTTACGATGTTTTGGGCCATTTTTGTGTAATCCTATGCTATGGCGTGTCTCGGGAAGCGCTTCTATTGGGTTTTATGTGGTTTTCAGCTGTTTTCACCTGTTTTTGGGACGTGTCAGATTTTGACATTTTTGCCATACTATAGCATAATATAGCCTTGCATTTTTGGTCATTTTTTGGACATGCTAATTTATGTTGTTTTAGGACGTTTTAGGAAATTTCTATGCTATGGCGCGTTTCAGTACGCTATTGTGAGTGGTTTTCAACTGTTTTCAGCTGTTTTTGGGACATGTCAAATTTTGACATTTTTGCCATACTATAGCCTTGCATTTTTGGTCATTTTTTGGACATGCTAATTTATGTTGTTTTAGGACCTTTTTGCAAATTTCTATGCTATGGCGCATTTCAGTACGCTATTGTGAGTGATTTCATACTGTTTTCAACTGTTTTTGGAAGGTGTCAAATTTTGACATTTTTGCCATACTATAGCCTTGCATTTTTGGTCATTTTTTGGACATGCTAATTTATGTTGTTTTAGGACGTTTTAGCAAATTTCTATGCTATGGCGTGTTTCGGCACGCTATTCTAGATGTTTTTCAAGTGTTTTCAGCTGTTTTTGGGACGTGTCAAATTTTAACATTTTTGCCATACTATAGCCTTGCATTTTTGGTCCTTTTTTGGACATGCTAATTTATGTTGTTTTAGGACGTTTTAGCGAATTTCTATACTATGGCGCGTTTCGCCACGCTATTCTAGATGTTTTTCAAGTGTTTTCAGCTGTTTTTGGGACGTGTCAAATTTTGACATTTTTGCCATACTATAGCCTTGCATTTTTGGTCATTTTTTGGACATGCTAATTTATGTTGTTTTAGGACCTTTTTGCAAATTTCTATGCTATGGCGCGTTTCAGTACGCTATTGTGAGTGGTTTTCAACTGTTTTCAGCTGTTTTTGGGACGTGTCAAATTTTAACTTTTGCCATACTATAGCCTTGCATTTTGGTCATTTTTGGACATGCTAATTTATGTTGTTTTAGGACGTTTTAGCAAATTTCTATGCCATGGCTGCTTCAGTATGCTATTGTGAGTGATTTCATACTGTTTTCAACTGTTTTTGGAAGGTGTCAAATTTTGACATTTTTGCCATACTATAGCCTTGCATTTTTGGTCATTTTTTGGACATGCTAATTTATGTTGTTTTAGGACGTTTTAGCGAATTTCTATACTATGGCGCATTTCAGTATGCTATTGTGAGTAGTTTTCAACTGTTTTCAGCTGTTTTTGGGACGTGTCAAATTTTAACATTTTTGCCATACTATAGCCTTGCATTTTTGGTCATTTTTTGGACATGCTAATTTATGTTGTTTTAGGACGTTTTAGCGAATTTCTATGCTATGGCGCGTTTTCACGCTTATTCTAGATGTTTTTCAAGTGTTTTCAGCTGTTTTTGGGACGTGTCAAATTTTGACATTTTGCCATACTATAGCCTTGCATTTTTGGTCATTTTTTGGACATGCTAATTTATGTTGTTTTAGGACGTTTTAGCGAATTTTTATGCTATGGCGCGTTTCAGTACGCTATTGTGAGTGGTTTTCAACTGTTTTCACCTGTTTTTGGGACGTGTCAAATTTTGACATTTTTGCCATACTATAGCCTTGCATTTTTGGTCATTTTTTGGACATGCTAATTTATGTTGTTTTAGGACGCTTTTAGCAATTTCTATACTATGGCGCATTTCAGTATGCTATTGTGAGTAGTTTTCAAGTGTTTTCAGCTGTTTTTGGGACGTGTCAAATTTTGACATTTTTGCCATACTATAGCCTTGCATTTTTGGTCATTTTTTGGACATGCTAATTTATGTTGTTTTAGGACGTTTTAGCAAATTTCTATGCTATGGCGCGTTTCAGTACGCTATTGTGAGTGGTTTTTAACTGTTTTCAGCTGTTTTTGGGACGTGTCAAATTTTAACTTTTTTGCCATACTATAGCCTTGCATTTTTGGTCATTTTTTGGACATGCTATTTTATGTTGTTTTAGGACGTTTTAGCGAATTTCTATACTATGGCGCATTTCAGCATGCTATTGTGAGTAGTTTTCAACTGTTTTCAGCTGTTTTTGGGACGTGTCAAATTTTGACATTTTTGCCATACTGTAGCCTTGCATTTTTGATCATTTTTTGGACATGCTAATTTATGTTGTTTTAGGACGTTTTAGAAAATTTCTATGCTATGGCGCGTTTCGCCACGCTATTCTAGATGTTTTTCAAGTGTTTTCAGCTGTTTTTGGGACGTGTCAAATTTTGACATTTTTGCCATACTATAGCCTTGCATTTTTGGTCATTTTTTGGACATGCTAATTTATGTTGTTTTAGGACGTTTTAGAAAATTTCTATGCTATGGCGCGTTTCAGTACGCTATTGTGAGTGGTTTTTAACTGTTTTCACCTGTTTTTGGGACGTGTCAAATTTTGACATTTTTGCCATACTATAGCCTTGCATTTTTGGTCATTTTTTGGACATGCTAATTTATGTTGTTTTAGGACCTTTTTGCAAATTTCTATGCTATGGCGTGTTTCAGTACGCTATTGTGAGTGGTTTTCAACTGTTTTCAGCTGTTTTTGGGACGTGTCAAATTTTAACTTTTTTGCCATACTATAGCCTTGCATTTTTGGTCATTTTTTGGTCATGCTATTTTATGTTGTTTTAGGACTTTTTAGCAAATTTCTATGCCATGGCGCGTTTCAGTATGCTATTGTGAGTGATTTCATACTGTTTTCAACTGTTTTTGGAAGGTGTCAAATTTTGACATTTTTGCCATACTATAGCCTTGCATTTTTGGTCATTTTTTGGACATGCTAATTTATGTTGTTTTAGGACGTTTTAGCAAATTTCTATGCCATGGCGCGTTTCAGTATGCTATTGTGAGTAGTTTTCAACTGTTTTCAGCTGTTTTTGGGACGTGTCAAATTTTGACATTTTTGCCATACTATAGCCTTGCATTTTTGGTCATTTTTTGGACATGCTAATTTATGTTGTTTTAGGACGTTTTAGCAAATTTCTATGCTATGGCGTGTTTCGGCACGCTATTCTAGATGTTTTTCAAGTGTTTTCAGCTGTTTTTGGGACGTGTCAAATTTTAACTTTTTTGCCATACTATAGCCTTGCATTTTTGGTCATTTTTTGGACATGCTAATTTATGTTGTTTTAGGACGTTTTAGCAAATTTCTATGCTATGGCGCGTTTCAGTACGCTATTGTGAGTGGTTTTCAACTGTTTTCAACTGTTTTTGGAAGGTGTCAAATTTTGACATTTTTGCCATACTATAGCCTTGCATTTTTGGTCATTTTTTGGACATGCTAATTTATGTTGTTTTAGGACGTTTTAGCAAATTTCTATGCTATGGCGTGTTTCAGTACGCTATTGTGAGTGGTTTTCAAGTGTTTTCAGCTGTTTTTGGGACGTGTCAAATTTTGACATTTTTGCCATACTATAGCCTTGCATTTTTGGTCATTTTTTGGACATGCTAATTTATGTTGTTTTAGGACTTTTTTTGCAAATTTCTATGCTATATGCTGCTTCGCCACGCTTATTCTAGATGTTTTTCAAGTGTTTTCAGCTGTTTTTGGGACGTGTCAAATTTTGACATTTTTGCCATACTATAGCCTTGCATTTTTGGTCATTTTTTGGACATGCTAATTTATGTTGTTTTAGGACGTTTTAGCGAATTTCTATACTATGGCGCATTTCAGTATGCTATTGTGAGTAGTTTTCAACTGTTTTCAGCTGTTTTTGGGACGTGTCAAATTTTGACATTTTTGCCATACTATAGCCTTGCATTTTTGGTCATTTTTTGGACATGCTAATTTATGTTGTTTTAGGACGTTTTAGCGAATTTCTATACTATGGCGCATTTCAGTATGCTATTGTGAGTAGTTTTCAACTGTTTTCAGCTGTTTTTGGGACGTGTCAAATTTTGACATTTTTGCCATACTATAGCCTTGCATTTTTGGTCATTTTTTGGACATGCTAATTTATGTTGTTTTAGGACGTTTTAGCAAATTTCTATGCTATGGCGCGTTTCAGTACGCTATTCTAGATGTTTTTCAAGTGTTTTCAGCTGTTTTTGGGACGTGTCAAATTTTAACTTTTTTGCCATACTATAGCCTTGCATTTTTGGTCATTTTTTGGACATGCTAATTTATGTTGTTTTAGGACGTTTTAGCAAATTTCTATGCCATGGCGCGTTTCAGTATGCTATTGTGAGTGATTTCATACTGTTTTCAACTGTTTTTGGAAGGTGTCAAATTTTGACATTTTTGCCATACTATAGCCTTGCATTTTTGGTCATTTTTTGGACATGCTAATTTATGTTGTTTGGGACGTGTCAAATTTTAACTTTTTTGCCATACTATAGCCTTGCATTTTTGGTCATTTTTTGGACATGCTAATTTATGTTGTTTTAGGACGTTTTAGCAAATTTCTATGCCATGGCGCGTTTCAGTATGCTATTGTGAGTGATTTCATACTGTTTTCAACTGTTTTTGGAAGGTGTCAAATTTTGACATTTTTGCCATACTATAGCCTTGCATTTTTGGTCATTTTTTGGACATGCTAATTTATGTTGTTTTAGGACGTTTTAGCAAATTTCTATGCTATGGCGCGTTTCGGCACGCTATTCTAGATGTTTTTCAAGTGTTTTCAGCTGTTTTTGGGACGTGTCAAATTTTAACTTTTTTGCCATACTATAGCCTTGCATTTTTGGTCATTTTTTGGACATGCTAATTTATGTTGTTTTAGGACGTTTTAGCGAATTTCTATGCTATGGCGCGTTTCAGTACGCTATTGTGAGTGGTTTTCAACTGTTTTCAGCTGTTTTTGGGACGTGTCAAATTTTAACTTTTTTGCCATACTATAGCCTTGCATTTTTGGTCATTTTTTGGACATGCTAATTTATGTTGTTTTAGGACTTTTTTGCAAATTTCTATGCTATGGCGCTGCTTTCAGCATCGCTTATTGTGAGTGGTTTTCAACTGTTTTCAGCTGTTTTGGGACGTGTCAAATTTGAACTTTTTTGCCATACTATAGCCTTGCATTTTTGGTCATTTTTTGGACATGCTAATTTATGTTGTTTTAGGACGTTTTAGCAAATTTCTATGCCATGGCGCGTTTCAGTATGCTATTGTGAGTGATTTCATACTGTTTTCAACTGTTTTTGGAAGGTGTCAAATTTTGACATTTTTGCCATACTATAGCCTTGCATTTTTGGTCATTTTTGGACATGCTAATTTATGTTGTTTTAGGATCGTTTTAGCAAATTTCTATGCTATGGCGTGTTTCGCACGCTTATTCTAGATGTTTTTCAAGTGTTTTCAGCTGTTTTTGGGACGTGTCAAATTTTAACTTTTTTGCCATACTATAGCCTTGCATTTTTGGTCATTTTTTGGACATGCTAATTTATGTTGTTTTAGGACTTTTTTTGCAAATTTCTATGCTATGGCGCGTTTCGCCACGCTATTCTAGATGTTTTTCAAGTGTTTTCAGCTGTTTTTGGGACGTGTCAAATTTTGACATTTTTGCCATACTATAGCCTTGCATTTTTGGTCATTTTTTGGACATGCTAATTTATGTTGTTTTAGGACGTTTTAGCGAATTTCTATACTATGGCGCATTTCAGTATGCTATTGTGAGTAGTTTTCAACTGTTTTCAGCTGTTTTTGGGATGTGTCAAATTTTGACATTTTTGCCATACTATAGCCTTGCATTTTTGGTCATTTTTTGGACATGCTAATTTATGTTGTTTTAGGACGCTTTTAGCAATTTCTATACTATGGCGCATTTCAGTATGCTATTGTGAGTAGTTTTCAACTGTTTTCAGCTGTTTTTGGGACGTGTCAAATTTGGACATTTTTGCCATACTATAGCCTTGCATTTTTGGTCATTTTTTGGACATGCTAATTTATGTTGTTTTAGGACGTTTTAGCAAATTTCTATGCTATGGCGCGTTTCGCCACGCTATTCTAGATGTTTTTCAAGTGTTTTCAGCTGTTTTTGGGACGTGTCAAATTTTAACTTTTTTGCCATACTATAGCCTTGCATTTTTGGTCATTTTTTGGACATGCTAATTTATGTTGTTTTAGGACGTTTTAGCAAATTTCTATGCCATGGCGCGTTTCAGTATGCTATTGTGAGTGATTTCATACTGTTTTCAACTGTTTTTGGAAGGTGTCAAATTTTGACATTTTTGCCATACTATAGCCTTGCATTTTTGGTCATTTTTTGGACATGCTAATTTATGTTGTTTTAGGACGTTTTAGCAAATTTCTATGCTATGGCGTGTTTCGGCACGCTATTCTAGATGTTTTTCAAGTGTTTTCAGCTGTTTTTGGGACGTGTCAAATTTTGACATTTTTGCCATACTATAGCCTTGCATTTTTGGTCATTTTTTGGACATGCTAATTTATGTTGTTTTAGGACGTTTTAGCGATTTCTATGCTATGGCTGCGTTTATGCGCTATTCTAGATGTTTTCAAGTGTTTTCAGCTGTTTTTGGGACGTGTCAAATTTGGACATTTTTGCCATACTATAGCCTTGCATTTTTGGTCATTTTTGGACATGCTAATTTATGTTGTTTTAGGACGCTTTTAGCTTAATTTCTATACTATGGCGCGTTTCAGTACGCTATTGTGAGTAGTTTTCAACTGTTTTCAGCTGTTTTTGGGACGTGTCAAATTTTGACATTTTTGCCATACTATAGCCTTGCATTTTTGGTCATTTTTTGGACATGCTAATTTATGTTGTTTTAGGACGTTTTAGCAAATTTCTATGCTATGGCGTGTTTCGGCACGCTATTCTAGATGTTTTTCAAGTGTTTTCAGCTGTTTTTGGGACGTGTCAAATTTTAACTTTTTTGCCATACTATAGCCTTGCATTTTTGGTCATTTTTTGGACATGCTAATTTATGTTGTTTTAGGACGTTTTAGCAAATTTCTATGCTATGGCGCGTTTCAGTATGCTATTGTGAGTGGTTTTCAACTGTTTTCAACTGTTTTTGGAAGGTGTCAAATTTTGACTTTTTTGCCATACTATAGCCTTGCATTTTTGGTCATTTTTTGGACATGCTAATTTATGTTGTTTTAGGACGTTTTAGCAAATTTCTATGCTATGGCGCGTTTCAGTACGCTATTGTGAGTGGTTTTCAAGTGTTTTCAGCTGTTTTTGGGACGTGTCAAATTTTGACATTTTTGCCATACTATAGCCTTGCATTTTTGGTCATTTTTTGGACATGCTAATTTATGTTGTTTTAGGACTTTTTTGCAAATTTCTATGCTATGGCGCGTTTCGCCACGCTATTCTAGATGTTTTTCAAGTGTTTTCAGCTGTTTTTGGGACGTGTCAAATTTTGACATTTTTGCCATACTATAGCCTTGCATTTTTGGTCATTTTTTGGACATGCTAATTTATGTTGTTTTAGGACGTTTTAGCAAATTTCTATGCTATGGCGTGTTTCGGCACGCTATTCTAGATGTTTTTCAAGTGTTTTCAGCTGTTTTTGGGACGTGTCAAATTTTAACTTTTTTGCCATACTATAGCCTTGCATTTTTGGTCATTTTTTGGACATGCTAATTTATGTTGTTTTAGGACGTTTTAGCGAATTTCTATGCTATGGCGCGTTTCAGTACGCTATTGTGAGTGGTTTTCAACTGTTTTCACCTGTTTTTGGGACGTGTCAAATTTTGACATTTTTGCCATACTATAGCCTTGCATTTTTGGTCATTTTTTGGACATGCTAATTTATGTTGTTTTAGGACTTTTTTGCAAATTTCTATGCTATGGCGCGTTTCAGTACGCTATTGTGAGTGGTTTTCAACTGTTTTCAGCTGTTTTTGGGACGTGTCAAATTTTAACTTTTTTGCCATACTATAGCCTTGCATTTTTGGTCATTTTTTGGACATGCTAATTTATGTTGTTTTAGGACGTTTTAGCAAATTTCTATGCCATGGCGCGTTTCAGTATGCTATTGTGAGTGATTTCATACTGTTTTCAACTGTTTTTGGAAGGTGTCAAATTTTGACATTTTTGCCATACTATAGCCTTGCATTTTTGGTCATTTTTTGGACATGCTAATTTATGTTGTTTTAGGACGTTTTAGCAAATTTCTATGCTATGGCGTGTTTTTCGCACGCTATTCTAGATGTTTTTCAAGTGTTTTCAGCTGTTTTTGGGACGTGTCAAATTTTAACTTTTTTGCCATACTATAGCCTTGCATTTTTGGTCATTTTTGGACATGCTAATTTATGTTGTTTTAGGACTTTTTTTGCAAATTTCTATGCTATGGCTGCTTCGCCACGCTTATTCTAGATGTTTTTCAAGTGTTTTCAGCTGTTTTTGGGACGTGTCAAATTTTGACATTTTTGCCATACTATAGCCTTGCATTTTGGTCATTTTTGGACATGCTAATTTATGTTGTTTTAGGACGTTTTAGCGAATTTCTATACTATGGCGCATTTCAGTATGCTATTGTGAGTAGTTTTCAACTGTTTTCAGCTGTTTTTGGGATGTGTCAAATTTTGACATTTTTGCCATACTATAGCCTTGCATTTTTGGTCATTTTTTGGACATGCTAATTTATGTTGTTTTAGGACGTTTTAGCGAATTTCTATACTATGGCGCATTTCAGTATGCTATTGTGAGTAGTTTTCAACTGTTTTCAGCTGTTTTTGGGACGTGTCAAATTTTGACATTTTTGCCATACTATAGCCTTGCATTTTTGGTCATTTTTGGACATGCTAATTTATGTTGTTTTAGGACGCTTTTAGCAAATTTCTATGCTATGGCTGCTTTCACACGCTATTCTAGATGTTTTTCAAGTGTTTTCAGCTGTTTTTGGGACGTGTCAAATTTTAACTTTTTTGCCATACTATAGCCTTGCATTTTGGTCATTTTTGGACATGCTAATTTATGTTGTTTTAGGATGTTTTAGCAAATTTCTATGCCATGGCGCTGCTTCAGTATGCTATTGTGAGTGATTTCATACTGTTTTCAACTGTTTTTGGAAGGTGTCAAATTTTGACATTTTTGCCATACTATAGCCTTGCATTTTTGGTCATTTTTTGGACATGCTAATTTATGTTGTTTTAGGACGTTTTAGCAAATTTCTATGCTATGGCGTGTTTCGGCACGCTATTCTAGATGTTTTTCAAGTGTTTTCAGCTGTTTTTGGGACGTGTCAAATTTTGACATTTTTGCCATACTATAGCCTTGCATTTTTGGTCATTTTTTGGACATGCTAATTTATGTTGTTTTAGGACGTTTTAGCGAATTTCTATGCTATGGCTGCTTCGCCACGCTATTCTAGATGTTTTTCAAGTGTTTTCAGCTGTTTTTGGGACGTGTCAAATTTTGACATTTTGCCATACTATAGCCTTGCATTTTTGGTCATTTTTTGGACATGCTAATTTATGTTGTTTTAGGACGTTTTAGCGAATTTCTATACTATGGCGCGTTTCAGTATGCTATTGTGAGTGATTTTCAACTGTTTTCAGCTGTTTTTGGGACGTGTCAAATTTTAACATTTTTGCCATACTATAGCCTTGCATTTTTTGGTCATTTTTGGACATGCTAATTTATGTTGTTTTAGGACGTTTTAGCAAATTTCTATGCTATGGCGTGTTTCGCACGCTATTCTAGATGTTTTCAAGTGTTTTCAGCTGTTTTTGGGACGTGTCAAATTTTAACTTTTGCCATACTATAGCCTTGCATTTTTGGTCATTTTTTGGACATGCTAATTTATGTTGTTTTAGGACGTTTTAGCAAATTTCTATGCTATGGCGCGTTTCAGTACGCTATTGTGAGTGGTTTTCAACTGTTTTCAACTGTTTTTGGAAGGTGTCAAATTTTGACATTTTTGCCATACTATAGCCTTGCATTTTTGGTCATTTTTTGGACATGCTAATTTATGTTGTTTTAGGACGTTTTAGCAAATTTCTATGCTATGGCGCGTTTCAGTACGCTATTGTGAGTGGTTTTCAAGTGTTTTCAGCTGTTTTTGGGACGTGTCAAATTTTGACATTTTTGCCATACTATAGCCTTGCATTTTTGGTCATTTTTTGGACATGCTAATTTATGTTGTTTTAGGACTTTTTTGCAAATTTCTATGCTATGGCGCGTTTCGCCACGCTATTCTAGATGTTTTTCAAGTGTTTTCAGCTGTTTTTGGGACGTGTCAAATTTTGACATTTTGCCATACTATAGCCTTGCATTTTTGGTCATTTTTTGGACATGCTAATTTATGTTGTTTTAGGACGCTTTATCAAATTTCTATGCTATGGCGTGTTTCGGCACGCTATTCTAGATGTTTTTCAAGTGTTTTCAGCTGTTTTTGGGACGTGTCAAATTTTAACATTTTTGCCATACTATAGCCTTGCATTTTTTGGTCATTTTTGGACATGCTAATTTATGTTGTTTTAGGACGTTTTAGCGAATTTCTATGCTATGGCGCGTTTCAGTACGCTATTGTGAGTGGTTTTCAACTGTTTTCACCTGTTTTTGGGACGTGTCAAATTTTGACATTTTTGCCATACTATAGCCTTGCATTTTTGGTCATTTTTTGGACATGCTAATTTATGTTGTTTTAGGACTTTTTTGCAAATTTCTATGCTATGGCGCGTTTCAGTACGCTATTGTGAGTGGTTTTCAACTGTTTTCAGCTGTTTTTGGGACGTGTCAAATTTTAACTTTTTTGCCATACTATAGCCTTGCATTTTTGGTCATTTTTTGGACATGCTAATTTATGTTGTTTTAGGACGTTTTAGCGAATTTCTATGCTATGGCGCGTTTCAGTATGCTATTGTGAGTGATTTCATACTGTTTTCAACTGTTTTTGGAAGGTGTCAAATTTTGACATTTTTGCCATACTATAGCCTTGCATTTTTGGTCATTTTTTGGACATGCTAATTTATGTTGTTTTAGGACGTTTTAAGCAAATTTCTATGCTATGCGTGTTTTCGCACGCTATTCTAGATGTTTTTCAAGTGTTTTCAGCTGTTTTTGGGACGTGTCAAATTTTAACATTTTGCCATACTATAGCCTTGCATTTTTGGTCATTTTTTGGACATGCTAATTTATGTTGTTTTAGGACTTTTTTTGCAAATTTCTATGCTATGGCGCGTTTCGCCACGCTATTCTAGATGTTTTTCAAGTGTTTTCAGCTGTTTTTGGGACGTGTCAAATTTTGACATTTTTGCCATACTATAGCCTTGCATTTTTGGTCATTTTTTGGACATGCTAATTTATGTTGTTTTAGGACGTTTTAGCGAATTTCTATACTATGGCGCGTTTCAGTATGCTATTGTGAGTAGTTTTCAACTGTTTTCAGCTGTTTTTGGGACGTGTCAAATTTTGACATTTTTGCCATACTATAGCCTTGCATTTTTGGTCATTTTTTGGACATGCTAATTTATGTTGTTTTAGGACGTTTTAGCGAATTTCTATACTATGGCGCATTTCAGTATGCTATTGTGAGTAGTTTTCAACTGTTTTCAGCTGTTTTTGGGACGTGTCAAATTTTGACATTTTTGCCATACTATAGCCTTGCATTTTTGGTCATTTTTTGGACATGCTAATTTATGTTGTTTTAGGATCGCTTTTAGCAAATTTCTATGCTATATGGCTGCTTTCACACGCTTATTCTAGATGTTTTTCAAGTGTTTTCAGCTGTTTTTGGGACGTGTCAAATTTTAACTTTTGCCATACTATAGCCTTGCATTTTTGGTCATTTTTGGACATGCTAATTTATGTTGTTTTAGGACGTTTTAGCAAATTTCTATGCTATGGCGCTGCTTCAGTATGCTATTGTGAGTGGATTTCATACTGTTTTCAACTGTTTTTGGAAGGTGTCAAATTTTGACATTTTTGCCATACTATAGCCTTGCATTTTTGGTCATTTTTTGGACATGCTAATTTATGTTGTTTTAGGACTTTTTTGCAAATTTCTATGCTATGGCGCGTTTCGCCACGCTATTCTAGATGTTTTTCAAGTGTTTTCAGCTGTTTTTGGGACGTGTCAAATTTTGACATTTTTGCCATACTATAGCCTTGCATTTTTGGTCATTTTTTGGACATGCTAATTTATGTTGTTTTAGGACGTTTTAGCGAATTTCTATGCTATGGCGCGTTTCGCCACGCTATTCTAGATGTTTTTCAAGTGTTTTCAGCTGTTTTTGGGACGTGTCAAATTTTGACATTTTTGCCATACTATAGCCTTGCATTTTTGGTCATTTTTTGGACATGCTAATTTATGTTGTTTTAGGACGTTTTAGCGAATTTCTATGCTATGGCGCGTTTCAGTACGCTATTGTGAGTGGTTTTCAAGTGTTTTCACCTGTTTTTGGGACGTGTCAAATTTTGACATTTTTGCCATACTATAGCCTTGCATTTTTGGTCATTTTTTGGACATGCTAATTTATGTTGTTTTAGGACGTTTTAGCGAATTTCTATACTATGGTGCATTTCAGTATGCTATTGTGAGTAGTTTTCAACTGTTTTCAGCTGTTTTTGGGACGTGTCAAATTTTGACATTTTTGCCATACTATAGCCTTGCATTTTTGGTCATTTTTTGGACATGCTAATTTATGTTGTTTTAGGACGTTTTAGAAAATTTCTATGCTATGGCGCGTTTCAGTATGCTATTGTGAGTGATTTCATACTGTTTTCAACTGTTTTTGGAAGGTGTCAAATTTTGACATTTTTGCCATACTATAGCCTTGCATTTTTGGTCATTTTTTGGACATGCTAATTTATGTTGTTTTAGGACGTTTTAGCAAATTTCTATGCTATGGCGTGTTTCGGCACGCTATTCTAGATGTTTTTCAAGTGTTTTCAGCTGTTTTTGGGACGTGTCAAATTTTAACTTTTTTGCCATACTATAGCCTTGCATTTTTGGTCATTTTTTGGACATGCTAATTTATGTTGTTTTAGGACTTTTTTGCAAATTTCTATGCTATGGCGCGTTTCAGTACGCTATTCTAGATGTTTTTCAAGTGTTTTCAGCTGTTTTTGGGACGTGTCAAATTTTGACATTTTTGCCATACTATAGCCTTGCATTTTTGGTCATTTTTTGGACATGCTAATTTATGTTGTTTTAGGACGTTTTAGCGAATTTCTATACTATGGCGCATTTCAGTATGCTATTGTGAGTAGTTTTCAACTGTTTTCAGCTGTTTTTGGGATGTGTCAAATTTTGACATTTTTGCCATACTATAGCCTTGCATTTTTGGTCATTTTTTGGACATGCTAATTTATGTTGTTTTAGGGACGTTTTAGCTTAATTTCTATACTATGGCGCATTTCAGTATGCTATTGTGAGTAGTTTTCAACTGTTTTCAGCTGTTTTTGGGACGTGTCAAATTTTGACATTTTTGCCATACTATAGCCTTGCATTTTTGGTCATTTTTTGGACATGCTAATTTATGTTGTTTTAGGACGTTTTAGCAAATTTCTATGCTATGGCGCGTTTCGCCACGCTATTCTAGATGTTTTTCAAGTGTTTTCAGCTGTTTTTGGGACGTGTCAAATTTTAACTTTTTTGCCATACTATAGCCTTGCATTTTTGGTCATTTTTTGGACATGCTAATTTATGTTGTTTTAGGACGTTTTAGCGAATTTCTATGCTATGGCGCGTTTCAGTACGCTATTGTGAGTGGTTTTCAAGTGTTTTCAGCTGTTTTTGGGACGTGTCAAATTTTGACATTTTTGCCATACTATAGCCTTGCATTTTTGGTCATTTTTTGGACATGCTAATTTATGTTGTTTCAGGACGTTTTAGAAAATTTCTATGCTATGGCGCGTTTCGCCACGCTATTCTAGATGTTTTTCAAGTGTTTTCAGCTGTTTTTGGGACGTGTCAAATTTTGACATTTTTGCCATACTATAGCCTTGCATTTTTGGTCATTTTTTGGACATGCTAATTTATGTTGTTTTAGGATCGCTTTTAGCGAATTTCTATGCTATGGCGCGTTTCGGCACGCTATTCTAGATGTTTTTCAAGTGTTTTCAGCTGTTTTTGGGACGTGTCAAATTTTGACATTTTTGCCATACTATAGCCTTGCATTTTTGGTCATTTTTTGGACATGCTAATTTATGTTGTTTTAGGACGTTTTAGCGAATTTCTATGCTATGGCGCGTTTCAGTACGCTATTGTGAGTGGTTTTCAACTGTTTTCAGCTGTTTTTGGGACGTGTCAAATTTTGACATTTTTGCCATACTATAGCCTTGCATTTTTGGTCATTTTTTGGACATGCTAATTTATGTTGTTTTAGGACGTTTTAGCGAATTTCTATACTATGGCGCATTTCAGTATGCTATTGTGAGTAGTTTTCAACCTGTTTTTGGGACGTGTCAAATTTTGACATTTTTGCCATACTATAGCCTTGCATTTTTGGTCATTTTTTGGACATGCTAATTTATGTTGTTTTAGGACGTTTTAGCAAATTTCTATGCTATGGCGTGTTTCGGCACGCTATTCTAGATGTTTTTCAAGTGTTTTCAGCTGTTTTTGGGACGTGTCAAATTTTGACATTTTTGCCATACTATAGCCTTGCATTTTTGGTCATTTTTGGACATGCTAATTTATGTTGTTTTAGGACGTTTTAGCAAATTTCTATGCTATGGCGTTTCAACGCTATTCTAGATGTTTTTCAAGTGTTTTCAGCTGTTTTTGGGACGTGTCAAATTTTGACATTTTGCCATACTATAGCCTTGCATTTTTGGTCATTTTTGGACATGCTAATTTATGTTGTTTTAGGACTTTTTGCAAATTTCTATGCTATGGCGCGTTTTCGCTTATTCTAGATGTTTTTCAAGTGTTTTCAGCTGTTTTTGGGACGTGTCAAATTTTGACATTTTGCCATACTATAGCCTTGCATTTTGGTCATTTTTGGACATGCTAATTTATGTTGTTTTAGGACTTTTTTGCAAATTTCTATGCTATGGCGTGTTTCACGCTATTCTAGATGTTTTTCAAGTGTTTTCAGCTGTTTTGGGACGTGTCAAATTTTGACATTTTGCCATACTATAGCCTTGCATTTTGGTCATTTTTGGACATGCTAATTTATGTTGTTTTAGGACTTTTGCAAATTTCTATGCTATATGCTGCTGCCTATTCTAGATGTTTTCAAGTGTTTTCAGCTGTTTTTGGGACGTGTCAAATTTTGACATTTTGCCATACTATAGCCTTGCATTTTGGTCATTTTTTGGACATGCTAATTTATGTTGTTTTAGGACGTTTTAGCAAATTTCTATGCTATGGCGCTATTCTAGATGTTTTCAAGTGTTTTCAGCTGTTTTTGGGACGTGTCAAATTTTGACATTTTGCCATACTATAGCCTTGCATTTTGGTCATTTTTGGACATGCTAATTTATGTTGTTTTAGGACTTTTTGCAAATTTCTATGCTATTCAGTACGCTATTGTGAGTGGTTTTCAACTGTTTTCAACTGTTTTTGGGAGGTGTCAAATTTTGACATTTTGCCATACTATAGCCTTGCATTTTTGGTCATTTTTGGACATGCTAATTTATGTTGTTTTAGGACGTTTTAGCAAATTTCTATGCTATGGCGCTGCTTTCAGTATGCTATTGTGAGTGGTTTTCAAGTGTTTTCAGCTGTTTTTGGGACGTGTCAAATTTTGACATTTTTGCCATACTATAGCCTTGCATTTTTGGTCATTTTTGGACATGCTAATTTATGTTGTTTTAGGACTTTTTTTGCAAATTTCTATGCTATGGCGCGTTTCACCACGCTATTCTAGATGTTTTTCAAGTGTTTTCAGCTGTTTTTGGGACGTGTCAAATTTTGACATTTTTGCCATACTATAGCCTTGCATTTTTGGTCATTTTTGGACATGCTAATTTATGTTGTTTTAGGACGTTTTAGCAAATTTCTATGCTATGGCGCTTTCAGCACGCTATTCTAGATTTTTTCAAGTGTTTTCAGCTGTTTTTGGACGTGTCAAATTTTAACTTTTTTGCCATACTATAGCCTTGCATTTTTGGTCATTTTTGGACATGCTAATTTATGTTGTTTTAGGATCGCTTTTAGCAAATTTCTATGCTATGGCGCTTCAGTATGCTATTGTGAGTGGTTTTCAACTGTTTTCACCTGTTTTTGGACGTGTCAAATTTTGACATTTTTGCCATACTATAGCCTTGCATTTTTGGTCATTTTTGGACATGCTAATTTATGTTGTTTTAGGACTTTTTGCAAATTTCTATGCTATGGCTGCTTCAGCACGCTATTGTGAGTGGTTTTCAACTGTTTTCAGCTGTTTTTGGGACGTGTCAAATTTTAACTTTTTTGCCATACTATAGCCTTGCATTTTTGGTCATTTTTTGGACATGCTAATTTATGTTGTTTTAGGACGTTTTAGCAAATTTCTATGCCATGGCGTTTCAGTATGCTATTGTGAGTGGATTTCATACTGTTTTCAACTGTTTTTGGAAGGTGTCAAATTTTGACATTTTTGCCATACTATAGCCTTGCATTTTTTGGCATTTTTGGACATGCTAATTTATGTTGTTTTAGGATCGCTTTTAGCAAATTTCTATGCTATGGCGCGTTTCGCACGCTTATTCTAGTGGTTTTCAAGTGTTTTCAGCTGTTTTTGGGACGTGTCAAATTTTAACATTTTGCCATACTATAGCCTTGCATTTTTGGTCATTTTTGGACATGCTAATTTATGTTGTTTTAGGACTTTTTTGCAAATTTCTATGCTATGGCTGCGTTTCAATGCTTATTCTAGATGTTTTTCAAGTGTTTTCAGCTGTTTTTGGGACGTGTCAAATTTTGACATTTTGCCATACTATAGCCTTGCATTTTTGGTCATTTTTGGACATGCTAATTTATGTTGTTTTAGGATCGTTTTAGCGAATTTCTATACTATGGCGCATTTCAGTATGCTATTGTGAGTAGTTTTCAACTGTTTTCAGCTGTTTTTGGACGTGTCAAATTTTGACATTTTGCCATACTATAGCCTTGCATTTTTGGTCATTTTTTGGACATGCTAATTTATGTTGTTTTAGGACGTTTTAGCAATTTCTATACTATGGCGCATTTCAGTATGCTATTGTGAGTAGTTTTCAACTGTTTTCAGCTGTTTTTGGGACGTGTCAAATTTTGACATTTTGCCATACTATAGCCTTGCATTTTTGGTCATTTTTTGGACATGCTAATTTATGTTGTTTTAGGACGTTTTAGCAAATTTCTATGCTATGGCGTGTTTCGGCACGCTATTCTAGATGTTTTTCAAGTGTTTTCAGCTGTTTTTGGGACGTGTCAAATTTTGACATTTTGCCATACTATAGCCTTGCATTTTTGGTCATTTTTTGGACATGCTAATTTATGTTGTTTTAGGACGCTTTAGCAATTTCTATGCTATGGCTGCGTTTCAGCACGCTTATTGTGAGTGGTTTTCAAGTGTTTTCAGCTGTTTTTGGGACGTGTCAAATTTTGACATTTTGCCATACTATAGCCTTGCATTTTTGGTCATTTTTTGGACATGCTAATTTATGTTGTTTTAGGACGTTTTAGCAATTTCTATGCTATGGCGCTTCAGCACGCTATTCTGAGTGGTTTTCAAGTGTTTTCACCTGTTTTTGGGACGTGTCAAATTTTGACATTTTGCCATACTATAGCCTTGCATTTTGGTCATTTTTGGACATGCTAATTTATGTTGTTTTAGGACTTTTTAGCAAATTTCTATGCTATGGTATGCTGCTTTCAGTACGCTATTGTGAGTGGTTTTCAAGTGTTTTCACCTGTTTTTGGGACGTGTCAAATTTTGACATTTTTGCCATACTATAGCCTTGCATTTTTGGTCATTTTTTGGACATGCTAATTTATGTTGTTTTAGGACTTTTTTGCAAATTTCTATGCTATGGCGCGTTTCAGTACGCTATTGTGAGTGGTTTTCACCTTTTTTCAGCTGTTTTTGGGACGTGTCAAATTTGAACTTTTTTGCCATACTATAGCCTTGCATTTTGGTCATTTTTGGACATGCTAATTTATGTTGTTTTAGGACGTTTTAGCAAATTTCTATGCCATGGCGCGTTTCAGTATGCTATTGTGAGTGATTTCATACTGTTTTCAGCTGTTTTTGGAAGGTGTCAAGTTTTGACATTTTTGCCATACTATAGCCTTGCATTTTTGGTCATTTTTTGGACATGCTAATTTATGTTGTTTTAGGACGTTTTAGAAAATTTCTATGCTATGGCGCGTTTCACCACGCTATTCTAGATGTTTTTCAAGTGTTTTCAGCTGTTTTTGGGACGTGTCAAATTTTGACATTTTTGCCATACTATAGCCTTGCATTTTGGTCATTTTTGGACATGCTAATTTATGTTGTTTTAGGACTTTTTGCAAATTTCTATGCTATGTATGCGTTTACACGCTATTCTAGATGTTTTTCAAGTGTTATCAGCTGTTTTTGGGACGTGTCAAATTTTGACATTTTTGCCATACTATAGCCTTGCATTTTTGGTCATTTTTTGGACATGCTAATTTATGTTGTTTTAGGACGTTTTAGAAAATTTCTATGCTATGGCGCGTTTATCGCTATTCTAGATGTTTTTCAAGTGTTTTCAGCTGTTTTTGGGACGTGTCAAATTTTGACATTTTTGCCATACTATAGCCTTGCATTTTTGGTCATTTTTTGGACATGCTAATTTATGTTGTTTTAGGACGTTTTAGCAAATTTCTATGCTATGGCTGCTTCAGTACGCTATTCTGAGATGTTTTCAAGTGTTTTCAGCTGTTTTTGGGACGTGTCAAATTTTGACATTTTTGCCATACTATAGCCTTGCATTTTTGGTCATTTTTTGGACATGCTAATTTATGTTGTTTTAGGACTTTTTTGCAAATTTCTATGCTATGGCTGCTTTACCACGCTTATTCTAGATGTTTTCAAGTGTTTTCAGCTGTTTTTGGGACGTGTCAAATTTTGACATTTTTGCCATACTATAGCCTTGCATTTTTGGTCATTTTTGGACATGCTAATTTATGTTATTTTAGGATCGTTTTAGAAAATTTCTATGCTATGGCGCGTTTTACACGCTATTCTAGATGTTTTTCAAGTGTTTTCAGCTGTTTTTGGGACGTGTCAAATTTTGACATTTTGCCATACTATAGCCTTGCATTTTTGGTCATTTTTTGGACATGCTAATTTATGTTGTTTTAGGACGTTTTAGAAAATTTCTATGCTATGGCGCGTTTCAGTACGCTATTGTGAGTGGTTTTTAACTGTTTTCACCTGTTTTTGGGACGTGTCAAATTTTGACATTTTTGCCATACTATAGCCTTGCATTTTTGGTCATGTTTTGGACATGCTAATTTATGTTGTTTTAGGACGTTTTAGCTTAATTTCTATACTATGGCGCATTTCAGTATGCTATTGTGAGTAGTTTTCAACTGTTTTCACCTGTTTTTGGGACGTGTCAAATTTTGACATTTTTGCCATACTATAGCCTTGCATTTTTGGTCATTTTTTGGACATGCTAATTTATGTTGTTTTAGGACGTTTTAGCGAATTTCTATGCTATGGCGCTGCTTCAGCCACGCTTATTCTGAGTGGTTTTCAAGTGTTTTCAGCTGTTTTTGGACGTGTCAAATTTTAACATTTTTGCCATACTATAGCCTTGCATTTTTGGTCATTTTTGGACATGCTAATTTATGTTGTTTTAGGACGTTTTAGCAATTTCTATGCTATGGCGTGTTTCAGCACGCTATTCTAGAGTGGTTTTCAAGTGTTTTCAGCTGTTTTTGGGACGTGTCAAATTTTGACATTTTTGCCATACTATAGCCTTGCATTTTTGGTCATTTTTTGGACATGCTAATTTATGTTGTTTTAGGACTTTTTTGCAAATTTCTATGCTATGGCGCGTTTCAGTACGCTATTCTAGATGTTTTTCAAGTGTTTTCAGCTGTTTTTGGGACGTGTCAAATTTTAACTTTTTTGCCATACTATAGCCTTGCATTTTTGGTCATTTTTTGGACATGCTAATTTATGTTGTTTTAGGACGTTTTAGCGAATTTCTATGCTATGGCGCGTTTCAGTACGCTATTGTGAGTGGTTTTCAACTGTTTTCACCTGTTTTTGGGACGTGTCAAATTTTGACATTTTTGCCATACTATAGCCTTGCATTTTTGGTCATTTTTTGGACATGCTAATTTATGTTGTTTTAGGACTTTTTTTTACAAATTTCTATGCTATGGCGCGTTTCAGTACGCTATTGTGAGTGGTTTTCAAGTGTTTTCACCTGTTTTTGGGACGTGTCAAATTTTGACATTTTTGCCATACTATAGCCTTGCATTTTTGGTCATTTTTTGGACATGCTAATTTATGTTGTTTTAGGACGTTTAGCAAATTTCTATGCTATGGCTGCGTTTCAGCACGCTATTGTAGAGTGGTTTTCAAGTGTTTTCAGCTGTTTTTGGGACGTGTCAAATTTTGACATTTTTGCCATACTATAGCCTTGCATTTTTGGTCATTTTTTGGACATGCTAATTTATGTTGTTTTAGGACGTTTTAGAAAATTTCTATGCTATGGCGCGTTTCACCACGCTATTCTAGATGTTTTTCAAGTGTTTTCAGCTGTTTTTGGGACGTGTCAAATTTTGACATTTTTGCCATACTATAGCCTTGCATTTTTGGTCATTTTTTGGACATGCTAATTTATGTTGTTTTAGGACTTTTTTGCAAATTTCTATGCTATGGCGCGTTTCAGTACGCTATTGTGAGTGGTTTTCAAGTGTTTTCAGCTGTTTTTGGGACGTGTCAAATTTGAACTTTTTTGCCATACTATAGCCTTGCATTTTTGGTCATTTTTTGGACATGCTAATTTATGTTGTTTTAGGACGTTTTAGCAAATTTCTATGCCATGGCGCGTTTCAGTATGCTATTGTGAGTGATTTCATACTGTTTTCAACTGTTTTTGGAAGGTGTCAAATTTTGACATTTTTGCCATACTATAGCCTTGCATTTTGGTCATTTTTGGACATGCTAATTTATGTTGTTTTAGGACTTTTTGCAAATTTCTATGCTATGGCGCTTTTCAGTAAGCTATTGTGAGTGGTTTTCAACTGTTTTCAGCTGTTTTTGGGACGTGTCAAATTTTAACTTTTTTGCCATACTATAGCCTTGCATTTTTGGTCATTTTTTGGACATGCTAATTTATGTTGTTTTAGGACGTTTTAGCAAATTTCTATGCCATGGCGCGTTTCAGTATGCTATTGTGAGTGATTTCATACTGTTTTCAACTGTTTTTGGAAGGTGTCAAATTTTGACATTTTTGCCATACTATAGCCTTGCATTTTTGGTCATTTTTTGGACATGCTAATTTATGTTGTTTTAGGACTTTTTTACAAATTTCTATGCTATGGCGCGTTTCAGTACGCTATTGTGAGTGGTTTTCAAGTGTTTTCACCTGTTTTTGGGACGTGTCAAATTTTGACATTTTTGCCATACTATAGCCTTGCATTTTTGGTCATTTTTTGGACATGCTAATTTATGTTGTTTTAGGACGTTTTAGCAAATTTCTATGCTATGGCGTGTTTGCCACGCTTATTCTAGATGTTTTTCAAGTGTTTTCAGCTGTTTTTGGGACGTGTCAAATTTTGACATTTGGCCATACTATAGCCTTGCATTTTGGGTCATTTTTTGGACATGCTAATTTATGTTGTTTTAGGACGTTTTAGCGAATTTCTATGCTATGGCGCGTTTCAGTACGCTATTGTGAGTGGTTTTCAAGTGTTTTCACCTGTTTTTGGGACGTGTCAAATTTTGACATTTTTGCCATACTATAGCCTTGCATTTTTGGTCATTTTTTGGACATGCTAATTTATGTTGTTTTAGGACTTTTTTGCACATTTCTATGCTCTGGCGCTGCTTTCACGCTATTCTAGATGTTTTTCAAGTGTTTTCAGCTGTTTTTGGGACGTGTCAAATTTTGACATTTTTGCCATACTATAGCCTTGCATTTTTGGTCATTTTTTGGACATGCTAATTTATGTTGTTTTAGGACTTTTTTGCAAATTTCTATGCTATGGCGTGTTTCGGCACGCTATTCTAGATGTTTTTCAAGTGTTTTCAGCTGTTTTTGGGACGTGTCAAATTTTGACATTTTTGCCATACTATAGCCTTGCATTTTTGGTCATTTTTTGGACATGCTAATTTATGTTGTTTTAGGACGCTTTTAGCAATTTCTATGCTATGTATGCGTTTCAGCACGCTTATTGTGAGTGGTTTTCAAGTGTTTTCAGCTGTTTTTGGGACGTGTCAAATTTTGACATTTTTGCCATACTATAGCCTTGCATTTTTGGTCATTTTTTGGACATGCTAATTTATGTTGTTTTAGGACTTTTTTGCAAATTTCTATGCTATGGCGCGTTTCAGTACGCTATTGTGAGTGGTTTTCAAGTGTTTTCACCTGTTTTTGGGACGTGTCAAATTTTGACATTTTTGCCATACTATAGCCTTGCATTTTTGGTCATTTTTTGGACATGCTAATTTATGTTGTTTTAGGACGTTTTAGCAAATTTCTATGCCATGGCGCGTTTCAGTATGCTATTGTGAGTGATTTCATACTGTTTTCAACTGTTTTTGGAAGGTGTCAAATTTTGACATTTTTGCCATACTATAGCCTTGCATTTTTGGTCATTTTTTGGACATGCTAATTTATGTTGTTTTAGGACTTTTTTGCAAATTTCTATGCTATGGCGCGTTTCAGTACGCTATTCTAGATGTTTTTCAAGTGTTTTCAGCTGTTTTTGGGACGTGTCAAATTTGAACTTTTTTGCCATACTATAGCCTTGCATTTTTGGTCATTTTTTGGACATGCTAATTTATGTTGTTTTAGGACGTTTTAGCAAATTTCTATGCCATGGCGCGTTTCAGTACGCTATTCTAGATGTTTTTCATACTGTTTTCAACTGTTTTTGGAAGGTGTCAAATTTTGACATTTTTGCCATACTATAGCCTTGCATTTTTGGTCATTTTTTGGACATGCTAATTTATGTTGTTTTAGGACTTTTTTGCAAATTTCTATGCTATGGCGCTTTTCAGTAAGCTATTGTGAGTGGTTTTCAACTGTTTTCAGCTGTTTTTGGGACGTGTCAAATTTTAACTTTTTTGCCATACTATAGCCTTGCATTTTTGGTCATTTTTTGGACATGCTAATTTATGTTGTTTTAGGACGTTTTAGCAAATTTCTATGCCATGGCGCGTTTCAGTATGCTATTGTGAGTGATTTCATACTGTTTTCAACTGTTTTTGGAAGGTGTCAAATTTTGACATTTTTGCCATACTATAGCCTTGCATTTTTGGTCATTTTTTGGACATGCTAATTTATGTTGTTTTAGGACGTTTTAGCAAATTTCTATGCTATGGCGTGTTTCGGCACGCTATTCTAGATGTTTTTCAAGTGTTTTCAGCTGTTTTTGGGACGTGTCAAATTTTAACTTTTTTGCCATACTATAGCCTTGCATTTTTGGTCATTTTTTGAACATGCTAATTTATGTCGTTTTAGGACGTTTTAGCAAATTTCTATGCTATGGCGTGTTTCGGCACGCTATTCTAGATGTTTTTCAAGTGTTTTCAGCTGTTTTTGGGACGTGTCAAATTTTAACTTTTTTGCCATACTATAGCCTTGCATTTTTGGTGGATTTTTCAACATGCTCATTTTTGATGTTTTGGGCCATTTTTGATAAATCCTATGCTATGGCGTGTCTCAAGACGCTCTTTTATGCAGTTTAATGTGGTTTTCAGCAGTTTTTTGGACGTGTCATATTTTGACATTTTTGCCATACTATAGCCTTGCAGTTTTGGTGGATTTGTCAACATGCTACTTTTTGGTGTTTTGGGCCATTTTTGCAAAATCTTATGCTATGGCATGTCTCGGTACACTGTTTTATATGGTTTAATGTGTTTTTAAGCACTCTATTGGACATGTCATATTTTCACATTTTTGCCATACTATAATCTTGTTTTGGGCCTGTTAGGGTGTGAATGTAAAACCCTGTTATTCAGGATGTAAGCCAGCAGTTCGCGGAGATTCAGAGAACCAAAATGAGCACAACAGTCCAGAAACTTTGTTCAGAGCTCTGATTTTTATTGTCTTTAAACATTGATACACGTTAAGCACATGGCATCATCATTCACAAACAAAACTCACTGGCATGGATGGTTCCTCAGCCTACAAACAAATGACCAAATGTGTCCATACAATGGCTTTAAATACTACTGGGTCACACCAACACTGTGAGGACAGAGGTGACAACAAACAAACAATATTAAAGGTGATGCATCTGTCATATGCATAAATCTTTAAAGGATGCTATTAAGATGTACAATAAACACTACACACACAACTTGGGCTAGAGTTATTGTTACGAAGGCTAACAGAAAATGAAATACAAAAGAAACCCCACTTTTACCTCCCCCCTCCCAGGGTCACACATGGTACAATCCACATCACCACATCCTGGTGAAGCAAGGGGCATTCATGTGCACGCGTTCATGGGAGCATCAGCCCCAGACAGGAAGTGAACCTAAACAAAGAAAACAATGATTAATAATCATGACCAACAACAAACAAAAAATGAGGCTAATGTATTTATCAACCAAACTGGATCCTAAGCTCAGCAAATACACAGATACCAGATAACAAAAAAATAAATAACTCAACTGAATACAAACAAAAGGAACTGTTACCCTGACTGGTGAGGAAGCGACTAGGCCTCCCTCATAAGACCATTTTTGCAAAATCCTATGCTTTGGAATGTCTTTAGACGCACTTTGATAAAGTTTAATAAGGTTTTAAGCACTTTTTTGGACGTGTCATATTTTGACATTTTTGCCATACAATAGCCTTGCAGTTTTGGTGGATTTGTTGACATGCTACTTTTTGGTGTTTTGGGACATTTTTGCAAAATCCTATGCTATGGCGTGTCTCAGGACGCTCTTTTATGCAGTTTAATGTGGTTTTCAGCAGTTTTTTGGACGTGTCATATTTTGACATTTTTGCCATACTATAGCCTTGCAGTTTTGGTGGATTTTTCAGCATGCTATTTTATGGTGTTTTGGCCCAATTTTGAGGAATCCTATGCTATGACGTGACTCGGCACGCTCTTTTGTGCAGTTTAATGTGGTTTTCAGCAGTTTTTTGGACGTGTCATATTTTGACATTTTTGCCATACTATAGCCTTGCAGTTTTGGTGGATTTTTCAACAGGCTATTTTATGGTGTTTTTGGCAGTTTTTGCAAAATCCTATGCTATGGCGTGACTCGGCACGCTCTTTTATGCAGTTTAATGTGGTTTTCAGCAGTTTTTTGGACGTGTCATATTTTGACATTATTGCCATACTATAGCCTTGCAGTTTTGGTGGATTTTTCAACATACGTTTTTACGATGTTTTGGGCCATTTTTGCAAAATCCTATGCTATGGCGTGACTCGGCACGCTCTTTTATGCAGTTTAATATGGTTTTCAGCAGTTTTTTGGAGGTGTCATATTTTGACATTTTTGCCATACTATAGCCTTGCAGTTTTGGTGGATTTTTCAACAGGCTATTTTATGGTGTTTTTGGCAGTTTTTGCAAAATCCTATGCTATGGCGTGACTCGGCACGCTCTTTTATGCAGTTTAATGTGGTTTTCAGCAGTTTTTTGGACGTGTCATATTTTGACATTTTTGCCATACTATAGCCTTGCAGTTTTGGTGGATTTTTCAACATGCTATTTTATGGTGTTTTCGGCAGTTTTTGCAAAATCCTATGCTATGGCGTGACTCGGCACGCTCTTTTATGCAGTTTAATGTGGTTTTCAGCAGTTTTTTGGACGTGTCATATTTTGACATTTTTGCCATACTATAGCCTTGCAGTTTTGGTGAATTTGTCAACATGCTAGTTTTTGGTGTTTTGGCCCATTTTTGCAAAATCCTATGCTATGGCGTGACTCGGCACGCTCTTTTATGCAGTTTAATGTGGTTTTCAGCAGTTTTTTTGACATGTCATATTTTGACATTTTTGCCATACTATAGCCTTGCAGTTTTGGTGGATTTTTCAACAGGCTATTTTATGGTGTTTTTGGCAGTTTTTGCAAAATCCTATGCTATGGCGTGACTCGGCACGCTCTTTTATGCAGTTTAATGTGGTTTTCAGCAGTTTTTTGGACGTGTCATATTTTGACATTTTTGCCATACTATAGCCTTGCAGTTTTGGTGGATTTTTCAACATGCTATTTTATGGTGTTTTCAGCAGTTTTTGCAAAATCCTATGCTATGGCGTGACTCGGCACGCTCTTTTATGCAGTTTAATGTGGTTTTCAGCAGTTTTTTGGACGTGTCATATTTTGACATTTTTGCCATACTATAGCCTTGCAGTTTTGGTGGATTTTTTAACATGCTATTTTATGGTGTTTTGGCCCAATTTTGAGGAATCCTATGCTATGGCGTGACTTGGCACGCTCTTTTGTGCAGTTTAATGTGGTTTTCAGCAGTTTTTTGGACGTGTCACATTTTGACATTTTTGCCATACTATAGCCTTGCAGTTTTGGTGGATTTTTCAACAGGCTATTTTATGGTGTTTTGGGCCATTTTTGATAAATCCTATGCTATGGCGTGTCTCAAGACGCTCTTTTATGCAGTTTAATGTGGTTTTCAGCAGTTTTTGGACGTGTCATATTTTGACATTTTTGCCATACTATAGCCTTGCAGTTTTGGTGGATTTTTCAACAGGCTATTTTATGGTGTTTTTGGCAGTTTTTGCAAAATCCTATGCTATGGCGTGACTCGGCACGCTCTTTTATGCAGTTTAATGTGGTTTTCAGCAGTTTTTTGGACGTGTCATATTTTGACATTTTTGCCATACTATAGCCTTGCAGTTTTGGTGAATTTGTCAACATGCTAGTTTTTGGTGTTTTGGGCCATTTTTGCAAAATCCTATGCTATGGCGTGACTCGGCACACTCTTTTATGCAGTTTAATGTGGTTTTCAGCAGTTTTTGGACGTGTCATATTTTGACATTTTTGCCATACTATAGCCTTGCAGTTTTGGTGGATTTTTCAACAAGCTATTTTATGGTGTTTTTGGCAGTTTTTGCAAAATCCTATGCTATGGCGTGACTCGGCACGCTCTTTTATGCAGTTTAATGTGGTTTTCAGCAGTTTTTTGGACGTGTCATATTTTGACATTTTTGCCATACTATAGCCTTGCAGTTTTGGTGGATTTTTTAACATGCTAGTTTTTGGTGTTTTGGCCCATTTTTGCAAAATCCTATGCTATGGCGTGTCTCAAGACGCTCTTTTATGCAGTTTAATGTGGTTTTCAGCAGTTTTTTGGACGTGTCATATTTTGACATTTTTGCCATACTATAGCCTTGCAGTTTTGGTGGATTTTTCAACAGGCTATTTTATGGTGTTTTTGGCAGTTTTTGCAAAATCCTATGCTATGGCGTGTCTCAGGACGCTCTTTTATTTGGTTTAATGTGGTTTTCAGCAGTTTTTTGGACGTGTCATATTTTGACATTTTTGCCATACTATAGCCTTGCAGTTTTGGTGGATTTTTCAACAAGCTATTTTATGGTGTTTTTGGCAGTTTTTGCAAAATCCTATGCTATGGCGTGACTCGGCACGCTCTTTTATGCAGTTTAATGTGGTTTTCAGCAGTTTTTTGGACGTGTCATATTTTGACATTTTTGCCATACTATAGCCTTGCAGTTTTGGTGAATTTGTCAACATGCTAGTTTTTGGTGTTTTGGGCCATTTTTGCAAAATCCTATGCTATGGCGTGACTCGGCACACTCTTTTATGCAGTTTAATGTGGTTTTCAGCAGTTTTTTGGAGGTGTCATATTTTGACATTTTTGCCATACTATAGCCTTGCAGTTTTGGTGGATTTTTCAACAAGCTATTTTATGGTGTTTTTGGCAGTTTTTGCAAAATCCTATGCTATGGCGTGACTCGGCACGCTCTTTTATGCAGTTTAATGTGGTTTTCAGCAGTTTTTTGGACGTGTCATATTTTGACATTTTTGCCATACTATAGCCTTGCAGTTTTGGTGGATTTTTCAACATGCTATTTTATGGTGTTTTGGCAGTTTTGCAAAATCCTATGCTATGGCGTGACTCGGCACGCTCTTTTATGCAGTTTAATGTGGTTTTCAGCAGTTTTTGGACGTGTCATATTTTGACATTTTTGCCATACTATAGCCTTGCAGTTTTGGTGAATTTTTCAACAAGCTATTTTATGGTGTTTTCGGCAGTTTTTGCAAAATCCTATGCAATGGCGTGACTCGGCACGCTCTTTTATGCAGTTTAATGTGGTTTTCAGCAGTTTTTTGGACGTGTCATATTTTGACATTTTTGCCATACTATAGCCTTGCAGTTTTGGTGAATTTGTCAACATGCTAGTTTTTGGTGTTTTGGCCCATTTTTGCAAAATCCTATGCTATGGCGTGACTCGGCACGCTCTTTTATGCAGTTTAATGTGGTTTTCAGCAGTTTTTTGGACGTGTCATATTTTGACATTTTTGCCATACTATAGCCTTGCAGTTTTGGTGGATTTTTCAACATGCTATTTTATGGTGTTTTCAGCAGTTTTTGCAAAATCCTATGCTATGGCGTGACTCGGCACGCTCTTTTATGCAGTTTAATGTGGTTTTCAGCAGTTTTTTGGACGTGTCATATTTTGACATTTTTGCCATACTATAGCCTTGCAGTTTTGGTGGATTTTTCAACAGGCTATTTTATGGTGTTTTCGGCAGTTTTTGCAAAATCCTATGATATGGCGTGACTCGGCACGCTCTTTTATGCAGTTTAATGTGGTTTTCAGCAGTTTTTTGGACGTGTCACATTTTGACATTTTTGCCATACTATAGCCTTGCAGTTTTGGTGGATTTGTCAACATGCTAGTTTTTGGTGTTTTGGCCCATTTTTGCAAAATCCTATGCTATGGCGTGACTCGGCACGCTCTTTTATGCAGTTTAATGTGGTTTTCAGCAGTTTTTTGGACGTGTCATATTTTGACATTTTTGCCATACTATAGCCTTGCAGTTTTGGTGGATTTTTCAACATGCTATTTTATGGTGTTTTCAGCAGTTTTTGCAAAATCCTATGCTATGGCGTGACTCGGCACGCTCTTTTATGCAGTTTAATGTGGTTTTCAGCAGTTTTTTGGAAGTGTCATATTTTGACATTATTGCCATACTATAGCCTTGCAGTTTTGGTGGATTTTTCAACATGCTATTTTATGGTGTTTTTGGCAGTTTTTGCAAAATCCTATGCTATGGCGTGACTCGGCACGCTCTTTTATGCAGTTTAATGTGGTTTTCAGCAGTTTTTGGACGTGTCATATTTTGACATTTTTGCCATACTATAGCCTTGCAGTTTTGGTGAATTTGTCAACATGCTAGTTTTTGGTGTTTTGGCCCATTTTTGCAAAATCCTATGCTATGGCGTGACTTGGCACGCTCTTTTATGCAGTTTAATGTGGTTTTCAGCAGTTTTTTTGGACGTGTCATATTTTGACATTTTTACCATACTATAGCCTTGCAGTTTTGGTGGATTTTTCAACATGCTATTTTATGGTGTTTTCAGCAGTTTTTGCAAAATCCTATGCTATGGCGTGACTCGGCACGCTCTTTTATGCAGTTTAATGTGGTTTTCAGCAGTTTTTTGGACGTGTCATATTTTGACATTTTTGCCATACTATAGCCTTGCAGTTTTGGTGGATTTTTCAACAGGCTATTTTATGGTGTTTTTGGCAGTTTTTGCAAAATCCTATGCTATGGCGTGACTCGGCACGCTCTTTTATGCAGTTTAATGTGGTTTTCAGCAGTTTTTTGGACGTGTCATATTTTGACATTATTGCCATACTATAGCCTTGCAGTTTTGGTGGATTTTTCAACATGCTATTTTATGGTGTTTTTGGCAGTTTTTGCAAAATCCTATGCTATGGCGTGACTCGGCACGCTCTTTTATGCAGTTTAATGTGGTTTTCAGCAGTTTTTTGGACGTGTCACATTTTGACATTTTTGCCATACTATAGCCTTGCAGTTTTGGTGGATTTTTTAACATGCTAGTTTTTGGTGTTTTGGCCCATTTTTGCAAAATCCTATGCTATGGCGTGTCTCAGGACGCTCTTTTATGCAGTTTAATGTGGTTTTCAGCAGTTTTTTGGACGTGTCATATTTTGACATTTTTGCCATACTATAGCCTTGCAGTTTTGGTGGATTTTTCAGCATGCTATTTTATGGTGTTTTGGCCCAATTTTGAGGAATCCTATGCTATGGCGTGACTTGGCACGCTCTTTTGTGCAGTTTAATGTGGTTTTCAGCAGTTTTTTGGACGTGTCACATTTTGACATTTTTGCCATACTATAGCCTTGCAGTTTTGGTGGATTTTTCAACAGGCTACTTTATGGTGTTTTGGGCCATTTTTGATAAATCCTATGCTATGGCGTACCTCGGCACGCTCTTTTATGCAGTTTAATATGGTTTTCAGCAGTTTTTTGGACGTGTCATATTTTGACATTTTTGCCATACTATAGCCTTGCAGTTTTGGTGAATTTGTCAACATGCTAGTTTTTGGTGTTTTGGCCCATTTTTGCAAAATCCTATGCTATGGCGTGACTCGGCACGCTCTTTTATGCAGTTTAATGTGGTTTTCAGCAGTTTTTTGGACGTGTCATATTTTGACATTTTTGCCATACTATAGCCTTGCAGTTTTGGTGAATTTGTCAACATGCTAGTTTTTGGTGTTTTGGCCCATTTTTGCAAAATCCTATGCTATGGCGTGACTGTGGACGCTCATTCATTTGGTTTAATGTGGTTTTCAGCAGTTTTTTGGACATGTCATATTTTGACATTTTTGCCATACTATAGCCTTGCATTTTTGGTGGATTTGTCAACAAGCTATTTTATGGTATTTTTGGCCATTTTTGCAAAATCTTATGCTATGGCATGTCTCGGCACGCTCTTTTATGCGGTTTAATGTGTTGTTAAGTATTTTTTTGGACATGTCTTATTTTTACATTTTTGCCATACTTGCGTATTTGGTGGATTTTTCAACATTCTACTTTATGGTGTTTTGGGCAATTTCTGCAAAATTCTATGCTATGGTGAGTCTTGGCACACTCTTTTAAGTGGTTTAATGTTGTTTTATGCAGTTTTTTGGACATGTCATATTTGGACATTTTTGCCATACTATAGCCTTGCATGTTTGGTAGATTTTTTAACATGTTACTTTATGGTGGTTTTGGCCATTTTTGCAAAATCCCATGCTATGGCGTGTTTTGGCACGCTCTTTTATGTGGTTTTCACAGTTACTGCTTCTGCGACGACCTTCACCACTGCTGCTTTTGCAATGACCATCAATGCTGCTGCTTCTGAGACAACCTCCACCGCTGCTGCTGCTGCTGCTGATGCTGCGACAACCACCACTGCTGCTGCGACGAACACCACCGCTGCTGCGACTGCAACGTTCACCACCACCACGAAGACCACAGCTGCTGCTGCTGCTGTGACAGCTACCAGCATCCGAGTACACCATCACCCTCTGAATCCGGGAAAGCCTCCTTTTCAGGACACCTGTGAACTGGCTGATGCAGCTGCGACTACCACCAATGGAGCAGCCTCCCATCAGCCCCCCTCCCTACATCACTGCTGATCAGGCCAGAAGAGAGTTGAGGACACTGAAGCCCAGGAAGGACGCTGGCCCAGAGAGAGTGTGTCCAAGGCAGCTGAAGGCCTGTGCTGCTGTTTGCTGAGTGTGGTCAGCGGCAGGCCACTATCAAAGTTGCACAACAAACAGAGGAAAACTTTTACTCCCAGAGCGATCAGGCTCTACAACTCTTCTTGAGGAGGTGTTAGGGTGGCACAGAGCAGCTCTATGAGAGCACCTAGTAGGCATGTGCAATATGCTCTGGACAGTGCAATGTGGTGCGAGACTGTGCAATAGGGTTTAAAATATAGCTTTGGTCTGCGCAATATGACCAGACTTTTTTTAGCCCTCCACCAGCAGCTCTTCAGTTAAGCATTGTCTCAACTGTTTCTTATGTAGTTTTGAATGTTTATATGTTTTTCTCTTGGTCTGACAACGCCTTGCCTATATGTCTGTGTGTTTTTATGTCAGACGTCGAGATGTTAGTTGACGTTGAAATTTCACTTCGGGGATTAATAAAATATCTTCAAATACTATACTATGACATTTTTCATGATTTTAGACGACATACTATACTATGAAATTTTTTTCGTGATTTTGGACAACTTACTATGTTACGATGATTTTACATGATTTTTGATGACATACTATACCATGACATTTTTTTGTGATTTTGGATGACTTACTTTATTAGGATGATTTTTCACAATTTTTGACAACATACTATACTATGGTGTTTTTTTGTGATTGTGTATGACATACTGTACTATGATGTTTTTTCATGAGTTTGGGCGACATACTATACTATGATAGATTTTCATGATTTCGAACAACATATTATACTTGACACTTTTTGATGATTTTGGACGACAAACTTTACTATGATTTTTGGTGGTTTTGGACGACATACTATACTATGACAGATTTTCATGATTTCGAACAACATACAATACTATAAAATTTTTTGGTGATTTTCGACGACATATCCTATGATGTTTTTTCAAAGTTTTAGATGACATACTATACTATAAAGTTTTTTTCATGGTTTTGGAAGACATACTATAATCTGACGTATTTTTATGAATTTGGACGACATATTAATCTATGATGTTTTTTCACAGATTTTAGCTACATACTATACTATGACTTCTTTTTGTGATTGTGGGTGACATCCCATATTATATAAGACATACTTTAATCTGACATTTTTTCATGATTTTGGACGACATAGTTTATTATGATAACTTTTCAGGACACACTATACTATGACATTTTTCATGACTTCGCACAACAAACTATAAATTGATGATTTTAGGTCATTTTGGATGACATACTCTTCTATGACATTTTTTGGTAATTTTTGGATGACAAAATATACTTTGAGGTTTTGTGGTGATTTTGGATGACACACTATACTATGATGTTTTTGGTGATTTTGGACAACATATGACAGTTTGACAGTTTTTGGTGATTTTGGGGGACATACTACAGTATGATATTTGTTTTGCGATTTTTGAAGACATACTATACTGTGATGTTTTTTCACGACTTTGGACACCACACTATCCTATGATAGATTTGCCCAATATTTGATGACATACTATATGGCGGTTTTTGGTGATTTTGTACGACATACTATGCTATGACTTTTTTTGGTGATTTTGGAAGATATATTGTAATATGACGTTTTTGGATGATTTTGCATAGCATACTGGACAACATAATTTACGATGATTTTTTTAAATGTTTTTTGACTCCATACTATACTATGATGTTTTTTGGATATTATATGTATCTGGATCTTCAAGCTAACAATTACAGGACTAGTAGAATAGAATAAGTCAGGAGACTCTAGGAACTTAAGAGGAGGAACTTGTAAACTGATGGGCGAATTTAAATGAAACTCTGTACACAGAGTGTGCGAAGAAAAAGGTACTATAGGGTAAACAACCAAAACACAAAAGAAAAGCTGTTGAGCTCAAATTAGAAAATTATGGCCATGTCTTCGAACCAGTCTTAAGGAACAGAAACAACTAGTTTCACACATGAGATTTAATAATTCAGCTGCACTGAAATTACCATGCAATGAGAAACTTGTTATTTTTACAAATAAGTTGGACACTTTGCCTAAAAAGTTAACAGTGGAAATCAATAATTAACTAAATGTATTATGAAGACTAATTACTAACACTTAAAAGGTAATGAGTATTTATCAGATGCTTTTATCCTCTTCCACTGCACTCATCCACAACACCACACAGACCATCTGAGGTAGGGTGAGAGACTTCATTGAAATCACCTTTGCAACTTCATTAGCCATTTCTAATCATATCAACAAATATAATAACAATCTACCAGTATATATTACATATTCACTGAAGGTCTGCTTTAACATACATGGATCTGTTTTCATGAACAAATAAACTTCCCAATAATTCACAGCTGTGCTATTTTCAAATTCAGCAATAATCAACTTTCAAAATATCATACTATCACTGAACAATTGTTAAGACCATAAACTGGAATGAAATATTAATGATCTACAGTAAAACACTGCGTTCCGGATCAGTATAGCGTCATTTCCGGTTAGCCGCTAGGCTAACGAAGCAAGCGGTAGCCACTAGGCTAAACAAGCTAGCGATAGCCGCTAGGCTAAAGAAGCTAGTGTTAGCCGCTAGGCTAAAAACGCTAGCAGTAGCCGTTAACACAGTTTTCAACAACATTACATTCATAGGGCACAGTATACATACAAAACACCACCTTTGCAACAAATAAATAACATGGGAAAACTTTACTCAGAGCACCGCCAAGGCTAAATCAACATAACAGCGTGCTAGCAACAACAGCATTAACGCAACTCACCAATTCCGAGATTCAGTTTGTCTCTTGCTCTCTGTAAAATGTCAGCACGTCCAGGGACACATCTACGGGTAGGTAATAACAGACCGACCTGTACATTGCATGTTTGAAAGCACTGAATGTGGATGACGATAGTAAACAGTCGTCTATTTACCAATCACAGAAGCACTGAGCCCTTGCGTCCGGCCTCTGCACGCCAGCTCGTCATTTGACTTGTCGTCGCTTCTTCTTCTTCTCCTGTTAGGTAAACGGCGGTTGGCGTCCATAAAGTCGCATTACCGCCACCTACTGGATGAACCTATCCACTAACTAAGGATAAACAACAATACCACTAATAATAATAACAATAAATCATAGTCGCGCCGCAGACTGGAGCTCCTCCTGCCAGTATTCTCAGGTGTATTTCTTTTCTTGATTCGGGCCCTGACAGTGTCTGCATGATGGCCTTTACAGACCACACACTGGTTGAGCCACACAGTCTCCATCATCATATTAGACTATTCTGCTCATTGATGTATTATAGTGAATCGATACTGTTGCTGCTGCTGCTGCTACTGCCGGTTAAAACCCTGCGGCTGCTCTGATTGGTTGCCATAGTATCGCGATATTTCACGCACTAGCGCAGACAGGTAATTGTACATCTTGGGTTCGTTCGAGCCTACCCAGTTCTGTCAGTTTCTGGTTTCACTATAATACATGCATGATTTCTGCGCAGAACCGATCACCAGAGCAATGCATTAGATTTGTGTCCGACGCTAGCCCGACTTGCTCTGACGTCATGCAAAAGAAGACGGCGTAATCTCGCGATTTCGAAGCGGCCGCAGATGTTAGAGCGAGCCGACGCAGTTGCTCTGGTAACGCCTGGCTCTGAGCTGATCGAGCCGCTAATGGGGTCAGATGTTGACTCACCAATATTCAGTGTCAGATAAACTTATTATTTTTGTTGAATTTCGGAGCTTCGGAATTGATTTGTTTTATTTCAAGGTTTTTCTGTTAACAGAGTACACGTTACATTCATC
This sequence comes from Plectropomus leopardus, assembly GCF_026936395.1. Classification (NCBI taxonomy): domain Eukaryota; kingdom Metazoa; phylum Chordata; class Actinopteri; order Perciformes; family Serranidae; genus Plectropomus; species Plectropomus leopardus. Next base: position 22,350,235 of record NC_142180.1, on the reverse strand, counting down.
ATAAACTATACAGAATCGATTGTGTGGTGTTTTAATTATTTTGAAGAAGGAAGAAAAGAAGAATTAAGGATTGAACAGCACAACTTGTGGTCAGTAGTCTAAGTGGGATGTGAGAATTCTTAAAATAACGTGTACAGATGTGGACCCCTGACCACAGACTGTCTGACTGATCCGCACTGAGAACTGTCCTGATGGTTTTGATTTATGGATGTAGTTTGAGGGTGACAGAATCGCTCAGCAGATTTATATACAGCAGCAAAATGATAAAATGCTGATTTACATTAGAATTCATGTAAATGAAGGCTGAACCAAGAACAGAAATCACAGATCGCATGCATTATATTTTAAAAGTTTACATGATTTTGGATGACATACCTGGACTGTACTATGATGTTTTCATGATTTTTCACAACATACTCTATTGTGACGTTTTTCATAATTTTCTTAGTCAAGGTGCACCATGTGATTTTTGTCATGGTTTCTAACGTCAAACTACACTATAAGTAGTTTCATGATACTTGATGACATACTATACTGACGTAAACTGACGTTTGTTGATGACTTTGGACTTTTTTCATGATTTTTGATGTCAAGATACACTATTTTTTCCAAAATACTATACTATAATGTTTTTCATGACTTTTGCTGATATAATATGGTGATTTTGGACAACATACTACTTACATCGTATAATATGTCATCAAAAATCATGAAAAAACCCAACACACACACACACACACACACACACACACACATATATATATATATATATATATATATATATATATATATACATAAGCTACAAACACACACACACTTCCCTCTCAGACAGCAGAGTCAAGACAACCCCTACATTAGCTCCAGTGGTTAGGCTGTCCAACTAGCTTACTGTCTGTCTGTCTCACACATTGTTTACTCCTCATTTGCTTACCCAGTCAGCTCCCAAACCTCAGAGCTGCTGCCAGCAGAGATGCCCACAACCAGAGAGAGAGAGGGGACGCAGGAGAAAGAGGGGGAGAAAGAGGGGAAGACAGAAAGACAATGATACACTTTTAACACCACAACTGGCATAGACACAAACACAGGAGACAACATAGGCAACTATTTAGTCTTTGAGGCTTGACAGGCTCGCGGTGTCTTCCTCAGTAGTCACGCCAAGAAAGTACAATAAAACAAACCGAATTTCGGACAGAGAGAATTTAGGAGTGGACGATTGGAGTTTTTACAGAGATTTGCAAGGGGGACTTAAGTAAGAGTGACTGCGAAGGAGTACACAGCATTAACATGTAGCTCCTGGTGGTATTTCAGTTTCAAACACACATACAGACGCAGGCACATACTGTACACACTCCACATCTATGTGCAGTCACAGATACCTTCCGTAAACATACATTTTATTGCTCATATTCCTACCAAATGATCTCTTAATAGTCCGGCTGCAAATGTTATCAAATCAATACGATGAATCTATGAAGCAGTAGCGGAGTTAAAAACCATATCGAAAGACTCAGTGGACTGCATTTTTCTCTATACAGTGTTTTGAATTCATATACAGTTTTTGCAGATCAGTTTTTGCCAGAAGGTACATATTGATCTGCCCCTCAGCTGTGGGGTTTCAAAAGCCGGCCTGCAGGGGCATCCTCCAGACCCCCTGGGGAAGGTGAGAGAAGGTCGATTCTGGCCTCATCAAGGCGTCTTTGTCCTCGTCCAGAGCAGCTGGAGGTCTCAGGCCAGCAGACACACACCAATATTTGGGTGGAGAGCCAGAGTGCAATGTCCCTGTCCGTTCCACCTCGCTGCCTCCTTTCTTATGGGTTAACAAGAAGCCGTATTGCTCTCCCCCCGCCTCTCTTACACACACACACACACACACACATAAACACACATTAAGTAAAATCACATGCACACAAAAGCCACACGCCCACATGCACAGAGACCCCACGTATCTTTCAGTGCAGGATCCAGATTGTTATGGCAGTTTGTCCTCTGTCTTCTCCTCCCTCCCTCCCTTTTTTGTTTTGGCGTCCTCTGAAGTTCTTTTGTCTCCAGCCGAATTTCAAATGTCTATTTATTCGCCGTGGTTTAATTGTGTTGTCGGCGAGATCTGTCTGAAATCGCTCAGTTTGCACATTTTGCATCACAATAGGAGCCATTGACCGGTCTGCTCATCCTGCTGTCCAGTGCCAGGTCCTTTTTTCACAGAGGGGTGTTTCATCTTTTTATGCATGTCTGCATTGTGTTTAAAAAATCCATAAATTAACCTTTGATGAATCTTTGTACCCATGCTGGCACAAACATGTCCACATGCTTGACTGGACACAGCCTGTTACAGGCATGATGTCATGGCTGCAGAGGGGGATTTTTTGTTGCCGCCTCTTGTTTACATCCAATTAACAGCAGCCTTTGAAGTAGTTTCGGTTGGCTTTGAAAAGATTTAACAATGGTGTCTCCATTATGTCAGTCAAGTGTTTGTTTTGAGGCTTCCCCAAAGTATTTTATGTAATTTGTTACCCAAATTCTGCTGAATATTTTCTGTTTATCAAGTTTGTAGACATTTAGAAGATGACACTCCATCTTTAAATAGGATATAATGTTACAGTAATCAGCATATCCGAGGAAATGTTAATGTGATATTCAAATCAACCACAGCACAACTTGCAAACAAATTTTAAAACATTTGATAGGCTGTTTCCCTTGCGTGTTCTAAAGCATTTACTCCTGTCTCTGTCTCAAACACACACACACACACACACACACACACACACACACACACACACACACACACACACACACACTGACATACGTGTTCATCCATTCACCATCCCTGAACATCCTCAAGGTAACTCATCTCATCTCCAGCCAGGCAAACTGGCAAGTGGAAATGGAGATGAGGGATGATGAAAAATTAACATCCACACAAACAACCACATAACATGTCCTCAAATACAACAACTTTGTCTTGAAATCAACAATTAAGTCAAGAAGCTCTTGACTATATTAACATTATTAAACTACTATTGGTAGAATTACTCTGGCGTTGTTGTGGAATAATGGGCCAATAAAAAAAACTACAAATACCACTTCATGGTTGTATGCCTCTGTGAACCCATCAAGTTGTTACAGTTTACATCCATGTCTGTGACAACAAGGATGATTCACTCACATCTTCACATGTCCACGAGAATGAGACAGATGCAAGGTCACATTGACCTTCACCTTTGACCATCATACTCTTATCAGTTCAGAATTAAGTCCAAGTGGACGTTTGTGCCAAATTTGAAGAAATTCCCTCAAAGCGCTCTTAAGATATCGTGTTCACAAGAATTGCACGGATGCAAGATCGTGACCACCAAAATCTAATCAGTTCATCTTTGAGTCAGAGTGAACCTTTATGACAAATTTGAAGAAAAAAAATTCCTTTGGGTGTTCTTGAAATATTGTGTTCACAAGAATGAGAGAGATGAGGTCACAGTGACTGTGACCTTTGACCTATGCCCCCCCAAAATGTACTCAGTTCATAATTTGTCGAGTCCTATTGGACGTGTGTGCCAAATTTGAAGAAGTTCCCTCAATACGTTTTTGAGAGATTGTTCACAAGAATAGGATGGACGGACAGATGGACAACCCAAAAGACATCATGGCCAGGCTTTACTTAAGAGCTTTCAAATGATTAGTTCACCCACAAACTTTAGACTGACTGAAACAATCTGTTGTCAGGTCTTCCGAGGACAGACACTCTGACAATCATTTACTTTGCGATAGTTAGAGGAAGAATTTGAAATTTAAAGTACACCATAAGCTACTGAAGAAAAGCCATCAAGGAATGACTCATTTTAAAGTGGATTGTTTAAACAACACATCTCAGTAGTTAAGACGTCACAAACATCTCCAGACTTTGAGCCGACATTCAGAGCTGCTTCTCTGAACCTGAGTATGGGTACATTCCTCTTTGTTTCTCCTCCCTGTTGCCAGTCTGCACAAACATGCCAACCAGACTTCTTCCCACCCAACGCCCAGTCTGGACTGCACCGGTTTCTCAAGTAAACCTGCAGAATAAGAGGTATGGAGGTGCACCACGTGACTAACGCAGAGAGGCATTAGCACATTCTTCAAGGTCTGAGGTTTATAATGTGTCCACACATCTTCCATGTGAGCACCACTGGAAAGAAACTTTTTTAAGTACTGTAATACAAGTGCAATTTAATAAAATGTAAATGGGTGAATGTATAAATTCACTCCTTATACAATTGTTATGAATAATGAAATTAACTTCAGTGTCCAAAACCATTTTTCGTACCAAGCTGTAAATATGTTAATCTGCTGCACAATTGGGCATTTTAACATGGGGGTCTATGGGATTGAATGGATTCTGGAGCCAGCCTCAAGTGGCTGTTCAAGGAACTGCAGTTTTAGACACATTTACATCGGCTTCATTTTTCAGCCTCGGAGGTTGCCGCATGTTAGACTCATACAAAAGTAATCCCTCTTCATTAGCACTTATGGCCTACTGGAAGTGTGTGGTGGTTTATTTATCAACAGCGACCCTGCTGTCTGCCTCAGTCAGTCAGTCAGTCTTTTATTTTCTGTGTTCAGTACAGAGCACAGGTGATGTCAGGGCATTATAAAACTTTCGCAATCAGTTTCCATACCATGAGCAGCACATATCCAGAACTAAACTCTTAAAAGTTGAGGACATTATGCCAAAAACACAATTATATCTGTAGTGAATCTGAGGTTGGCTTTCCCTTTAAAATGCAATACTGCCTAGAAACAGTAACCAACAATATCTGCTTAGTATACCTTTAACTGATCCACAGGAGGAAATTTACAAGCTTTCCAGCAGTACATAAAGTAGTTAAACTGAACTTCACCTTTAACAGCTTCAACATTTAAGTGACAAACACATTCATGCATCACTAATTATAAAATATTAACACATTATTCTGCTCAAAGAGTACTTATACTTCTTGTATTTTTGCATAATTTGATGGCAACACTTTTTGTACTTTTACTTAATTAGAGTCTATGCCCTTTACCTGTAACAGAATATTGCATTTCAGAACAAGATCTGAGCATTTCTTCCACCTCTGCATGTGAGTGCCAGAGCAGCAGAGGCCTGCACTTCACATTCCACGTAACCAGAATGTGTGATATCGCTACGACAAGGGGGGAATTATGAGAGAGACAGAGCATACACTGTTCATCTCACTGGATCTGAAGTGTGCACACACAGACAGGAGGAAGGAGACGGGTGTTCCTGGTAAATACCAAACCCACTCCTAACCTGCGTTTGGAAACTATGCCGGGAACGTTAAGAGTACCTGTGTGATTATATGGCTGCCCACGCTGTTTTATGACACATCTGCTGAATTCCACTCATTCCCTGGAAAACAAAGGGGACAAACAACGGACAATATATTTTAACAATATATTTATTGACGAGTTATTAGCTGTAGAACATGAAGTAACAGATGGTGTGTCAGTAATAGCTTAATATATCAGTGTACTTGTTAAATACTTTGATATATTGGAAAACTTGCACACAGAGCAAATGAAAATCATTCAAAGATAAACAAATTGCTACAAAAATGCTTTGATTATTCACACTGGGTTAAGACAAAGATACAAAATTAAGACCGGTAAGAGATTTCTTTGTACAAAATGTGCAAATCAAAGGCTTCTACAAGGTCATTACAAAGCAAATATACAAACTATACAGATGCAAGACTTCCATTAAAGATCCTGAAATATGAAATGAAAAAATAATATAGCTACAAAGTATTTCTCAACTACTTTGGACACACTTAGCTTTTGTTATTTAAATCCAGAATGACACGAAGGTTAGTTATTCAGGTTTTGGCAACATTTACGTTTTGAATATGACCACTGCCATTAAGCGTAATCATACATTTACACTTGGCAAAACAATGTAAGAATGTCTAAAATAAGAGTTCTGTTAAACTGCTTTTCACAAAATAGTACATTCACAAAAAAAAAATAAACAGAGGTTACCCTTCCTTGAACAAATTCAGGCAAAACTACACATAACCCTGAGACACACACAAAAAAAGACAAAGCTTGAAATAACTTCTTGAAACAGAAAAGTATCTTCTTCAGCCGTAACGGGCCACATTCTCTCTTGCGAGTGTGTATTTTAAGTCGAGGAGGAAGATACAGATTTAGCTTACCAAAATTGAGGGAAGCCCAAGTCCAAAGCCTAAAAATACAGACAGGAAGATTGTTTCTGTGCACAAAATCATACACTTCCCCAAATGTCTTCTCTCCTTCCCCGTGCGCCTGGCATAGCAAAGGTCTAATTCAGTCTATCAGCAGTCCAAATAAATTACACCTGAGTAAACGCCTAGTGTCAGGAGGGGAGAGAAACCACAACAAAAGGACCGGCTGACTTTCTTTTTTAGTTCACTGTAGAAAAACATGTCAGTGAAAGACACTAATGAGTCCTTACACAGTGAGTTAAACTGGTAATCTACTGGCGAGATGATGGAGTGAGTCAGCGGAGCAGTGCAGGGCCGATACAGTCACATAAGTCGATTCGCCCCAGGAGAGAGATAAGTTTGGAGAGCACACATCCATTGGCGATCAGTCTGCTTCCTGTCTGTGCTTTGCATGTTATATATGCAGTATACATGGCAACGAGTCCAGCTCAGGCGAAGTGGCTACATGGGAAAGTTACACAAGAAGTTCGAGTAAACAGATCAGCTCGCAGACTTCCAGTCTCTGGGCTGTCTCCAGGACCTTCAGATGAAGATAATGTGCATCAGGCTGGATGGAGCCACAGCAGGAATACACAAACGTGCAGCCAGTGAAGGGAGACACATGCCCTCATACCAGACACCCCGGCTGATCTGAAGAAAGAGACAAGAGGGAGATTAATGTTTAGGTCCTGTGAACTATGCTGTATGGCCACATGACCACCAGGGCCGCCTGGACATTCTCAGGGAGCCGAGAGGAATGCAGAGACTTTGGTCCTCCGGGCTGCACATCAGCTTATCACCATGCCATTTTATCAGGCTTACCCACATAGCGTTAATAATGCCTCAGGATGGGGCGCTATTTAACTAAAGTCCTCCTGGCATGTGGGATTAAGCTGCTCAAGCCATTTATGTCGCTAGGTAATAAATATGTGGCAGCGGAGAGGACCCCACGCTGCAAAAATAAGCTTCTCTGGAGTGAACACATATACCAAAACCATCTGTTCATCTGCTTTATCCGGAGATAATTCGTACTGTAAGAGGCTTTCTTGAGGTTCAATTTTCAAATTCCTGAATGTGTGAAGCACAATATTTACTCCAAACATTGTGCATTCTCTGCAGTCTCTCATCTCTGCCTTTTTTCTGCAACCTGAGATACTTCAGTATTTAATTTCCCTCCCCTGCTGTTATGAAGGAATGTTCCACTGGATATTAAAGGGTGGGGGTGGGTTGGAGAGAAACTTTAACCTCCAATTTGCATATTTTTTTATGATAACGCATATCTGTTGAAACGGATGTATGATGTATGTGCTCACTATTTCAAGAGAAAGACAGTTGACAGTTACAGGCAGGCTCTGCTGGGGGCTTGTTTGGATAACTTAATGACTTCTCATTTCCATGCCTGACAAAGCTGGCTGATACTACTGAAGCCCCAACTGATCCATACGCATCTGTTACTGTTGTGAATACATCGCCTGAAGCAGAACAGTGGGACACAGCCACAGCCCTGCTCTGCTGGAGCCACAACAGAGAGACAGAAATAGGTTACAAACAAGTTTCAGAGCAAGAAGCAGCTGGAAAACTATCTGTTTACACATTTAAACTCTGGAAAAATTACCGTCAGGTTGATGCAATGCAATCTACAGTATTTGTTATAAACCTGAATGCTAAAACTGAAGTACAAGACGAGAAAAATGAAAATAGAAAAACCATTGCTCATTTCCTGATCAAGGCACAAACCAACCGTAGGGCTGGTTACTACTCCCCTCAATGCTTTATTTTCAGAAAAAATAGAATAAAGAAATAGTATGCTACTTTTGCTTCCTTCCCAAGAAAAAAAATAGTATTCTCATATTTTTTTTTATTAAATATAAAGCTATATCCAGCAGGTGGTTAGCTTAGCTTAGCCTGCCTCTGACGAAAACCTCTAAATATGGTCTCCTTTGCTTTTTCATTAAAACAACTTAGTTGTAAAAATGACAAGATGTTGTTTTTTGGGGGGTTATGTACAGTAAAAATCTACTTCTTGGCCCTTCTCAGTGGTTTATGGGTTATAAAAACACTATAAAAGAGGACATTCAAATTTTACGTTGTATCAGACTTTGGTGCCACTTCTATTGAAGGTTTCCTTGTTGTCTTATCAGCACTGTGAGGTTGCTCGGCAACCAGTAAAATATTTCTTTAATCTACGATAAGTAAGTAGTGGACCTAATGCCGAATTTCCGCTGCATGTTATGGCTCAGCTCGACTTAGCTGACCTCTGGTACAAGGTACTCTGTATTTCATTTTCCTCTGCAGATAGTACCCCCTAAAAGAGGCCAAGATTCTTAGCTGGTCGCCATGGTGACACCCACACACTGACATAATCTCCAACAGAGCTCTCACTGTATCCTTTCATCTGCCACCAAACGGAAAACATCTTCACTTCGTCAATTGTACGGTGTAGTTTAGCAAGCTGTAATTTGTTAAAATCTGAGTTGAGTGAATTTTAAAAAGTTGCGATCACTAGTAAGAGTAGCTCGGCAATTCAAAAATAATGTGTTTCTGCATGATGTCCCATGTTGCACCACTGACAACTCTTTCTGACCAATAAGTGCTTTAACTCCACCATCTACTGTCGGCACAGCTCTCTTTGAACATTAACCGTACCAAAAAAAGTATCAGGTACTTGTGCTATCTGCAACTATTGTAAATGGAAAACCAGATAAGAACGAGTTGAGCGGAGTCGTGCCGTACCATGTAGTGGAAATGTGGCATAAGTAATCACAGAATAAGTAAACAAGATTACAAGTGTAACCAGACATTTGGTGCCAGGTTTCAGCGCTTGACATCTTATTATACTCAGTGCTATGGAGACATTTCCGCTGATGCCAAAATAGTATACTAGCTCAATTCCCATCCCTGAAACCGACTAGTAACAGCACACAAGATAAACTCAGCTCACCCCTCCCGATCAAAGCAGCAGCAGCAGCATTTATTGTATCACATGCATCTGCAGGCCTAATGGAAGTTTCCATTGCTGCTCTCTCTCTGTGTACATGTACGCGGGTCACTGCCTGCACTTCTGGAGTTCTGCTGCTGCTCTCGGTCTAATCTCTCTCAAGTTTGGATGATGAAGAGCATGTCTCCGAATCTTCAATACTCTGCCGCTCTGTTCCAACTACCACAATATCACTGTTTCATAAGAGTTGCAGCTTTAAATTTAGCCCTCTATTTCTATCTACTGTAAAGAGATCGGGCTTTTACATAATGCACGATGTTAAGACACAAGCATGATCTCTCAACCAAGGTCAAGTAAAAATCATGCAGTTAAAACCAGATTTTGCTCAGATTTCTTGCACACTAATGAACTTGAATAAAACAATCAATAACAGCCCAGAGTGGGAATAAAAACATTCGACTACATTCCAGGCGGATACACAACAAATGTTATGTGTCCGTCATCATCAGTACATCCGTCAAAAACCCTGTCGACCTCACATCATCAAACTTCAGCTCCCTGAGCCACAACAAGGGTCCCGCTGTCACTAGAAATGAGCTCCAGACGGCCTCACAGTCCCGTCATTATTACCTGTCATGTCAAGGTCAATTATACTCACCACTGAGCTGCAGGAGCCACACTGTTCACTTTCCATCCAAATAAACCCACATTTGTCTATAGGGACAAACTCATCCTGATGTGCATTCAAACTTTGTTTTTAAACTTTCACTGCACCAAAATAACAAAATCGATCTTCAGGAATCCAACTTCCTTCTGCCAACAGGGAGTAAGGTGTCTGGAGTGCCAACAGGTGGCAGGGTTAATTACTGTAACCCAGAAAGTACCCAGATGCCCCGAGTGTGTCTTTGGTCTGGTCCGCTCCAGCAACCGCAGTGTGATGCTTGGAGTGATGGAGGGAGTCCGCGTGTCCTTCAGCGGACCAAACAGATGGGCTGGGACTATATGAAGTGATTGGATCTGGCACTCTGAGGTTTAACCTGCCTCAGTCTGTCTGCTCTCATCACTTATCTTCCTCCTCCGCATGGGAGTAACGCCAGATTGAGTTTGACAAAAGAAAATGATGACCAATGACCAAGCCTTTCTGTGATTCAATAATGACCCACTGTCTGGTTCAAAGAGCACACACCAGGACTAAAGCCCCGTTTAAACTGCCTGTTCAAGGCGGGAATGCTGTTTTTCCACCTTGCCGTTGTATACAAGGCACAATTGGGAGGACGGGATCATGAACAAGACAGGTGGGACATTTTGATGATGTGTGATGCAGGGTTTTCCACACATTCACTGCTTTGTGGCAGCCCGCCACAATTAAAACATCTGCCGCCATTTTAGATTTTTATAGCATGACCGATAATTAGGAGTGCTATTGGCATAGTGTTCAGTTATTCATTGCACCACACTCTAAAGTCAAAGAGTGTACTCTGGGCACAGACGGAGCAGCAGAATGCCAGGCACAGTGAAAGTCAACTTAAATCATTCATTGAGCTGGATCTTAAAGTTTGCTTTTGCTCCCTCCGTCAGAAGATTTAAAACGCCGCTAGAAGCAGTTAGCAGCTGAATTAAAGAAGAAAAACAGCAGCAGAGAATGTCTGTAAATTGGGTAGACAATGTTTTGTCACTCTTTTGCTGCCTGGGATGCTGGCATGCTATCAAAAATCACAAGTTGGTTCTGTGTAAAAATGCGTAGCGGCCCTATAGCGCCATCTCTCTGACTAAAGAGGCCTAGGTTACATTTTTCAAAGGAACGCACCTGCATCAACACTTCATTTCCTTCTTTATTTAATCTTTACACACCTTGGACCCCATCTGCATCTTCTTGTGGCCAAATTACCCATGATGCACCACACTAAAGCTGACTCCTCTTTCTTTATCTGTCCCTTGTGTCCAACAAGGCCTGTGCCATGTTTACTAATGACCACAAAGAATTGCACTGTATTGACTAACGTATGAATCAGTCACTTCATTTACATGAGTTTGCATTGTTTTCAGGGACAGATAAAGGACTCGAGTGAGCTCAGGGACACAAGTATCTCGGCGCAGCTGCAAAGAGAGTCTTGATGAATCCTTGCAGAAAGTCCTGTTTAAGACTTAGAACAAAGAGCGTCTCTGTGACTGAATACGCGCCACTTCGGCAATACTTCAGAGGCGCAAATATTACGTAATTCAGATTAATTACCAGGCAGACACACTCTGTCCCATCCCAGCTGGCTTACTGAGGAGGCCCCTGTAACTGTATGACAGCTCGCCTCTTTTTAAGGGCGTAATCAAATTAGTCTGGGTGATTATTCAGCCATTTTGAGCATCTTTTTCCCTTTTCCTTTTTGTTACTCGCGGCATGGAGAAAAGACCAATAAAAACACCATTAGGTTTATGCAAATTTAAGCAGCCGTGCTGAGGGCTGTAATGTGGCAGATTGATTACTCGAGGGACTGAAGACGAAGTGTGTGTGCACGTGCTAACTCTGACTGTGTATTTGTGTGTCTGAGGGAAGAGGGGGGAGTTTGGGGGGGATAGTTGTTGTACACAGATGCCACAATAAAAGCCTCATTCAGCTTGTGTTCCTGGTGGCCCTCACAGCGAGGCATTAATAAAACATTAGTATTGAGTGACTGGGGCCTCTGCACTCCTCCTCCCTGATCCCACTGTGACCTTTCCATTTTACAGCAGCTGTCTGGGGAAGCAGAGAGCCCGCTGAGGACTCCCTCTCTGGCCCCTGACCTCTCCAGGTGTACCCTATCACACAGAGCCGTGCCCACCTCATAAGGGCTTCAGTTGAAGCCGTTAAAAAAAGACAATGCTGCTTATGTCTGTGATTTTTAGGAGCGGAGAGGGGTGATGAGGAGGGAGGGAGGGCTAAGGATAAAGGAGGAAGGTGAGGGATAAGAAAACAAAGGCTCCATCATGAATAAAAGTCATCTCTGGGGCTGTTATATTTCATCGATTTAAAAGGAGAGGGAGAGATTGTCCTGAACTTTGTGCAGCGATCTCCAGTTACATCCTGTCTGCCTGCAGTCTGGTACCAACAAATGACCAGATCACAGCATTATGGTACTCTGCCTACAATGTACAAAACACCCTGAATATGCGATTTAAAGCCCCAATTTCTCAAAGCGGGGTTGTTACTCCACAGCCTGTGTATTATGTGCAGTAGATGTCAGTCTGCATGCTCTCAGTTTGAAGACGCAGGCTCGAGTTTGACATGAATATCTACCGCTGTGGATGGAGGCTACAACAAAACATATTTTATCCACCTAATAAAGTACCACCTTAACGGAATCTATTTTACACTTGATTAAGGATATTTTAAATGCTTTTTCGTGCTGTCAGACAACCTTTTAAAATGAGGAAGACGTTTATAGCTTCAGTTCCCTATCTATGTTCTTGTCAAAGCCGCCAGACTCAATTGAGAAAAACTATAAGTCTAGAACACAACAGCTGCTGGTCTACCAGTTAGTTTGTGTTATTGTGCTACTGGTTAGTCTGAACTAACTCTTTAAAACACCAAAGTCACACGATAACATGAACAGACTAACTGATCAAGGCAGCGGCAGACCAGCAGCTCCTGTGTTTATCGATGTTAAATCACCGTTTCTCTTCATGCAGTTCATTTAAAGAGAGCGATATAACGGCTTCATTTTTCCATAGAAAATTGCTGTCTGACATGAAGATAACGTAGTGAAAAAATACTCAATAAAGCACATATCTAAACTGGTACTGGCTTTTTTAGGTGGGACTTTTTGTTGCTGGCCCCATATCCAAAGCAGTAGATTGCTTAGCTTCCATGTGGGACCCCAGTCTGACTCTAAAAAACTGGGGGTTTACTGACTGACAGCTACTGTTTGTAAAACACAGTCTATGGATAAGATCCTCATACAACCCTACTTCAAACTAAACTACCCCTTTAAGATTCTACAAGCAATAGTCAAAATATTACAATAAAACTGTATTTAGTTCTTTGTGTTTTTTGCCTAAAAAGTTATTTACTTATCCCGCCTGGACCATAACAAACACAAACCATAATGCTTTGACGTTAACAAATACTTTTCCATCAACAGTGGGTTCTGGCTTGGCTCTGGAGTCTGTGGTCAGACACATCTGGTGGAAATGCACAAGGCCACAAACTACAGTAGATGGTGATGAAAATGCTGGTAATCCCATTCACGCCACGCAAACTTCCAGGACAACTGAACGGCCTGAAACACGAGGCAACATTTACAAATCTGTACTAATGGGAATTCAGGCCACACCTTCATTCCTCCCGAATTAGAGTAAGGATGGCTGGCTTTTTAAAGGACAGGCAATGCCAACAATGTGACTCAGTGTGTGTGTGTGTGTGTGTGTGTGTGTGTGTGTGTGTGTGTGTGTGTGTGTGTGTGAGAGAGACAGAGTAGTATGAGTGGAAAACGAGTGGTTTCACAACTGCGTAAAAGCTCACAATACTACTAGTGAATACTTGAACAGCTGACTGGTGGTTTTCGGCCCCAACGTAAACATGAAAGGAACACACACAGACACTCACTTGCGCACACACACTCGCACACACACAATTATTTTTCTCTCTGACCCCAGCTGAAAGTTGACAACCTCGGGAGTGAAGTATTTTTAGGCAGGCGTTAGTCTCGGCTGCCAAATGGTGCTGAATATAGCTGTCTCCTGGTCTTACTCGCTCTCCACTACATCCCCCTCTCTCTCTATATGTGCGTATTTGTGCTCCCGAAATTCTTGCCACTTCAGTTCTCCTCAAAAGCCCCCGTGTCTTGGGTGAGACAGAGTCGACCAGCGTCAGGGTAGGACGCCTGCTTAACAAGCTGGAAATCTGAGCTTTTTCCATGTCTGCTGTAATTAAACAGAGAGGCAGCCGACAGCAGCAGGATGGTAGCTACCGTCACTGCAAGAGTTCATAAGGATGCGGTGCCTTGATCTTTCATAGCCAGCCTGTCTGTCTCTATCCCAGCCAAAAAAACCAAAGCTAGCGGTCCATACCAGCAGCCCCATAATGCTAATCCCCCAGCTCCATCATATCCAGCTGTTTACTGTAGACACAAGTCACACATAAGCTCTCTGCCTCTCACTTGCTTCCACTCAGCTTTGCTTTCAAAGTTCTTGGCAGCAGAAAAGGAGCTTGTTCAGAGTCACTTTGCCATTTGCCCAACAGAGAAAGCAGTTGTTTTGCATTCACGTCAGTTCTTCAGGGCTCTTTATTTTTTTACATGACTGAGACTGATGGAATTTCTTCTTGGCAACAAGAAAGAAGTTGAGTTGATTTTTAACTGTAAAAGGGATAGTTTGGAGTTTTAGAAATGGGGTTGCTTGAGGTTCTTATCCTTAGTCAGTGTATTACATACAGTCGATTTCTGTCAGCCAGGGCTGGACCCGAATATTTGGCTATTCAAACATTTGTTAATTAGGTAGGTAATCTGTTTCAATTTGGCGATTCAGATATTCATTTTTTTGTTGTTTTATTTTTTATTTTTTTGAAGAGGACAAATGTCATTTTAATGTTTGTGGGAGAAAAAAAAAATGAATACATCTTCAGTATTAGATTTGTTTGAGTATGCATGCTCTGTATCACAGGGCTTAATTAGGTTATTATGGAGTAGTCTGTCGGTCTATAATCGTTACAAGCTTTGTAATGTCGCTGTAGGAACATGCCCAAAGATAGAAGTTGGACGTAATTGTGTATAATACTGTTTTACTGAGACACAAGCAAGACAGAATAGCGAATAAACTATATATTACAACAGCTTTCGCTTCCATTGACACACAGTGTGGTCATATTGGATTTTGAATTGGGGATTAGAGAGGTGGGAACTCAGAAATTACGAATACCCAGTACAAATGTATCGCACCATTTGTTACCTTCAGACAGAGCCAGGCTAGCAGTTTCCCTCCTTTTCCAGTGTGTGCGCTAAACTACACTAGCTGGCCTTATGTTAAAAAGACAAATATGAGGGTAATTTCAACCTTCTCAAAATGTAAATGCTGCTTGAGTGAACTATTGCTTTAACTGTGGGCATCCGTTTTCCTTAATGGCAGACTGGAGTTTTATGTCAAATGGCCTGCACTGAATCACTGAACCTATAGCACAATATATAACATAAGGACAGACATGTGCTTTGCGAAAGTTCTTTAGCGAATGCAGTCAGCATAATAAAACTTCCTATAAACATAAAACCACAAAACCAACAATAAAAAGATGCAGAGGAGTCTGGGCTTTTTTAAAAAGCAAACCCAATGACTACTGCAGCAACGAATGGTTTTCCATTGATTGCATCAGTGCTATAATAGGATCACAGGACAAGCCTCACGTCATGAAACCTAAAACTAGCCATGCACATGTGAAAACAACCAGCAAAACCTTCAAAACAACATGTGCACATCTTCTTGTTTTGTCTACCAGGCCCTCCACCCTTCCATCCTCAGCCTGTGTGGAAACCTGAACACCCCTCAGGAAAAATGTATCATCTCTTATCTCGCATGAAGTCGAAAAAACTGCCACCTGTCCTTCTTTCAGGCAGATAAGGCCGAGCAATTCTTCACTGATATGGTATGTTACATCTGAGTCGATCATATTTTCATACCCTTGAGATGTATCCCCCCCACCACCTCCTCTCTTGAATTCCTGATAAGATTACTGATGAGAGTTGCCGTCTGTCTGCACATATGGTACTTTCCTTTTTGTCCTTTAAAGAACTTTGAGAAAGGTGCTGTATGGATTAAGTATTACTTTTACTGGGGAAAAAACTGACTTATATCGGTAAGTGTGCAGTGAACTTTTTAGGGAATTATTATTTTTTTCAATCATGTAAAAGTAAATGGTGTATCGCACCTAAACAAGCTACTAAAAGGTATGTTTTGGCTATTATGTCCCCCCGAAGGCTCCTTGTGCTCCTCTGGCCCCAAGATCTCCATATGTTTCACACTGTGCAACACATCACCTCTTATAACCCGCAACTGTTTTAAGGTTCTGACTCATGCTCGGCAGTCAGTTAGCACCCGGCCCACTACAAGCACAGACCTGATCTCTGCCTTCCCACCTCGCTCCTGTCAGTGACAGAGGTCTTGTGTTGTAGCCCTCGCTCTGTAATTACCAGCACCGCTGACATTCCTCCTGCGCTCTAAACCAGGACTGCACCATGTTTATCCAACACCCGGCCGTCACAGGAGCTAGATAATGTGTAACTGTAACCACTGGCAACCCTGAACACAGTGAGGGGCTTTAAAACTGGCCTTGCCCGGTTCAAACTGACATTCACCTCTGTTAAGTAACTGTGTTTTGTGAGTTATCTGAGGATATTTTTGTTTCCATAAGGCGAGTTCTTATATATTATTTGGCAATACCAGGGACACTATGAATAGCACATATAATTGACATTTTGTTTGTTTGTGTCAGTTTAAGGAAACTACAATTACTCACCGTAGAAACCTCAGTCAGTGCGTCTCTCTCTACGCTGAGAGGTACTTCCATGTGCTGACGAAGGCAGTGGGAATGAGTGAGTAGGGCACACTGGTCACGCTGTCCCAAGAGTCCGATGATGGATCGTAACAGTCTAGTGTCTTACACCTTTGAGCCCCAAAGTAGCCCCCAACCACATATAGTCTATTTCCTGACGCCACTGCATGGCAGCTGATGCGTTTTGCAGTCACATCTCCAAACTTTGACCACTGGTACGTCTCGCTGTTGAACCGGTAAGCAGAGCTGGCTGAGAACTCGGTGTCACCTCCGATCACCACGACGTGGTTACCAACCACAGCCGCTGCGGTGTAACGCCACAGCTGTGGACAAGCAGCTGGCACAGACCATCGATTCTGGCAAGGGTCAAAGCACTGCACTTTGGGGTATTTGTCTCTGTTTACACTGGTGCCCCCGAAGGCGAAAAGTTTGTTTTTGGCACCGACAACAGCAGCATTGCTCACCCCCTCCCTGAGCGGAGCCACCAGGGTCCATTTATTATTCTGAGGGTCGTACTGTTCCACCTGTTTGAGGGACACAGATGGAGATGCAGGGAAGGATCCTGCAAGCGAAGTGTGTCCTCCCACAACATAAAGCATGTGGTCGAGCTCTGCAGACCCGTGTCCGAATCTGGCAACCAGCATAGGTGACGCTTTGGACCATTCGTCGTGTAATGTGTCGTAGACCCAGACATCTTTGGAGGCTCCGTTTTCAGAGCCACGTCCTCCGGTAACATAAACCTGTGACACATAAAGAGAAGTCATATTGTGTATACCTCTACAGAACATTACATTAAGATGCACATACAGAGTGCCCCAGGGATGACATTTTCTGCAGGCCACCTCTGAAACATAAGTCGCCCTGGTTCTTTCATCAAAAAGCCTATGGGATTTTTCCATTGGATTCTGGTTCAATGCAGAAAATTAGCTCAGTGGTAAACAAATGTTTATGATACTTACATGTTTTGTTCAACAAGATAATCTTCACAAATGAACACTACTTTCAGCACATTTAAAGCCTAACTTCAGTCACCAGAAGTAAAAAGCTACTGCTAGGCTAATACAAACTACATCATGGTTGTGTCGCCACCGCTACGAGACTGTAATGTGTTCAGCATGATGACATTCTGTGGTTTCATTTAGTTACTTGTCAGCAAGCATCTTTTTTTAAAAACATGTAAACTCTTCAAAGTTCAGAAGTTGACTTTGAGACAAGGGAACAGCAGGAGCTAAGATACTAATTTTTCCAGGTTTTAGGACTCATTACTGGGGTTCTCTTTTCATGTAAAAACCATATACACACCTTGCAACCAATAGCACAGGCGCTGCACTCCTTCCTGGGGCTGGGGATGTCTGTTTTGGGGGTGATCTCCTTCGTCTTGTTGTCGATCATGTAGACTTTATCACACATGAACGTCTGTCCTCCGAGCAGCAGCAGGGCCTGGCTAACCTTCCTTGGTCGGGCGCAGAACCCTGTCACAATACCATCATTCTGCAGGATCCTCATTTTGCACCGTACGGCATCTTCAACAATCTCCCGGCCCACTTTATGACACATCACCAGCTCCTCTGATGCAACATTCTTCAGCAGGTACGTTTCAGGGAGCAGCGCCAAGCGGACGCATCGCAGCAGCTCAGGCAGCTCGCTGTGCCTGTGCTCCATGTCGGCTTTGACCCAGTCGATAACAGCCTCGTACACTAGGCTCTCGTCCTCCACCTCCAGCTCCTCACTGAGGATCAGCTCCTGGACTTTATCTCTGGGTAGGCTGAGGAAGTCCTCAGTCCTAAAGAGCGTTGCAAAGTTTGCCAGACACATCCTCCATGACAGCTCGAACAGTCTCTGGCACTGATGGGCGTCTGACAGCAGCATCATCCCCAAACAGTTTGACTGATGGAGGTTCTTTTCTAGAAATTCTGACGCTGCGTCCCTGATGTCGTGAAACTGAAGCATGTCTCCGGCTTCCAGAAGCGACTCAGCATTTTCTTCGTTAATGATGATTCTGGCCGAGTAGGCGTAGTCGAGCAAGAGCTCAAGCACCTCTGGATGTAGAGAGTCGTGGAAGTTGACTTCAGCGTCACGGCTCTCCCTAAGCCCGCCGCTAAACATGGCCTCAAAATATCGGCTACAGGAGGCCAGGACGGCCCGGTGGCAGGGGAAGGACCTGTTTCCGGCCTTCAGGATGACGTCTGTGAAGACTTTTCGTTTGCGTAACAGGTTGAGCTGAGTTAGTAAGCTGTCCGCGTGGGACGTCTTGTGGAAGAGTTGGATATTCATGGAGCCGGAACTAGAGCGAGACTTCCTGTTTTCGTGGTTACTGACAGACATCTTGACTTGAACCTGGAGGAGGATAAAAAAAAGAGCATAAAAAATAAGCACAGTTAGAAGGGGCCACTCCTTTATATTTGTTTAATTCAACCATTTATAACAGCGGGACATGAGGAAGTAATTTCGTCAGGTCATGCGCCCTCCTTTTAATGTGACCATAAACACTCCTCCCACTATATGATTAAACAAAACTCACTATGCCAACAGCTGATGAATGGGCTGTTAAGAAATAAAATACTCCTATCAGTACGCTGAGTAACAACGGAAATAAACTTCAGCTTGCGAAGATGAAAAGAGATCAGATAAGGGGCACTCCCACACAAAACCAGTGTCTGTACACGGAGATTTACACCATAAAACACACACATCAGTGCCTCAAGTCTCAAAAGATGTGAAAACAAATGAGCAACATTAACTGCCATTTAATTCAACCTTCCTCCTGTAATTAATGCTAAGCAAACACATAACACCTAGGTGTGTTGCCCTATATCACATCTTCCACCCCTATAAACATTTCACGGCTGTGAGTCACCACAAACTGCAGCCAGAGCCAATCAGTTCCCTCCAGCTTGTTCCTCCGCTGGTTCACATGGTGCCAGCTTTCAAGCCCACATAAGATGTGACACCTCAGTCCAGCTCCTTGAGGATGAAATTATGTAACCACAGTGCAACAGATGAAATCTATCTTTTGATCATCTGCAGTGGATTTAGACAGGCCCGCAGCCACTGCAGTTACATGGGAGGGTGCTTATGCTGAATTTAAGATTGCATGTTACAGAGAAGTAATATTGAATAATTAATAAATATACATTACTATGCAAATGGAACCAGAAATAGCATAGTTGTAATGGGGATACACATACATGTATTTCTTAGTCTCTTTGTTAAGATGCAAAGAATACAGGGAACATATACAAAGCATTAAAACAACAAAAAAGTCAGATCATGTTACAAATTGTGTACGTAACGCTCAACAAAGAAAGGGATAAAGACCAAACATGGACCGCACAACCATAACAAAAGGTAGCTCAAACAATCAATATTGAACTTTAGACATGTCTTGAGTGCAACCTGGTGTAAATACACCAGATTAGTATTGTACATTTTATATTGTCTGCCAAAGAGTGCTTATGGTCACACTAAAAATTTGCACCTTTAGCCTGTTTAAGTTGCTTAATTTTGAAATATCTGCGTTTTCAATGCTGTACATATATCCCTGTATGTTCTGGTTGTATTTTAGTAAAAAGACTACTGAGAAATCAATATGCATGAACATTATAACTTTGTTAATATAGCAAAGATTAACTTGGCCCAAAACTATTGCACATAATGTAATTACGCAATAACCAGTTGGTAATAATATTAGCAAGGCACAGTAGGTTAATAAAGACTGTCCACAACTTGAAAACGACCAAATAAATATCTTCCGCTTTAAAGCCTCCATTGTTTCATAGCAGATAAATTTAAGTCGGCTATTCAATCCCACTGAAAGGGGGACTGTGGACTTCCGTGGGGGGACTCAGCGTGAAATCCAATTCGTTTTGTGCAGTAAATGTGAAACTACGGTCAGCACTTCAGCATGCGCTCAACTTTCCTCCAAAGTTAGCCTGCAAACATCCAGCCTGCTACAATCAGCCCACATCAAAGGCTCCCGTGTTTCACCCTGCGACCAAACCGCTCACATTTCGGAAGTTGGAGAAATGTCAAACCGGCACGTATCTCTGTGATCGACACTTTTAGCAGGATTAGCCGTCTCGTGCTTACCTTGAAAGGCGGATCCGGATTCCTTTATCTCGGCTCCAACTTGTTCCCGTCGTTGTTTTGTTTGAGGTTGTGGCACGATTTAGACAAATCCGCTTTCCGAGGTTAAAACTGTATCACATCCTAAAGTGTGAGGAAACGGTTGAGCCATTTGCGCGCGGCGCTTTAAGTTTAAACGCGTGAAAGGAACAATGTATAAAGTTTGTAGCGTCGCTGTTTTGTTCTCAGCGAGCCACGCAGCCTGCAGGAGAGCAGTGAGCAGAGCGGAGAGAAGGAGCAGAGGCAGCCGTGCTGTTCACGCTGGCTCCTCCTACTCCTCCTCACATCAGCCAATGGGCTCAAACTCTGCAGCAAAAGCTTTCTTTATTCCTTATCCAAACTTCAGGGTCAATGCACAGCTTTATGGTAGAATAGCGCTGCCAGAAAGAATGCAAAACACCTGTCTCTGTGTGTTTTACCTGCCTGCTGCGTCTCTCGCTTTACGCTCACAAGAAAAATTTGTCTCTAGTATCACAGGAAAAGCAAAGTGCATTTTTTTCCCCCTTTTTTTCTAAGCCCGCGTTAGCAGGGCATCAAAAAATTAAGTAAAACTCTTAGTGTTCCTCTCCACGGAAATCTGTGGTAAAAGGCGAAAGATTTATACGATCTGAAGAGAAACAAGAGTAGCAAAGTGCATTTACAGCACTCTTCAATATCCTGAACCCTTTAAAATCTGAGCAAATTGTTTTGATGGTTTTTGGGTTTCTTCTAAGGGAAGAAGGTAAACAACTAAACAAGACATAACCCAAAAATGAGTGAGAAGTTTGTAAAAGAAAAAACGTAAAAGTTACAAGAAAATTACCTGATAATAAGCACAAAAAAAGACAAAAAAGAAATGACCTCAAGAAAGCATTGAATATATATATATATTTAATGCATATATATATATATATATGCTTATATATATAGTTTGTCTGTAATATAACTTTGAATACAGTACTTAGATAATTATAAATATAGTTTTCTGGACATTTTTCTTTGTTTTTTGATCATATTTGCTAATTCCGCCCAGCTATTCTTTTAGATAATTTCCAGTCACCTTTTGCTCTTTTTTGCTCTTTTTTTTTCTTGAAAGAAATTAAACTTTCCATTTTGGGGGAAAAATACTGAAGAAACACTGAGCCTTCATTTCATTTTTCGTAAGGCTAAAACTCCCTCAGGTTGCTAAAAATAAAATTATTATTATTATTATTATTATTATTATTATTATTATTATTATTATTATTATTATTGATTTAAATTTTCTTAGTGTTTAATAATTATTTATTGAAGCAGAGTATTTTGTTTGGGGGACTGAGCATCAAGATAACATGTTTTGGACTGAGCACTGCAACAATATTGTAATGGTTGCTTGTAAACCCACGAGGGTTGGGCACATGTTTGCACGCATAACACAAAATAAAGAAATCAGTCGACTCAAAATCAGATCATATTCTATACGACAAGTTCGTGGGGCTTTCTGTAAAGTGTTATTGCCAGACAAAAAGGTCAAAATACCACCTCCACACTGCCAGGAACTACATTTTGGGGAGAAATGCTGAGACATTTTGTTGGCCTAAAACTAATTAGATAAACATGTTGCATCTATGAAGACTAGAAATTCCATAAAAACAAGTACAACTTTTTGATCACTTAAAACTCCCTCTGATTGCCCAAAAGAAAGAAAATGAGACAACCCTCTAAACCATGAGCCAAGTGCGAAAATTGAGTATTTATAAAGGATTTTTTGCCCAAGTCTACCCAGATATTAACACTAATAATATAGTAATAAGGGATATTGACCAACATCTCTGCTCTAGCATCAGGCACAGCCCTTGTCCTGTTTGCCATCTCCACATAACCAGCAGTCTTAATGATCATATGATGGCAGGTTAAAGTCCATCTGTAGACCATGAGATCGTTTCTCCAGCTGAATTCCTGGCATTTTCTGAAGGATTTAAGCACTCGTGAGCTATGGGACAAGAATCAGGTCAGTCAAGAATCAGCCAAGTCAGTCTGCACATACAAGGAATTTCATGGGCCGCTTGAAACAGTGTGACAAGTGGGGTAAATATTTTGAAGTAGAAGTTTGGAAACGAGGTCTTTTTATCTCTGCATTTTCTATGCATTTATGCAAAGGATGAATAAAGATGGTTGCAGAATCTCAAGAAATACAAACAGGTCATGAATGAAGATTCATTTCTGTGGAAGGCTCTCTCTTTGTTGGGATTTGTCCCAACATGTCTCAGGGTGTAAATTAGTAACATTAATTCATAATGGCTTGGTTCCATTTAGGTGTGCCAGGTTCAGGGCTCTGCTATTGTGCATGCTGGCTCTTAGCTTAACTGGGACACTTAACCAAAACGTAGCCAGGGGTGGGGGGGCAGTAGTAAAAGAGAAGGTTCGGGGGCCCTTCACTAGAAAACTTTATGCATCAAACACTTTTTGCATTTTGTGTCTTTTCTGCATCAATTTATAGTGTAATTTTGTCAAAAATAAAACTCCTCTGTTACTTTCATGTTTTTATTGGTGGGTACAATTGCACATGTTTTAAACATTGATGGGGACTTGCCCCACCCAAAGTCTACCCCTATGGATCAAGGTTTATGTTATAAGCAACTTTAATAACCCAAAATTTCAGCTGTGAAAAGGGCTCCATGTAAGTCAGCAAAGAAGAAAGAATAATGGTCCTAAAAGGAAAATTAAATACCACAGACACACTTGAAACAGTTAATGGATCAGTGGCAGTTTTAATATTTGAGGTTTCATCTTTATTCCAACAATAAAGGCCCTGGGGCAGTTACTCCCTCGTAAAACTGACTGGTAGACTGTTTGTGCACCGAGATGACTGATTTCCAACACTCAGACCAGAGTTGATGTCACACTGCTCAGGTTTCCCCACCATTGCTCTCTGTCTCACTCCCACTTACTGTCAGTCAGCAGCTGCTTTTGAAGATTAAAAGCTGCTGTTTCTTGACTGTGTGTGTGTGTGTGTGAGAGAGAGAGAGAGAGAGAGAGTGTTTTTCAGTCTGGTATCCACTAATGTTTCTTTACAAGGGACTCAAACTTGACTGCTTCTTTTATCTTGAGTTATCAACAGCTTTTTTTAAACACATAAAAGCCCTGAAGTTATCACCTACAGTCTTGTGTAACCTCTGAGTCTGACACCATAAACACACTCGAGCGTAATTCACATTCTCTTCATAACCATTGTTGCCAGTGCTTGTTAAAGCCGCCCTTTTAGCTGACTGGGCCAAATACTTTCATACACACAAGTGTGCCTCGAGGAGATTAAGAATTTAAGAAGATTAGATTAATGAACTCATGATTGTAATCTAGGGTTAATTCATTTTGCTGCACTTTAACCCAACCCTCCCTTCCCCCCAGTCAACCCAGTGGCTCCAAGCCAAACTGGTCTGAGGACTTATGTGCATGTGTGTGTGTGTATGTGTTTGCATGTGCTTGGGTGCTAGCATTGTGTGACTGGTCATTAATTACTCCAAGGCAGGCACGCCATTAATCAGACCCCCTGCGATTATGCCTCAATGCTCGCAGCATCGCAGCAAGCCACTCACACAGTTTCTGTTGACAGTGACAGTAACCGTCACTCCATTGTTGCCTGCAGACTCACTGTACCACTTATTTGTTCACTCAAGGCAGGTGGTCTTCTCAGTGAGGTCATCCCGTCTGAAACATAAGGAGAGAGGTCGTCAGAGGGGGTGATACTCATGCCCGGGCCCTGACACCTAACAAAGCAAAAGGTTCTTGTGACTTTCTATTTATGTTGTTGGCCTCTGCTTTCCACATAGTTGTAGCTTGAAGTAATTACTTTTTCTGTTTACCCAGGCAAGTGTGCACAGCAGTCAAACAATCACAAACTTGTTTGGAATGACAGACTGAACATCAATGAAACATAATTATGCAATGGATAAAGGGAATATGCTATCCTGATTAAAATTACACACTGTGGATGCATATCATTTATTTTTAATTGAATTTATTTTCCAGTACAGCCTGATCAGTTGAGGTGAATGATTGCTGTAATATTTTGCAAATGAATAAAAAAAAAAAACAACAAAAAAAAAACAACCCCAGTAACTGATTTATAAATTTGATCATACAAGACAGTCAGACGAAACAAAGAGGACATGCCCAGACATCAGGAAAACAAACAAAAACAAGTCTGTATAATTTTACTCACTGCTTTAACTACATATATGTGTAGCTATATTACAGTTTAGCAATTGTGCAATTACCAGTCTACACAAATATATATTATTTTGTTTTATATCAAGGCTAATACATGTTATATCCCTATATTTGAACTTTTAAACTCTTTTGTGTCTTTGATTCTATTTTTATGTAGAGGATTTTCTTTTTATGGGCTAAATATTAGCAATGTTTCAGAGTGTCTGAAAAATATGTCTTTGCCAGTGACTGCATCTCTATAATTGTTGCACATATCTCAACTTGAAACTTAAAAACAAAAAAATAGCTTATCATATCATGGCATTGTTGCCTTTTTTTGTGGCATATAGAAATATTTTATTTGATTTTATTTTTTAGTGAAATAACAGCCCTAAACTGGGCACCAACTGGATATGCTGTATTGTTCCAAGCAATCATCTACCTATAAACAAGGATGACTCTTGTATTAAATCAAAACAATCAAAAGTCAATGTATCTTTTTAAATAATAAAAAACTTTTTGTCATCAGTAGTTACATGTATCGGTTGGCAACATTCAAAATTGTCTACATCACTGTAATAAAAATGTAGACGTTGTGATTCAATTGACTTTATCGCCACCGTGCGGCAAAGATGCGTGCGTGCACGTGTATTGTTAGTTGGTGTGCCAGTGTTTATGTACCTACCGTGCTGACAAGCCGTCTGTGTCTTTAAAGTATTAAAAACATGCATTTGAATATATCATGTATGCTTTAGGCAGCAACTTTTTTAGTAAGTCCAGAAAATGTGCCTTGTTTGTCTGAAAAGCTCTCAATAAATAATAGGGGGGAAAAAACTACATTTCCCATATCAGAATTCCCTAAACGGAAGTTACGTCTTTAGTCTTCCGCCGGTGTCAAGGGCATCGCAAACTTGCGTTAGCTAAACCTAGCAGTAGCTGTCTGCACGTGTGTTTAAAGGAGAGCCTTAAAGCCACCGTTTTGTTAACGACTCCGGTAGAAATGGACGGGTTCGGTTCAGACTTCTCGGCCGGTGGATCAGGCGGTAAAGTGGACACCGGGACGATCATGGAGCAGGTCAAGGTCCAGATCGCGGTGGCTAACGCGCAGGAGCTGCTGCAGGTAAACCAAATGGACACAGCTGCGAAGCTAGCAAGACTAACTAAAAACCTAACTCAGTGGAAGAGTAACGTGAAATTCGGTAAAGTTGTTTGGCGATGGTACGAGCACCCTCATTAATCTGGACACAAAGTTACATTAAGATATTGTTGTAATATTTGACTCAGAAACAGCAATAAGTAGACAGTGAAATGCTGTTAGCAAGATGTTAAGGTCCCCAAACCTCTGACCTCTTTAACCAGGTGTACCCTAAACCCCGGCTATATTTTTAACCAGCTTAAGTAGCGGTTTAGGTCTAGACCCAAAATTGCACTTAAGTGAGGTACTTGAGTTTATACTTGGTTACACTGAACCAGTGGTAAAAAAAAAAAAAAGTTATAATGTCTTTGTGTTTCAGAGAATGACTGACAAATGCTTCAAGAAGTGCATAGGTAAACCTGGAAGCACGCTGGACAACTCTGAGCAGGTATGCTGGGCTTTCAAGTTTGCTTTCAGATGAAAAAAAAATAAAAGACCAGAGCTGAAACAATCTGTTGTGATCTTATGACAATTTGCTGCTTTTCTTTGATTTCTATGATAATGGGGGGAATGTTTTTGCATTTTGGATTGTTGGTCAGACAAAAAAAGCAACTTAAATTCTAAATTCTGTAAAATTATAATAGCCATTTTAAAAAAAAAAAATTCATATATTATTTAATTAATGGTTAATTGGCAGAATGGTTTGTTGGTTGCAGCCTTATAGATAATGGGTTGTGTTTATGTCTTTCCTTTTCTCCTCACAGAAATGCATTGCCATGTGTATGGACCGATATATGGACGCCTGGAACACCGTGTCCCGAACGTACAACTCTAGATTACAGAGAGAAAGAGCTCGCATGTGAACATCCCTCTCCTCACCCGTTCCTTCACTTCCTCGGGCTGCTGCTCACAGTGAGGAGGAGCACAGCGTTTCCACTGGAGGCCAGCAGCTGTGCACAGGTGTGTCATGGCAGCTGCACACCATCGTCATCATAATACCTCACAAACAGACAGGCAAGCAGAGCCTGTGGACTCTAGCCATAACAATGTCTCTGTGGACATTTTCACTTTGCTCTGAGGAAGAGTTAAGCAACAAAGTTTGATTGTTTGTGTTTTTATGTTGTGGGTAATTAATCTTCTGGTTAACAAGTAAACATGCATTTGAAAAAGCTGCATTTACACCTGCATTTTTAATGCATGTAGGTCAGGAGAATTGAAAACTCTAATTTTCCTGTTGGAGCAAACATATGTGTGAATGTGTGTGTGTAAGTGTGTGCTAGCCCTGTGATTGACTTGCAACCTGGCCAAGGCGCAGGTGTATGCTGGGATATGTTTCAACCCTTTGTGCTCCTGAGAAGACAGTTTAAAAGATACATGCACTGTTGCAGCATGTCTTAAATTAGTCAGCTGACACCTTTGTGCCATCAAATTAAGGTAAACATGTCTTGTGTTTAAGAGCCTGTATAATTTGGACTCATGATACCTGTAATAACTGTAAACAAGACTTAAGTGTCACCACAATTGCTCCAAAAAAACTCTGTCAGCAGTGTCCCCAGGTTTGTTGCCTGTTCTTTTCATTGCGTTTATGCTCAGACCAAGACTAAACATTTGTGCAAAGAGAATAAACAGCATGACTGGAACCCCGAAGGGACAACACAGGGTTTCCTTAACAAGCTTTTACTCTGAAAGACCTACTTAGAATCAAAAGGAAGACTCTGAGGAGCAACTTGGTGTTTTCACAGCAGTGAACCTGACATTCACAAGCCTCAAAACAGTCCTATATCAAAGTACGCCCGGAGAACAAAACTGTTTTGTCTGACCTGTTTTCTAGTTGTCACTCTATCTGCCGCCCTCCACAGTAGTGGGCTTGTTTCAGCAGGGTCTGCCTTGCTGTACACGAGGCACTGAACCTTTCTCAGCTTCATGTGCACAGCTTGTCAGAAGTCTGGGAACCACAGTCCTTTTTCTCTATCCTGCTGAATTTATGTAGGGAAGTAAATGAAGCTTGTGAACATTATTTGCAGTGTGATTGTGAGCAAATGGAATGATTTTCATGAAAAAAAAATCAATAAATCTTATCAATCAGAGTCTTGTGTCTCTCATCAAAGAGTGTGTATATATTTTGGGCTTACCTTTATCTGGCAGCTGATAGCTCACTCCGTGGTAATCTCTATGCGCTTGCAGCCGAGCCCTGAAGCTGAAGACGAGTTTAAGCCCTAAGTAACAGAATCAAGTGCCCAAGGTTGTGTATGCTGTGGCACTGTCAACAAAACATTACCAGAAGTTCATCAAACTCAAGTCAAAATTACTTTAAAGCTTATCCAAGCACCACATTTTCATACAGAACTATATTTTCCCCCGGGAAACCCACCTTTCAGTAACAATTATTGTATTGCATCTTTGTGTTATTATCCAACAATAGATACAAAAAAAACACATGGAAATTTACCCATATATGAACCAAATACACCCAATCTGCCAAAACATTAAAGGGGACCTATTGTGCTCTTTAGGTTTTCCCTTTCCTTTGTTTTGTATAGCATTTTTCTGCTTTTAAAAGGTCTCTTAGGTAATAAAACCCAAAGTCCAAGCCAAAGGGAGCTCTCTTTACTTCAAACAACACTCCTAAGCTGCCTGAAACAACTCGTTTGAGTTTCAGTGTTCTATATTTGCATTTTATGTTTGCATTTTGGGGGTCTACTAGAATAGGTTTACATGCTTTAATGTTCAAAAACACATAATGTGTCTCATACTTCCCTTTGCTGCAACACCTCTGTCTGAGCTTATGTCCCGCCTCCTGAGAAGCCCAGTCTGCTCTGATTGGTCAGCTGGCTCTCTCTATGCACATTTTATTCTATTTGATTTGTTACATTGTGATATCACCAAATTACTGAAGAAAACACTGGAACTCAAACGAGCTGTTTCAGGCAGCTTAGGAGCAGTGCCCTCTGTAGGAGAGAGAGCTCTCTTTGGCTCGGACTTTGGGCTGTATTACTTAGGAGACCTTTTACAAGAACAAAAATGCTTCACAAATCACTAAAGAAAAGGGAAAACCCCAAAAAGCATAATAGGGCCCCTTTAAAACCACTGCCAGTTGAGGTGATTAACATATTGTTTCAATGCAATGTTCTGTTGGGAAATCATGGGTCCTGAAATTCATGTGAATGCCACTAAACATGTAGACAAAGTACCCCCCCCCCACAATAGCTATGACAATCCCCAATGGCAGTGACCCCCCCAATTGCCATTGCCATGAGTGGTGTGATCCCCAGCAACTGTTTGGGTGGGTGGAGTGTGTCAATTGGCATCCACTTAAATTCCAGGACCAAAGGTTTCCCAGCAGAACATTGCACTGTAACAAGCTGATCAGCGTTATTCACTTCACCCAGCAGTGGTTTTAATGTTTTGGCTGATCGGTCTATATTTCGAACCCCACACAAAATGAATTAAAAATGCACCATGTACCGCAAGTTTACCAGTCAGCAAAATAAATAACTGAAATAAATACTTTCAATCATGCACGTGCTAGCAGAACGTCCACAAGCCACAGTTCAGTGTTCTCCTTATTTCTTCAGTACATTATGAAAGAGGATGGTCCCAGTTCAGATGATTGCACAGTGTAGGAAACAGCACCTATGACCAGTAGGTCACACAGGTCAATACTGTGGAGACTACTGTGTATATGTGTGGCTTTTAGCGTGACTTTTGGTCCTTGTACAGTACAGTTTTCGATCAGAAAATCCACTGTGTTCACTCACAGCTCTGTTTTGCCTCTTCAGAAAGGCAGGTATGTGGATATCCATTTTCTGACAGATGTCACACGAGTGTAAACCCCCGGGAAACCAATTCGCCCACATCCATGTCCCCAGCTGGTCACTCCAGCAATAAACCACTGGCCAGAGGGCTCACGGCAGGTCAGCGGGCCTCCAGAGTCTCCCTGGATGACAAAGGAGTGGTGGGTTGAAAACAGCCTTTTAATAATTTGTTAGAAATCAAAATAACCTCAAGGCGCTGAGGTTTCCAGCACGTCAAGGAGAATAAAACTAAGAATGAGTGAGGCAGCAGAAGAGTAAGGTACAAAGAGAATGTCACTTGGATCGCTGCTGAGATGCCAGGTGCTTTGACCGAGACAGGAATGCATGAGGGTTTCCTTACATAAGAAGATTACAGAGAGGAAGCTGGTGAAAAGGGGGGCTCTGTATTTTTAACTCTGTCCCATCAGATAAGCATCTCTTTCAGAAGTGCTGCAATTTTCCTCAATGAGCAACACTTGCTTTTCTCCATCATTATAGTATCTCAAGTATTTTCAACCCATAAATTATTCCAATGCTTTTAATTTCTCTTATGGCAAGTCTTAGAAACCTGTAAAGGGCAAGATTTACTTTGGTCTGACCTGGTTAACCATCCACTGTAAAAGAGATTTATCAGAGCCACAGCCCTATTTCCTCTGACCCTTTGCTCACTTGTTTAATCTCAATCCACAATCTTATTGCTCAGATGCTGCCAAGACTGCAGCACCCAGATGTCCGGCTCATTTCCAGGCTGTGTTAACGGTATTTGTGTCACATAGTATAAAGTCCTGCATCTTACCAAACAGGTGTCCCTGCCTCCCTCCATGTAACCAGCACACATCATGTTAGGAGTCAGCACGTTTCCATATGACTGCTGACAGTCTGCTTGGTCGATGATGTTTACTGCGGCTTTCTGCAGCAGGTTGGTCAGCGAACCTGCACCAAAAAGTAATTATTATGTTAGTGATTAATGCATTTTTACAAAGGATAAATCAGATTATAAAACTGTTTCTGGAAAGACAAGTTGTTGCATTTTTAAGAGGTTTTTTTTGGGGGGTTTTTTAACAGCTGTGAGCACCACAAACCAAATTCCATTCACCTCCATTGTTCTGGCAGTTTAACTTATGGATAAGTCAGAATCTCAGTGGATAAAAGTAAAACTGTCTGCAGTGCTACATAGAAAAAAGTGAGAAATACAGTGTAGAATAGACCTGAGCCAGCCCTACACATTAGACTATATAAGCAGTTGCTAAGGGACACCTAGAAAAGTTTTTTTTTAATTGAACATGAGTCAATAAGAAAATAAAAATGTAACTTCCCCAAAAAAAATAAAAATAAAAATGGCAGCATTTCACAGCATTTTTACCAATAAATACTGATGACAAACTGTGGATGTTTAAACTAGTTAGGAATGTACTGTCCCACTATACAAGATTATATTTACAAGTTTCTCATGAGAAATTATATGGAAAAGTACAAGTACAAGTATGTGAATGATCACAGTAATAATAATCCATAATGAAAAAAACTACATTTGATTGAAGCAAGACTAAACTACTTGACTAAAGTTTTCTAAACTAATCCTAAACTTACTGCTTATTTACAATATTTGATTAAAATGTTCACTTTTTACGTTATTAGACATTTTCCCCTCACCTTGTACCAGACTTTGGGCAATAGTATTAGACATTTGTTTAAAAAAAAAAAAAAAAAGCATGTTCTTCAACATATGGTTTCCTTCTGCATTTTAACTTTTTGGTTGTATCATATCCTGTCTACATCTGAACATCTCACACATACATACAGGTGAGATTTAATTCAGATAATTCCTGATATTGCACAAGTGTATTGTCAGTGTTGTGCAGACTATGACAGTCCACAACTAAAACACTTGTTGAAATTCCCTGTGGATAATGTTGTCCAATTGTCCAGTGTGCTGTAACGCAAACATATCATTATGCAATATGCTTGATGCTCTCCAGATAACCGAGTGTCATGTCAGAGGGCATTTAAATATCTCACCTCCTTCCCTCATAGATCCCCAGCCTGCAATGTAGCACTCTACATTCTGGATGAATCGGTGCACTGGTGAGGGGAGACACACAGACTGGATGGTGTAGGACATGTGGGCTGGGGTTGCCAGCTCCAACAGAGCCACATCATGGTCCATGTTGGTGTCATTAAAGGCTGGGTTAATGATGACTCTCTGGATGGGGATGACCAGAGCTCCTACCCCAGAGCGCAGCACAGATCCCAGGCTCACAGCCCAGTTAGTGGGGCTCGGGTCACTATAAATAAAGATAGGCTCAGTTACATTCTGGATGTAATGGGAGAATCAGTTTTTTGAGGTGAACAAATAATTTTGGGGCACAGTTTAGGTTTAGCAGTACCTTTTGAAGCAATGCGCCGCTGTGAGTAACCATTTGCTGTGAATGAGCGTGGCGCCACAACGGTGCAGTCTCTGATATTGGAGACTGCCAATCCAAGGCCACTCCCCCCTTCGTGCTGTTACTCCACCTACGATCCTGTGGGAGCCCAGTGCAGGACGTGCGCCGCAGTCTAAAACAAAAACATGCATCAGAAGAATTTCCTTAGGTAATTAGTTTTGGAAATGGTGCTACATCGCCAGAGAAAACAGAGAAAGAGGGCTGTGGCGTTTGCTTTTGCTCAAGAGATAGATAACCTTCAACTACCACAATGCACTGCACCGCACTGGACTAATAAATGTTCCCGATGGTGGGTGGCATGATGAAAGCTTGGTTGTGTTTCCACAGGAAATAATATGGTGGGGAGGTGGTAACAAATGACCCCAAATTACAGTTAAACTGTAAGCTAAAATATGTTTCTGAAAATATGTAGGCGAGAAACAGGCAGATTTTTGGTTTACATTTGATCCGCTCTGCTTTGTTTTACAGTTTGATCTGAGTTTGGTCTGTGTTTCAGGGAGAGACTGAAAGGTGCAGCTCTCTTTCTTGATTTGGCTTCATACTCTGTGTCCGTGGGCAGATCTGTAGTTCATGCAACAGACCATAAGCCAGCGAAGAGCTGCTGGATGACAGATTTGAGCTGGTGGATGAGCAGGGGGATCTGGATGCTGGTAAGATGGAGGGTAGTTTACACAGTTCATTTACACATTACTAACACTGTTATGCTAAAAAGCTGGTTGGAAATCGACAAAGTGTCCCTTTAAATCCAGTATGTGGACTTTTTTTTTTTACTCATATAAACCTACCACAGTTTCTTTCATCGGCTTGATTGGGGCAGTCTGGGACTCCGTCACACTCTGGGTTGACTTTGCTGATGCAGGAGGAGGCGCTGCACTGGAAGTTTCCAGTGCAGTTCAAGACTGGAAGACACGACGGACAAATCATGTAGCATGACTGTTAGACTACTCAGTGATACTATATTCATGACTGACTTTATTGTGTTCCTCTTGGGTAACTGATTAATGAGTGACCAGTGAAGTGCAGTATTTCAATTAAATTTATTTAAAATACATTTTGAAATACTTTTGAGTATTTTGTAATTTCTATTTTGCTTGACAGAAAAAAAGGAATCTAAGAGCTTGTACTTTTGTATTTGAAATACATAACATTATTTACTATGTAATTTTATTAATAAAAAACACATTTTTATCGCCAAATTTAAAGTGTAGATGAAAAACCCCATTTAGCATAATCAGAGTCTTTGACTAAATGCAAGTGAATCACGTTACACACATGTTGGGTCCAGCAATGTGCTCAGAGCTTCCATATATTTCATATATGTGATCCCCTCAGTTTGTATAGGATGTATTTTCAAATTACAAATCACTTTTATTATAATTAAATACATGTTATCATACCAGTATTTTGTATTTTATTTTGATACATTTGATGAGCAAGTATTTCTAATTTGTAAAAAGATATTTTTGATGTAGTTTTGCCCCTCTCGGTGAGTGACAGATAAAATAAGCTGCGACATTACCAGGTAGCGTTGGTGCAGGTGACACGTTCATGGCTATGGTCCTGGGTACTGCTGGATCATTAAAGCTTCTTCCTGTCACAGTAACTGGCACGGTAGGAGCGTACTGGAAGTAATCATGGGCCAAGCTGGGATCTGCGTGGCTTAGAATCCAGTTGCGGAGCCTGGTGACGCGGGAATAAACCCCAGGCCTGTTGATCTGTGCACAGCCCACACCCCAACTCACCACCCCAGCCAGGAAAAACCTCCCCGGGGCCCCCTCACACACCAGAGGTCCTCCAGAGTCACCCTGCAGGGAAAACACAAGACAAATGATTCTCTTATCTCTAATCACTCGAGTTTGTTTTTTTGCATGTTTTGACATTTAACTGCTCATTAGCAGAATCTGAACTGTGTTTAGGAAAATTAGATTTATTTCTATACTCACATGGTAATAACCGCAACAGCCAACAGACCTCTATTTTTAGGATGGGACCAGTGCTAACATACATTTTTGACCCTACTTATAGTTTCAGGAGCACAGGTATACACACTTTCCCCCAAGAAAAGACAGTATTGTAAGAAAAATGTAACTCGATAGTTCGTGCTATTGTGGCCGCCTTACGTGAAGGAAGTGATACAGCACTGACCTGACAAGAGTCCACCTTGCCCTGCAGGAATCCTGCACACATCATATTGTGAGAAACAGCTCCTCTGTACACGGAGGATTTATTGCACACCTTGGAGTCAATGATTTTCACCACTGCCTTCTGCAGTGTGGGAGGCACCGCAGCTGAATGGTAGAAGAGCACAGGACGACTGAATTACTCAGACTGATCGTATTTCAACACGCAGTCCTGCTGCAATGGAAATGTTGATAAAAACAGTTATTCTTAACAAACAAGGTACAACAGCTTTCAAGATTTTAGGATGTACTGCAAATCTAGATTAACTTCACATAGAGTTGGAGGACGTACTGTAGTTATACCATGAAATGAGACTTGATGTCATGTGGGACTTTGGTTTTTATAATATAGTTTAAATCTGATTTTTTTCCTTGTCCGAAAGCCGACATTACCATTGATGGATACAACTTTCTAAACTTACTGACACTGAATGTTTAGTTGTAGTATCTTCATTATAAATTGTTTGTTTTTCCATTATCATCTTGTAGGAAAATATAATCTGGAAGCAGAGGTGTGGACTTTGATTACTATAGCTTTGGCAAAATCAAAAAAGACTTGTTTAAACCAGTCCAAAAGTGTACAGTCAAGTTGCAGGAAAGATCCATTAAAAAAAAAAGGTTACATTACTGAGCACCAGTTGGAAAAAAAAATCATACCAAAGATAATTTCAATCAAATAGCCTAAAAAAACTACATGGTGCTCAACAATAACATAAATTGCAGTGGGCACAACATGCAGGTTGAAAGTTACGGACGAAGATGCAACAACTTTTGAGGCTGCATAAAGAACAGTTAAATCAAGGCTAACATTAACATAGTAAGTGTGCTATTTCTAAGTTTCTCTAATTGCCTAAATGTAATGTTGGCATTAAGTTTGCTGAAGAATACATTGTGACTTGTTTAGAACTTGAAGGTCAAAGTTTAGGACTTGGATTTTGTTAGTCTTGACTTGAGGCATGAATGGCATACAAAACAATGACTGGGTCCCACCTCTGCCTGAAAGCTAATAATAATCACTATTGACGTCATAATGTCGGGTACTGAAAAAAAGAGGTAATTTTCCCTCTAAGTTGCGCATCTATTGACGTGTTGATGTGTACTGCTGCAGGCAGACTCACGATTAAACTGGTGTAGTGCGCCCCACCCCGAAACCACACAGCTCTGTCCGGGGGCGAACACATGAGACGGGGAGGGCAGACAGATAGGCTGGATGTAAGAGCTGAAGGTGACAGGGGTCTCCAGCTCCAGCACACTGACATCGTTGTCAGTGGTCATGGGATTGTAGTCTGGAGACACAACCAGCGACTTGATGTTAATTGTTGTGGACTCAGACTCCTCGCCGCTCACTAGTCGGGCACCAACCAGGGCCGTCCACTCACTGGGGTCATTGTCCCTAGAAACAGAAAGGAAAGGGATGATGGAGGTTTTAAATATACATGCAAGTCATGTATTAGCACAATCTACAGTAATTAAAATGGGTTAATGGTTTCTTAATTTATTTTTGCTGTTCTGTCACTGCTTGAGAGATAATTTAAAAGCTCCACAGTGACTTGGAAAGACGCCTACCTCTCAAAGCAGTGTGCTGCGCTGACCAGCCAGCGTTCATTTATGATGGAGGCTCCGCACATGTGGCGTCCATGGAACCTCAGACTGACCTGCCATGGGAGCTCTCCTTGCCGAGCATCCTCTCCGCCCACCACCCGACTCCCCATAGCGGGACGTGTACCACAGGCTGAGGGGAAAAGTTGGATGATGCAGTCAAGATGGAGATGAAGCAGTAATGTTTTCTTCTAACAGGTGTGTCAGTAACCTCAAATTTACAATAAGAGCCATCAGTGCTTGTGTATTCTGTATCCTTTATTATGTTTTTATATTTTATTGCTCTGTAAAGCACTTTGTTTTGCCCTGTTGGATGAAATGTGCTATAAATAAAGCTGCCTTGCCTATTAAGCTGCAGTCCGTGGTAACTGTGCAAGTTTTTTTTTTTTGTTTTGTTTTTTTTTTTTACCAATAACAACTAAAAGAAAATCAACAATGAGCCTGAAAAGGACAGTAGTAAAATTTGTAGTTTCAAGAGTCATTCACCACAATGAGCTTCATCAGATCCATCTGCACAGTCAGGGATGAAGTCGCACTCTGGATTCAGTTTGGTGACACACTCTCCATTGTCACAAGTGAAGGTGTTGTCAGGACACCTGGCTGGAGAGCAAAGATGATATAAAACTGTTAGGATGAGAATTATAGATAAAAATGCAATATGAACATGCGCATCACAAGGATGAATAGAGAATTAAAACAATATTTTGAGAGGAAAATCAACATTGGTATAAAATAATATGAATTTTATGTTTCTTCACAGTATTCTTTGTTTTCACCTGAGGTATTTAGGTGCAAGAAGGATGGAAAGGTTCACATTCTCTGTCCGTCCTAAAACAGAACTTACATACCGATATGTGCATTGCAAGAGTTGTTGTTCACTAAAATTATTCCTTCTGTTCATACTGTATGAAAAAAAATCATTCCTAACATGACTTTTGGAGGGATGTCTTCAAAACCAGTATGGTCAGCATGTGAGTGTCCTTTTATGATCTTAAAAATGTTGACCTGTCCTTTAAAAGTCACAGAAAAGAGTCAGTTCTTTTAAGGTACAGGTGCAGGAATTGTCGGTCACTTTTTATTAACAGTATCACCCATGAAAGTGATAACCAACATAATATTCTTTCTCATTTGCTATATTATTTTTTTTTTGTTTTTTTGAAACTGTGTCTGCAACTTTTGCAGCGTACAGTGATGTGTACTGCTTACGGTCTGTCACCAGGTTGCCATCTTTTAATTAAGTCCCTACTGCACATGCTCACTGAACCCAGGGATGCCCTTGAATATAGCAAGAAATACGAGTCTGCAGATAAATACACCCCCACACACTTTTAGAGGGTCATGATTATTGCAAGGAATTAGTCTGTACATTAAAAATAAATAAATAAAAAATCTTGTACATGATACATAAATCTTTAAATGATATAGATTTCTTTAAAAAGACAGAAAAGGACATTTGTCTGTAATTAACAAGTCAACGTGTCACACTATTTGCCCTGATATTACAAAAAAACTGTTTTGGTATTCCAGTACACTGTAAATATATGCTGGAAGATCATGTGCTGGCACACTTCACCATGGATCACCAACATAATCACTCACCTATCATCTCATCTCCAATTGCATAAAAAGACTTCCCACTGGCTCCTATGAATGAGGAGACAGACAAACATTAGATCCTGTGAGGACGGATGACACCCTGAGACAACATATTCTACAGCTGTGCCCTATTTTTGTCACCCCAACTACACACATCTACTTGTAGGCTGCAGACAGTCTACTGATGACAGTATTTTTTCAATACCCAGTAAGATGATAGCGTTGATCTCTCCAAATCCTGGCACCTCCAGTGGTTTCCCATGCATGACTGAGCTTAGTCCTGCTCTCAGCAGGTCCTGAATAAAGTTTTCTGAATACTGCTGGATCTTAGACACCCTGAAGACCAGTCTGAAGGTTGCCATCACTTCACCATTAATGTTACTGGGAAGAAACAGACATTGTTGGTGGTTAAGTCTTCTGGATGTTTTCTGGCTTGGAGTAAATGATCCACCTCACTTCAGTTTTTACTCACCCATAGGCAACAATACTCCAATCAACATAGTGATGCGATATCGACGAGGCAGTGAAGACATATTTAATCTGTAATTAAGTTCAAATGTACAGTTTAAGACTTTAAAAAGAAACTGCTGTGCTCTCAATAGTGACAGTCTGTACAAACCTTGGACTTTAAAACTGAGGTCAGTACTATGGAGAAACCAGAGTTCTCCTCCCGCAGAGCTGGATCATACTTCAGACCTCTCAGCTCCACTGTCTCCATAAAATAATGCTGCTCCTGCACCAGATAGGCTGGAAACAACAGTGGAAATAATGGATTATTACAGATAGCTTCACAGAATAATAACATTTTGAAATTGTCTATAACAGAGTAATAGTTCATCACATATTATACTTGTATAATACATGTTGAAGTATGCAGTTGTGTGATGATGTGCCACTCACCAATAAGCAGGCCTACAAAAACCCCAATAACGAGGAAGAAGAGGAGGAAAGCTATGAGGGTGCTCCTGCAGCAGGCAGGGTTTGAGGGAGCAGAGGAGGTGCCCGGAGAGGACCACTGCCCTCCTCCTCCATCATCCTTCTTCACCTCCATGTTGGATTCACAGCACCAACCTCACAATTTACATCCCACTGTATCCAGTATCATAATGCCCCACAGACAAAATGATCCAGTCCTGGTTACAAAAATAAATTAATAAAATATACATATATATATAAATAGTGACAAATATTTGAGGACACTTTTAAATACATCATTAGACTGAGATTTTATGGTGATTGGGGCATTATAAATTACTGCACTGGTTACAATAAGACATACCCTGATACCAGTAAGAACATATATATTATTCTATATTACAATATGATATATGTATTACGCTCCACTGCTATGCATTTTGACAGATTAAACTCTGCACACATATAAACAAAAACGACTTAAATCAAAGTTTAATATCATCGGACACTCAGTAAATACGGAATGATATTTATCGTCATTCATACAAGACAAATTCAACAGCGGTTAAAAAGGTGATCCCAAAAATTAAGGCGTGAGATACCACTAATAACATTACCAAAAAAGAAAAAAAAAAGAAGTGTAGCTTGCTGGGCGATAATGAAAACATAAAAAAATACAAGAAGCCCATTAAAGAAAATGTCGATTGTAAACTATTTCAGACACAGACACATTCAGCAGTGATTCTGTTCAGGAGAGCTGACTAAGATTGTCAGGACGCGCGTAAAAGAGACCTGGGAGGCCATGTTTCCTGACGATTATAGATCGGATGTTGAAATAGATCACACTAACATCAAGTCAACTTCTCCCAAGTTTTGAAGATAATAGGATTTCAATAATTAAATGGCCGCGGTAACAAAAAAAAAATCCACTGCACCAGTAAATTACGCACCGTGACTCCAGGTGCCCCGCAGCGCACAGCACGAAACAAAAACAGCTTTATGTTCTGAGGTAAACCCACTCACCTCTTTCTCCTGAACACTGACATTCACGAAATCCCGCAGCTCTCAGTGCGTGACCTGGCGCACACAAGAATAGATACATGGATGGAGGAAGACACGGCAGAGAGGTCCGCTATTTGTTCCACCTGCCAAGGGGCGTGCCGTGTCCGTCCCGCAGGTAGCTCACCTTTTCAGTTTACTTTAGACAGTTCGGCTTGGCTTCAGAAATCCCCGGCCGACCCTCCTCCCATCGGTCTTGATCCCTTCAGTTACACCCCAGTGTGCACAAGCATTTCCACCGTCACCTCAGAGCTCCCATAATCTCCAGGTAAATAATAAACCGCGGCTACTCCTTTACGCACATGACAGCAGGTTGGATGAAAATTATGCAAAAAAGGCATAAAAAAATCTCAGTGGAGCTCAGTGCTCCCTCTAGCTGCCGCCTGCCGGTGCTCCATTGACACAGTGACTGAGCAGCAGAGGAGGAGCGAAGCCTCCAGGTATTCTGGCTGCATGTCTCAGGCTCACAACACCTGGCAAACCATTAGGCTCCTTTTACCTGGATTATAGTTTCTCTAATCTGTTAAAGTGCCTTCACAGCGAGTTTATTAACCTACTGCACTTAGTCTGACAGTGAGAGAGGGACTGTAATAAACTAAAAAAAAATATATAAAATTCACTATTCTGTGATGATATAAAAATATAAGCTATACTAACAAATTTAAATGTTAAAGGTTAACTTCAGTATTTTCAACCTGGACTCTTTTTCCCTTTTTTGTGTCTAAGTGACTGGTATAAATGCCAGTTTTTCCAATTCTTCCAGTTTTGAATAGCATGGCTACACACTTTTTTACATCAGTTTACATCCTGTAAAAGTGCTTTTGCAACTGACAGACTCAGGTTGTTATTAAAAGTGTCTGACGACATAATAGAAAGGATTTCTAAAGAGACAGACCTCTTTGTTATAGAGCAGGATCCTTTTTGTCAAACCAGAAACAGCAAATTCAATCATCAATCAAAATCAGCCAACCCACAGGACTCTGTTTACATAAACAGAAATCATAGTAAAACACTTGATTGAAATAAACCCATAACTCACCCAGTTAGATGTTAAAACAATATTTTGGCTCAATATATGTTGGCTCTACACTCTTTAATTACTGTTTATTTACACAGAGTCTGGTGGCTTTGGCAACAGGCATTATAGGGCTGTTTCTAGTTAACAAAACAGATCTTACTCTTAAATAAAAAGGTCTAATTCTGTTGGGATCCTTTCTATAATTATGGCAGACCCTTAGAATAATAATCTGAGCCACTTATAGTGATTGTAGACTGAAACTACACAAATGCCTGTTTGCTCCTGCTGGCCACAGCCCTTTCACTCAATAATGGGCCAATTTTAGAAAATATTGTTCCCAAAGGTCACATAGACAAACAAAAAATAGAAAATAGGGTCCAGGTTGAAAAATACCAGCTTCCCTTTAAATAGAAGCGATTCAGGATGACCTGTTCACAATAGAGAAAAAAACACAACTATGAGTGGCAAAACTGGAAAATCTAGTGTTAAAAATGGTGTTTTGATAACATTGCCTTGTTTAAAATGACTTAGATCCTATTTTAATAAAAAATTCGAGTCAGATGCCAATATATAATCCCTCTCTGAAGGAACAATCCTAACAAAGCTAAATGAGCTTACTTAAATATTCCCCCACCCTGCCTAAAGCACCACTGAGTCAGAGCAGTTATTACCACAAATGTCTCTTTGTCAGTGTGCAGACAGGCTTGAGTGGCTTATCTTCACACTCACAGCACACACACTCTTTATTCCTTTACACACTTTGAAAGATCCCAATCAAATACTTCTGTTACTGCGTGAAAAAAAAAGGACAGAGCTGTGGCCAATCCAGCCGTTCGTTCCAGAATACCATCAAATGGTGGTTAAAAAGTCAAACAACTGGTCTGAACTAGCTGATTTCACCAGCAAATTGTTTTTCTGATCAAAGAAGACGGCAATGACACCGAGCTGAGTAGGAGAGTAACTCTACAAAATACCAGTGGGTCAGTGGGTCTGCTGAATTGGATATAATCCTTACTGGAAAAGTCTGCTTGGCTCAAGACTGCTGAGCTACACAGAAAACTGCAGCTCAGTACCGATTTATTTGCTCCAAATGTCAGCGATCTCCCAAAAATCACTGAATGAAGATTCTTCCACCACGTTCTCCATCCATCCAATATGTACAAGGGCAGACAACATTTCACAACACTCAACATACATTTTCAATTTATTTTCTTATCAAAAACAAAGAATAGTAAAAAGTTTCTTACTGTGAATAAAAAGAAAATGGTTTTGTTAACACTTCCCAAACGTGTGGGCGCTTTACAACTCAAATCTTTGCAAACTTGCACATCACAGACAGAAACAAAAGTGAAGTGCTTTCAAGTGTCCTTTTTGCTGATCAACTTATGATTTTTAACTGAAATTTGCTTTGTTGGACGCATTATTACCGTTATGTTTTTTAAAAAATTTACAACAAAAAAAAACAAAAACTACACAAAATATTGAAGTGTGTGCATGGTTGTATTTGTGTTTGTGTGTGGGATTCTAACTTAGCGAGGGACAGACTGCGTGTTAGCCGTCCTGTTGTTGTATGAACGGGTTTGGTATAGCCTCCATGCCGTCCTGAGGACAGATTAGCACTACGGAGGTTCCTCTGCAGACCACCAGCCCCAGCTGCCTGGTATCTTCTGTCAGCTTCAACTGGTCATCTGGATCTGGACCGACAGGGATGGATAAATGTTACAAGACAAGATAGAAAGTTTACATATCACAGACATTAAGATAAATTTGAATGAACCTGTTTTAATTAAAAATAGACCCTGTGGAGTTTTTGACCACCTGGAAAAATGATTATGTGACTCAGTTTAGTTCACTCACAGTCTGACGATGCACGTGCGCATGGATGATCCGACACAATCCTACTAAACGCTTCACATTATTATAGTAAGAGATAGATAGTAAGAAGACTATAAGCGCTTGATGATGCATGTAAACAGCGCAGGTTTCAAACTGTTAAGAAAGACTGGCTTTAAAAATGAGGAAATCTATTGAAGATGCTTGCAAATGCAAAAAAAAAAATTACAAAAAAAATATACAAAAAAGAATTTATACAGAGAAGAACATTCATAAGAAAACTACACAGGGCTCCTTTAAATGGATCAGAAAGCGAACACATCTCGTGATACATCGCCTCAAAAGAGACACCCTGACCTGCTGACAGATCTGACACACACTGACCACAAACAATAACAAAGCTAAACGCAATCTCAGCTTCACTTGTTCACATTGCCTATGCTTGTCATAATATCTGATATAGAAGTAAATCCTCTCTACATGATGACACTGACTTAAATCAGTGAGGTGTTTTTGGTGCTTTGGCTCCAGTTTTGAGGGACTTTAAGTTTTGTAAGCCACCAGGTGTCACCGTGCCTCCTGCATTTGAATCCCTGATGCCTCAAGTCTTTTTTTTTTTTTTTGAA
The DNA here is from genome assembly GCF_026936395.1 of Plectropomus leopardus. Lineage (NCBI taxonomy): Eukaryota > Metazoa > Chordata > Actinopteri > Perciformes > Serranidae > Plectropomus > Plectropomus leopardus. The sequence continues at coordinate 22,307,081 of NC_142180.1, read as the reverse complement.
AAATCAGAAAAACAGCCCAAAAGCTTCATGAGGCTTCATCTGCCCATAAGGAATAATACCCTTTGAAATATGACCCTTTATATAAGTAAGTTGATGGTAACAGTTAAAGGTTTCATCGTCCACAACCAGGCAGCTTTAACTATCAGTCATGTTTTGGAGTTGGAAGTGACATTCGGCTCTATAGTCTCCATAACCTCTTCATTCACTTTTACTTGGCAGACTGGACACAGCAAGGGTATATAGCTGCAAGAAAAAAGAGAGTATTTTGACAAATATTGCTATTCGGTTAGGATTTTTCCACTCCTTTTTTGACTCAGGATGATGGTATAAGGGTTACAACCATGAGATTTTTACAATCTTTTTACAAAATGACTGTGTTACACGACTATTATTATCATCAGTTTTGACCATTAGGGGAATAAAAACAATGGAGTGTTTATTTTGGTTGAACAAACTCTATTATTATAGCTAAAACTTGGAACTAGGTATACAAATAAAATTAACATGTCAACGGTATCAGCCGATATTGGCTTTAAAATTACATTAAATTAGCTAACATGCTTTTTCTTATTTTCAAAAAGTGAAAAATTATATACATTGAAAGCATTGTATTTCAAGTATCCATCTGCTGGTGGACCATCACAATAAAAACATTAATATTAAACAGCATATTTCAAATGATGCTACAGTATTATTCTAAATTTTAAAGCACTTTTATTTAGGGTATTTCCTTGTTTTTTCCTTTTTCTTTTTGCTGGTTTTCAGGTCATTTACTCTACTCATTTCTTGCTTATTTCTTGGAGATTTTCTTCCATAATGGCTCACTGCCTTCTTCCAACATTAATGAAAGAAAACAAGCCATTTTGCTCAAGTTTAAAAACGTTCAGGGAAACAGAAATCATATCAAAGGGGACACAAACTAGAATACACGTTAGAGGAATCCTGTGTACTACATTTGTCCATGCAGTTTCTTTAGTTTCGCAGTGTTATTTACCCATTGCAGAGGTCATTTATGTATTATTTACAGAATCATCTCACACATAATGGCATTTCACATTACTATATTTCTAAATTTGACTATATATATAAATTTGAAACCGATTCATGATGCAAAATGTGTATTCTGCAGGCCTTGATGGAGGGTTTGTAACTTACCCCGCATGTACTCGATTGTCCCGTCCAACACCAGGTTCAACAGAGGATCGAAACCCTTCAGGACGCCGCTGGCTGGGGGAGAAATACACCGTTTGTAGTTTGCATTAACGTCTGTCAGGATTAAGGATTTATTCAATGACTTGGAGGAAAACGCTGCACAAACTAGTACCGGTTTTAACTGGCTAGCCCTGTTAGCATTAGCTTATATTATCACAATAAAGTCACCTACCTTCTCTTCCACCTTGAAACTTAACGCGAATTGGCTTGTCGATGTATTTTGACAAGTCGAAGATGCTCTCCTTCTTCTTCTTTTCTTTATCCTACACAGAGCAAAGGGACATTTGTTTGTAAGTCACATGTGAGCTAGCCGCACACAAACAGAGAGCTCGCCTGAGGTTAGCTTTGCTTGGCTAGCCACATTAGCAGCACTAACGCCACTTTTGCACATTCCTCCTACATATCAGGTCATGTTAGGAGCAAACACTTACAGGCTAAAGGTTTGACCGAGAATATTTATAGGTGAAAAGGTAGAAAGATGCTTGAATAAAAGCCATAAATATACGAACTCACCGCCATGTTAGCTGTGTGACACGGAAGTTAAACTGTGACCTCAGAAGTGCTCCACCAATCAAATCGTTGAGCGCCTGTCTATGGAGCGCCTGCAGCTGACGTCATTGGTTTTTTTTGTTTATTAATTTCTGGACTATATTTTAATTAACTGATAGGAGAAATTTGTTAGTTGAATAATAAAGATACTATTCATTTATTAGTATATTGCCTCTTTGTGTTACAGTGATTATGTTTTTTTTAAACTGACCTCTTTTGCTTGTTGTGTTCAGCCAGCAGTCAGTCATGGGAGAGTCTATAAATACCACCAGTGGGTGTGTTGTGAAGAAGAACAAGGACGAAGCACTGTGCAGAAGGCAGTTTTGGGTGGCTGTGACATGGCCTGCAGAGCCAACGCTGAGCTGCAACCTCAGAGCTTTAAACTCACACTTCTCTCTGAACAGATTAACAAACTTGAGGAGGATGAATCTGCCGTTCATCTCACAGACTGTGCGCCTGATGCAATCCCTGATGCTACTCTGCGAGTAGAGGGAGAGAGTTTTTATGTCAATCGTCAGAAACTGGCTGTCCAGAGTCCCTACTTCAGGGCACTGTTTTTTGGCGGTGGCCTGGAGAGCCGCAAGAGGAGAGTGGAGATCAAAGGTGTGAGTCTGCAGCATTTCAGGGTTTTAATGGAATACATTAAGACATTCAATCTCGCTTTGGACAGAGAAAATGTTCTGGGGATCCTTGAGACTGCAGACTTTTTACAACTGGAGCGAGCCAGGCTGCTGTGCTGCAAGTTCCTGGAGCGCGAGCTGCACCTCAGTAACTGTCTGGGAATGATGGCCTATGCTTGGCAGCTGGGATGCTCTCAGCTCTACAGTGCAGCACGACAGGTGGTTCTCACACACTTCTCTGGTATTGTCGCTGAAGAGGACTTCCTGTCCCTGTCTAAGGAGAGCGTAGCAGACCTTCTTGCCTGTGATGACCTGGCCATCCTTAAAGATGATCTGGCCCTGGAGGCCATCCTACGCTGGGTGTCATTTGACCCAAAACGAGAAGAACATTTTCAGGAACTCACTGAGCTGGTGAGGCATGAGTCGCTCTCTTTACCATTTATGACTGAACTTCTGATCAAAATGAAAAGTGATGACCCCAGAGCCAAGCTCATCTGTAGGCTGGATGAATGTTTCCCGGCATCTTGGTCAATGGGCAGGTCAATGACGAGGATCAGGGCCAGAGAGACCCTGTTTGTCCTGGGTGGACCTCACGATCAGGAGCAGCAGTCACTTTACCAGTTTCACCCGCACAGTGGACGATGGCAGAGCTGTCCACCTCTGCAGAGGAAGAACCTCACACAGTACTCGGTGGCTGCAGTAGGTAATGCTTGGATGTGAATGCCAGTGATGAAGATGAGGATAACCTCGAAACTGATGATAATTATTGTAGATGTTGTAGTTATTGGATTGCATCTTATTTGCACCATACTTTTATCTATTATTCGTGTTTAATTTATATTTGGTATATTTTGCATTTTATATTTGCCATACATTTTCTTTTTCTGCATCTATTGTAGATTGTACGCTATATCTGCTCTCTCTAACTTTGCTTTTTCCTCAGAAAAAAAAATTAAGTTCTATCTTGTTTTGTCTTGTCTTGTCTTATGTTATTGTATCATATTGTATTATATCGTATTGTTTTGTATTGTATCTTGTGAGTGAGGGGTTGAATGTGTGTATGTTATATGTGTGTATACATGACTGTGTAAATACATCTCTATCATATCATCTGTCTTTGTTCTCACATTAAATACCATTAACACAACGTACATATATTGAACACATTACCTAACATTATATTTTCTTTATTTTCTAATTCTCCTGTCATGAAGGCGACAAAGTGGTCGTGACAGGCGGCTACTTTCGGGACGTGCTGTGGTTCAGTGTGGACTGGGTCAGGATATACGAATGTGGAAACAAGCGCTGGGTGGATGGGCCGGCCCTGCAGAAGTCCAGGCACAGCCACTGCTCCATCGGGCTGGACTCTGTACTGTACGTGCTGGGGGGCAGCATGGATGAAGGGCTTGTGGCCAATGTAGAAAGGCTGGTCCTGGGGTCAGAGGAGGGTTGGGAGGAGGTCAGCCCCATGGTGAGGGCTGTGGAGAGGGCAGCCATCGCTGCTTTGGGGTCTTGTCTCTACGTGGCGTGTGGTCTGGATGAAAACGGGGAGGTATATGGTGGAATTCAGAGATACATGGTGAAGCAGGATCAGTGGGATGTGGTCTCTTATTCTCCATTTCCACGGTGAGTGAATTTGTATTTTCAGCTGTGCTTTCTGACATTTTCTGACACAACCTGAAACACTGTTGTTTAAAAAAAAAAACTTAGTTGGCAATGTAATTATATGAAAATTTAACTATTTTACAGATATGACCTGGTTGCCACAGAGCTCAACGGTGCCCTCTACTTGTTTGGAGGCCACGCTTTGCGTTTTGACGTGGAGACAGACGAGTGGACTGTGCAGGATGAGGAATGTCTGGACAGAAAGTTCTTCTGTGGCTGCACAACAGTCACCGGCCAGATATACCTGGTCAGCGAGAGGAAGATCAACAAAGCATTCCCAAACATGGTGCTGATGGACCCTTATATAGACACTTGCATTGAGGTGGATGATGCCATACCCTGCCCTGTGCCCCTCAGAGGCTGCGTTACCATGAGGATGTTCTTGTGATGGGACTGAAGGAAAGGTTCATCTACTTTATAACAGTATTTGTGGTTAAGTTTAGGGCTGAGCCGAATAGTTCAAAGTCTCATTCATAACTTTGACTTTTGAAATCTAAACAAACATTTGAATGCTGGGCAACTTTTATTTCTTTCAGCATGACTATTAGTCCTGTTTAAACCCAATATTTCTGCACAGTTGTACACAAGGGCGTAGGTTTTGCTTCAACATTTAGGAGGACACCTATGAAACATTGAGTTTTACGATCCTCAGCCAGAAAATTTTGAGCATTAAACACTCACTCCTGCATTCAGCTGATTTTTTATGCACCAATTTGTGCCCTTTATGCATCAATTAATAATGTGAACGTCTTTAACTTTGTCAAAATAAAGGTCCTCTGCTACTTTCGTGTTTTTATTGGGGGAGACAAATGCACCTTCTGAATACTGAGGGGGACATGTCCCTTGCCTTTCAAAAGCAATATTTTCAGTACAGTCAAAGAACTGTTTACGCTCCTGCTTGCTGCACACAAAGGGAGGCATACACCTGTATTAACAGGATGTTGTAGCAGAAATCTAACAACACAATAATTTCATCAAAGAAAGCTGATTTAATACAAGCATGTATAAATCATTTCTTTCATCTTATGAATCAACTTTTTGTTTGAGGGTCTGAAAAAAAGTAACTGTCAGGGTGATGATGTAAAAAAAATCATAAAATATGACAACCGACATTTGAAGCTTCATACATAAACCTCAATAGAACCTTTGAATGTAGAAAATACATTAAGTAATAAATTTACAAATGTTATTTGAAAAAATCTATAAAATCAGCACATAATCAGGAGTAATACAATAAAATGACAGCAGAATTTAATTTAGTAGAAGTTATTTATTAAAACTTTCCAACTGGCCACACAATCAACAAAGTATCCATGTGCATTCATAAAGGAACAGTCAAGTGTTGCTTTCATGGAAACGTGACGTTTCTCCTGGTTTTCTTTCTTTTTTTGTTTTTTAAAAAAAAGAAGAATATTCTAGTGGGAATCATGAGTGTGATATTCAGTGGATCAGCCCTTTTAGTGCTCTACAACGTGATCACTTAAAATCCCACCTTATGTTGTGGGCCGCAGTGCTATTAAGTCCCTGGAACCAATAATTTATGAGTAGTCCTTACTACCTGTGAAAATGCAACAGCTGTTTTTAGTGGTGAACGACCTGCTGTGTATGAGTGTACTCAAGTTAATGAACAATATCTCTGTGCAGCACTGTTGTCAATCATAATGACCCATCTGGAGCCGAGCCTGGAAAGAGTTTACAGACGTGTTGTTTACTGTTTAAACAGATGTAAAATCCAAATGACCTCTGGTTCCTAATAAAGTAGAAGAGCCCAGTCTCATCATATAAAATATGCCATTAACTTTTATAAAAAATCATTCAAGTCAAATCTTTACATTTCATGTGAGCCATAAAGCATTTTGACCTTTGTTGACAACTCTGCTATCTAAAATATCTCACATTTCAGTAATGCCCATCTGTGTGCATGTACTTTTCATGGCTTACCTATTCACTACCAGCCTCACCAACATTTCAAGCAAAACATTAAAACCAGTTGAAGTAAAAGCTGTCCAGTGAAGGTATTCCTACTCTCACACAGCGTAATATCAAGTGTTTGTCACAGAACAGTGTAAAAACAGCAGTCAAGGCACAAAACTAAAGTCCAGTAGAGCAAACCTTAACAAAAAACTCATTGAGAAACCATGCTGCCTGTCACAATGATATTAAAAGTAGAAAAAGAAACAAAATGCACACACACTCACACACATATACAGTTTAAATCAATTTTTCTAAAAGCAGTACAGTTTTTGTAAAGGCATTGTTTTAGCAGACATGGGGAGAGCTTTCTTCTACAGGGACGTGTTCTGCTTTGTGCACCAGGGGGCACCATGTCTCTTCTAAGAAGTGACCTAATGGACAAAATCAAATAATATCGCAGAAAAATATAATTTTATCATCACTAAGGGATTTCTGCAGGAGCCTTTAAGAATCTGCCACATGATTGCAAAAACATAAAAATGACCTGCTGAGTAAATGATTAATACAAAATAGATGTATAAAGTGGTTTATCAACAGATTTACTACAATCAATGTCCTTAATAGCCTATGTACAATCATCCAAAGTGTGTATATGTGGGAGTGAATTAAATTCTAGCTTTAGCTTGCTCCGTTTTAAAACATATTTTACCAAATGTTGGATTAAAACAGTTAGATTTTGTGTAAAAAAAAAATGGAGCAAAGAAAAGATAAATGCATTATGGAACAGTTCAGGTACTTGTATCCTCATATATTTACAAAAAGTTATTATATTACAACAAAAAGAAAACAGCATAAATACAAAACTTGCAAAAACAACATGAATGATTTTTTGTAAAGGAAGTCTCCATGTTTTGCCAAATATATCTTTACAGTATGCCGTAGTGTGGGTGACAGCAACAATGGCATTTCTTCTGAATCTCACAGAGTGTAAAGATTTACAATCATCTGTGCTTCTTCGCCCTTTTTTGTGAAGAAAAGCAGGATGCAGACCTAGCCTGATCTGAAATCATCAGTGGACCGTGCTGGATGGACAACATGTATGTATGTATATGCCAGGAATGAGTTAATCTCCAAATAGGCGGTGGGGGGGAAATAACTTATTTTTCCGTTAAGGATCGGTCGACGCTTGAGGAGGCTGCTCCATTATCTGGCTTTGGGCAGCCGGCTGTTAATATTCCTCTGGTTGGTCAGGTTATTCAGGACACAGTTGTTTGCCAGTGATGCCAGTTTGGAGTTGATGGCGCCTTTTCTTTGCTCCCAGCTGCACTCGTCTCCTTCCTCTTCGGGCTCCTCCTCTTCATCGTCCACCTCACTTTCCTCATCACTACGTTCATCACGCTCCACCTATGAAAAAAAAATAGTTCAATAAAACAATATCTGGTGCCAAAGTGACTTTAATTATTCCCCCCTGCTGGCCACCAATGTTCTTACATGTCGATATTTGGATTTTGGATAAATTTCGGTTGTGCGTTGGGTGACCAGGACGACATTTAATGCTGATGTCAATCTGACGTAGAATACTGACGACAAATGACGTTGAAATTTTGTTTGCTTTAAGGTTGTGTTGTAACCAAAATCAAACATCTTTCAAACATATCATGCCAACATCATCTTGACATAGAAAGAGTAAATTTAATCTGGTGTGTAGAACGAAACTCAACATCTGCAAAACATTGTGAAGTTCTAAAATTGTTAGATTTTAAATCGTCTTTTTTTCATTCCAACCAAATTAAACGTCTGTCCAGCGTAAGAGTCCAATGTTTTCCTGACGTCATATTGATGTCTGGTGGCAGCTGGGCCTTTTCATTTACATTCTTCTTCTCACCTTGCCCATGAAGACAAACTTGTAGACCATGCGCAGGATGAGATAAGCCCAGAAGATGTGCAGGGCTTGCAGCACTAACAGAAGGCTGTTGAAGAAATAATAACCGAAGAAGGGCTGGAAGAATTCTAGAGACACCACCAAGGTTGTGTGGACAATTCTGGAAAAACAAAGACAGCATAAAACAGCCAGTTTTAGTATCCCTCTAGCACAAACTCTTGAAAGGTTCAGAGCATTTCAACTAACAAGCACTGTTTCTGCAACCGGCAAAATTGACTGTTTTGCAGGGACTGTAAACCTGCTGCTCCCAGCTAAGAAACCAGTGATGTCAGGTTAGTGGGAGAGAGAGAACAAGGCAAAGATGCATGAGGAAATACGAGACAACACGACACAGCTGGGTGCTCCAGAACACTGCAGCAGATCCTCGACAGTTCAGCAGTTTAGAATGAGTACACGCTACAGGAACTGCAAAAACAACAACCCAGCGTATGATGCAATACAAAAATCTGTGTGAAAGTTGACTTGTATTATTGCTACGACATAGACGTGCATAAAAACTTTATGACTCACAAATTTAAGGCAATGCATGCCATGAGTTTCTTGGAAATTTCAACATCTGGTAGAAACTGGGGGGAAAAAAACATGAAACTTGTTTTACCTGCCAGGAAACACCACCAGCCTCGTCACCAGGAAGACCAAAGAGAAGACAACAAACAGCGAGTCGCACGTCCTCGTCCAGCCAGCGTAGTGAAACATCTTGGCAGACTTTCAGAGGACAAATGCATGTTAGTTACCCAAACCAAAACAGCCACCTTACATCTATGACTAATCTCTAAATACAATCAATTTGATGATTCTCTGATGCTGAGTGACTTACTGTTGGGGGCCAAAAAACATTCAGTAATTTAGACTTCTGTAAGGTAGTCTCCTGAACCGCTTATTCCCTGACCTTATTTTCTTAATTTGTGTGTGTTGTAACAGAGGAAATATCTCTGCCATTTATTCAAAGGAAAAAAAGGGTGGGAGGAAACAATTTTCTAAATGTAAAACAAGAAAAAAATACTCCAAAATGAAAACTGAAACTGAAATGATTGAATGAATGAATTTAAAATGATTTCCCAATTAAAATTTCTTCAGTGTTCACTGTTCAGTTTTTTTTTTTTTTGTTTTTTTTTACCAGGAGCCAAATGATTCGTAGGGGTCAGAAAAGGTGATTAAAACCAGTAGAAACACTGAATAAAGAAGTTTCATGTTACAAATAAGTAATGTGTATTCATCTATTTTCTCTGGTAAGGTAAGATCCAGCTGTTTACAACGGTTTTACTGGGAGCTGAATTATCCGCAGAAGTCTCTTCCTCTCCAAAAATAACAAACCCATCGTTCAAAACAAGTAAAAACTGAATAAAGTCATTCACTGTAAAAAAAATTGTTTTTTTCTAATGCTGTTTGGCTCATCACAGAGGGGCTGCTAACTATGGTAGCTGATACGAAACTGTAGAAACATGACGGTGCTACATGGTGGACTCTGTGGATGAGGACCTGCTCCCTATGCAGATAAAAACGGCTCATTCTAAGGTAAAGAAAACATGACAACAATTCTTGTTTTCCCGTGATTATACATGAAAGAAAAAACACTAAAATATCCCACTAAATCCTACACACTGGACCTTTAAATCTAACCCCACCGTATCAAACGACTGGCAGGACAAGGATGAATGCATTCAGGGAATTAAGTTCCCTACAGACTTTCACAGGTCAAAATGTGATTAGTAATCTAAAATAATTATAAAAAAGTTCAAATTAAAGTAGCTCCCCTACTCAGAATCCCATGTCTTGCTATGCAGAGGTTACTGTCTGAATATGACACCCACATCATCCTTTTATGACTTTTATCAGAAGCCAGACGACACCCAGTCAAACCTGGGGTCACGTGACCAGCTCCACATATTCCCGCTGCTCTGAGATAACGTGATAGTTTTCAGATGCTGACAGTCAAATCTAACACGCAGGAAAATCAGCCTCATAAAACAAAGGACAATGGATCTTTTGTTTCCCTGATGGACTTGCAAAACTTTAACAGCCACAAAGGGTGTAATTATTTTTACCATAGACCATAATGCTTTTCTGTGTATAGCTCGGTTTATACCGGACGCAGACTTATCATGTGTTAGGGTGTAAGGAAAGCTTCTGCAATAAATACACAATGGCTGTATTCAAGTCAAGCTCTCTGTGACCTTTGTTCATTTCAAAGCACATGATGACTAAAGAAAATGTATTCAACGTATTTCCTCCTTCTCTCTCTTCCTCCAATTTAAAGTACACAATTGATGGAGTGAGTCAGCTCATGTGTGGTGTTTCACCTCGAGAAGGAAGTCAGAAGAGTCGTGCACTAGCATCACCAGTGTGCCAACCCTCACATAGTTGGCACAGTAGGAGAAACCGATGAGGAATATGGTGGCGATGTGATGAATAACTTGCTCCTTGAAGTCCTGGAATGCGCACAGAGACCACACAGTATAAGGAAGATGTATAGTGGCAAAAATAAGACTTCAGCAGCTCTGCGTCTGCGGTCTTGTTCATCAGTTGTGTCCAAGTTTTGGAAAGGCAGATTCAAATGTTGTCTGCAGTGATTTGTTGTTATGTTAGAAGCTCTGGTGTCTTTGATCAACAGACTGGAGCCTCTGATGAATCACACAAAACCACCTGAATTTTTTTTCTCACTGAATTTAGGGAATTTCCCAAGAAAGCTTAGTAGCAGCACACATTTAAATGGTTTCTTTAAAAGACAGAAACATGAAAAAAAGAAGAATTAGACTGGTTATTTACTGTAAATCTCTGCATACAAAGCAACTTAGATGTACAGCAAATTCTGATTAATTAAGAGCACATTTAAAGGAACACTGTGCAAGGTTGAGGGGGATTTAGTGACATCTAGTGGTGAGGACTGGACATTGCGACTAGCTATAACTTCTCCTGGTTCAAAATCCTACAGTATTTATTGTTCAGGAGGTGTTTATCAGGAGCCAAATTATCAGCAGAGGTCTCATCCTCTCTGAAAGAAATAAGACTCAGAGATTTAAACAGATAAAAATACTGAATAAAGCAGTTTCACGTTACAAATCAGTGTTTCTCTGTCACTGTTCGGCATGCCAGAGATAGGTCGTCACCGTAACGTGCGCTCACATTTTTTCTCTGACAACTTCAAATCCATACGTTCAGAAGGTTTTTAATAGGAGCTGAATTATCTGAGGTCCCTTCTTAAAAAAAAATTGCATCTGATGATTTATGTTGCAGCGGGGCTGCTAACTGCAGTAACGAAAATGCAAAAGGCATTATCTAAAGCCATTTTTTGGTTTGTCCGTTATTGTACAAGCATGGAGGTGCAACAAGGTGATTTCCATGAATGAGGGCCATTCTCTGTGTAGATATAAATGGCTCAAGCTAATGCCACAAAAACAAACCAATTCTTGTTTTCAACTAAAGACTAACTAAGGATAACATTATTTTGCTTTTCTATACGTTTACATATTATGTTATATTCCATTTCTGTCAACATATCCCCCTAAATCCTACACACTGGACCTTTAAAAGTTTATTAAATTGAATTCCTTTGGATAGGTCTCGGGTAAATCAATTTCTTCTTCTTCTTCTATATATTCTCCTGTTTCAGTGAATTTTACAGTATGTGCTGATCTCCTGCTAAAGACTTAAAAACACTGCAAGACTCAGCACTCAGCAGTTTTAAAATGAGACGCAAACACAAAGTCCACAAAGTTATGATGTAATAGGAGATAATCTAGTGCATAATCCTTATTAAGTGAAATCCCGCAAGAGAAAAACAACATTTGGATTACAGTGAGCAAAAAAACACAACAAGTGTTTGAGTGATGGCATTTAGCTTTTTGGTGTTGACCATCTGACTAAAATCTCAGGCACAAAATGAGAGGAAATGCAGAGGAAACCATGTGAAAACCAAAAGGGTGTTGCTCTGGGGTTTTTTGTTAATGTGTGCGGGAAGAAGGTAGGGTGGGGATATCCGTGAAAATCAAGCTCACACTCACTTTCCGCTTGACGTCCACAGAGACGCACAGAAGCAGCGACAAATAGAAGCCCATTTCCAAGATGTAATACCAGTAATGAGCCTCGGCCACGGGCTAAAGAATGAGAGGAAGAGAGAAACAATAAGTCAAAATTTGCCTTCAACGGTATGTGGCTGCAACAGAAGCATTTCCATCATCATGCTTATCTGCATAGTCTCAGGAACACATGCATGTCGTGGCATTTAAAGCAAAACATTATAAACATATTTTGCAAAAATCTGCCAGTTTTGCAAAAATGTATGCTATTCAACTACATGTTCAAAAGGTTAAAAGTGCAGAATGAAGTGATACTGCAGAGGGACTGTGGGCCCGACAGTCACTCTGAAAGAGAGAAAGATCTTAAGGTTTGGAGGCTACGGGACCCCCCAAAGGCACCATTTATCCTAAAACTACCAAGAATTCCACACTGAGCATGAGCAGCTTCTTCCTGTATGGTCGATTAGTGCAAAAAAGTATAGTGATAAAGTCCAGCAGTGTGTTTCCAAAGCTCTTAACCCTTCAACGCTTTTTTGTGCCGCATTCAGACACCTTTCACCAGCATTTAAACCTCTAAAACCCAGAATATTGGTTTGATTTCTTTAGAAAACACAGGAAAAAACATAATGCAACTTGGCAAGAAATGTTCCACAACATGCAAAATAATAAGTATAGGGTGACAAGGAAATTTTTTTTAAAGAAATCAAGCCGATTTGCTCAGGTTTCACAGGGCTTATGGTCACATCATACCTCTCTCACATTCCCATAAAGGACAAACTGTATAATAAAAAACCTGCTTTTAAAAAGAGGAAGCACTTTTATTGAAAGAAAGGCTTGGTGATCTTAAATCAAAACACCTCAAGCATTCAAAGACTGCAGCAACACAATAGTAGGAAGTTGACCGAGACATTTAACCCCAAAAAGCACATCCTTTCTCTCTGTAAGAGGCCTCAGAAAAGGAAAAAGGTCAGCAGAAGTGTTGCCTGCAGGAGCTGTAATCAGTCAAACTGCAGATACAGAGAGCTTTGCATTTTTTCACGTGTTTTCTGTTCGAGGCCATGACCCCAAAAGGGAAAGGCTGGCTTCCCTGGAAGAATGCCGACCTGCAGGCATACCTAACTGTCACCAACACTGCCGGGATATGAGCTTTTCAAAGCCAAGGTAAAAAAAACCATTAGGCCAACTGTAAAGGAAATGGGGGAATAGAGATGAAAACTAATGGGTGGAAAGTACTGAACAAACTGCACAATAAATCCAGAGCTTTCTGTGGATGAATCCTTCAACACTGTACTCGCACATCGTTTTGCTGTATGTGGTGCTAAGCAAACTCAGCTCAATTTGTTTAGTTTTTAACTAAAAAGTGCCACCTAAAAAAAACCCCAATATTAGTTTCAGTGTATTTAGAGTATTTTCACAGCTTTCCAACGAGGAACTGAAGCCATTATCAAAACCACCAGACTCCATTGACAAAAACAGTAATTTTACTTCCCAGAACATGGGAGTTGCTGGTCTAATGCTGCCTTTATTGGCTAAAGGGGTGAAAACATTCATCAATTGCCACTTGTCTACTGGGAAGTGACTGTTGTTACACAACGTCAAGGAGATTTAGTCTTCAGATCTTTTCAAATTTGACAACATAAACACTTGATATGGAGCCTTGTATTTCCTGCTGGAATGTTTGTTAATGCATTAGCTGACAAGAGCTCAGCAGGGATCAAAGCCGTTGCCCTACAAAACAGTAGTGAAGCCGTCATAAATTGTCAGGAAATAGAGAGCATTGCAAAGACACAGTCCAACAGTCCAAGGCCAAAGATATTCAACTTAAAATCACATGAAATGGAAAAAAGAAGCAAAATGTCACACTTGTGTTTGGCATTTTTACTTGATCAATTAATCCATTATAAAAACTGTTGATCTAACCATATTCTGTTGTATGCAAACTTAATGCTATCAAGTGTTTGAAATAACTGAAACTTTTACTGTCAATCCTAAAATTAAAGAAAAACACACACTTATCCTGATTCAGGAGGCTAGGTCATTTCTTCAAATGTTGCCTGACAATTTTTGACAGTTTAAAGCAACACCAAACATCAAAACTTCCATTTCAAACCACATTATTTCAAGCTCACCTGTTTGGGAAAACCCCTCCAACACTCTCTGTGATCCCAGAACCACGGAGTCTGCAAGACCAAACAAGCATCAGCACAGTGCTCACATGGTACAAACTGCAGCCTGAATATTAACACATGCCTTGTAAGCAGAGAAACACACCATGACACCACAGTGAGTTATGAAATGTGTTTATAACTGCTCACATTACACTGCTCTATTATTGCTCACATCCAATAAAAATGTCCTATTGCTGTTTCTACACATTGTGTGAATAAATGTTATCAGTGAGGGAGAAATAAAAGCGACTATCAGACTTACATTAATTAAAGAGGCGAGCCCTGCAGTGAATGATACGAGGTAGAAGACAAAACGCCAGCTGCGGAGACAAAAATAAACGCCATCATTTGTTAAAGCCTGCAGCATGAATTGAATCAGTTAGTTTTATCAGGAAAAAATTGAAGAAATGTCAAGGAGGCATGTTGTGCAGCAGTAATGTATCTGCATAAATATGAAAGGTTTCATTCCAACGTGCTGATTATTACTGATGTTATCCCTGTAGGAAGAAGTATTGGTCTTGAAAAGACGAGACAATTGAGTGAATTCTTTCCTGTAAAGGAAGAGATCACTCTATTTGCCATTTTACACTGGAATATGAGAGTTTCTTTATAATTTGCTAAAGAAATCAAATTGAAAATATGAAAAAGAGTGTGTGTTTAAAAAAATAAGACTCACGAGGCCTCACAGCATTTTTTGGTGTTGCTGGGTCGGTCCTGGTTCCTTCTGTGTCTGAACCAGGTCTGGATCTTTCTCTGGGAGAGTCCACACTGCTTCACCAAGCTCACCACCTCACTCTGAATACACAAACACATATAATATATACATATTTATACATACACTATAGGTGCACATTTGCAGAATTAGACTGCATTTTTTAAATTTATTTTGTAATTTTTTAACAATACTGAGGATGCAAAGTTTTCCTGACTGTGTTGTGCAACTGCATCTTAGTGTGCAAATACATTTCACACTACTTTGTTTTAAAAAAATGCCTGCCATTGGCCCAGGGTTGGAGAATAATTTTTTTGTCCACCTGCAACTGTGGCTGGTGGATGCCAAAATCTACCAACCACTCAGTTGATTACCATTATTTTTGTGGCTGGTGAGTTTAGCAAATCAAGCAGCAAATTGCATATTTTACCAGCATTTGGCTGGTTTCTGGTGCTAATTGTTAATCCTGCACTGAGCGCCTATTTCAGAAAGAATTCTCCTTCCTTTTGCTATCTGTTTGTTACAAAATCCTCTGAAACTTCAGTACATTAAACATAGTCTCGCATAGACAGACCTATCTCCCTACATTGTTTAAGCGCTGTGCATGAAACAACAACAACAACCACTTTTTGAATGGGTATGTGCTTATTTCTTTTGCAGGAATTTAGCCATTTTATTGCCAGGGCTCTCCTTCCCACATGCAAATGGTCCACCAAAACAAGTTCCCTCCTGGCATTATTTTGCAAGGGCATTGTTGCTGCATCCTGGGCTAGGCGCTGCCCAAGAAAACTGTGATTGGTTTAAGAAATACAAACAACCTTAGAGCGGAATTATGACGGGCTCAGCCAGACCGTTCTCAAGCGCTGGCACAGCGCTAACTAAAACAAAGTGTAAACATAGGTCTGGTAAGACGAGACTAACTGTGTCATGTGTCTGTGGCCCAGTATTTACATGACACAACAACAAATGCAACAGTGAGGTGCTGCTGCAGCTGCGGCTGCAGGTGCGAAGCATATGGAAATATATGATTTGCAAAAAAGTCAGTACACACGTGCATACATGCACAAGAACATACACACTAATAGAGCGACGCATTTGCATACAATATGTCAAGTCATATCTTGCAGGTCCACAGCAGAGCGTGAACGTCAGTGTCGCAATGCCAAATAAAACCAGAAGGAGGGTGGAGGAGTTCCATGTGAACCGAAACTTCACTATAACTTGTCTGCACCTGTTCACTGATTAAGGGAAAATAGAAACTTCTCTGCATAGTGGGACAATTTCTATGCAGTGGCTAACTAAGGCAATGTGGCAATAAAAGGGGATTTTGTTAAGTGAGGAGTACTGACAGCATGCTAATGCTTGGGGTGTTTGAATGAAGTAACATTTTGCCAAATTGTTGAGTGGACACACCTCAAACAAAAAATTTACTATTTCCTGTCTCTTGACTAATTAGCGTACCTTCACTTTGCCTTTGTGTCACTCTTGTGAATCAGGTGAACCTTCCTTGGAACAGCCCAAGAGACAGTTCCTTGTTCTGAAATAGCCACGAACTCAGCCAAATAAAATTGCGAAACAACAAATGCTCTTTTGCAAAGATGCAACCAGACTAAGCACACACTAACAGCAATATTAAACTGCGCTACTACTACTCATGCATTTTCATGTCTGTCTTTTTACTCTATGCGTTTTGATTCACAAATTTGTGCAAAACTCTTCAATCACTTCCGTTGACTGTTTTTGACTTTTACAAAATCACTAAGCAACGTGAGAGTAAGAAATCTCATCAAGCTGTGCATCTACCCTGAAGGGTTGTACAGTATATCTGTGGAGACATGCACTAGTTTCCCATGAAGAACTAAAGTGCTTTTTCAGACTGTATTTCCTCCCACTTCAACCAGGGGTGTAGGTTTGGTTTCAGTTGTGTGGAGGACAAAATGACATCAAGGATCAAGGAATGCTTAACTCATATTAATCTAGTAAATAATCCCCAAAAATACAATGCTGCAAAAACTACTAATTATCAAAAATATTTGTGCAAAAAAACTACAGAATGAAAGAAATACATCACCCCCAAAATGACATTTGTATATGAACTACTCACTGCACACGACCTTAAATTAGTGAAGGAAACTATTTTTTTCGTATGCCTCAACAGTATACAGAAAATACAAAAAGTAACTATACTATAACTATATAAAAACTCTAACACAACAAGAGCAGTATAATCCCATTCTCGTTTTCCAGTCACACGCTTAGTACTTCCTAAACACATGCATTTTTGCAAAAACATTGCAATTTTAAGCATTTGAACTCTGCTCAAACAGATCTTATATGTATGTTCAGGCACACTCACGTAAGCTGAAATGTTTTATGTACTAAAATGCAAACACATGCAGTTTCCAGGGACGTTACTCATCCATGCATGAGACTACTTT
Source organism: Plectropomus leopardus (assembly GCF_026936395.1). Classification (NCBI taxonomy): domain Eukaryota; kingdom Metazoa; phylum Chordata; class Actinopteri; order Perciformes; family Serranidae; genus Plectropomus; species Plectropomus leopardus. The sequence goes on along the minus strand of NC_142180.1, from coordinate 22,289,845 downwards.
TATTGACGTTTTAAATCGTAATGTTTTTGCAAAAATTCATGTGTTTGGGAAGTACTCAGCATACAACTGTATAAGAGTTGTGTGAGTTTGTTCCCTGAGTACTTTGATTCATAAAGAATGGTGACCTTGTAAGATTTGCTGCTTTACCGTGGAGACATGCGTGTTAAAAAAGTTTCCTTGACTAATTTAAGGTAACATTAGGTAAGTAATTAATAAACAAATTTTGCAAGTGTTCCTTTAAGTTATAAATATAATAAGAGGCACATAATTATTATTGCTCTGTACGCTTACAAATGGTTTCAATAACTTTTAAAATTTTAATCTTATATTCGTTTTTTAGGAGGACTTTATCATATATGTCCAGGGACTACGGACAAAAAATATATTCTTTTACCTAACTCAGTTTCTGTTGAGAAAATCAATACATAAATTAGCACAATCACTAACAAATACTATTGCACTGCTGTATATTTGATTTATGTTGAGTTCAAGTGCTTTTTTTTTGGAAAATATTAATTGTAGATTAAAATAGGATTAAATGTTTTGTTTTATTTTTCTTGAAAAACACACTGAGCAGGTGGCAGCACTTTTTTCATCATTAAGTAAATGTCTGCAGATCCTCTTTTCAACAATGTTCAGCAGCCTACGTACACGAGGCACGAGAGTGAAACTCGTTGATGCTTTTAAAGCTTATTGCTTCCAATGCCGGGTAATAACTGAAGGCTCCCCAGAACATTATTTATTAATTCAGCATAAGAGGACACTGGTAAGAGAGTTTAGTGAGTAAACCAAACTGAAGATGTAAAAATGGGGGGAACTAAAAATAGGATTTTACAATTACTGGTTAGAGATTTTTTTGTGAAGGCATGACTGGAATACGAACTTGCGATGGTTGCCGACTGTTCTGTTTGTAGAAGATCTCCAGCTTTGGGATGGAGGCAGCTCGGATCCGAATCCGGTCCTTCACACCTAAATGTTTGCTTAATGGGACACCAATGAGCCTGAGAGGACAGAGAACAGGAGAGAGAAATGTTTTATTTTTTTTCAAATCGACCTCATTCTTTATAGTACCACACAATTTATAATAATTCTGGAGAGATTAATGTGAGATTATATCAACAGCTGCCCAATGTAACTCTAATACTGTACAGACTAATGGCAACAAGATCGCTCATTATGCTGCTCCTGACAGCCTGCAGAGCCGCTCCCAGGGGCGTGTAGTGACATTTGGCCAGGCAGCCTTTGTCATTAGCTGATATGGCATCAAGAGACACTTGATCTGTGTGTGTGTGTGTGTGTGTGTGTGTGTGTGTGTGTGTGTGTGTGTGTGTGTGTGTGTGCACACGCGTTACAGACAGATGGAGACAGAGTGACAGAGAGTGGACAGTGCATGTATAAGCACCAGAGAGATGTTTTGGTAAGTGTGTGTGTGTGTGTGTGTGTGTGTGTGCATGTGCATAATCACGTGTGTAACTCTATCTCAAAGATAATCATCCCGAAGTGGGCAGGGAGAAGAGATCAGAGAGAATGAGAAGGTCAGGAGAGCTTTACACAGAGACAAACAGTGTCTCTGGTTACTGGAATCCTCAACACACACACACACACACACACACACACACACACACACACACACACACACACACACACACACACACACACACACACAAAAACACCAAAACACACCACACAGGAAACAGATGCGGCCTGGGACGATCAAATGAACACACACCTTTTCAGCTTCCAGCTGACTTACAGCTCCTCAGAAATAAACAGCCATAACAATTAACATGCAGTTCAACTACAATGTACACACATGCCAACCACTAACACACACACACACAGGTGCGTGCCGGTACTCAACATATGCTATATGACTATTCACTGACCCCCTCCTCTGCCACTAATACATCTAAAGTTACTACTCTGCTAATAAATACCTGATGAAGGTACAAATGAGGCTTTAAGCCAAACAATGGCGCTAATCTTACACAGCTCATGCCAAGCGAGCTCATGCAGTTTCTCAACTTCAGGACAGATAATACAGCAGCTGATAAGGAAAAGCATGCAAGCACAAGTCAACTATCTGTTCATCCGTCACATGTCCCCGTCATTCTCAATTCCTGCCCTGCTACCAGCAAAACTAGTTAAGCGTACAGGTGAGTTACTTTTTAGAGCATCAACTTACAGTCACACTCTCCTCACTTTGCATGATATCTCATTTTCATGCTGCTGCATTTTTTTATTTGTTTGTCCTAATTCAGTACAGTTTCACCAGATTCTGTTGGGTAACGTTTGGATTGTTGATAGATGGTAGCTTCCTAAAGGCTGACCTCATGAAATGTCTTGTTTTCCAGCACCAAATATTATCTTATTTATCAGAATGCAAGAAAAGCCAGAAAGGCAGCAAATTCCTTCATTTAAAAGCCTCAAAGTATCACATTTTTGGCACTTTTGCTTGAGCAATAGAACAAAATAGTTGCAGATTCGTTTTCTGTCAATCATCTATTCATCTGACTCTAATATGGCCTTAAATGCTGTTAAATGTGTGTAAAAGGTTAGTGATATCGAGTGGTGAGGCTGCAGAACTGATACATGTACCAAATGTGTAGGAGAACTACGGTGGCTGGGACAAAAGCACAAGTGTTTCTATCTAGAGCCGGTGATTTGTTTGTCCATTCTGGGGTACCGTAGAAACAACATGGCAGTCTCCGTGGCAGAGGTGGTGATTATAAACTAATGAAAACATAGTTCTGAAAATGATATACAATTTCTGCCAGTAGATGCCCCTGAATCCTACACACTGGACCTTTAGATGGTGTCACATGGTACAAAACGTGACAAAAATCCACTTCACAATGCTCAAATATTCAAAAAACTTTTTTCCAAGTATTGTCATGATCTCACACTGAAGATAAGATTCACAGAGGTTATGTGACATTTTCTAAGAAGTCTCTAGCTGCTTGCAGTAATAAGCACCACTGGGAATTTACATTTAAGTTTTCCCAACTGTCTTCTTTCCTTGTGAACAGCCAGCGATGCATATGTTGTTAGATGGATGCAGAGAAGCTGTTTTAGCGATTGTTGTGAATCAGCACCACATTAGTGGCCATTCAGCATCAGAAAATTGATTTAACTCAGGAGCTCTAGTTTGCTCTACATCAGCTTAAAAAACCACCACCATTGTTGCCATGCCACAGTTACTCTCTTACTTTCCATTAATGTGCACATCACATTTTATAAGGCCGAGCCCGGTCCCTCTGGGAGGAGAGAGGGCTTTCACAGTCAGCAGCTAAAAACTGTCCACTCATGATGCCTGCCTCTCACTGCATGTCTGATCTTTACCCTCCATCTACTGGGAGGGCCAATAAAAGGTATAGGAGCAATTATCCTGACCTACATGGGCAGCTTAGCAGGCAGAAAACCAGTCAACCAGCCAGCATGACCAGTGGCAATAGGCAGTAAGGCACACACAAAGTATTTAACCTTTGCTTTCAGCTGGCAACAGACTCAGAGAAGTTCCCATCAAGCCTGTTTCTTTGATACTGTTTCCTTAACACATTTAATCATTGTTTAAGATCACAAATATCCACCACAAAACTTACTGCTCCAACTACCAGTCAAGCACAGCAGACATCAAAGTTAACAAAAACGATAAAGCAAATCTCACATCTGTGATTTCATGGTCCCGCTGTGACGGACGCAGGTGTGTCTCACCTCTCAAAGACATATCTGAGGGCTATAAAGGCGAAGGCCAGTGGCAAGGTGTAGATGAGATCCCTGGGTAGAGGATAGCAGCCCTCGTTCTCCGTTACCTCGATGTCCTTCCAGTGCATGCCAGGGGGAAGCCAGTACTCCTCCTGCCACAGCCACTCATTTAGCAGCGCCTCCATCCTGAGGAGAGGAGAACAGTGGTTCATGTGAGTGTTTGTCAGACAAGAGCAGACCTGACCTGTTAAAACATTGATGCCTTATTCATATTTATGCCAAACAGCAGCGTAGACCCTCAAGATTAGACCTTGAAGAGGGAGCATGTTCACATTGATCTGAATGGAATGTCTTTTTTCTGATGTCTTGATCTTTATTGATTAATGGTTGGCTTCAAAAAAAAAAAAAAAAATCTGAAAATTGGTGGAAATGCATTTAAATTTTCCTAGAGCCCAAGGGGGCGTCTTTGCCTCTTTGAAATCTGGTGCAACATAATTTTTTTTTTTCTTTTCGAAAACATGGTGGAAAAGGCAATGATCAAATTGGTAAGAGAGAAATGTTCCACAAATTCCAAGAAAGTATTAGTTTTGGAAAATGGTTTTTCAAAAAAAAGAGAAAAAAGGGAGGGAAAAATGTCTAGGAAAAAAAATAGGGAAAACTTTATTTATAATTTTCATAATAACATTTAAAATTATGTAATAGTTAATATACTTAAAGCACCTTTTCCAGGTAATTTCCTCGTTGTTGTTTTTTTTTCTTTCTTTTTTGTTTTTATTTTATTTTATTTTTTTAACCAATTTTCAATTTTCATGTACTTTTGTAGTTTTATGCTAACTTGGGGATCATTTCTCCTTTAGCTGCCCATTGCCTTCTTCAAATTTTTTTAAAGAAATCAAGCCAGTTTGCTCAAGTTTCAAAATGTTAAATTCTTCATTGCATTTGACCAGCAGTCTTAAACTCAAACATATTAACATTAATTTACATTCACAGAATTATGGCTAAGAAAACAGCAAAATATTACATTTGAGAAGTTAAAGCAGAGAACATTTGGTGTTTTTGCTTTAAAAATTAACACTAGACCATACAATTATCAATAAGTTGCATATTCATTTTCTGTTACTTGATTATTTGATTAATTGACTTATTGTACATGCTCTACACCACACAAATTCGGAAATAACAACAAACAACAGTAGCTTACATTACAACACAGTAGGCCTTCATAACATCATATCCACCAGCCAAAAACAAAAACAACACACCTGTGGGCCTTGATCGAAACAAAAGTCTTTGCATGCGTCCTCATCAAACAACACAACGCAGCCTTGATGCATGAATGGCTTCACGTAGCTACCCAGAAACGCACGCGCGCCAGACCCCCCCACAACAACGCACACACACACACACACACACGAAGACGACTGTGCGAAGCTGATCGATCTGAGGTTAAAAGCTGCTTCCTATAAGCGCCGCACTGACTGGCATATTGATTATAGCGGTTCAGTATGATAGCGCACGTTTAAGCCGACATGCTGCCTGCTGGCAACACAAACCAAAACACCTTGCGTGAGGCGCAGTTAGAAACACTCACACACGCACCCCTTCTTCACAGAGGCACACAAACCTGGTTTCAAACTAATAACGCGTCACATATTAAGTAATAATTGTCGGTAATAACCAATGAATCTGGCAGCCCGATGAGCTGATCGCTTCTCACATCCCGCTACAGCCGAGCAGCCTCGAGCTCAACAGCTTCCCTATTTAATCAAATGTGTCTCTGTCATACGCCACAAACACCGTTAAAACGCTATAACAGAACAGAAATGCGACATTGCGGTTACCTGTTTGGGCTCCGGTGATGGAGATGGAAGCGCACAGCAGCAAATGGGTGAGGAGGAGCGTGTTTGACGCAACCTGCTCCTGCTGAGGGCGGGGAGAGGCACGCGCTGTCATCATCGCCATCTCATTGGGTTTTGTGCCACCCTGCGTGAGATAAACGTATGGTAGTCAGACAAAAAAGTCAAAACTGATAGAGTAAACCACACATTGCATCACAGCATAATGATGTCACTGACTGTCAAAAGACGTAGTTATGAAAAGGAAATCAAAAATGTGACAATGTCTTATCATTTGGCTGTAAACAAAAAGTAAATCAGTTTGTGTCATATTCAGACTCACAGTTTCCTGCACGAGATTTTTTGTTTTAGTGCAGCTTCCATAATTGATATCCGCAAACAAGAGTACATTTTCTTTCTTTTCTTTTTTTTTTCATGTTTCATAAACATTTCAGCAACAAGCAACTTAGGGGTAAAAATGAGCAAAAACAAACAAGTACAAAAAATACATTTAAAAATAACAAAACAAATTGTAAAAAGTACATAAAATATACCTGAGAAGCAACAAAAACTAAATGAAAAAAAATAATAAATAAATAAAACTAAAAAAGTAAAAACAAAAACAGACAAATAAACAAAATGAATAAACAAAAATGTGCTTTATAATAATAATAATAATAATAATAATAATAATAATAATAATAATAATAATAATAATAATAATAATAATGACACACAAGCAAAGTCACATTGATCCAGGTGTCAAAGGGACTATTGGAGCTACACATTATATAAATATTAATCTTTTATTATGAATATTTGGCTGTCAGTAATGAGCCTTGGAAATTTCTGGAGGAAATCGCAGGAGCCTGAATAATGCCCTATTTTCCTCTTGTTCTACTTCCTAAGGTGAGTACAGGGAAATAAGCTGAGACATCAGTGTGGCAAGAAAAAGGAGGCAGTGCTTTCATCAATGATTTCTTTGTAAAAGACCAATTTGTCATTCTTCAAAGTGTCTTGACTGTAGCGCACAAAAGAGGTTACACAACACCTAACAACAGAGCGGATTGAGGGAGATCACACAATAGTGTCAGGGTTTTGCAGAACTAGTATACACACAACAGAGAAGAACATAATGGGAAGTAATTAGGGGCAACTATATATTCTGTTAGAGCTTATTTTAGCTGCAGGCATGTCATACACTTACTAAGTTTTTCTGACAATAGGTGATAATACTGATAGTATTCACCAGAACATGTAACTTTTAACAGCCATGTTTGTCATCACCAGCTCATTTAATTGTACTCTTGTGTACTCTTGTGCCCTTAGGATACATTGGTATACAAAAAAACGTTACCGTTTTTTATGAGGAAGCATCATGTTTTCACTGTGCTGGGTGGATTTAGGAAGTCTCCCCATGGGGACATTTCCTGACTCTGATATCAGTTGTCAATCAACAGTCACGTTAACAAATCTGATAAGATTTAGAGCCGTGCCCACATGACGCTGCTTTTCATACCAATCATGCTCTAACAGTACATACAGGGAAGAGAAAATCCCAACCACCAGTTGTTTATGTAGAAACACTCATGTGATGGACATCAGGATCCAAATGTGTCGCATTTTAATCTGAAAATGGCCAATTCAGAGATTAAAGTTGTAGTTCATAACTTTTATAAAAAATATATGTTTTTGTCATATTTGCTGCAACTGTCACTTCAGTCACACAGTATGGAATTTGACAGATAAGCTGTGCAAAAAAAATCATGTTCCTGCGCCTCCTCGTAGTGACTCTAATGGCGGTTTGAAGAATCCGGCACACTTACGGAAACAACCAATCAGAACTGAGGAGTCTCTAATACTGCCGATCATGTCAATCACAGCTTGTGTGCAGATAAACTGTCAAACTAATCAAACATGAATCAATATTTTATTACTGTGTTGCCTATTTCTCAACTTAAATGTTTTAGTGTACTCTTTAGCTGTAAAATGAGAATGCTTGTGACCCTGACTTTGAAAAACGTCAGGCCAAAACAAAGCACCACCCACTGACCAACAGAAACTCAACTTAACAACTAATGAACTAAACAGGTTGACTGTTTCCAACATGGTGGCTGGATCACAAACGTTCTCATTTTACAGCTATACAGTACACTTAAATATGTTCCTAAAAACATTTGAGATGGGAAATGGGTAATGCAGTCACAGATTCCTGATTCATATTTGATCAGCACTGCCTAGTTTGACTGTTTGACCGCAGTGTATGAGCAGTGGTTGACATGATTGCGTCAAAGACTCCTCGGCTCTGATTGGTTGTTGTTCGTCAGCTGTGGTAGATTCTAGCAAATGCCATCAGAAGGTGTACCAGAAGGAAAGAGGAACATGACTTTTTTTTTCACCGACTCTATGTTTCATGTACTACTGTGTGGATATAGGGACAATTTCAGATAACATGACAAAACGTATTTGATATTATTATTATTATTATTATTATTATTATTATTTAAAGATTTCTAATGTGGGGGGAGGGGCAAAGGGCTGCACGTTGGCGTCAAACCTGTAGCTGCTGCAGCAAGGCCATAGCCTTTGTACATGGGGCACCTGCTCTACCAGGTGAGCTGCTGGGCAACCCACAAAAGTTATCTTAATAAATGTTACACACTTTAGCTTTAAGAAACCACCATTTACAGGTTAAGTCCTGGATTGATGTTGTCATAATGGTAACCATTTACCAGAGGGTGTGTATAGGTGTACATGCAGTTATAAAGAAGTTATTGCTCTTTGTCACATAATCTTTAACCTCTTCCAGTAACAAAGCCAGGAAGTAGAAGGTGTTATTTCAGGTATTTCCCCTCTTCAATGACTGACAGTTTCATCCCTGCCCAATTTGCCACTCTATCGAAAGCCTTGAGGGCAAAGCCTAAAGGTACATTGAATGCAGGATATTCACTTAAATCCCAGATCTGTGAGTACTGGCAAATTCCTAACACCACGACTTCCCGAGTTGTTCACTTTGTAGATGCCAGGTGGTAAATTTAATGTTCCGTGTAGGGCAATCTTACAAAGCAGACATCTCCAACTGTGCTCACAGGGTTACAATGTGCTATTTCATTTATAGCAAAAGAATTAAGAAGACTCTCTCTCTCTATCTCTCTCTGTGCATGCTCTAAACCAACACGTTTCTTGTTTCATGTTGTATGTTGCATGTGGACCTGAGCGACCTGAGAGTTGAGTGTGACTCAGACAAAACATGTGACGGATGAGGAAGCTCTGATGGAGAGATGAAGAGATTTTTCAACGGCTGTGGAATTCTTGAGATACATGTGACAGGTCTTGCAAAAGGTCACACACATATTACAACTTTTCAGGGACTGGTGAAAGTAAACTGAATACATACAAATACACACCATCTTCAGAGTCTTGATCATAAGTGTTACAATTAACTTGCATTGTGAGGCCTTCGCGTAGCAGAGTTGCACTGCAGATACCCTGTTAACACTTGACGTGTGTGTTGATAACATCTCTTCAGTGACAGCCGGGACACGACCCACAAACTGGGTGTGTTCTGTTATCGCTGCATGCTTGTTGTGTTGACCAGCTGTCGTATTTTTTACATGCCAGAGCTAATGTTTTTAATGCTTTCATACCTGTAAGATAACCCGTGTCGTTGATGCACACGAGCACACCTTACAGCACTAAGGTGAACTGGTTACATTAATGTGTATGTACATTTCACATACGGTTGTGCACACCTATAAAAATGCACACTCCCAGTTTTATTTTTTGTCATGAATCCAGCATTAAATTAATTTAATCAGCAAATCTATGATATGTAATTATGTTGTTTAAAATAGAGGTGGAATTTAGGCTGTCTGCACTAACAGCAGGTTACCTCCCTGAGTGAAACGGGCTGGTACACACACACAAATGTCAACATCACACTGGCAAAGGAGACAGACAAAGGCACCGATTGAATCAAATAATAATTCTGCAACATTTTAAAAGTGCAATTATGCATAAAAGTGACCTCATTGTTGGTTTTGAAATGACACCATGTGGTTTTATAGAGTGGTTTTTCCCATGGACGCTGGTGTTTGTGCCCGGACAAAGCCTGTGTGTGACTAGGTGTGTGTGCTGGATAGTAATTGGTATAATGAGCGGAACATTTGTGTCCAAACAAGTGTGACAACCACTGAGTTCATTTCCTGTTTCACAGCCAATCACAACAACAGATGCACAACACGCCACAGCGGGTAAGGTGGTAAATATTAATTAAATGCTGAACCTACAGAACGACACTTGAATTTCAAACCAAGTGTAAAAGTGGCCTAGTGTGTATAAATAATGTATTCATGTGCATGTTCAGAAATATTGAATGCCTGCTGCTTTTTCTTGTGTCCTTGTGACATTCACGGCTTTATTTGGTTACCTTTTCATCTATTCTTTCTCTGCACTCTGCTGGATGAATGCAGTTATTATTGGCATGACCTGTAGCCACAAGGGGGCTACACCATGCCAAGCAATCTGGGTAAAAATACACCAAGTAGAAATATACACAATGTGATCTAAAAAGCACAGTGAAACAGGACAAAGTTACCACAGTGGTGGCTCAGCCAAATGTGAACATCAGTAAGCTAACTTGCTCACAATGACAAAATGCTAATGTTCAGAGGGTATAATGTTCACAGTATGCACTACTTTAACTCAGCATGTTAGCGTGCTAAAATTTGCAAACTGCAAACATATTTTTTGCATATCTGTGCCCAAGGGCCAATAGTCTCAAATCCACCCCTGGTCATAAGCCAGAGTATTGGATTTATTGATGGCGCTTGATCACAACTAAGAGATCACCAAAGTTATTATAATTCCTGCTGATGGGAAGATAAATGTGTGTACCAAATGATTGAGGTTTTACTTAACCCTTTGAAATCTGAGCAAATTAGCTTGATTTCTTTCGAAAACATGGGAATAAGCTTAACCAGAAACTTAACAGAAATGACCCAAAAAAGAATTTACAAGAAAATGACCTGAAAATAAGCCATAAAAAGAAAAAAAAAGAAAAAAGAAACAAGAAAATTACACTCATAGATTACTAAAAAAATGAAATAATTTCTAATTATAAATTTAGCAATAAGAGGTATGAATATAGTTTCCTGGACATTTCCCCTACAGCTAAATTTCTTGTCACCTTTTACAATTTTTTTGCAATTTAGCCAATATTTCTTTCCAAGTTGCTCGTTGAATTTTTCCCATGTTTTAAAAAAGCAATCAAACCAATTTTCGCAGCATCCAGAGGTTTAAATGCTTGTAAAAGGTGTCTCAATGCAGCATAACAAAACTGATGCCAATCCAGGTTGTAAAGGTTTAAAAACACGAATGTGTATCTAGCAGTGCTAATGAAAAGTCAGGGGATCCCCAGAAGTCATTAGGATTCAGCATCTAGGACTCAAGAACATCTGTACAGAAAAAGCATAGCAATTCATCCAATAGTCACTGAGATATTTCAGTCTGGCCCAAAGCGTTGGACCGACCAACTGACCGACTAACATCGCCATACATAGAGCTGTGCTGCTACCATGGCTAAAAAGCACAACAGTCCTGAGGTCCACCATCCACATCAAGCCATGTTTGTCTAGACTCTGCAGACCTTGAGGAATAGGGACCCTGGAGGCCTCTGCAAGACCCCTGGTTTTTAGCTGTGCACCCCTCTCTCTGGGCCAAGAATAACACAGCCGAGGAGGTGGAGAATGTGCACAGGAAACCGGTGCAGAAACAGCAGCAGCAGTGGCGACTCTGAGCCTGGCTGAGCCGGGCTGCTGAGGGCCTGGCTGGATTCAAGCACAGTCACGTTTCTGCTAGGTCCAGAGAGGCTCCTCCAGGAAAAAGAAAAAAAACACACACACACACACACGCACACACACACACACACACACACACACACACAAACACGCACACATGCACACACACACGCACGCACACACACACGCACACACACTGCTTTCCCAGGGGACCCTGTCTGGGGATTACAGTGTGCACAACAGCACACGTGCACATTGACTCATTAGCTGTTTGTCTAGACACAAAACAACATACATGAGCACATTTTATAGGTTACAGACACGATGATGTTTCTGTATTTCATCTGATTTTCTATTCATTTTGCTTTCATTAGCACACACAGAGTCTCCTCAGCACAAGCCCCCCTGATATTCATGTCCAATATCCCCCTGGTCTCTCTGAGCTCTGAAACTCCCTGTCATCTCCTTTTCTCTGCCAGGTGTTTTGTCGGCATCCTCTGGCCGCCAACACAACAGGGCCTCTGTTCTCAGCTCCCTGTGGGAAAGGCTCTCACGTGCCTGCCCTCTTTCTGTGTTTCCCCCTCTTTCTCCATTTCTCTCAGTTCCTTCCTCTATTAATTTCTCTCCCGGAGCATTCCTTGAGCACTCTTCTGTTGTTTCTCACTCCTTTGTCTGTTGATTTTGGCGTCAGTTCTCCTTCGGACCCCCAGAGTGAAGCCAGTTAACTCTGCAGCTCTAAGCTCTAAAGACAACAGTGCAGGGCCTCCTCTTCGCAACACACACTCCATCTGAGAGAAGGCTAACACAACAACTGGAGGCACACAGTAAACATGGTGGTGGTCCTAGGATAACTGGAAGTCTCCCACATAGACCAGTTGTGACCTCATTCCTGGAACAAGATGTAATACCACTTTATTCCTGACGAGGGCGCCAGATATTACAGGATCTGCAGATGTCTAACAGTCAGTTTACAGTGTATGGATGGTAACCACTGGTCTACACTAACTGTATATAAAGTAGCAGCTCTAAACACTGGCTCCATCCGAATTTTTAGGACAGGAAAAAAACGTTTAAACTGTTCTCAGTCCGACACTATTTTTTCTCCAGATGCACATTACACATAAAAGCAAGCATCTGTTCTCTCACAATGTAAAGATGTATGACACGGGAGTCACAATTTTAGATCTCTAACATGTGATTGAGGAAGACATCACCGTCAGACTGTCATACATTGCCATCGAACCTGCAGGCTTTATATATAATGACATGCTCTGCAGCTCACAGTGAAATGAAGCATCAGCTTTCACCCAAAGTGAACACACTCATATTTTCTTAAGAACTTGTCCAGTTTTTTTTACACTTAAATGTAAGCTTTTAATATTTAAATGTTATTGTAAGTTTAAATTTCTCTATTCTCTCATTGGGGGTTTACAGTAAAAACCCAGATAGGAATGGCTGTTAATTTTTTCCTCCAAATGAGAAATGCTATAATTATGTGTGATCACGGACAGATTACGAGACAACGGGCCCCTGGACACAGATATGTAAATGACCCCAACTCTCTGGAAACACACACAAAGACTGTGTGATGATTTTACATCTTTTTTGTTGTAGTCATAGTTATTTTGTGTCTTTTTTAGTAGTTTTGTGTCTCCTTGTAGTCATTTTGTGTCTCTTCTTAGTTGTTTTGTGGTAAGTTTTGGTTGTTTTCTGTCTTTTTTGGTTGTTTTGTGACTCCTTATAGTTAGTGTGAGGTTTTCTTTTAATTTGTGTCTTTTTGGTCATTTTATTTCTTTTTTGGTCATTTTGTGTCCCCTTGTATTCGTTTCCCCATTTGTAAATATGATGTGTCTGTTTGAATCTCATTGTGGTCTCTTTGAGTTTATTCCTGCTGGGTATGTTTTAATTTGAGTGAAATCTCTTTTGCAGGTGAAGACCTGACTCTTTGGGCCCCTAGGTCTGTGCCCGGTAGACTCGTTCAGTAATCCATCCGTGTGTGATCTTCAGTGTCATCACAAAATGCTATGGTTTTTGCTGCTAACAGAATACACCACATCCTCAAATTCATTTCCACATAATGAACGGGTGAAAAAAACACTAAAGTGGTCACTTAGTAACTCCACAATATGCAATATTATTTTCAGGTGCATTATGCGTGCCAAGAGAGTCATGAGGGTATTTTTGTTAATGAATTTCTGCTGTGGAGGCAATAAAGGAGCAAGAACACTTAACCTAAAACAACCAGCAGCTGTATGGGTATTCCTAACATTGTGTGTATTTGTGTGTCTGTGTACAGACGTGTGTTTGTGTGCTTGTACATTCTTCAAGGGAACCTGAAGAGGTAAACACCATTAAACTTCAAGTGAGGAAGTTTGATAGTCAAGTATAAAGCCGGCTACAAAGCCTCTCTCACCCACCTGTTTACAGCCTTAATTAACAGGCAAACTTCAAGTCAGATGGAGGCTATGTCATCAGTTGTGTCGGGCTGGGGGTCAGTCTCACTCTGGAAGTATTTAAGAGACCCTGAGGTCATAAGACATAACCTCCAGAAGAACAAACCAACGCTGAGAACTTGCGTCATCGTTTCTGTGGTTATTATTCTTATAAACAGAAAAATAGCAGCAGTATAAAATCAAAGAAACACAGCATACAAGTTTAATTTAGTTTAATTAAATCAGAAATCTATATAAAGGTCAAATTGCTCATTTTAATTGTGTGGGCAGGTGTGCTTTCATGCCAGAATAACAAGAAACAATGTCTACCACTGAAACAATGAACAATAGGAAAGTTAGTGGTTGAGAAAAACAAGCCTAAATCTGCAAAACAAAACCCCGACACAACAAAAGACTATTTCAGTTCATGAAACATTCAACCTGATCCAGAATGTTCTGTGTAATTTGGACCATATTTAAAAGATGGAAAACATGAAGTGAAATGGAAATGTCTTGTAAACATAACTATATTAAAATAATGGCAAAAGAAATGAACAAACCTGAGTCATGTATTGCATTTTCAAATCCTTAGTATTGTTTATATCCTGAACATAAAACACAGATGGGTGAGGTTTTAAAGGACAAGTTGAACAAATCCAGAGGACTGTAGATTTACGATGATTTCAGATGTTTTTCTTGTGATTCTATTATTTTTTTGGTTTTTTTTACGTGATTTTCTTTGTGACAAATATGACCTCAAACAAATATTTCTTGACCCAGGCTTGTATTTATGATATTTGGATATTGGCTAACGACTCTGAGGAGACAACAGTTAACCTTCATGCTTAACGTTTACCTTCGCCTTTAACACAACGCCTTCAAAACGTCTGGAAAGAGAAACCAGGTGAAGCTCAGCAGTAAATATCATTGCTATCGGCCATCACCTCTTTTTCCAGCTAACGGAACACCTCTCAAATGACCTGCTATTATGTCCAGCTGGTGTTCAGCTACTTTTGTTCAGGGTAAAGGTCACAGGTATGGGACTGTTTCGTGGCATTCCTCAGCAATAAATTTTGTCCTACTTCCTCAGTTGCTCAGTTCTAACCTGGTTTTCTTGTAAAATTCTTAAATTCTGTGTATTTCAAGGACATATTATTCACACAGATATCATCTTCCCATCTTTCAGTGGAAGACTGATGTAGAAAAACTCAAACTCATAATGGGGAAAAGCCATGATTGACAGATTGAGAACATAACATTTGTAGTTTCCATAACAGAGTGAGTCAGACGCTGTCATTTTGACGTCGTCAAAGACTTTATTAGACAGTAGGGATGATAAATGGGGTCAAAAGCAGAGACCTCTATGAAAGGCAATAAGGGTGTACAGCTGTATGAAGTGAAGGAATGTCCCTGACTGGAGATAATTCAACTAGATTGTCCACTTATTCAAATCGTTTTAATTCAACGGTCTCTGCTCTGGTGTTTTTATGTAATTTTCTTGTTGTCTACAAACCCATGAAATCTAACAATGCATTTGTCATTCTATTATTTCTTTTGGACTACCCAAAAAGGCAATCCACAAGACTGAAAAATGAAGCCAATGCAGAAATGCCAAAAATTGCTATTCATCCAGTGATCATTTGAGGCTGAGTATACCCCAAAATGCCAATTGTTACAGCAGAAATGTTTACAGCCTTGTACAAAAAAACAGTTTTCAAGACTAATGCAAATTCAAAAAATGCACAGCAGGAACCATATGCTATCAGCAGCAACATTGTAATTTATAATTAATTAATTATAGTAATTATTTCTATTCAAGACTAATTAATGTACCTTCTACCTTCTTCTACCTTCTACCTTATTAAGGCCCAAAGTTACACATATTTAAAGGCAGGGCTACTTGAGTGACAGGTTGTC
Source organism: Plectropomus leopardus (assembly GCF_026936395.1). NCBI lineage: Eukaryota > Metazoa > Chordata > Actinopteri > Perciformes > Serranidae > Plectropomus > Plectropomus leopardus. The sequence goes on along the minus strand of NC_142180.1, from coordinate 22,274,158 downwards.
TGTAAGTCAGCACTACAGTCTATAACTCAGATCCATCCACTCGCCCCTCCACAGCTCCAGCATCATGTCCAAGTATGGTCACTTGTGGCTTTAAAACCCCAACATGGCGACGGCCAAAATGCCAAACTTGATTCAGAACGGCATAACACAAACCATTTGGTAATGTTATGGTTACTACGTCCATTGTTTATGCAGTCTATGGGACTACCCTACCATGTCAACACATTCTCACTCCCAACGCGTCAAACACCGATTCAACGCTGATTTTTGTTCCCCACTGAACACAAACAGCAGTTACTGGGTGAAAGTCCCGTGTTTAACCCACCCATCCTCACCGACAACCTCCCTGTGTTGACTATATACAACGTCAGTAACTGGACGTTTCAAAATGACACAGCTGGTGTATTTCATTAGGATGCTAAAAGGTGCCTCAGTGCATTGGTATCAAAGCAAAGGGCCATTAACCAAACATCAGTGACGGATGAATTGAACTTAAGAATGGGTCGACTGCGTCTGGGACATTCAGGCACAAACCTATTTGTTTCTACTGAAGATGTAAATCTTTAAAAATTGATCACAGACATGTAATTTCACTGTCAAAGAAGTCTCAATGATTTTCTTAACAGCCGGGCACTGTAGCTTTTAGCAAGCATAGCTCAACATAAGTAAATTGTGAATTTGTTGGGGACTATTTTCAGGTGTGGATTAATACAAACTATTGAGCATTTTTGTCAGCAAAGTGGTGCATGTGCCATTTAGTCAAAATATTCCACGGTGCCTGTCATCGTGATGAACAAACATGTCACTCAGAGCCAAGATGTGGCTCATTGATGCGTTTTGAATTGTTTCTGGTTAACAGTTTGAGACAATGGTATAAGCCGTATGAGGCTTTGGCTACACAGGAAATACTTGTTAGTAGGATGAGTTCACTTTTGGCGTTGGTCTTCTCATGGGATTTGTTGTTAGTAAGTAAATATAGAATATATTGCCAGCCTTATCCTTTAACAATTGTTGTGCGCTCATGTGTTGTTCATATTGGTGAGGGCAATCAAGCTAATATTTGGAAACAAGAAAAACTCTCTGGAATCTGGAATCGAGAGAACTAAGGCTCCCAATCTAAATGGAAACCATCACTGCTTGCCATGGTACATTCGCACACATTGTTCCCTTTAGCTGTATTTCCCAGATGAGCCTGGGTTTGTTGTAGTTGAAAATAAAAATTGTGCCCTCATCCAAAGAAAACTTCCCCTGCTCTCCCAACAACCTTTACCTTTTTTACCCAGCCATTCTGTAACATGTCCTTCAACAGTAGACAAGACCTCATACTAATTACATTAGTGTCTGGATAAATATCTAAAGGACTGTCCCAGATCCTCCCTTTAATAAACTCTGTGGTTCCTGCCGCTCTGTCTCGTGAGTCCACTATCATCCCAGCTGCCCTAAACGTTGCATCCCTTCACTTTACAGGTCGGGACGCGCACAGCTGCCTCTCTCCACCTCAGCTTCTCATTGTCTTCCAGTGACATCATCGAATTACTCACAGCAACACATCTTTCATCATCATTTCAGTAATCATTATCATTATCATACCACCATTAAGGTCTGTCCAACTGCATCATATTTGGCTGACTTCCTTCCCGATCAAGAAAGAAAAAACTTCTATGAGGTTGACAGGCGGATAGACTGGCTTTGGGTGGTGATGAGGCATGCGGAGGATGATTGAAGAGTGGTGGATATTTTGGAGGCCAGTGGAAAAACATTGTAGCCCACCACTGCTGTTCCTCAACTCTAATCATGTTAGGAAAAGTTGTGACAGAATCTACCACCTGCAGACTGCGAACACTTACTATACCCTACCCTTATCATTATCACGTAAATAATAAGCAACTTTATCATCACCTTATTAGCATTATGTGTTTTCATCATCCTCACATCTTTGCCTCTCACCACCAACTGCCACTTTGATTCCTCTCTCCACCACCCCACTTATTTGCCCTTTTGGTTTTGAAGTGGTTTGAGGCCATTACATACCAAGTCTTTTACATTATCTCACGTGTTACAAGCCCAGCCTTTGTTCAAGCAGATAATGACTGTTGTTTTCACAACGTGCTGCGCTGACCACTTACAATGATAAGAATGGCCACTCCGCTACACCACTCTTATCTAGCATCAGCATGGCAGCCAGGAATGTGTTGTAGCAATTACAGACCTATTACATTGTTTCCATAGCCCCGCTCTACGTTAGCAGCAGGGCAGGGCCACTTTCTGTACATGCTAAAGAATGGTGTTAATCTATTTGTATGATTAACCATCTGTTTGGTATAAAACTAGCTACATGTGTTAATCTGTAAATGTGTACCTTGAATGGGGTTTGAAATTGCTTCCTATGGTGAAAATGTAGTCAACTGAAAGACATCTAGGATAACAGCCAACTGCATACATGAATGGCATATGTTACATTTCAATCTGATCACCGCCAACACACAGCGGAGGTGCTCGACTGGCTGTTTTTTCATGGGCTGGCCTGCGATCTCGTCTGAGGTCTTGTGTCAACAAGACTTAGGAGAGTTTAAACACTGTAAAACCTCACACCTCTTAGAGAAAACCCCTGGCCTTGGAAATGACTCTTGCTCTGGGTGGTTTTCCCCTGTTCTGTCTCATTCTGTTAATCTCAGTCTTTGCTCTTTCTTCCTCAATAGCATCTTTGATTTGTCCAAAAAAACTGCTCAAAAACTCCCTACATAAACCAGTTCCAGCTGTAGTGGGTAACTTCTATATTTATTTATTTTTTATTTTTTTGCTGAAACTATCTCTACATTCACATAGCACTAAATGAGATAGATAATCTGTAATATCTATCTGTCTGTCTGTCTATATTATCTCTATCTATCTATAGATCTATTGATCTCTCTCTCTCTATGTATGTATATGTATATGTATATATATATATATATATATATATATATATATATGCCTAGTCTATTTCATGTAGTGCGTCTTATAGTCAAATTTCAGAATTTCTCTTCTCAGCAAGTCATTCGCCGCTACGCAACCTTAACAACAATGAATGGGTCCCCACTACAAATGCTATATCCAGGTCTCTTAGTAAATCCATGGCTTGACCACAGTTCACAAGCAATGATTGACATGGTTGACAGTTGCATTAGAGACTACTCAGCTCTTATTAGTTGTTTTCAGCACGCTGTGGTTGGCTACTAGCAAAAGCCAAGGAGTATGAAGAGAATGAGGGACATGATTTTTTTCATAAACTGTCTGTCTCATGTACTTCTTTGAGAATATAGTGATAGTTACAACAAAAAGGTCAAATGAATGTTTTCATCAAAGTTACCAAATGTAGCTTTAAGATAAATCCTACTACATGTAATTCCAAATCCAAATCTAAGCTACGTCTTCCTTTCCTTTGTGTGCACCAATTCCAGCTTCTTATCTCCTTATCTACTTTCCCCTTCCCTTTCTCCATCCCTCCTCTCTTGTTGGCTCCTGACCCCCGCTGTGTGTATGAAACTTGACTGATCCCGGTCAGGAATTTGCCCTATATCACCAGAGTTGGGGCCCGTAGCTGTAAATAACATGACCAGTATGTGGGAACGGCCATAATGAAGATGGACGGGCTGGAGAGAGAGCTGACAGAGCTGACTACATTCCTCAGGCTAGTCCTACGATTATGGTGTTCACACACACACACACACACACACACACACACACACACACACACACACACGCACGCACACGCACACGCACACGCACACACACACAATCTACACATGGCTGTACCAGGTCATTTCAAACCGTAACCTTAACATAATTTAATAAAGCCCCATTTCTATGCCAATATGGGCCCTAAATTGAAGTCACACACCTCCTCCAATCTTGCCTATAAGCTTTCCTCCTCCACACATACACCTCGGTGTGTGTGCTTACCATGAATACATGCAGGCTTAGGAAGTGGAGAAAGAGGCTCAGGGTAGTGATACTCTTTTTTGCACTTAGTTGTTTCTGTCTGGAGTGACTAATCTTGTTTGAAAATCTAAAGGTGACTGCTGTTGACGTTCACTGCCTGCTACAGTGCTCTACAGTATCTCTGCACACATGTGGAGTCTTTATTTTATTTGGAGAGGCAAAACAGAGCGAAGTATGCTAATCAAGTCAAACTGTACACTGACGCAGCGCAGCGGCGAAGACTTTTAAACTACGCAGAGCACATTCAAACCACCAGCTTTCAACTAGTACCAGATGCGAGAGACCATGTTATAGAAAGGCTTAGACACACTTCCTGCGTGAGACCACACACCTCCACAGTCACATCTCGGCTCTTTTCACTTCCAAGTAACATTACAGGAAGTCTTGGAAAATTGATGGCCAAGTTTACTCTGTGTTAAGGATCATTTTAGAAGTATTTTTCACAGCTCTGGAACAGGAAGAATTCAAAGAACCACAAATATGATGAACTGGCAGCTCAGCGGCCTCACAAGCTCTCTCAAGAGTTCACTGAGTCTATCACCGACTCAACCAGACACTCAAAGCAACAAATATTGACTCTTCCAGATCCTGTGTCTTTTTCCTCGGTGTTGGGCTGGCAGAGCAAACAGCTGGACTGCTACAGCACCGCCTTTCATCCAGACAAACCTCCCTTCCACCCCCAGGCCTCTGTCTGCTGCTCGTACACCTACAATGCTGCTTTCTCCATGTGGGGGGCCTTCGACACTTCAAAGGGCCCCGTGTGGGAGCTCCAGTGGGGTGACAAGCAGCCAGAGCCCAGCTGAGCAGGATCGCACTTGTCAGTGCCAGGCAAACACATGTTGACTGAGTGTGAGAGACTTCTGGTGGAGTGTGAGTGAGTGAGTACATTTACATGCACAGTTATGTGGAGCTACAGGTAAAGCTCAATTAGGGCATTAATTGGACTCCTGTCCTTGTCCCAGTATACAAGCATGCATGTTTTTATGGATACGCTGTTCAACTTTCAAAAGCCCAGCGCAAAGACCTTGGAGCATGCACAGAACACCTGGGCCGATTCAGGTCCGGTTGAGACATATACATGAAAAAAAGTAAACTGACCTTCAACTACATTATCTAGGTATATTAGTTAGACCTTGAGAAATTCAACTTAGTCAGAATAATGCGTTTATATGCACTTTAGAAGTCCAGTATTAGTTGGACTAACACAATAATGCGACTTTTTCTAACATCATGTATACAACTGAGTGAGTGAGTTGTGCTGTGTTGTGTTTATAGGGTTCCTACTAATTTTCATTAAAACTTTTCCATAACTTCTAAAGGAAGTTTCTAATATTTTTTTCTTGCCCCACTTGCCCAGCAGTTTTCAAACATATCAGATTCAAACTTTATTCAAACATAATTTCAGCTAGCTGGTATACATGAAGGGATAGAAGGAATGCAGGGGGAAAATAAAAAAAACATGCGTGACGGTAAACAAAATGTCACAAATCGGCGTATATAACATCACGTTGACAGCTACAGAAAATAAATTTGCCATTGTTACACATGGAAGGTCAATCTCTGCTGATTACTGCAACAGTTTCATTATACACAACAAAATTCCATAACTTTTCCAAAACTTTCAATGATTTTTTTCAAATTTGATGACTTTCCCAGGCTTGGAAAACATGCTTGTGAAATTCCATGACCTCTCCAGGTTTTCCAAGACTGTGGGAACTCTGTGTTTATCGACTTCTCCAAGAAAATCATCTGTCATCATCTGCTTTTATGGGCGTTCTCTCCTCTCTTATAATCTCACATCTCCCAACTTAAGCATTACCTGTAGCCAAGAAAACCACATTACTCAGCTGGACAGACAGAACAAAATTATCTATCAACGATTGGCTAAATCTGCTAACAGACCACTCAAACCTTGAAAAGCACACAGAAACCCCAAAGGACAATCTGATCCCATTTCATAACACCTTGTCTCCTTTCTGGCAGTTTATCCAGTGCTGAATCCTCTCCACACCGCCTCACTCACTCAGATCCTCTCAAACCAAAATGACAACTCATAAAAAACCACAATCTTCTTGCCCACCATGACTGGAACGCCCCTTTTTTCTTGTAATGTGTAAATGTTGTTTATGTATAATTTATTATTGCCAATGAAAATGCTGTAATGCATTCCTGTAGTGTCACGCTACTTCCCCAATCTGAGGTTTCTCTTTGACCAAGTGCACACTTAAAAATTCTCACTTGGCTCATTAGTCAGGCTTTGGCAGCAGAAATCCAGTCAGACTTTGGCATTGTAAGTTTTATTTTAATATCTGAAGAAAATAGAAAGAAATGTCCAAATGATATGGTTCCTTGTTGACAAAACTACAGAAAACAGTCTTAAAGGAATAGTTTTGGGAAATTTTGGGAAAAATACGCTTTCTTGCTGAGAAAAGATCCACGCTAGTTTTATTTCTGTCTATTACACATGGATCTACAGCCAGGAGACCGTTAACCTTGCATAAAGACTGCAAGCAGGCCAAGAAATATTCCCAGCTGGCAGATATGCCAATATGATGTCAGACAGACGCTGGACAAACATTAAATTCTAGTGTAAATGAAAACTGTGTTGGGGATATTTCAAAAGTTTATCGAGGTTAGAGTTTCATGTTGCGTGGACATTAGCATTATGATGTTTTGCAGACGATGGGTTTTGTTCCCTTTACCTTATGACTAAATCTTGTTAAGATGAAGTTTGGAAGACGTTGGATTTTGTCATCAGTCAGTGTTTCCCAATAACGTCCCGCCATGGAGCTGGACTGTTTATCAAGAGCAGTATTAAAACACCGCTGGGTTATTTACAGCACAGTAGCAGCAGAAATGCGCAGCAGAACGTCAAGCGCATAAACATGAGACTAAACCGTTCATTCTGCTGGGCCTAAAACTCTCTTTCACTTACAAAAATCTGCAAATACCTCCTCTCATGGAGCGATCTGATCAGCTGTGAATGTATCAACAGATCACTGTGCCGCATTCAGAGACCCGCAAAAATGTTGGATATTAGAGTTAGACCACAGATTAGCAGTCTAAGGGAGTATTGGAGACTTCCACTTGAGTAATACCAAGTGTCTGGCTAGGCCGAGTTTGTTAACCTTTGAACAGAGCCAGCCATTTTTCCTGCTAACCTAAGCTAATTGTCTCCTGGCTGTCATACTGAGACAGGTCTTGATCTTCTTGCCAAACAAGTGAATACATGTCGTTCCCAAATAATCAAATTGTTTCTTTAAAACATCACATGTAATCACAGTAATTAGCAAAACCTACTCTGTATTTTTCCAGGGGAAGCAAAACTAAAATAGGACTGTTAACAATCAGAATGAAGAAAGAAGCATGAAAACTGACAAGGCATTTTAGTAAACGTGGCTGTCGATGAGTGCATTTGTCTTTTGGTGCAACAAAATTACTGTGACTTAGACTGACTAAATTAGACAAATGAGCTTAAAAATAATGAGTGAGGGAGGGAAAGAGAAACAGAAACGGGTGGCAGTATCGTGATGTAGCAAACACAGCTGGCCACCTGATACTTTCAACCCAAACTGACCCTCAGAAAAACCACAAGGGTAAGTGACCATGCAGCCTTGTGTAAATGTGTGTGTGCATGCAAGTGTTGACCATTTGTATATATTAGCAGCTCAGTGCGTGAAAATTGACTCATCATCTCTTTAGATCTTTCCTCTTGTCACACCGTATGCTCTGCTCTGTGTTTCTAGACTAAAACCCCTCCTGCCCCCTCCTCTTTTTTGGTTTGTGTAAAACTCTTGGGTGGTCCATTGATACACAGCTTTAATAGGCCTCAGAGCATATGCGTGTCAAACAGCAATAGAGGTTTGACCCTAAACAAATGTGTCACAGACAGTCGCAGGGAACAACAGGATCTGTTTGTGTTGATAGAGGGACATGACTTCAGTTTCCCATGAGGTGGATAAGAAAGGCATTTTCGTGATTTGTTGTATTGGAGCACGCACAGATTATGATTTTGTTTTATAGAGAGTGACGATCTCTTCAAAGAATCCATCTTTTGACATATTTTTTCATCACTTCCTCTTTCCCTCTTGTTTTTGTCGTCTCTTCTTTCACATTACAGATCGGCCCCTCCTCTGCTTTCGTCGTCGCCTCTGTGAATCCCCGGGAAAAAACAGCTGCAGACGTACAAGAAGCGAGCGTGAGACATAGGACTGGAGGGAAGGATGAAAGGTGGAAAGAATGCTGATAGGCAGGTACCTTAAGAGGATGTTCCAAGTATCTTCGCATCTGTTGCCCAAACCTCTAATGATCACGGTGTTGGGCAGCAGAGCGGAGCAAGCAGCGGGCTGGCTGCTAGCTGGACGTCCTGTTCTCCCATTTGTCCCAAGTACACCTGCTTTACTAGAGTTTCACACTCATAAAAGTCTTTTTGTGGCTTTTCCTACCCCACACACTGACAACACAAGGACACACTTGTACCTCATGCATGTGCATAAACACATGCACAAGCTGATATACAAACACCCAAAAGTGGATGTGCAGATGCCTGGCGGTGTTTTTTTGTGCTCTGGCAACATGAGGCGAAGCAGGACTTTAAATGTTATTGGGCCTGATTATAAATTATTGGCTTAGTGGGGTTTTATTGATACTAAAAATGAGAACATGGTTCAGACTGCTTGAAGGAAATCATATTATGTTAAATCCTTTGGCTTTGATGATCAGATTCCCCGCCGCTATCTTCACCTGTTCTGCAGACGGCGAGCAAACATTTATGGGTAAACATTTATTCTTAGCTGACAGAGATGGAGAAGTGTTCGCAATGGGAGACGTCCAGTATCCAGATGGAGGAAATTGGACAATATTTCCTGAACTTATCGTACGGGTGATGTGTTTAGACTCAAATTTTACTTTGATGGAGTGTTTTCATTTTGGGTTGCAGACCTTTTGCGGACTTCCAAGAGCTGGCAGTTCCAGCTTTGATAGTGCTGAAGGTCTAATGTCACTGCAACATCTGTTTTATCTGTAAATCTATCAAAATGAAGAGATTCTGTTTGTAGATTGCATTACTACATGCTCCATTGTCTGTAAATCCACAAGGTTGGAAAATTACTAACTACATCCAATGAAGTACTACATTTGAGTAAAATTTTGAGATACTTGTACAAAATGAGTATTTTCAGTTCATGCAACTTCGTACTTCTACTCCATGACATGTCAGAGGGAAACATTGTACTTTTATTTCACTACACTTATTTAACAGCTGAAGGTACCAGTCACATAGGTTTCCATACAAAATGTTCTCATCAACTATATAATATGTGATCAATGATACAAAATATAACGCATTTTTATAGATCAAAAGCTAACAAACAAGAGACCCTTACGAATTTGTACTGCTGTGTTTTTAATCTACTTGCAAACGAAAATAACTAACTCATCTTTTGGGACCTCCATGTCTTAACAAGTTTTGGATAGTGGGCGCTATGCCTCTGTGCAGATGCCATCACAATATCAGCACTGTTTCTATGTATATCTATGAAAAGTTATGCACCAAAATTTTTATATATCCCATGTAATCTCAAGACAGTTATTTGTGTATAACCCACTTATATGGGAGGGTTGTGATCACATCAATCAATCACATCAATGCACTGACAGCTGTAGAGAAGGCAATAATCTTTGCCATGAGGTAGGTGGTGGATGGGTCACAAAGCACAGGACTTTCTCCCAGGAGGCAGGTGTTCTGAACTGTGTGAAACGTTGTCATTATGTTTCTTTTCCTAAACTTAATCTTTGTCACTTTACGTATGTAACTTCAATTTGAGAATGTAGTGTCATTTGTGGGATGCTGATCTGCAAGATATCATAGGAATCATTGTCTGAGCATACAGAGAACCTGGGATCACTATATCTTTACGTAGAAATATACTATGCTGTGCTGATGCTCTGAATATCATGTACAGAACCTTTACGTCAAGTATCTGAATACTTCTTCCTCAGCTAGTTTGGTGAGAAAAATGTAGTTACAATAAGTTAAACTTATGATCAAATGTAAGTTCAGGGGGTGCAGGTCAGGTGTGTCTATAAAAGTAAATAAGAAACACCTGAGAACATGTCCAGAAAACATCTGTTTGTGTTAACAATTTGGATACTACCACAATCCACCTAAGTTGCACTTCTGTTCCATTATGGTAACACATCTCAACACTAAACATCCACTTTACGTTCTAACAGCAGGGCATGACTCATTTTTTCACAACTGTAAATTTTAATCTTACTAATAATAATAATAATAATAATAATAATAATAACTATTATTATTATTATTATTATCATTGATGGTATCACTATGTGTTCTTACACATAGTGATAACTGGAACAATGGAACAAGTTCAGTCATGTTCTGGGTTATGGGTATCGTCAAAAGGCATTCTGGAAAATATAGGAAATCAGCACTTAGGGAGTACATGAGTTACATGGAGGTAAAATTCACAGCACTAAAAAGTTGAATTACAATATTTCATCACAAAATAACGTCATGGTTTGAGGATATTTAATGGTAATTGTGTTTAAGGTTTATCTCCAGTTCTTGTGGATACAGAATCCTTCATAAGTAAATCTTGCCTTTTGAAATGTCAACACAAATTCAAGTCTTTTAAAATCTGAGACTTCAGTAAATTTTACTCCATACAGGTATATATGTAGTATTGCACTGGGCAAATTACGGCTCCACTGGAATGGAGATGACAAGTTTATGGCATGCTAAAGTGCAAACATTTTAAGAGGAGGGGGGTATATCAAAGTTGTTATATTCAGGTTCTGCTTGACAGATTGTTTCAAAATCCAGACGCCATTTCCTTCAGCGCTACAGCCCATCCCCCCATCTTCCACGAGTCAATGAGAGGGGGAGAAGGAGCATTAGGCTTCATTTTTCACCCTTTTCCTTTTAAACTCTGTGGCATAAGTCATTTTAAGAGGACCACACCTCAGTATGGACTGCATCAGACTCGCTAGAGGCTACAACTTGGGGAAAATTCTTTTAGGTTTTTTTTTAAGAGCACATATACAGAGCTTAGTTATGGAATTTACAGGAAAGTAGGTTATACACTGTCCTGGTGTGATGCCAGTACAGTCACAGGTATCATATCAGGTCTAATACAGGGCTAATATGGGACTGTTCGTCCTCACTACAACAGTTATCTAGAGTATCGATGCCTAACTGGATTCCTAATAAAACCGACATGTCTGTCAGTGACTCTCCATCTATCTGGTCTTCTGTCAGTTTCTATCTGGTAAAGGGAACAGCTCAACATTTTAGAAATGTCCTTGTTCACTTTCCAGTGGAGGGTGAGATAAGATAGATATCACTTTCATCTCTGTCACTTTAATAAAGCTATGGATGTGTTCTCTATTTTCTATTTGAACCTTGGAGGAGACAACCCCACTAACGCCCATAAAAAAAGCATATTAATGTAGCTTTTACTGATATATTACCCATATATTATTATTAACCACACATGCATTTGCTAAACCAACCAGATAGTGATGTGTGAAAACACAAGGCAAATATCTCACCTTTGTGTCGCTTGTCTAGGAAAGTTTTCTAGTGCTGCCTCTTTTTTTGCTCTATAGTTGTGTGCCAACTATTGGGGTCAGTAGTGTCACCTGAGGCCACAAGAGGGGAAAAAACATGGGTAGGCCTACCACTTGGTAAGAACCGCAGTTGTAGTGGGTGGTTTTTTTCCCCCCAGTGGCCACAAGTGGCAACAATGAGCCAACTCTACAATCAAAAACATACTTCAACAAGCGATGCAAAAGTAAGATTCATGCTTTATTAAAAGTATTTTGGTTTGCAGGAAACAGACTTAAAACATGACTATTGACTGGTTAGTTTGTTATGTGCACACTGGGTTTGGAGTGATTTACTCCGTCCATCCATCCATTGTCGTCAGCTTGTCTGAGACCAGGTCGTGGGGGCAGCAGGCTGAGCAAAGCACTCCAGACCTCTTTTTCCCCAGAAACGCTTTCCAGCTCCTCCTGGTGTACCCCAAGGTGTTGCCATGCCAGACAAGATATGTAATCCCTCCAGTATGTTCTGGGTCTGGCCTGAGGCCTCCTACCAGTTCAATGTGCCTGAGATGCTCCAGGAGGCATCCTGATCAGACGCCCGAACCGACTCAACTGGCCCCTTTCGATGCAAAAGAGCAGCCGCTCTAATACAAGCTCTCACTGGATGTCTAAGCTGAGTGATTTACTGTCCCATGCAAATAAGCTCACGTGTCTCAGGGTCTTGTAGCACCAGCCGTGATGCGGGTGTTGCACTGGGCAGTCATGGTAAAGAGAGAGCTGAGGTGACAGGCAAAGCTCTCAAGTAGCCGTCAATCAAAGTCCAAACCCTCACGTAAGGTCATGAGCTTTTGGCCGAGACTGACAGAATGAGATCGCAGATGAAAGCAGGGTGGGGTTGCTCGGCTCAGCCTTGGAGATAGGGTGATGAGCTCAGACATCTGGAGGGAGCTTGGAGTAGAGCTGCTGCTTCTTGATGTCGAAAGGGGCCAATCCAGGTCGTTTGGGCATCTGATCAGGATGCCTCCTGGGCGCCTTCTGTTGTAGGTTTTTCAGGCACATACAAATGATAGGAGGCCCTGGGGTAGACCAAGAACACACTGCAGAGATTATATACCTCATCTAGTCTGGCAACGCCTCAGGATACCCCAGGAGGAGCTTGAGAGCATTGCTGTGGAGAGGGACGTCTGGAGCACTTTGCTAAGCCCTGGTTGAAAATGGATGGATGGTTAACCACCTCAACAGCATAAAAGAGCAAGGCATCCCCGATATGCAGCATTTTTCTATGAGAGCTTCTAAGACTCAAGTCTCCCAAACAGTGTAATAGACAGTCCCAAATGGGGCCAGGGGGGAGCTCTGACTTGGACGACGTGAGGTTATTTTTCAGTTGTCAGTTGCTAGTTGTCTGGAAACCGGCAGAAATACCAGGAAGTCTGCTGGTAACGCCAAGAATATTCTAGCACATGAAGCGGCAAATTGTCAGTTTTCATATTTGGGTTTTTGTATGGTTTAAACAAATGACATGTAACCTGTTGGTTTGTGCTGGTAGGTGGATTTTGTTACTTTTGGATGGAGCAACAAGGTTTTTCCTGTTTCCAGTCTTGTTGAGCTAAGCTAAGCCATATGCATATTGGACAGATACTAGAGTGGTATCGACCCTCTCATTTTTTACTGTACATGTTACTGGCTGAAATGACAATATAATAGTATTATAGACAGTCTGATAAATGGAGTCCTTGTCCATCACAGAGCAGCCATAACATACATGTGACTGAGAGTGCCCCCCAACCCCCCACGCTCTGCAGTCGACTTTACAGTTGGAGCGAAAAATTACCTCACCTCGTCCAAGTCTCAGCTCCCCCAAAGTTTGAACAGGAAGTAGGGAAAACACCACCCCCGCCCAGCCATTCGCACACATTACAGCACTCCCAGAGAAACATCAACATTATAGAAAAGTGGAGAACCCAAAAATGAAATCTGATTTTAGAATAAGAGCCCTGTCTGTGGATGTAAAACACATAATACTTGTAACACGAGGGAACATGAGATAAACATTCGGTCCTAACCACTGTTGTGAGTTTTCAGTCTGTGAATTCCAGCCGTTGTTTGGATTCCTCTGAGAGGGAATGTTTTATGCTCCTTTGAAAATACAAAAGACGTCGCGCACATCTGAAAGCCATTAGCCCCTCAAACTGTTAGCAAGCAGTCTGAGGATTCTTTCCGCTCTCTTGGAATCTCGCTACATTTCTCTCTTTGCCTCTTTTCATTTCTCTCTTTTCTCAGCGGCTCCGACCTCTGTCTTTTGCAGTTACAAGGGTTATGGAATTTCAAAACTCTTCTCCAGAAAGCCTCTCTCCATGGCCTACTAAAAACCAAAGTCCTCAGCCATATCATACACATCGACCTCTCTGCATCGCTCTCCCCACTGTATGTTTTAACAGTCATTTAAGCGTGGCCAAACGAGATGTGCAGAGTTACAGTGTGCTCTCCCTCTGGGGAACAACATCACGTGTATAACCGCCTTTTCCTCTTCTGATTCTCACAAAGCAGGCAGGGGACATGTGAGGCAAGTCCTCCTCGTCATCCTCTGCAGCCTAACCTTGCATAAATGGACCAATGTGTTTGTGTGCTGTTTTATGAGATCACATATTCTCATCCTTCCTTGAACACTGCCATTCTTTGTCTCCACTCGTGTTATACTTTGAAGTTCTGCATTCCTCTCTCACTGCATCACCGCGGCAGCACAGCTGCACAAGGCCAGGTCTTAACAGAGCCGAGCACAGCAGTGCTCCGGGTAAGGTGAGGCAAGAAATGCCTGCCTGGTAAGTAAATGATGGAAAGAAAGATGGAAGAAGAGGGGGGGGGGGGGAAGCATGAGAGACGGTGAAGAGTAGAGGTTAAAAAGAGGAAAATTGGAAAAGGAGGCCAAGAAAAAGAAGGAGGTTATGGGTTGTTTCTGCGACTGGCATGTCTGCCTGCCTGCCTACCTACCTACCTCTCTAACTATCTATCTTAAGCCCGTAATATACTGTGTGAATTTTGGTTGTCCCAGACAAAAGACCATTGTGAAAGAAATGTGGTGATATGTTTGGTCGTGGCTCTAAAACGGTGGTACTACATCTCACACTGAGAGATGTTCAAAGACGGCCGTTGTCACAGTCTTGCCATCAAAGACATCCTGAGATAAAATCCTGACGGTGTCAGAAATTTGGGATTAACATATCACTGCGTCACTGCTGTTACGACCTACGCATACTAACCAACCAATAGAAACGCAGCATAAAATTCTGCCCTGATCAGTGCAACACTGGCTAGTGAATGCTAAATGATCGTAGATGCCAATAAATAAATCGTTTGAGCTCTTGTTGCAAAATTGGCATGCCAAATTGGCCTCTTTCCCCAGCCATGACCGCGTCCACGTTCTCCTCCTCCTCTTCTTCAGGCTTTATTTGACACAAATAAATGTCATTATAGTGAGGGCTTGATTCATGTTTGTTTTCATTTTTGTTTTACTACTAAAGCAGCGTAGATGGATGATGCACACTGATGATGTTTTATTCTTGTGTTCTGGCGTCGCCAGATGTACGTCAGTGACAACGCCTGCTAGTCAGTGGGCGATGACAGCGCCTACTGAATAGGGAATTTAACAGTTAAAACAGAAGGCGTTGTCATCGTACAGCCAGCTACATCAAACCTGATGTAGCTGCGTTAACTTTTACAATCTGTCTATCAATGTGTTTGTCCACCCATTCATCCGTCCATCTTTATGTGGTCTTGCGTGCATTTGTTTGTGTCTGTGTGTGTCTTTGTGTGTCTTTATGTGTGCGGTGTAGTGACCATATTTTTATCCACCCTGGGGGAAAACCACCAGCAGACCACAGAATTCCCAGCTAGGATCATCTCTAGACACAGTCACACTCCACCCTGACCCTTCAGGCTCCGACCACAAACCCCAAGACCATGATGACACGATGAAACCAACCTCTAATCCCTAAACTCCACCTTACCACACACACACACTGTGTATGCACGCACACACACCTCCATGCTCCCATGACCTTAAGGTTACCCTCTGCCAAAACATACTACGAGCGAGAGAGACGAAGATTGAGTAAATGCAGTGTGGAAAATTGGAACTGCGACAGGCAGTGATGTACACAAACAAGAGGATTTGGGTTTTTTTCCACTATTGGAGGGCTTTGAAGCTCCAGTGAGCCTCATCATCGTTGCCTCATTTGACTTGCTTAGCATACAAAGAATGTAAAGAAATCCTCAAAGCAATCCCCATTTTTCCTTCTTCTTTCCTTCTTTTTTTAACCCTGCAGATTCAAACAACCTTTTGCATAACTTTGGAGTTTTTCTCCTTTCCATATCTTACAGTAACATGTATGTATGCCTCACTTCTCTTTAAAGTTCTAGTGTGTAGGATTTAGAGGTTATACTGGCAGAAATGGAACATAATATACTAAGTATGTTTTCTTTAATGTATAAGTATCCGACAGTGACAATTGTGGTGTGTACCTTAAACTTACCATGAGCTGTTTATATCTACTTAGGCAGCAGGTCCTCATCTGAGTAGATCACCATGTTACCTCGCCATGTTTCTACAGTGGCCCAGAATAGACAAACCAAACATCGGCTCTACATAGGGCCATAGGGCCACTAGCATTTTTGCAGTGGCTACCATAGTTAGAGGCCTCTCTAAAACACTGAGTTTAAGTCACTGCATTCATTTTGTTTTTGTGACTGAGGAAGAGACCTCTGTGGATAATATGGCTCCGGGTAAAACCCCCTGAGACGTCTGGATATTCAGTCATCAGAGAAAAAAGGTGAGCACACATTAGCAGATGCTGGACTCATGGCCAGACATGCCAAAGAGAGTCGCAGAAATTTGAGGATTTGTAATGTGAAACGGCATACTCAAGTGTTTTTACTGTTAAATTCACAGGGTGTGTTTGTTTTAGAGAGGAGGAGACCTCTGCAGATAATTTGGCTTCTGGTAAAAACCTCCTGAATGTCTGGATCAGAAAAAATAGGTGAGCACACCTTAACGGGTGCAGGGCTAGCAGCCCATCTGGGATGTACCAAACAGTGCAGCAGAAACACTGATTATTTTAACCTGAAACTGCTTTACTCAGTGTTTTACTGGTTTTAATCACCTGGTCTATTTGTTTTGTAGAGGAAAAGAACTGCAGATAACTCGGCTCACGTTTAAATCCTCCTGAACAATGAACACTGATGTAATTTTAACAGGGAGACGTTTCAGCTTGTTGAAATCTACAGTCCTCATCGCTAAACGCCACTAAATCCCCCTGAACACATCATTATATCTCCTCTTGGTGTAAACTGCAAATCTAGGAGATACAGAAGGTACATTGACAGACGATTTCCCACCGTCAAGTAAAACCACCAGCTAGCACTTGCCAAACTGAAGCATCATTTCCTTGGTGTGCATCCAGCTTCATCACTTGTGAAAAGACGTGTGATTTCCAAAAGAGTCAATATGGAATATCTTGCATCAGACCTGAGTAGAGCTATTTTAGTTAAAGCACATTTGAACACCTCATTAAAGTATTCTGAGCATTTGTATCACTTTACATCTTTTTAGAGTGGTCACTCTTGTGGTCAAATTGACCTTTTATATGTTAGTCAAAATCCTTTTTTTTTTTTTCAAGACAAGTACTTTGTGTTTATGTGCCAGTGGAAACCTATATATAGAATGAATAATGACCTTTAGCTGTGTTATATTTAACACTATGAGGAGAATATAGCATTGTGCATGGATTTCATATTTGTTGCCCTCTTAGGGATAACATGGATATATAGGAAAAACAACTTATGGAGACAAATTAAATCCTTAAACATAAACTCCTCAGACTCAGTTCTGCCTGCGATGACCCACGTATGCACCGGTTCACCCCTGAGGACGGCAGTACAGTATGACTAATTCTGGCCATGAATTTCTCCCCGCTGAGAGGCTGTCATGGAAGTGATTTGGCTCAGCAAAGGTTCTCCTGGCTGAGCTAAAGACAATCTGAAAGCCCCCATCAGGCTCTGGTGGTCTCTCCTGGTTCTCTTTCTTTCAGCGCTGGGAGAGATCCGGCACGGCTTCAAGAATTCAACGAATACACAAGTATAAGTGCAGAAAAAAGTACACATCTTAGTTTGCACACGCTTACACGCAAAGTCGAACAGACGCAGTTGCATCACGACATATCCTGAATGGTACTGCTAATCAACGTGACATATGGCATCTGAGTTAGGGGCGGGATTTAAAGGAGTAGGTGGGTTTTATGTGTGTTTTAAGAGTATAACTATGTGTTCATGTGAGGACAATGCTCATCTGGTTTCTGTACTGGCTTGTCATGTGAGCTACAAGAGGGACCCCAAGCTCGACCAAGCCCCCGCATTCCTGCCTCTGCTGGGCTGGGCACATGTAATAATGATGCAGTCTGGTCCGTGTAAAACAAATGACTTGCTTTCAGCAACGTGAGCTTGTGTAGCCACCACAGAGCTCACCACAAGTCTCACTAGGATCATTTTTCTTTCATGGAATAACAAGAATAAAACCTGACGTTATAGCTAGTTATCTTGAAAGCATGTGTTCTTGTTAGTGTAAACATGAATCCAGTGCACAAACAAAAACGTCCTCTCTTCTACTTTAATGACTACGATCGAATAAGTGACATTACAGGCACATATCGCTCTTGGGTCATTTAGGCAGCCTGCTCCTCAGGCCACATGTATTTACCTTGGGTTGACATATGGCGTGTCTGTGAGTGTGTGAGAGTTTACATACATGTATACAAATGTATGCACTGGAAAGAAAGAGACAAGTGAGTGAGGAGAAAGCGGAGAGGGGAGGGCAAGTAAAAGTATTTCCCTGGGCTCTGAAAGTACAATACACACCGACAGCAGTGTGTTTTCACTGTAGCCAGATCACTGCCTGGCGAAATGTGGTTCTATTTAGAGGGGAGAGGGAGGGACTGCTGCGAGAGAGAAGGAGGAAAGACAGAAAAAGGGGGGGACCCGTACACACACATAAGTGTGTTCGAAACTCCTTAAGGGTCTAATTCTTTGTTCCCATCTATCCCAGTCTTTCATGGTGTCAGTGTGAGACTGTGAGACTCCCTAAGAGCTTCGGCAGCACACCACAAATCATGCTGCAGGGCTCTGCTGCATGTTGAAGGCTGGTCCTATACAGCGCACTGCATGTTCCCTATTAGAACGAATCGCCATGTTCAATAGGATGAAGTGAGGAGGGGCTGCGAACTTGCAGTCTGTTGTGTTTTGACGTCTGATTGTGGAAGCGTGCAGGCCTGTGTCTATGCTCAAGAGTAGAATGCAGCAATGCTAAAATGTGATTTAATGAGAATTTCTCTGGGTAGTTTACTGTTGTGTAACCCTGGAAAACCTCAGCAAATTTGCTGGATCGCTTAAAAAAAAAAAAAAAAAAGCATGGGAAGAAGACAATGAGCAACTTTAGGAGAAATTACAAAAAAAATAGCAAGAAATTTGTAAAAAAAAAAAAAGAATAATAATTATAATAACAAAATAACAATAATAATAATACCTGAAAATAAAATAAAAAAGGAAGGAAGGAGAAATACAAATAAGGAAATGACCTGAAGAAAGTTCTTAAAATTAAAATAATTTCCTGACATAATTTTAAACATGTAATTATGACAATTGTAACTATAGTATTCTAGACACTTTTCCCTTTCCTTTAAAAAAAAAATTCTAAATGTACTAACTTTTTTTTTTCAATTTTTGGGATCTTCCTTGCCATGTTGCTCAATATCTTTTTCCCCATGTTTTCAAAAGAAATCAAACCAATTTGCTCAGACTTTAAAGGTTTTAATATTTGTAAAAGGCGTCTAGCACAAGAAAACTGATGTTTTAGGTTTAGAAGGGTTAAATCATGTGGTTGCAACAAAACTGAACACTCATTTATCAGTGAACACAATGTGGAAATGTTCAGGTTTTCAAGTAAAATTTAAATGCATCCCCTGATGATTAAAAGTGGTTTAACATCACCTCATCTCCGGATATCTTCATCCTCCATGTTCTTTTTGATAGATTTAGATCACTCCAGGTCCTGCAGAGACAGAAAACATCATACACATGGTTGTCATTACCCACGTTTGTTAATTCTTGTCTTTAAAACTGAACAAAAACATTAAAACAAATCACAATAGCCTTTAGAGGATAATCAGAGGGCATTGGAGAAAAGTATTTCCAGGTAGCCTTCAGGTCTAAATAATGCCCTATTGTGTGAAAAAGTATTTATGACCCTTACGAAATCTGTGTGTGTGTCAACAAAGAGGAGACAATTCAAGTGTTGCTGGCTCTGACAAACAGCGACTCTGCTTGTTGTCCTCCAAAAAGGTTTCCAGTGACAAACAAGGTCTTTCCACTCTGATAACCAGAGGTTCTTCAGAGGTCCTTTAAGGGTTTAACAGTAGTCAATATTGTCTAAAGAAATACTTTAAGTGCTTCTTTAATTACACTGGAGGGATCATTACTTTTGATATCAATTTGTAATGTTTGTATTAACTTGCACAGTCTTTGAAAGCAACAAAAATGAATAAAAACTCACTCATCTTGTGGTGAGCACAACTGGGTGTAAAGCATTTTCATCGAGGATATAAAAAAGCGTGCGATTTTTTTAGGGACATTTCTTAGGGTTTCAAAAAGTAGCATCAAAACAGCCTCGTTAATACAGCGGTTCTTTATAGATCTCATTTTCAAAGGCTCAGTTGCAAAATGAAGTGGACAGATGTTGGACACTTCAGCAGGACAGATGTTGCAAGTCACGTTCTTGAACCTTTATCTTTTGTTTGTCAGATGTTTCTCTTCACGGTCTCTCATCAAATCCCACAGAAGGAAAAAACATGAATGTCCTGAAAATAAGTTCTTAACTTCTTTCTGGAAAGTAACACATTTGTTGATAGGTTTCACAATGAATATGCTTTTATAACAACTTAGTCATGGTCAGATTGAAGTTATTTTGATGTGAAATTTCAATCTATTTAAGTACCCATGACCTTCAATTGATTCATTAACCTACATTACCTTTTGTTACTGTAATATTGACTTTGCAACAACCTTCGCTGTTTGTTATCCAAGTCTAAAGAGTCTCCTTTGTAGAGCTACACTGAGCCGTTTTTGTTGAGAGTGGTGAAATCAGCGCAGTGGGAAGAAACATCTGAGATGTGCTCAGCTGTCCTCACCAATATACCACCCAGATGGCCTCTCTCTGTATGTTAACTTCCTATCAGCACTTGTGGCAACAAAGCACAAGGATGTGTCAATCACAAGCACCAGTGGGCCGAGGCAGTAAATAGCAGGGCTATTTGAATAGCAAGCGTAAATCTGACACACTGTGACAGAGAAACATGATTTATATATTTAACTTAACTTCATTTATAAATAGACTGTGATCTATTACTGTAGTGTATGACATAAATGCTTAGACTTTGCATTTAATTTCTAATAAATGACAACAAATATGGCAACTAATCAGGTGGGAGCCGACTAGAAACGCAGAAGAAAAGCAGTTTCATGCTAAAAAAACAGTGTTTCTCCAATGCTGTTCGATGTGTCGAGCAGGCTGTTAGCCTAGCGCCTCCTAATGTGCGCTCACCTTTGTGCTCGAGATGTTCACAGAGTTTTTTCCTGCAGCTTAATTATCAGCAGCAGCCTCCTCCTCCTCTTCTAACCAAACAGACCAAGTGAGTTAAACCTGTAAAAACACAAAATAATGCAGTTTCACGTTAAAAATAAAGGTTTTTCCAATGCTGTTTGGCTTGTCACAGAATGGCTGCTATCTGTGGTGGCTGACCCGAGAACGCAAATGACCATATCTAGAGCTAGTGCTTGGTTTGTCCATTCTGGGCTACTGTAGCAACATGATGCTGCAAAATAGCAATATCTGTGGATTAGGACCTGCAGCTTTAAATGGCTCATTCTAGGGTAACAAAAACACAACAATTTCTTTTTTTCAGGTGATTTTTTCACTTAAAATAAATACATACAATATCTTAAAATCTGCTGATATATCCCCCTAAATCCTACTCACTGGACTATAATGACCTTTTCACCTCTCAGTGGATAATGTGAGTAATCCTATTGATCTGTCATTATTGGCTAATTTTCCACAGCTTTGATGTTAATGCAAATGCAGCCCAGCCACCAGCAAAGATCACCTATTCTGCTGAGATTTTTATCACAGCCTGAAGCAGTGTTTTTTTGCAAAGTGATGATAGTGCAGCCATGTTAGCCACAGTGTGAAGGTTTAGCTGCTTGGCCCCTGTTATAACAACTCTAGGAGTCTTGAGGAATGTGGGTTTGTCCTGCAGTCCGTTACTACCCCCTCTCTCTCTCTCTGTCTCTGCCTCACTCTTGTGTCCCCTCCCCTCTCCCAAACAGGGCATTTCCCTAACTTTTCTCTTTTTCTCACAAGGCTATAGTTCAATATTCCATTCAGGGGCACATATCCTGTCTCAAATTCCGACTCTGGGCTCCTCGACGCCAAGGCACTCCAATTGTTGCAAGGTATTGTGCGCATTAGTGATCTGTTGAGTGCAGTTCAATGAAGTTATCAATGGCTTTGATTGTGACTATTGTTTGAGAAGCCCGTTGTTTCACGGGGGATTATCTGTTTATGCATGTATGTTAGATAAATGGGGGACAAATGTCAGGATTAAGATGCAGGAGGGTGGATTAAAAGTTTAAGATTAGCATCAAAACGCGCTGAGCTTCACGTTTTACCGGCTTTTTGAGAAATTGCATGGAGAAAAAAAAAGAAAAGAAAAAAAAAAAGTCCGACAGGAAAAGTCACGTTTTGGAGTTAAGTTGCTCATATTTTCTGTGTTTTTACACTTTCTGGATAAGTTGTCCTGGCAAGTTAAGTGGAATAAAAAAATATTTTCCCATCTGAGTTAAAGCGAGGCGCTGATGTTGCGTTTTTCTCCATTCATAAAGTTGCGGTGACCTGCAGAGCTCGTTCACTGCTGCAATATTGTGGAAAAAGCATATTTGTCTTTCTGTCAACTTGCATCTGTGTCAATGGCAGTTTTATATTTTATTACAAATGTGACAAATAGAGCCTGCAGTTCTGTGTACTCTATGGACTTTAAGATTATTTCTCACTCGCGAATTTGCAGTAACTGTATGATTTTGGATTTCTTAATATTTGTACTGGAATGTGAAGTTATGCAGTGAAGTTTTATTTCTCAATTTACTGTGCGAATACAATACAGTTTTTCATACTTAATCAGATTGAAGGACACATTTCGCACCAACGATGAGTTCATTATTTGATCATGCATGATGGATGCTTTACCTGCGTTATTTTGACAGCACGCTTTGAGAAGTGCTCAGCCGAGCTCCCACTCGGTAATTGATCGGGCATTTCTTTTGTTCGGCATTGATCCCGCCTCCATTCACTTCTCTCTCTGCAAGCAGCTAAAGCCAACTTTTTTTGTCGTGTTTGAGCGGAAAATCTATTGTTTTTGTAATAACTAGGGCCATAATGCGCCTGCGTATGGAGTGTCCGACTGAAAGTTTACAATTAGTTATAATAGGCCACCACAAAGCAGCATGTATGCACACATTTTAATACTTTTGTATTTGTCTTAGAGGAAAAGAAAAAAGTGAAATATAGGATAATAATATGCAATTATGTTAACATTTGTACCTCTCAATTTCCATGCTTTCCTGTCTAGTTCCTGTCCTGCCATCACTTTTCCTTTTTGCATGCTTGACTGAGTTCACTGCCCATCCATCTCTCATCTTCCATTAAAATTAATCTGAGTCAGTGGGGCCATATTAATTTTCTTTTCTTTGTCTAGCCCAGATATATAATGTGGTTGGACCCATGGCTGGGTCTGCTGAGGTTATATATCATCAGGGGGGCCCACAGTTCACTCTTAAACCTGTGGTCTATAATGAGGTGGAGAAGAGAAAATAAACCCCATGGCTGTCCAGTTCAGTTGAACTCTGGATGTTTTTAAACTTAATATACGCTAATGCAGTTAGGACATAATTGTAAGACTACATTAGTGATGCATGGGATGAGCAAATAATTAGATTTAGAGAGGTAGACTGCATAAATCACATAATGAACAATAATGGGGATAATTTAATTTTGTGGCTTCATATGGATGACTTATTATTGGTCTTTGTTATCAATGAAATATCTGTACTCTTCTCTGCGATTGTGGTATGTGTGATGGAGAGAGATTTTGAGTTGATTGATCATCTTTTCCTCAGCATAAGCCCACTCTCTGGCTCCCTCTAGGCACAAGGCTTTGATTATCGGGCAGTGAATTGCAACCCTTTCTGATCCTTAAAACTGAAGCAATGTCTTTTTATGACCCTGTCACTGTTTGCATAAAAAGATGAGAGTGATGTCCACCTTTTTTTCCACGCAAAACATATTTCAGAGGCCTAGAAAGGACCAAATATAACCTCATCACTTAGACATGCTTGAATTTTTTAACAGCTTCTTTGATTTTCTATGATTAGAATCCTTATTAACATCTCTTTTAATGATAATAAACATTTAATATTCAACAGCACTGGATCTTACACTATGAGCATGTCTCTTTAATCAGTTTATTACTTCTCCCTCTGTAGTGTGCAGTCACTACATACAGTATTTGGTGTCTGTGGAGTGATAAACCACTCACGAGCCTGCTTTGAAGCGCAGTATAGTGAAAACAGATTGCTGGAAGTCAGGATTTAAG
This sequence comes from Plectropomus leopardus, assembly GCF_026936395.1. NCBI lineage: Eukaryota > Metazoa > Chordata > Actinopteri > Perciformes > Serranidae > Plectropomus > Plectropomus leopardus. The sequence continues at coordinate 22,249,859 of NC_142180.1, read as the reverse complement.
TGTCTCTTCTATTTCCTTGCATGCTCTTCTTTTTTTCACCCTCCCAACTCATATGTTTTCTCTTTTCTCAATGTAACCACCAAGCATGTCACAAACAAAAAAAAATGCCATGAGTGGATAATTTTGTTGCAGATCATTTCACAAGAGAATTTAACTGTGTCTTGTTCACAAATTTTAAAGGCTGGAAAATGTATGAGAATGATTTTAGTTGTATTGATTTGGTTTGTTAGATCAGTGTCCTAACCTGGGGTACATCCACAGTTGTAAGGAGGTATTTGGTAAACTCAACTAATTAACTAGGCCTAATTTCATTAAAATGACCAATAATAAGTCTATCAAAGTTCAACACATAAAAACCTTGTCCTGTAAATTGAGAATGCTTGAAAACTAACATTAGTTACCAAGCAAACGGATAAGTTGAGATGGTTAGCTTAAAGCAATGAACACATGGTTGAGGTAACTAGCTAGCCTTAGCTAAAAGTAATGGATAAATGGCTGTAATAGCTAACTTCCCTTGTCAAAAAGAAATGAATACATTTTTAAGTAGTTAGCTAGCTCATAATTAAATATTCATTTCGAAACAGGTTTAATTTCCAGATTATAACTCACCACAGTCATGATGTTACACACTCCGGTACAGTAGGTGGCGTCAATCATGCAATCATAGTTCTTCGATAAACTAAGAGAAGAAGAATAGCGTGTTGTACGGATGACGTATTTTTGTAGGCCAACCAGGAAGTAAACATCGCACTGGTTCCGTCGTCAAAAACCGTACGGGATTTTCGGTTATCGCCAAAAATAAACTCTGTGGCGTAAACAAGTTTATGATGATTACATGTTTGGTACAGCATGATAATCTTCACAGACGAACACTTTTTTGGTGTGTTTTGAAGTGTAAATTAAATTGCCAGAAGCAAAAAGCTACTGACAGGCTATGCACAAACTACACCGTGGTCGCACGAGTTAAACGTCACAAGTAAAAACGCTGTAAAAACACGATTGAAAAGTATCATAAACAGATAAATATACAAGTTCGAGTGAGAGTCTGTAAAGATGTAAAAGTGAACAAGTGGGTTTAATAAGTTTCTGGGTCCGGTCTGATGACGTCTAACGTCCCCGACAAACACTGTAGTCCCATTTAGCCACATGTTAGCAACCGCCTTTTTTAAGACGAGTAAAACCTTAAATGTTCGAAAATCGGGTTTAAGCGGACGTATTTCATGTTGCAGAACAAAACGTCTAAATATCTTTAGCTTGTGTTTGCCACAGACCTTATTTAAGGCATTTTACCGAAAACCCATCCAGAAAGCCATAGACTGTAAGACGGACGTGCTTTCGGTTCTGAACCGGAAGTCGATGTTTCGAAATCGTCGCAGTATCAAACAGCTTTTTAATCTGTCCCAGAGCGATTATAAAATAGAAAATGAGAAAAAGCACAACTGTTCCGCCTCAGACGGCATAATGTGATCATACATTTACTGTTTAAATTTTTAAATGACCTTGTACTGATTCTATTTTATAAAAAGTTAATAAAGGTTATGTTGTTACAGCTAATGCTCCTCATCTGTCTTTATGACAGTCTACACAGTTTTACAACCTGTGATTTATTAAATTTGAGTTTAACTGAGTGCAACATAATGCAGATGACCTCAGTGATATCAGCAATTTAATGCAATAAATAACTTCAGTCCAGTTGAGAAAAAGTAACAGCAATAGTGGCCAAAAATAATGAATAAGCGAATTAAATAATGAGCTTGCCTTGGCTTAAAATAATGGATATGTTGTGGAAATAGATAACTAACTAAAAATATTGGAGAAACAGTTCAAGTAGATGGCCAGCCTTGATTAAAGTAATAGATAATGGTTGAAATAGACAGCTAGCTAAATGAATGGATAAACAATTAAAGTAGTGAGCTAGCCTTTGCTAAAAGTAATGGATGACTGAAACATCCAGCCTCTGTCACCAAGCAGTAATTTGAGACCAAAAGAACCTACACACTAATGATTAAATTATATGAAAAATTGTAAAAAGACCTAATTTTATGTCATCAACAGTGATCAACAACATCAAGTTTATAGTGAATCCAAACTGACACATTTGTAACAATGAGTGATGGTGCTGATGATGCACATGATGAGCTCATCTGATGGGGTTTTGGGGGTATGGCAGCCAAAAACGGTTGGGTCTCGTTGTGTCAGGTGAGCTGAACTTTTCACCCTCAGCGTGAGTTCGATAAGTCACTGTGTTTTTAAGTTGTTTATAGCTTTCATCTTCTTTCTTCCCCTGTCTAGCCCCGACTCTGGAGTGCACACCAGGACTTGGTTTGGATCCAGGTCTCTCCGCTCAGCCTGGGTCCATAGGGTGAACAGAGAGTCAGAGAGAGTGAGAGGTAACACGGAGGTACTACGATTGGAGGGATAGCCAGGCCAACCAATGGGATCAGGCAAACTGGCCCAGGTGCTGCTGGGATGGGCGGCCATGTGTCTTGCGGTGGTTCATGTGGCCTTGGGTGAAACTGGAAATGGACCGTACCAAGCAAGCCGCTTCACTGGTACCGTGGACCAGAGAGAGGTGCAGCGGGTTCGACGCCGTGGCCAGGAGACACTGAGAGGGTAAGGATGAGACTCTGTTTGCATCACTAAGTTTGGTAAATCCTAAATGAGCCGCATAATACAATTTGCTATTGATTTTATTCATATTAGAAGCACTCAAACGAGTGCTGAAAAAAAGAAAAGTGCATTAAGTTTGGTTTTGCATGCAGAACTCAGAGCATATCTAGTTGTATCTGGAGAAAGTTTAAAATATAAATGGCTTTCCCCCTCTCTGCTTTCCTGGCAGCTTTCTTTCAACTGCTGTGCTTTCTGGGCTTAGGCCAAGCTCGCCTTATACCAAATTATGCTGCTGAATACTACCACATTGTTTTCTCAAAAACAGCACATGTTCGACCCTAACAGGCTGCCTGCCACACTGAAATCTCCCAGTGTATTTACAGCAAATCAACATTTTCATGGGAAAGGGAGGAAAAAGCAGCTTTCTATACATCTCATGAGGGGATGATGAGTGAAAAGCTTGACCCAAATTCCATCCAGTGTATTAGTAAAGCTGGAGAAAGTAGTTCAGGACTGCTGTGGGGAGATTGCTGGCTCTGGTGTGTTAAGTTGAGGCAGGAAAATGGTGTGTGTGGATACATATGAACATACATGAGTATGTTTTTAAAGGTGTTGTTCATTTGTATGTGGGGAGTATCCAGTGAAATGAACTTCAAGGATCACCTCTAACCAGCTGCAACCCTCCTCCCCCTCCTCCCCCTCCTCCATCTATACTTTCTCTCTCTTGCAGTCCAACTCCTTCATTTTGTTACCTTAACACCATGAATCTGGGTGTGGGATGTATGTCAGTGCGGCAAAGAGTTTTCACTGTATATTTCGCCACTTCTTGAAAAACAAAGATTGTTTTGTCGGGGCCCGTTTTCAGTGTCTGCATCAGTTATTCCAATCAGACTCCCATCTGTCCCAGCTTATGGTTCCCCCAGTGCCAAGCCACAGGAAATGAGGTATTCGTATCACCCGAGGGGGGTATGAAAAGGGGCATTTGTTTCACCGCTGTAGGTGACAAAGCGGCAGAGAGAATAACCGAGGGCAGGAAAAGTATAAAAGAAAGAGAGCACATGAGTAAATGAGAGATGAGAAGAAATAGAGAGATAGAGAGAAAGACCTAAACTCCGTGAATAATATTCAGTTATGGCTTATTAGTAGTGCAGGGTAAAGCCCACATAGAGTCCTAAAACTGATGTTTTCTCTAAAAACATATCCAGTGGCGACCCCCACTGCATAATAGAAAAAAAAATGTCTGCCTTGTCAGTCATTTTTGGTTAATATGGAAGGCATTTGTCCATGTTAAATAAAGAAAAATTGTCCCTCTGTATTTAGACACATTTCAAAGGACATGTTTTATACCAAAGTTTGAGCGAGCATGGCAGTCCTTTTACATTTCATTATACTGTCTGCAGCCACTGTAAGCACAAGTTTAAAATTAAAATAAAAATTCAAATTTAGAACATGTGCATTTGTACACATCAAAGTAGCAGAGGACTTATACTCTGACAAAATAAAAGACATTTACTGCATCAAATGCTGCAGAAAAGGCACACATTTGAGCGTTAAAAAGATCACTAGAATGCTGGAAATTATGTGTTTTAGTCTCAAAAATTTTTGTGCATTTTCATCCAGTTCATAATATAACTGACCATCCACAGAAAGATAAGCATCAATGGCCTGCACCATTTCCAAAAAAAAGTCAGCAAACGCGTCACATCTCAGAGCTACAAGAACATTTCTACTTACGAGAAATAAGACATGAGAGGGGTGTTCATATGGACACAGTAAACACAACCCCGAACAAATGCACCAATCAAATCATACCTATCAAGTGTGCATTGAACCACAGCTGAGGTTATTGGCATTGAACCTAGAACATAAATTATGTGATCTGACTATGTAGTAATTCACATTCACAGCTTGTCTTTGAGCCCGCAGAGGAGAGAGAGTACAGGGGACCTTGCACAATAGCATATTATTCCCATCAAGTTGTGTGTGATTTCATGAGAACATGTTAGAAAAGCCTGCAGACTTTTTCCATTACATTGTTAAGTTCTGGAAACACTGCTGTGTTGGGAATGAAATGCTCATGTAGCGATAGTTTTGTGTATCGAAGTAAATAGGTGATGAGATTACCCAGCATCTCTGAAACTCAGGGTATGTTAAGGCTAAAGAGATCTGTTTGCATGCTGGGCTCCAGGCCAGCATGAGTACCACAAACCAGAGTTATTTGACAAAGCGTTTGAGATCTTTTGGATTATTTTCATTGGATTTCTAGGTGTTGCCTGGTAACTGTCACTTGAGTTATTCCAAAATTTGAAAGCAACTGCCATGTGCCGCGGCGGGCTAGCCAAAGCAAATAGGTCTAATATGTTGAATTTGTTTGTAGTTACTGTTCGAGTGTTGTTGGCTGAAAAAGATCACAGTTAATACTGAATTGGGTAAAATTAGTCATCTACTTGTGTGCATGTTTTGTCTAAAATCTGGACAGAAGCTGTAGGGTGAAGAAATAACATGATGAGTATTTTGGCTTGGTATACTGATGTGTCTTACACAGAATTTTACTACAACTGATTCACACCGACAAACTTGTGTCCTACTACAATGTTTTCATCCAGAAGTTGCAACAATCACAGTGGACTGTCAGTAACTCAGTATGGGTTTCCCAGATTCCCTGTGTGGGAGATGGAGGGAGGTTAGGTTAATGATGGTCATTATGCTGGCCTTGGGCTGGGGTGCTGTGTTTATTTGCTGGCTAGAGCTCCATATCCCCTGGTCTGTCTCTGGTAGCGCTGTGTCTGACGCTGACTGACTCTGATTTATTGGCTCCCACCACACACTACAGCCTGGCATCAGTCCACTCAAGGGCGGTGGTATCTGATCAGACTTTAGGCTGGCTGGCTGGTCCGCGTTACTTTGGTGATTGACTGCCTGGTTGGTAGAATGAGAGAAGGAAAGTGCGAAGCAGAAACAGGGAGTTTTGGCTCTTCATTTCTATCTTGCTTTCAATGCCCAACCAAAAGAGTTGAGTATTTATAGTTTAATAAGATTTCTTGTATGCTGGAGTTGGAGAATCCAGCCAAGTTTTTTTTTGCAGCCACCCTCCTTATTAACTTAGCCCCAGCTTGGCCCAGCTTTACCCAGCTCTGCTGAGGAGAGACGCCTTGGATGCTGGCTAACTTGGCAGACAATCAGCCCCAAAGCAGAGACTTACTTTCAGCTACTCAAGTCCCTTCCAGGATAATGTCAATACCACCCTGATGGCCTGGATGGTGCCCTCTGTTTACAGTCTGCCTTGGCATATCCCTGATTTGAAAGAGAATGGATGTTACAGGACGAACCGCTTTACCTCAGACCTTCAGTATGTACAGTTTTGAGTACAGAGAAAGGGAAAAGACCTACAAAAAAGCTTGAGAAGAATTTATATTTGGGATGAGTGAACAATTGCCAGTTTCTGTTTTATGTGCATTCGGTTCCATTTTAGGATTTTATGTGTCTGCATTTTATGCTTCGTGTATTGTATGTGCAGACTAAGACTGAGCTGTAAAGACTGGATTATCTGGGACAGCTGATTGGCATGTGGTCTGTTAATAAAGCGCTTTATACTTAATGTCGGACTGTATGAAAAGATTTAGCTATTAGTTTACTTCCCACATTTGACGTCTCTACCCACACTGACACGCACACAATAAAAACAGCATTTTAAATTTGTGATTTATAATTACTCCTGCTTAACAACCCATTATAACACAGAACAATAAGCAGATATCATCTCTGGGGTTTGCGTGGTTGACCACAGTCTAAATTATTGTGCTGTATGACTGTATCTCGTTTTGTCTGTCAACCAGGAGGCTCATCACTACACACACACCACCATAGTGATTTACTGCAAGTTTATAAAGTGTCCGCTTCTCCTACGCTGCCAGCAATCTCTCACTCATTCCTTCTTTATCTCTGTTTCCCAGTTCAATTCAATTTAAATTCTTTAACGGCATACATTTAGCAAGATTACTTCCAAAGTTATCAAGCTATCTGTTCCTCTTGTCGCTCACCCTTTTTCCACTGGAGCACACTGACAGCACCGTTTTTACTCACAATTGCCTTTTTTCACTTTAACTTAACTATATTTCAAACTGAAATATTTTACTCAACTGAATTCATTTATCTGACGGGTGCAGTTACCCTGCAGATCAGGACTTTACAATAAGTACTCTTACATTTTTTCATTTTACAGTTTACAGTTGTTTCGAGTAAATCTCCCACCACTGATTGATATCTATTGGCCTTATCACCATCTGTAGGTCATTTTCTGTACACTACATTCCTTAACATCCCCACTCCTAAATCTGATAGGAGAGCACCAGGTCCAGGTGTCGCTAGCGGCAGCAATATGTAGAGATTCCTCAAGGAGGGTCAGATACCAGGCAGATGACCTTTGACCTTTGACCAAAACACAGACACACACAGACACCTGACCTGGGGCCTGAGCAACTGTGAACTTCTTGTCTGGAAACAGACTGTCTGTACTCATTTTCCATGCCTGCCTAGTGCTGCCCTTCCTTGCCGGTCAGCAGAGGCCGGCTGCTCTGAACTGCCTTAACCTTTTGACCCCGTGGATTCCTGCGTGCGAGAGGACCCTCAGGCTACAGCTGCGTAACTTGATTTGACTGTTGCTAATTTTATAACTCTGCAGAAAATCCCAACAAAACCACAAACATTTCAATATTTTACAAGAGAATACGAGCTCAAATGGCCTATTATTTTTAATAATTGATTCATATGCAGTTTATTTTCAAGATTAGTTGATTAATCTAGCAAATGACGAAATTGCGAAAACATGCCCTAGCAGAATTTCCCAGTGGCCAACATGACTTCTCGTATTGCTTGTTTTTTCTCACAAACAGTCCAGAAGCCAAAGATATTCAGTTTATATGACAAAGGAGAACAACGAATTCTCACATGGAAAGCTGAAGTCAGAGAATATTTAACACATTTACCTAAAAAAAATGACTCACGAGATTAATCCAAAATAGTTTCTCTCAGCTTCATTTTCTATAGATGGTTTAATCAACTCATATTCTATAAATTAAAAAGAACTCTTATTTGCAAAGACTGATTCATGTGTAATGCATTTCACTTTGTGATTTCTACATTTTTATCAACTTTGCATTTCTGCTTAGTCTTGAAATTTTGAACAGTTATGTTCTATTTGTTTTTTTTTTCTTTTCATGTATGATTATTGTTATTTAATACTGGAGGTATCTCCATCAGCAATTTTTGGCTTCTAACCTCTCCTACAAAACTAAACTTTTCAATTATTATTATTAGTGTTAATTTGTCTTTTGTATACATATGCATTTGGATATAAAACTAACTCACTAACTAACTCCATAACTCCCAAATAATTGTTTAAACTCTAAAAACTAATGAAATTAATTGAGTGTCTTTAACTTCCAGTAAATGCTTATTCTGATACTGTGTGTACTTATTTGACCCGTCTGAAAATCTGCCACCCCCTTTTACTTTGAAGTCAGACTGAAGTATCCTTTTCGCTTTCATTCTTCATATTTCCTCTTGGATGAGGTGGCAGCCATGTTCCTTTTATTACTATTAATGGCAGTTAACGAGCGATCCACGGGCCAGGAGGCGACTTCAAAGGCGGCAACATGGCCACAGAAGAGTTAATCTCCTTTAGATTGAGCCCTGAGAACAGTGGGACATTTCAATATTGAGGAAAACCCCTGGGGCTTAAAGTCCGTTTTTTATGGCTGTCTTTCATTCTGTTTTACTTCAGTTCATCCTCTAAAGCCTCCTCTTTGCGATAGGAGAGCAGGCATTGACCTGAAGGAAAGAGAGAGCGAGAGAGAGAGGGAGGGAGAGAGAAAGAGAGAGGGAGAGTGGGGAAGAATAACAAACCAGAGCACCTCAGGGTCAAACCCGTATAATCCTTCATATATTGACATCCCCTCGGTCTGCAACAGTGGAAAATCTTCGACGCTTTGTGGGGAAATAGATCAGGGAAGACATTTGGTTCACTGCTCATTAAGTGTTGGAATGCTGATGTCTCGCTCCATGCATTTCTGAAGGGTTTTTTTCAGAGCTCAGTTTGGTTTTTGTGTTTGCCCCAGAAATTCAACCCCCGCCAAGAGTTGGGCCTCTTCTTGCTTATGCTGCTCTCTCCTTGGTTTCCATATCTCTGTTTTCCGCTGCCCGCTCCTCCTCCTGCTTCCTGCTCTTCTCAACATAAACTTGTTTTGCTTTCCCTCCCACTGATCCCCTGTTCCTTTCCCACCGTCCTGTCTTCCCTTCTCCGAACCACCACTCGTCTCAATCCCCTCACACTTTCTCTCTAAAACCGAAGAATCCCCTTCTCCTGTTTTCTTCCTGTTTTGTTTTTATGCTCTGTCTTTGCCTGACTGCAATTTCTACCTAAATACCTCTTGTCTGCCTGCCCACCTGTTTTCTCTGTCCCTCTGTCTCTTTGTGCCATCTGGTAATGTGGTTGGAGGTGTGCTCTGCTCTCCATCCATCAGAGAGTCAAACGGCAGCTGTCATCTCCCTGGTGACAGCTCGGGGTTACCACGGATACCGTCTGGTGAGGAGGAGAGGAAGGTCATTGGTTTCACGCAGGAGGAACTTGAGACACTCATCAAACATAACACTTAATTTCACACTTTTGCTCCGGTCTTCTGATCTCCTGCATATCCAACTAAAAGCATCTTTGTTGGATATTTATTCACTTACACATAAGGGTCAGTTTACTTGTCACAAGGCGCAGATTCATCCAGGTCATCTTGAGTTGACTTGAGGCAATATCTGAACCATTCAGCTATCGGTCTGATGAAGATGTAGCCTCTCGGGGCAACAGCCAATATTTCAGGGGTTGTAGCTAGCTCGATATTTGGGCCAAGACTTCCTCTTCCCAGCTTCAGTTAGTGTTTACAGTTCGATTAGTTAAGATACTTTACATAGAATCATGATGCTTCAAAAACAAATATGTGCATATAAATAAAAAACCCACATAAAGCTAACTTGTTGTCAGACAATAGCCAGTGGGTTCTGAAATTGCATTTTGGTCATTTTGTTCCATCGCTTTTGCCCTCCACATGGACTGTTTACGTGAAGGCAACCATTCCCCTCTTAAATGTCAATACTACTCGGACTACAAACAGAAACCAGAACATTGCTAATAACAAAATCTTGTCCCATTTCTTACAGTTTCTACATACATATGAAGATATCTGTTCATAGAGAGATTCAAATGTTTAGTAGACAACCGGCGTTATAAAACATGAACATGGAGTTTGAACGATGAGGGCATTTAACAGGCAGGGAAGTTCTAATGAAAGATGCTGCTGAGTTGCATCATGGGAAATGTCATTCTTAAATTAAGGGCCCTGACACATCAAGCCGACAGGCGGCCGTTGGTCGGTGTCATGCTGTCGCTGAGGCTAATACAGCATACTGAAAGAGCGTCGTAGATGGTGCAGACGGTCAGTGAATTAAATCACTGATTAGCAGTTCAGCCTTGGCACACGAGGAGAAATGTAAGCAAACAAAAGTCTTGGAGGTATAAGATAAAAAAAAACTCGTCATATTAGGTAAGATTATTTCTTTTTAGCCACTGAGCTCTTCAGCAGAAATAGTTCATTGTTGTTTGTGTTATTGTTTGCAAATGCATGATCAACATAATTTGCTTTTTCATAGTCGATTTGTGTGGTTAATATGCTAACTGGCTAATCCTGAATCAGTCCTGTCAGTCCTCTGGTTTCCCTTTTTAATGATGAATACAGACCACAGCTGCCCGCTGCTATGAAGAGCTATTTCCGCTCATGCAGGCGCAGAACGTAGATGCTAGATGGCTGTTTACTGTTGTCCCTGTGGTGTGTTCATGTGCAACTTTTTGGCCGAGACACAGTCGACTGGAGGCAACCCAATAGTCGTCCTTCGTTGCCACCAGCTCTTTCTGTTTGGTGTGTCAAAGCCTTAAAAGTCAGAATATTTCTTTTGCTCAGCTCAAAGGCAGTGCAACACAAAATCCCTGGTGTGTCCTTTTAAAAGCTTAATAAGTTGTTGTACTTTACTAGTCCTTGGTCATCTTAAATAAACACTGGGTAATCTAGCGTTACTTTAAACAGCCATAAATTATGTCCTGGGGGCAGAAATGGCCCAGACTAAAGAGATGCGATCCCTGTGGCAAATGACTTTACCATGAGCATCTGGATCAGACTTTATCCCGATTTACCAAGCTGTGGTCCGTCAATTCTTAGTCATGCCATCAGCAAATGCAAACAACTAACCACAGACACAGATGACCACAGATATACCCGTCATTATACGCTTTGAGAGGTCACTAAGGATATCATTAGTACCACCGCACAGTTGGAATCCCTTCAGCTTGTTAAACAGCTTTACGCAGCTTCTCGGGGTATTTCACTGGGGTGCACACACTGACTCACGCACATTTCCTTAGAATATATAGATTTTGGTTTTGACATTGATGCAGCTTGGGACTTTCACTCCGTTTCTAAATAAACTGAGTTAAAAGAAGGTTTGTAATTATTCACGGAAGATAAAAACTGAAGTGTTATTCGCATTAGTTTGTGAGGGAGCTGCGGACCTCAGTCCCCGCTGCATGTTTATGTGTATTTTGTGCGTGTGTGAGCAGAGGCCAGTCATCTCTAGATGTGGTTAAGCCATCTCCTCAGAGGAAATCTTTGTGGTTAACCTGTCAGGCCAATCAACTGCTCCATAAGCTGTGATGGCTCCTACATCTGTCAGACAGGGTCAGAGTTCACCGCGGGCTCTCCACCAGTAAGAATCCAAGCTGAATGAAAGGGGTGGGCAGCGCTGGGGAGCAGCGCTGGATATTTGCCAGAGAACAGGACAGCCAGGCATGGAATTTGGGAGAAAGGAGGACTTTATACATCCTGTCCTTCTAAGTATAAATTCAGCCTTGAATGAAAACAAAATGCTGCTCCTCTAGTAGTAGGCCCCTCGCATTTCCTTCCCCTCCTACCCTCTCTGAAAATACCTCCATCCATCACCGGAGGAGGCTTTGTATCAAAGTTTGTTTTATTTACTCTAAAAGCCTAAGCCATGCAGGTCTCGGGCAGCTCAGAAAATAACTCTCAACTGTGTGTATTTGTTTGGGAGTTATACTAAAATGTATTTGGGAGGTCTGGGTAAATAGTAAGTTTGTTTGTTCTTTCTTTTTGTCTCTATCAGGCCCAATGTGTGTGGCTCTCGCTTCCATTCATACTGCTGTCCAGGCTGGAAGACTCTGCCGGGAGGGAACCAGTGTATTGTTCGTAAGTTCTTCTATCCCTAAATCCTCTTAAATATAATACCACAAAGCCAAGTGGAGAAGATAACAAATAGGCGAATAGGATAATTCAGTTTATTAGTGTCTATTAATGTAATCCACTCTCTTTTTCCTCTGTCTCTCTCCAGCTATTTGCAGGAATTCATGTGGCGATGGCTTCTGTTCCAGACCCAACATGTGTACCTGTTCAAATGGCCAGCTCTCTCCCAGCTGTGGAGCAGGAGGAGGAGGTCAGTGCTGCTCATCACACACACTTACAGTAACTAAAGTTTCATCAGCCGTCAAACCCCATCATATGGGTGTAAGACAAATGGAATTAAAGCAGGAGAAAAGTTGTTATGCCACATCCAATCCAATATGTTACATTCATCTGACAGCTTTATCCACAGTGACTTACATCTCTCCCCCAACATGCACAATTTAGAAGCATTTTGGGTTCAGTGTCACACTAGAGGACACATTTTTGGGCTCAAACCACCAACTCTGTGAGCGCTAAAACAATTAGTTGATTATTTGGTCAGTCGATTGAAAACAGCTATCTAGATCATAGATTTATAATTGAAGCAACCAGTCCCCAGTTCCACCTTTGTATGTCATTACCAGTGTAATATTCTCAAGTTTTTGAGTGTGCGTTAAACAAAACGAGACACTTGATGGTATCAGCGATGTTCTCTGGTGGAGTGTTAGATCAGAAGATCGTTAATACTGTCCATTAAATGTTAGGTTGCAGCCAGCTGCCTGTTAGCTTGGGTTAGTGTAAAGACAGACAGCAGGGGAAAACAGCTGTCCTGGCTTAATCCATAGTGAGTAAAATTACGTACTAGTACATCAAAATTGCCGACAACAGTAACTGTCTGGAGTCTCCACTTGTTGCCTGGCAACTGCTCCAAGCTAAGACATAGTCCAGCACAAAACCCCCTTGTAAAATGCAGAATTATGGTTTTTACACAGTTTTTCGTACAGATTACAACAAATGGCATGAAAAGGGTTAATTAGTGTGTATCAAAGGTCCAGTTTGTAGGATTTAGGAGAATCTGTTGGTAGAAATAGGCATTGGTAATTACGTTTTCTTTAGAGTATAATCACCTGGTACGAAGGAGCATTGTGTTTTTGTTTGCTTGGAAAGAGCCGTTTATATCTACATAGCAAGCAGGTCCTCATCCACGGGGCCTGACATCTTACACAACCGTGTTTCTACAACAGCCCTGCGCAGACAAAAATAAAACACTTGTTCTAGAGAGAGCCATTCGCATTGTTATATTGATGTGAAGGCCACCATAAACTCACGCTTGGAAAGGAAGGGGTGGGGGCGCTCAGTTGGTTGCAGTTTGCAGCCTCACAGCTAGATACTACTATAGCTTACACACTGGTCCTTTTAAGGTGCCGATTGGCAGACTTTGTTACTCATCATAAGGAGTCAGTCTAGTTGTTTCCCTGCATCCAGTCATTATGCTAAGCTAACTGGCTTCTGGCTTTAGTTTAATTTTTACTGGACAGATATGAGAGTAGTATTTATCTTCTCTTAACTCTCCACCAGAAAGCAAATAAAAAGATACTTTAAAAGCCAACCCTTCTCTAACATCTGAGCTGCAGCACATATTCATCAATCTTGTGTAGGTCAGACAAAAAATACAAAACATAGGACTCCTTTTTCCATCAATACAAGTCCATTTTTTGATACTTAGCATACAAGCATACAAGCAGCAGGATTGCACAGCGGTTAGAGAGGCTTTTCCTTTAACTGTGTTCCCAGATTGAAGTATTTTGCTGAAGAGCATGTGGCCTATTACTCATCTTATCCCATTATTGATATATAATGGATATAAGAATAATCTAGTAGATCGTTGTTACAATGGTAAGTATAGAAATTGTATATTCCTATTATTCTTCTAAATGGCCTCACGCCTGACTTCACTTTACTGTGCAATAAGTGGCCCCAACTACTGATGAAATGATACAGCCTGTTGCTGAGCAGTTTCAGTTCCTACTCCTCGAATTGCTCGGCTTTTTTCCAAGTGTAATGGTTCCACCCTTCTCTCATGGGGGCTACAATCATACTGTAGCCAGTGTAATATTAGTGTATGGAGTCCTAGGCCTGCAGGTCATAGGGTTTGTCAGGATTAAAGTAGAGAGTCTGGCTGCCCCAGCTCAGTCTGCTGGGCTTAGTTACAGACCACTCAGGATGTGTGTGTGCGTGTGTGTTTGGAGCAGAGCGAGGTGTTTCACTGCACATGCAGAGTGTGTGAAATCAGGTTTGTCCTAGTGAGATTAGTGCAGTGTGTGCAGGGTTTAACTATGAAGTTAATATGTGCTGGACATGCAGAAAACATTGTTGTTAAGCACCACTTTGGGAGCATGCAAAGTATGTGTCGATGTGTGTATTAAGTAGCGTGCAATGTGTTCAGCTTCACTGCTTTAGTCGGCCAAAGTCAGCTCGTCAGTCACGCCTGGGCCCTGCCAGACCCTTTACACATGCTCACATTCCACGAAGCCCGCTAACACACGCATTTTCACTCACACAACTGCACACACAGATATACAGACACTCTTATAGTAACAGACAGACAAAAAAATGAACTGGCACACATAAGCTTACACAGTGAGCATCAGCTGGCTGTGACCCAGAGGTGTAAAACAGGATCTGTTCCAGCCATAAGTAAGGACGGCCCTCACAGGAAGGGCATGGAGGGTGGGGTGGAGGAAAAACAGCCTCTGACCTGTATGGCAGGATACGCACAGATCTCCTGCAGAGTCAGTGCTTTGGCAAGACCTATGAAGTCATGTTCCTCAGGGGCAGCAATGGCGCTCAAAAGTGAAGTGATAAATTAGAGTGAGAGCTTAGCAGAGCTGGACCGAACTGATCGTCACACTCTGTGATTCTCAGCTTTCCTCAGCAGGGATTTATGGGGGCTTTTTTTACAGGTTTACGGGCAGAGGGGAGGCAAAGAAGGAAGCCACTGACATACTGCATGATCTGAATAATCAGAGACAGCTTTATTGGTCTATGATTAGTATACTGGAAATGTGCTTAAATGCACCCTAAGGAGTGTATCAATGCATTATTTTTCGTCTGGCCTTTCTGGCAGCTTCCATGCAGGTCAGAGGTCAAACAGCTTTATGGCCTGAGACAAACATACATCCATCAGTGAACACCAAATGCTGTGGAATGACCCCGAGAAACCGAGAAACATGCCTTAAGTGATAAAAGTTGGCCTTCTCTTCTGTAAGTGATTGGTAGAAGCTGTTATAATATATCTAATAAAAGTAATGGTTAATTTCCTCACTGCCCTGCATATAACTACTCTGTTTAAATCTTTGTTATGTCTGGGTAAGATGTTTTCACTTGTCTTTGCTCCGTTGATATTTAATATATAAGCTTGAAGGCTGTTTTCACAACATCATTTGTCTCTGAGGCTTTAGACCAAGAGAAGGCGAATACTCCCCATCATAGATCTTGTCTTCCTGAACGTGCCGACTCCCAAATTCAGCTTTTGGAGAGAGTCCACCGTTCAACAGGATAATTCAGTGCAGTTGGAAACAAATTGCAGTTCTATGAAGATCCGTTTGGAAACGCCAATTTCCCCTCCCTTAATTATACAGCCTGATTCTAGCACCCTGGTTCGCTGGGTTATAGATAGCCTCTTTATGTCTCATTTCTTGCCTGTGGCATGCAGAGGTTTGAATAAATCAGCAACACATTACATGTAATCCACGTGTCTGTGATTATTGTTGTGTCCACACAGATGGTTGTCTATGATTTCTTTTATGGCTCTTCCTGGAATTTTTGTTGTTTGCCAAAGAACAATACAAGCGCCTGTTTCTGTGGATAGCCTGGCAGACCTTTCAAAATGTTGCACATTTCCAGAAATAGAAAAGTAAATCTTTGTGAACCCTAGGCGGCTTTGCAGGAGTGGGTCCAGGTTACCGTTTAGAAAGATACAAGTATGTCTCAAGTCTATGCACTCAAGTCCCAAGTCTAGTTCCATTTATAAAATTTGAGTTATTCGTCTTAAACAAGTCTTAACGCGCTCTTTACCAATGTAATGCCTTTTAAACAGACAATGATAAAAATCATTTTTGAAATCCCTAATTTTTGACTTGCATGTTTTGCATATGGCATTTTGTTTTTGTTAAACTCTGCACAGTTTTTGAGCACAAACAAAATTATATGATGTGACGTTACGTTCGTTGCAATCATACTTAAGATGTTGTATTCTAAACCTAGCCACCTACTATTGTTGCCTAAACCTAACCAGGGACCTTTGTTCCCAAAACTCAAAGAAGTAATCTTAAAAACGGAGTGTTTTATCTACGTTTTAAGTTTATTTCAAAAGAGACTGTATGCATGTGACAACAAAAATTGTCCTAATAAAATGGATGTGTAATTTGAAAAGTTACAAAGCATCTAACAAGCATAAATTGACACGCTGTCCCTGAATATCCAAAACTGACGCAGAAGGATAGTCTACCTAGCGTGTCATATATAACATGTATGTCGACGGACAAGGTGGTGTTGTTTGATAAGTTGGGATGAGAACATGTTGCACATATTTTTGGTATCATCTTTTTCAATGGACGCTCAGTAACATAATGTTCATTCATCACGGTTCTCTCCTGCAACTTGACTGGATGCTGTCAGTTTGATTTAAAAGAGTAATGATCTGATTTAATGCACACTTTTTAAATAACGCACTTTTTAATTTTTGTCCTTGGGGGGGAAAATATCAAGTGGTCACAAGTCTCTGGTGTTTAAGTCCAAGTCGAGTCTAAAGTCAGCTTCTAACTGCATGAGTCACATTTACTGATAACCTGGAGTTACATGTCAGTTCCCAGACAACAGGGATTCACACCGTCAGCCTTGTAATAAACACACTGACAGTTTCGGGCAGAGCAGCTGTGCTGAGGATTGTATAGGGTCATCTTTATAACCTTGTCCTCCCTGTAACCATAATTACAAAATCATTACCACGGGCGTTCTTGCCCTAATGCTGAGAAACAGCTGTCTTTAGACTGACAGGCATCCATTCACAAGGAGCACCAGTGAATCCTGGGAATGCGGAGAAACGCCTTTTTTTAATTAGAAGCCACTTCATTTTAGTCCATCTTGGCCACAAAGTAATGCTGTTTAGTATGACGTCTGCCAGCAAATAAATTGGTCTAATTTACCCAGAAAATTGATTATGTGTGAGGTACTAAGTTGGAGGACTGTGAGTTTCCCAGAATGGAAAGAAATCTTTTTATTTGTCTCTCAACCTGCTCTGACAGCAGCTCATGCAGCTTTCTGTTTCACTACGTCGCCCATCCATGCCTGAAACTGAGGCTGACTTGTCACCGGTCCCTGGGGTGTGTGTAAATCAGGACAAAACACAGCTATAAAGCTCCTCAGTTTTCCATCAGACACACACACACATGTGCCCGCACAGCCACACTCGCACTCACTCAACACACAAGCCTGGACTTCCTGTGTTTCGCAGGCTCTCGTAAAAAACACCCAGATGTGAGCGGCTCACCGACGACACTACCAGAGTACAGAGGTGCATTGTGGTGCCGCAAACTACTTTTGCTCAACATCTAGAACGAACACACACACACACACACACACACACACACACACACACACACACACACACACACACACACACACACACACACACACACACACACACACATATGCACATCCCCCTACTGTGTTGCACTGCACGTGCAGCTCTCCAGGCACGGGTCATTGGAGCAAACCATCTCTCTCCACCTGTGGGGGATGAAATGCCACGAAGAGGGGGAGTGAGAGGCGAAGTTAACCAGTGAGATCATCTCCTCCTGTCTCCAAATGTGCTTGTTTGCTTCCCTCTCCTCCTCCTCCTCCGTCTGCAGAAAAAACATATGACACACGGTACACATGGCACCTCCAATATCTCTCCGTCTCTCCAGCACCTGTCCCGTCATCCTCTGTTCCTGAGGGCACAGAGTTCAGTGTCTATAAGACTCTTGCAATGTCTTCTATCCCACTAGCCCCAGCCAAAACCCTCCCCCATATGTTCTTGACCTATTTAGAAATGCTATTTGCGGGGGATTTGTTAGAAAATCAAAGAGTTTACCCAAGTTGCAGCTTTGGGGGAGTTTGTATTGCAGCATGCTGGAATGGTTTTCTCCATGGTTTGTTCCGTGGTAGGGAAAACTGAAATCACTCACTGCAATCATTATTCAGGTTTCACATCACTGCTCCTATTGTTGGCCTTGAGTGAAGACAGAGAATCAGTAGGGTGTATAGCATTAACTTTATGTCTTGAGATGAAGTTGAAACCTGAGAGCAAGACCTGACCCATGTCCCCTGAGACAGACTGGGGAGAGTAGGAGAGAGACAGCACACTAGTACGCTGACCGATAAACCCAGCCTGCCCCAGAGTCCCAAACTATTTGCTTTAATTTATCACCATATGTTGCCATGAGACACAATCCAGACAAAAAGCTGTTTCTGCCAAATCTGTACATAGAGTCTGCCAAGTGCTGCACATGAGAAAGTTAACTGGAATTCCTTCTAGACTTAAGTTGCATTAAATATTCCGAGCGAATGAAAGCCCTGTTGAAAATTTCAGTGAATTACACCTCTGCCCTGCATTTACTGAAACTATACAGCGTCCAAGATTCGTGCTATTGTGCTTTGACTCATGTAACTGAAGTCTGCTGTGTAATCTGCCAGTAAAACAGGCGTGGGTGATCACAATGAAAAGCTACCTAAACATGTATTCACTCATCATGACTCACACAAGTCATATTTAGTGTGTTTGGGTACAGTCAGAATAAGTGGGTGGATTACAGTGGCTGAAAAAGCCTCCTGTTGGCAAGTGTGCAAACTCAAAGTCTCATTAGACAAAGTCAGCTACGAGGAAGCTCAGTCATTTCCCCTCTGCTGCGCAGCTCCGCATGCCAGAAATGTTGGGGAGAGAAAGAGACATAAACAGACAGATGGAGAGGGAGAGAGAGTGAGAGGAAATTAATGTTGAACTTGCGATTAAGATATAGACAGAGGAGCATGAAAGCCGCTGAGGGAATAGTGGAGGAAGGAAGAAAAGTGAAGACACAGGGAGACTAAAGGACAAGAAAAATCCCCTTGAGCCAGGATGAAAGAAAAAAGAGGATGCAAGGAAACATTAAGGGAATACCGTTCTCTAGCATCTAGCACTGTAAGTGTCTTCTCTCATCCTGTGATCGGTAAACGGCTGGCTCAGCAGAAAGCTGCCTGTCTGCCAGGAAGACCAATTAGTTTCCCTTAAAGAAAGCTGCTACATGTTTGAGACTGTCAGATTGGCTCTCTCACAGTCTGGTGTAGCAGTCTGCTTCACATCATTATACCTGTACCACCACATCACTGCTGGTTTGTTTATAAGTGACTCTCCTTTCTTTCTCCTGCAGTCTCTCCTCTGTGCATCCTGTTTGGATCTTTCTGCACCATTGTAACTTACTTCTGTTCCCCCCTCACCCAGTTTCCATCTCCTCTCAGCAAATTCCTGACTGACAGACTGACTGTAGCATACAGCTGGCTCGACTTATTGCCTACCCCCAGTCTGCTTGATTAGCTTTGGTTTTGTGGCCTGGGGGCTTTTGAGCCTTGTCTGTTCATCTAAAGCTGCTAAAGAAACACCAGCATTGTGCAAACCCAACTGACGTGGAAAAAAGCCTCTTAATGTGTTAAAGTGACCGTGGGTATTTAACTCACTGGTGTTTGGAAACGGATCTTAATGTGTTTCTTTATTGGGTAATAATATAATGAAGCAATCTCACCACTCGATCGTGTAATTCTTTTAATTTCCTAAAAGTTGGGGCTTGGTTGATAACACCAGTAAAACTTCAAAGAAACATTTGTAATAAAGTTTTTACTGACTCAGAGCGAAAGTTTAAAGTCCTTGCTTTAAACTTGAGACTTGAGACTTATTGCTATGCAATTTGTGTTCTTTGGTAAAAACAGTGGATGTGAAGGCCTGATCCTTTTGGAAGTTTGCCTGTTTACACTTGTGTTTCTTTGTGCCATTCCCACGCATCATCCCATCCTCTTCTCTTTTTTCTTTATCGCTCTCCTACAGTTCATTCCTGCAACGTCAGGTGTATGAATGGAGGCAGCTGCTCAGAGGACTCTTGCTCCTGCACCAAGGGCTACACAGGCAGCCACTGTGGACAGCGTGAGTAAAATCTGTTGCACAGTCAGCACACTGAGAGAATGTGTGTGTGGGGGTAGTTGCATTGTCACCTGCTGAAGTATAGTTATAAAGACCAAATGTCCTCAGAGAGATAAAGATGATGAAAATCTTGCAAATCATTCTCACTTTGAAAATCCATTCGTAAGCTCAGTACTCCCAAAACAGACAGCCGTTTTTGACGGGGAACTTAAATGTAACTTAAACTTAATACTCCAAAGTAAACTTGCTATGCTTTCTATGAAGCCAGACTCAGCTGGTCTACCACTGTCGGGATCTGTAGTTTATGTTTTTGTGTTACTTTGGTTAATACAAACTAACCCTTTAAAACACAAAGTCATGCAATAATGCAAACAAGCTGATTGAGGCAGCAGCTGATTGAGGCAGCAGCTGACCAGCAGCGTGTTCAGCGAGGTAAAATAGTTTAGTTTTGTGCGTTCCCCATCAGAAAGGGCTGTCTATTTGGAAAAGTATTAAGCATATATGTGCATGGGTTGCGTGAGAGTAAAATGGATGTTTTGATATACAGTTGTTGTGCTGACTTCAATTCCTCAAGAATTTTCTATGTTTTTGGATTCTGTGTTCACTAGAGGCATGTGAGAAAAACAAGATTTTCTTCGTAGATTCTGGCACAAGGGTTGATTTGGGGGTTAGAGTGCAGAGAGTTGGTGTTATTGGTCAAAGAATTGATGTCATCACTGAAAATGCTCACGTGTTTTTAATACAAATATACAATTCAGTATGTGTTTATGTGTTGGTGATGCAAATGATTAAAAGGTGAAGTCATCTAAACCTTCATGAAAAAAATGTGTTTGTGTGTCTGTGAGCAAGAGTGTGTGACTCTCTGTGATTCACTCTCTTTTCCTCTGTCTCCTGTAGCTGTGTGTGAGAATGGCTGCCAGAACGGTGGGCGCTGCATCGGGCCCAACAGATGTGCATGTGTCTACGGTTTCACTGGCCCGCAGTGCGAGAGAGGTGAGTGCTCATCCTCATTTCTGTGTTGATACAGTGTGTTGTGATTTTCCACTGTCTTCCTTCAGCTCAGTTTTTGTGATGTCAACTTTTGCGATATGAAAGACTGCGGTAATACACTTTAAATACAGTAACAAGAGCATAAATTAAATTCTATCTGTAGGTTAAATTTTGTCAGATACATGTCATGCTGTTAATTCTCTGGCTAATAACCGAGAAACCTTGCCTTTAGGCATCATCTGATTGGTCACCCCCCCCCCCCACCCCCCCACGCACACGCACACACCCACACTCAGAAGAGGTGATGTGGCACAAACACAAGTATTGTGCAGTCTGTGTCAACAACTGAGTATACATATACATATCTGTTAATATATCACGTGTAATATGTTTGCAATGTAATTACAAACATATTACATGTAATTGCACATATTCCAAAAAAGTTATTGCATATTTCTCATATTGTGCAGCCCTAACTTTGACCTACTACTCTTAACATAGTTGGCACACACACAGTTTTCATCTGCAGCGACAGACTATTACTGCAATTTTCTGTGAGCTCACTGTTTTTACCTCTGAGCATGAGATTTATACTGATGTCACTATCAGCATTAACTTGGTATGTAAAGCATTCATCATAACTGATTAATAATAAAAAATAAGGTTGTAAAAAGTTGTTTTTTCTTTAAATTAAACCGCGTCTGAATAAATGAACCTTTATCAAGGTTGGGAGTCAACTACTCAAAGATACCAAACAGGAAGGCTTTGAAGTGGCTGTGCAGTCGTGAGTGTTGCTCCTATCAGTCCAGACATACTCTGTTAGTTCATTACTTCAGTGCTCAGGCTCCTCTAACGTGGATGACTTCATAAGGTTAGCTCAGACAGACAGTGGGTGTTCGTCTCCTGAGCTTTGAACAGGAGACTGAGGTATGTGTGTGGTGGGAAGTGATGGCAGGGTGTTGGGAGGAGGTGGTACGGTCCCATGGCAAATGGAAAAAATACCTGAACTGACGGCTGTGCTTAATTTCCGTTTACCTCAGTTCACCTTTTCAGTAAAGGAGGGGAACCTTTGCACCTTCAGACAATCTCTGTCATCAAACTCACCTTTCTGTGACCCTCACCTTCCACCTCCTCCCTCTCCCCCTTCTTTTGAGGAGGAGGAAGGTTCTTGGCCTGTAATTTCACTCACCTCATTTATCTCAACCCTTCTAATGCATTCCTTTTCCCCACCTAGCTATATATAAATCCCATGCATGTATGCTTGTGGGAAAACAGCCATAAACACTCATCTTTTACTCATCTAGTCATCAAATGCTATCCTCCCCACTCTCCTAATTCAACATTTTTGTGTTTTTAATTTTTTTTTTTATCATGTTTGCTTGTTTTCTTCCCTACATTTTTAACTGAAGCTACTACTTTGTCAAATTTTATAACATTTCTAACCTTCATCTTACCCTCTATCCCTCAACAAATGTCTCCATGGAAATCTGGGGTCTTGTTTTCTGGTAAAATACAACAATTTGGGGGATGAGTTTGTCAGAGAGATCCTGAAAAGACATCTGGCAATAAATACCCCCTCTGACATCCCCGCAGGACCGACAGAATAGACTTTCTTTGTAGAGTGATCGTGGACATTTCCTGATGAGGAGTGGAGCAAGGTAGAGAAGCAGAGAGGAGGGGGTGGAGGGAAGAAGAAGGGAGGGACAGATTGAAAATGAAAATGGACTCCCCAGCTGTGTACACAAAGCCTGGTGGAGGGGAGTGCAAACACTCTCCATGTTGCAGGAAAGGGGAGACTGCTGGACCTGCAGGTAGTCGCAGGGGAAACACTTATAAATCTTTGTTTGTGTGTGTGTTTTTGGTGCCAGACATCCTTCAGCGGGAAAAGAGCTGGGCTAAATTTGTCTGCATAAGTCATAAGAAGTCATATTTATGACAGCAGACGTAAAAATGATCCCAGTTACCGCGCGCTGGATATGAAAATCGAAAGTTGGACCGCAACAATTTGAATTTAATAAGATGCAATATTTTTTTTTTTTTTACTTAGCTTGTCAATGCATCTTTAGCAAACAGGTCACTAAGGAAACGTTGTCCTTCAGCATGCCAGAAAAGAATTGTTACCACACTGATGAAAAAAGTTGTTCTCAAATTTGGAGACTAATTACTGTCTGAGATATTTGATAATTTTGATAAATGACTAGTGTATTTTTCAATATTGGGTTTGGCCTGAAATGTATGGAGTGTCCCTGGTGTGGCCTTCGGTGTTGTTACGGCTCTCTTGGGTATTGTGGTTTGAGAGTTTGTGCAACTGCGTCCATGAGTCAGTGGATTTACTGTGTGATTCAGTGTGAAGACTGACGATGAACTGCGATTATGAGGCAGTGAAAGTCAACCAGCATGGGTGAACGGGGTGAGAGGGATGGAGTCATGGGAACTCATCCGTGTTCGTGTGTTTGTGGTGTTTGTGCACATGCAGCTTGTGTGTGCCTGAGGCTCGCTGAGTATACTGAGTTTGAATTGGAGTTAGTAATTTCTCCTTAAATGAAAATAAAAAATCTCCACAGTCTCCACCATGAGTACCCTATCATTATTCAGCAGCTTCATGTGTGTCACTGCGTTGCTCTGCATGTGTGGATGCTATGTCCATACCTTTAACTGAGTTTCATTCTCTCAGAGCCGCTAGCATGGCAGCACTCTTATAGAGCCCGGTTCTGCCAAAAGTACAGATGAAATATCATCTGTACTTTTGGCAGAACCGGGTGAAATCAGGTCAAGCTGATTTGCATTTCCAGGGATGGATCATCTTTGCAATGGGGTTAAGTCGCCCAAGTGCGCTCAAGTGCACCCAACCGCCCCCAACCGAGTACATTATTTGGGCTTCAACATCATTTGGTGAAGTGGTAGATGCCAAACAAATTGTAACAACATTGTAACACTAAAAAAAATGATGATAAGCAGCCGGCTGCCAACAACTGCTGCACAGTGCAACAGTAAACGGCACTAAAGAGGTTATGCTTTTCAAGAGAAGCTCGTCATCAAGACACACCTTCAAGCGAATCGCTCTGCTGTATCAAGATGCAAATCCCTGCTGCGCTGGGATGACAAGCTAAGTCAAACCAAGTCAAGCCAAGCCAGCAGATGTGTATGATAAAGGGCCATTAATCTTAGGGTGCTTTCACACCTAACCCGTTTGGTTTAGTTTAAATGAACTCAGGTCCGTTTGCCCAGTTAGTCCGGTTCATTAGGACTTTTGTGAAAGCTGTCAATTAAACCCTGGTGAGGACCAAACAAGTAAACTGAGACACTTGAAAAGGTGGGTCTTGGTCTGCTTCTAAACGGACTCTGGTGCAGTTTGTTTGTGGTGTGACAGTAAACAAACCAACCACGTGATTTTATGATAGCAGATTTGTGACTTTAGCATGACTTCAAATGCTAAATTACTCATTAATCCACTGATTGTGAAATCAGTCTGTGATCTTGTAATTGATCTATAGCCAGTAAGGAAATAGAAAGCCTGCAATTCAAGTTAATCATTTAGTAACCATGGAAACACATATGCGCGTCAGCATGATTGTTGCCCCTGATGAAATGGCTGTTAAAGATGCCATAACTGTATCTGACAGTGTTTTTTTGTCGGTTAATTAAGTCCATTACAAAGTTTTTGACAGAGATCCCACAGCAATAAGTGCTGAATCATTATTGTATAAGACGCCTCCTTTTTGTCCTGTTTCTGTGTTAGTCACTATTCAAATTGCAGACTAATTATAGCCCACTA